>NC_083577.1:33734697-34372197 GCF_027579695.1 Neoarius graeffei
AGATGGACAGACTGACAGATATATATACACACGTTTGTATATGGCAACACTTTGGCACTTTGGTAAACATAAACAAAGGGTATACACGTGTGTGTGTGTGTGTGTGTGTGTGTGTGTGTGTGTGTGTGTGTGTGTGTGTGTGTGCGTGTGTGTGTGTCCAGGAGAAATTGTTTCTTTTATATATGAAGAGCTCTTTTCCAAAACGCGATAAATGCCAAATTTTAAAAAAACCAGTTAAATAGATATATCTTTATTTCATACTCAACACTAAAATTTACAAATAACAAAAACATAAAACAGACAAATAGTATGATGCTGCCTAGAAATAACTGAAAAGCTAATTGAGCTAGGCAGCAAATCTTTTAATGATTAATTGAAAAAGTCAGACGAGGCACAAATACAATCAAACATTGACAAAAAAGGAAAAAACAATGAGAAATGAAAATGAAGATGCAAAAACATAAAAACCTAAAAAAAAACAATTAAACAAACAAATTTGGAAGAGACTAATATGAATTTAAAAAATTGGCTTTGATAGAAGACTTGAATTTATCGAGATTGAAAGATTTAAATGATTCATTAATACTATTCCAAATTACTGCTCCTTTAAATCGAATATTAAATTTACCAAAATTAGTATGAGCTGGAGGCAGAGAATAACTTGACCTTGAGGCCAGCCTGGTATTGTATTTGTGCCTTGTTCTGACACTTAAGAAAAAAAAAATCAAAAAAAGAAGGCAAAACATTGGTGTTGAATTTATACATAAATATAGAATTACAATATAAGACTATATCACAAAATTTGAGAATGTTCAGCCTTTTAAAAATATGAGAAGTGTGTTCAGTAAATGAAGAACAAGTTATAATTCTTACAGCTTTCTTTTGTAATATTACTAAAGGCTTTAAAGTTGATGGGTAGGTGTTTCCCCATACTAAAATACCATAAATTAAAAATGGGTATATAAAAGAATAATAAAGCTGCACAAGAATGTTCTGAGGAACATAATAGCGAAGTTTAGACAAGATTCCAACACCCCTAGATATTTTCTTTGACAATTGATTAATATGCTCTTTCCATGTAAGATGAGAATCTATTATTACTCCAAGATATTTAATACTAGATTTTTGTTTAATTGGATTCTGATTCAATGTAATTATAAAAGGGCTTAACAATTTCTTTTGAAATGGATGAAAAATCACAAAATTAGTTTTGTCTATATTAAGGGATAATTTGTTTGCACACAGCCAGAGATTGACTCTCTCAAGTTCTGAATTAATTTTAACTTGTAGAGAGTCTAAGGAGGACTCCGTAAGAAGTAAATTGGCATCATTTGCAAACAAATGTATGTCAAACAGCTTGGAGCAATTACTAAAATCATTTATATATAAGAGAAAAAGAAGAGGGCCTAAAACAGAGCCTTGTGGAACCCCACATGACACTGATTGATATGCCGATGAAATATGGCCAAATGAAACAAATTGCTGTCTGTTAGACAAATATGAAACAAACCAATTATATACAATACCACGAATGCCATATGAATGTAATATGGCAAGCAGAATTTTATGATCGACAGTGTCAAATGCCTTACTGAGGTCAAGAAAGATACCACAAGAGTAAAGGCCTCTCTCAATTGCTCTTTCCATTTTATCTGTAATTAATAAGAGAGCATGCTCTGTTGAGTGGCCAGCTCGAAAACCAAATTGGCCAGTATATAAAATATCAAACTTATCCAAGTATTTGACAAGTCTATTGTACATTAGTCGTTCTAATATTTGATTGAAAATGGATAATAAAGAAATAGGTCTAAATTTAGAGACAGAAAAATGTGACCTAGATTTATATACAGGTATTACTCTAGCAATTTTAAAAGAATCTGGGACAATACCTGATGAAAAAGAAAGATTGTATAATTTTTGCAGAGGTTTTTGAAATCACAGTATTTAAGGTCTTAAGTAATGGGGCTGGTAAGCTATAGGGGCCATAAGCCTTCCTGAATTTCTCCAATTTCTACATAAGTCAAAAGAAAACTGTGGTGAAGTGAAGCAGAAAGGAAGTCAGAAAATGAGGCATTCACCTTTGGAATTGAATGACTTACATTTTTCCCTACATTAGCAAAATAATTATTAAATTCATTAACTATGTCAATTTTATCTAATAAAGTTTTGTCAGATGACATGATAATCTTTGAAGGTGTAACATAATTTTTTGAATTAAGGGTGACTAGCTCTTTTATGCCTTTCCAAATATTTTTTTATGTTTAATTTATTATAAGTAAAATAATTCTTATAATATTGTTTTTTACTTACATTAGTTAAATGATTTAGCTTATTTCTATAGACTTTGTATTTAGCAAAAAGACACAGATTTCTAGTTTTCATGAATTTTCTCATCTCATCTCATTATCTCTAGCCGCTTTATCCTTCTACAGGGTCGCAGGCAAGCTGGAGCCTATCCCAGCTGACTACGGGCGAAAGGCGGGGTACACCCTGGTACACACAGGGCTGACACATAGACACAGACAACCATTCACACTCACATTCACACCTACAGTCAATTTAGAGTCACCAGTTAACCTAACCTGCATGTCTTTGGACTGTGGGGGAAACCGGAGCACCCGGAGGAAACCCACGCAGACACGGGGAGAACATGCAAACTCCACACAGAAAGGCCCTCGCCGGCCCCGGGGCTCGAACCCAGGACCTTCTTGCTGTGAGGCGACAGCGCTAACCACTACACCACCGTGCCGCCCATGAATTTTCTATACAATTTATTCTTATAACCTATTGAGTTTCTAATTGCTAATGATTACCAAGGTTTAGATTTAAATTTAATTTCCTTTCTAGACAACCTTTTCAAGGGGGCATGGGTATTAATAATCTCACTGGATTTTAAAAAGAAAATTACGGAAGCCTAGAGAGGCCCTTCATATAATCTTTTTTTATTCACCTTGTTATCCCGATATAACGGCATAATTAATTTGAGATCTCGAGAAAACAAAACCGTTATCCCGAGATAACGACATAATTAATTCAGGATCTCGAGAAAACAACACAACTAATTCGAGATCTCGAGAAAACAAAACTGTTATTTCGAGATCTCGAGAAAACAAAACAATTATTCCGTGATCTCAAGAAAACAAAACAATTATTTCATGATCTCGAGAAAACAGCTGAGATTTCTAGCAGAGCTGCGCTCCCTCTCTCGGCTTCCATACCCCTGTGGGTCAGACAATGAAATTGGCGGACAGGTAACATAGCAGAAATGGCTTTTTACGATGCCTTGAGAGAGAGGGGGGTCCCAGAGGAGAACATCACCCGGATGATAGAGGACAAGGTGAGACAAATGTGTTTAAACCTCACAAATCGAAGGTGTTGGCTAATCTGTGCATTTCATGAAAGCTCACCTGTTGCATCAAGCAACAGGAGGCTAGCCTAGCATGATACAAGTGTTCACACACAGCGCTAGCCTGCTCTCTGGTGGTAGCTAAAGTAGTAGGCTAGCGATTCAATCTTTGCTCAAGTCAAATGCAGTTTAACCATATTTATATGTTCATGTGCTGGTTCCCTGTTTACATGGAGCTGCTTACATGCAGAGAGGTAGATAGCACTAGCAGACTAGCCGTAGCAAATATCAACCATCTGTGGCCATAGTGCTTCTACTCAAGTCATTTTTTTGATATAGTGCTTGTACTTCTACTCCACTCCTCTGCTCCAGTACTTTATACATTTCTAGCAGGGACTGAGCCTGTGATTCAGTATTGCAAGGTGCTGCGTGACAGTATGTGTATGAAAGTAGCCTAGTGTAAGTACATAAGGCAGTGCAGTGATAAAGTTAAGAGACCAGCATTATGTATGAACAATAAACACAGATAATAATAATAATAATAATAATAATAATAATAATAATAATATGTTTACACTTTCAGGTGGACCAAGACATCATGAATGCAATAAGTGACGACACCTTGTCGAGGTATATTCCTCATCTGGGTGACAGAGTGTTTGCCAGGAACTGGACCAGTGGTGAACGCAATGAAGCGAGGAAGAGAATCCTTGTGGATCGACTTCGGTCCAAAATGAGGCTATCCAGCACCAGTGGCCCAGCACCGACAGCCACTCAAAGCCGCAACAGGATTGGTGTGGGGAACAAAAATGCAGAGAGAGGCACAAGGAAGATTGAAGTAGGATGGATGAACTACCACAATGGTGTTATGAAACAGGTTCGACGTCCAACTGGAGGTGGCACAAGGGAAATCATAGTCAGGAAAAGTGACACCATGAAAAAAATACTTGAGGATGCAAAGAATATGTTTTTCCCTAATGGGAAATCCACAAAAGGACATATGGACGAATTTGAATTCACACTCTGTGTTATGGGTTCAGATGAGCCTTTAGAAGAGACACTGTCTGTTACAAGTGTCTATGACACAACTCGGCATAAAATTCTTCGATTGTATGTCTGCTCTAAGAGAAAAGATACTGAAACTTCAACTAATTTGAATGCCACACCTGAGGCACCTCACCAAGACAGCTCACTTGCAGAGAGTACTTGCACTACAGCAAGCAAGACTTCAACTCCAGACAGACTTTCTCCACGTGCTTGTTCTTCTACTATATCTCAGCTCAGCCCTATAATGTCTGCTCCAGTGTCTGAAATAGGACAGCTTGTGTCTACCTCCAGCCCTCCCATACCTGCACATGTGATTCCACATTCAAATGAGGAAGATGAAGAGGTAATATTTCTTGGTGGGCCTAGGAATGTGTCATGTGATGACACAAGTGACACGCTCATGTATGACCCACAAATTACACCTCTGCCTCTATTTGACAATTTGCTAACCAACTTGCTTGCTGATAACGTGGTTGATGTGACGTCTGATGCAAACTCCAACTCTTTCTTTGAAAACCCAGAAAATGTTGCAGAGAAGCAGCTCCTCACTATTCGTTCAGCCCACTGCATTACAGATATGATTAATACCTTTTCTGACCCCAACATCCTGGATGCAAATATTACTTTTCAGCGGGTGCTGGAAAATGGAGACATAGAAAATGGGGTGGGCAATGGCCTTGTGCTGGACTGTCTAACAGACTTCTGGTCGAAATTGTATTTGTCAAGGACTTCAGGCACCACATTCAAGGTACCCACCTTGCATCATGCTTACAAAGAAAGAGAGTGGGAAGCAGTGGCCCGCATCGTGGCCTTTGGTTGGAAGTACAGGTATCTTCCGGTACAGCTGGCACCGCCATTTCTGTTAGACGCTTTCTCCATCCACCCATCCACCTCTTCATCTAGCTTGATGGAGGCTTTCTTCAACTACATCAGCCCCAATGAAAAAGATGCCCTCACTGAGGCTCTGAATTTTTTCCACAAAGCCGACTTTGATGAGCTGCTAACCATTCTAGGCAGTCACAGCTGCACAACTCTGCCTAAAGAGCAGAATTTGGCCAAAGTTCTTGATGAAATTGCTCACAAGAAACTTGTTCAAGAACCTGCATTCATCATAAAATGTTGGAAGCCAATCCTGAAGGTTATTACCTAGAGAGACTCCTTCACAGCTGAGGCTCTGGAAAAGATCCTGGTTGATTTGAAGCCAAAGGCAAGAAATCTGACCAAATGCATTCACTTCCCACATGACATGTCGCAATCAGAGAGGACAACCTCTCTGCATCTTCTGAGATTTGTCAGAGAGATGGATGTTCAAGAAATTGGACTCTTTCTGAGGTTCTGCACTGGCTCTGACCTTTTCTTGTCCAAAACCATTCAGGTGACATTTGCTAACATGTCAGACTTTGAAAGGCGCCCAGTAGCACACACCTGTTCATGCGGCCTGGAGTTAGTCTCTACCTATGCGAGTTTTGCGGAATTTCAAACCAAATTCCTAAGTGTTTTGAAGAGTGGAGTATGGCTCATGGATATGGCCTAACATAATGATTTTAAGGTCATATCTATGAGAAATATTCCACTTTTCATTCCTGATTCTTTTTTTCTGCCTTTTGTCATGTTGCTGCCATTTTTTTTTAAATGTTTGAATTGCAACGACAGCGTACTTGTTTACAGGATTGTTTGACAGGATTCTATGATTTTAAATCATTATGTAATAACTCCTGAATGTTCTTCCTGATTCAGTATTTTCTGAATGTTGCATGTCTGTGAAGATTCTCAGTCATCCAGGTCATAGTAAACTGTGGGTGGTAGAAATGGGCAACTGGACTTGCTTGAAGATTCTTGAAAACGTTTCACCTCTCGTCCGAAAGGCTTCCTCAGTTCTGTCTGACTAATAGGGAGTATCAATATCTGATACTCCCTATTAGTCAGACAGAACTGAGGAAGCCTTTCGGACGAGAGGTGAAACGTTTTCAAGAATCTTCAAGCAAGTCCAGTTGCCCATTTCTACCATCCACAGTTCTGAATGCTGCATTACTCAACTTATAAAAACACAAATGTTCTTCCTGATGGAATTACAACTTGTTCTGCCTTTTATTGCTGACATAACGTTTTAAATGTTTTAATGTGTTTTAAAACCTGCAATGACATTGACTATTGAATTTCATACTAAAATTACTGTAATATATTTCTGCTGCAGCATTTTCTGAACTCGTCGTTACACACATTACTGTGGATTATGTGATATTGCTGACTTCAGTTTTGATGATACTGTATGCTGCCCTTCCTTGCACTTCTTAAATACATTCAAAGTTGAAAGTTTTTGAACCCCTTGGAATCATTTGATTGTCTGCATAAGTAAGTCACTTATTGTCATTTGAGTTTAATCTCACTACAGTGTGCTGAGGAAATACTGTCTTTCAAATCCACAATATACATGCAAAATAAAAGATATATACACTAGCAAAAAAGACAATCAGCTGACATGTCAAGTGTAAGTTTACTGAAATCATGACCTTAGCAAGAACATATACAACAGAAACAATGACTGTTAGATCAGTCATCAGCTTCTTCCAGGAGTGCCTTTATCAATGGCCTCAGGTCTTTGTAGAGTTTAATGGCTCCTTCAGCATCAGGGCGGGGAGTCAAGTTGTGTTGTTCCATCACCAGCAAGCATAAGTCATGTAGGTCAATGTCACATGGAATATCTGTTTTCCACTGGCAGATGTCTTCACCTAGGACTGCGTTAATTTTGTCCATTTCAACTGGATGCAGATAATTCTGTGCATGATACAGCTCAGGTACATTGTACATCATCACTGGCTTGCCCTGGTAGAGATCACGCCCATTCCTCCCCAGACGAATGCGATGGTTGTCCCACATTTGCACCACTGTGTCCAGCTCGTCCTGTAAGGCAGGCACTGAGAGTGAGAAGCATGATATACAAGTATGATTCAATACACGCACGGGTTTAATAGATTGCAAATTGGCCTGGCTGCGTGCGCACTGGCCAAACTGTTACGCACACAATTACACACACACCCTATTCCAACCGTTTTTACTCTCAAACTAAATAGCCTATCATGTGTTGATTGATTACCTGTATAATCTTTAGGAAACAGAATTGAATAAGACCCTTGTCGATAAAATCACCACTGAAATCACCCATAGCTTGGAACTCTCTGAAGACGTCTCGCCAGTAGTCCACATTCTGGCTCCTATACGTCCCCCACCAACATTCGATTCTCTGGTTTGCCGTGCTCCTTCCTTGAATAACACAAGGAGGACCATGGACCTCTCCAGTGTCATCTTCCCTGAAAAAAGTCTGTAGTCTGTTGGCATGGACATTCTCTGTTCCATGATCTGATCTCAGGATTTTTGGGCAGCCTCCGAGTTTAGTGACAGTTTGAGCAAAATAGGCTGCAATCACGCATGGGTTGCTGTTGGTGCAGTTTGCTTCCATCCAAATGATATGCCTTGAAAATCCATCGATGCACCCGTTCACCCCGATGCCAAAGGGGGTGAGCTTGTCGTATGAATCCATGTGCCACACATAATTTGGCCCCGGAACACTGTAGGATCTTCTACGCAGCCTCCTACCTTTCCGACGCTGCACGGCCTCGGGATCAAGAGTGGTCTGGATCTCCGCCACAACATCACGACTGACACGGAATCCGGCTAAACGGCACCTTTCGTGCATCATACGGTAGCCATGAAGCCGTCCTGGCCCGTTCATAAGTTTAGAGATAAAATCTACGACCTCAGCTGGATCACTGTATCTCCGTCGGTAGAGACGAAGCCGGGCCAGTCTTCTGCGGAGGTGCCGCGGACTAATTTTGAAATTATCCCTTATTAAAAGACTCAATGCAATCTCTCCCTGTGTCAACCCCTGATCAAAATATTGCCTTATTAGGTGATCGATTATTCCAGACATTCTAATGACCAAAGTTGTATCTATACAGAATGAGAAATAGCCCCAAAGTCAGCATATCACAAGTCTCTTGGCGCACCTGAATGAACCATTTCTCAGCTGTTTACTCGAGATCATGAAATAATTTTGTTTTCTCGAGATCACAGAATAATTTTTTTGTTTTCTCGAGATCACGGAATAATTTTTTTGTTTTCTCGAGATCACGGAATAATTGTTTTGTTTTCTCGAGATCACGGAATAACAGTTTTGTTTTCTCGAGATCTTGAATTAGTTGTGTTGTTTTCTCGAGATCCTGAATTAATTATGTCGTTATCTCGGGATAACGGTTTTGTTTTCTCGAGATCTCGAATTAATTATGCCGTTATCTCGGGATAACAAGGTGAATAAAAAAAGATTATATGAAGGGCCTCTCTCGGCTTCCGTACACTGTAAACCCGAATAAGTTGAGTTTACTTAAAAAAATTGAGGAAAGTGGTTGCCTTAAAAAAAAAAAAGTAATTATTAATGATTGAATTGAGTACCTTAAACTTACAATCTTCTGGTAAGTTTAAGGTACTCAAGTCAATCATTAATAATTACTTATTTTTTTTAAGGCAACCACTTTCCTCAATTTTTTTAAGTAAACTCAACTTATTCGGGTTTACAGTGTAGAAAATAGAATATCATTTGTGGCACCAAATACGCTTCCCCAATCAACATCTTGAAAGTCAGAGATCAGAACATTATTATCTAACTTGGAAAAGTCTCTCATATATTGTTGCTTATCACAAGACTTGATGCTGATTGAGTCAATTGAAAGAAAATTCAGTAGATGGTCAGTTAAAGGGAACACAATATTACCACTGTATGTAGTAAATTCTAATGAATTAAAATAAATATGATCAATCAAGGTAGCTGAATGACTGGTAATTCTAGTAGGCTGCAAAATATATGGCTGAAAAGCATATGTAGATAACTGATTAAGAAATTCACCTGTGGCATAATGGGCATCTGATTTCAAGAGATCAAGATTAATATCGCCCATAAATACACACAACTTGGACTCTTTATGAATTTTGTCAAGAGTTTTGTAAAGCCTATCTAAGAATGGTTGCAGTGAGCTATTGGGGTGCTGATAAATGACCCCGCATACCAGCGACTTGCTACCCATATTGTAAATTTCCACCCATAATGATTCCTCTTCATCAAAGGCTGAATTCAAATCATCTCTCACATGAAAACTTCAGGAATTTGCTAGAAAAAGACCAACAACCCCTACCGAAAACTTAGTTGGTTGAGATATGTAATTAAAACCTGACAAACTGTTATTGGTCATATTTTCTTTAAGATTTGAATGCCATGTTTCAGTAAGACCAATTATTTTAAATGGATGGTTTAATTCACTTAACATGCACCGTAACTTATCAAAGTTTTTTAAAATACTTCTAATATTACAATGAAGGAATGAAATAGCTTTCTCTGATAAATTAGATAAATCATGCGAGGAATGAAATTCATGTAGAGAATAATATTTTGAGTTCACATGGCAAGGGATGTTGAAGTCAAAGTCGAATTCATTTAAATTCGGTAAATTTGAGCTATCCGATACTATATCCAAGTGAGGTAAATTTGCTAATCGAGCATTATCTAGTTGAGTCGAACAATGGCACACAGTATTAGAGTTGAACGATAATTCTAATAATTCTTCATTTTCTAAAGTGTCACAATAGCAAGGCTGACAAAACCAAAGATCATTTGTATTCGATAAATAATTAAAATATTTAAGAGAAAGACCAGAGCACTTAAAGTGTAGCCATTGTAAACAAAGATCACACTCGACAGCACGGCAGTTATGTTTGATGTTTTTTTGACAGTAATTACATATCACTTTAGTAACCATTTCATTTATTTAAAAGACTAAGAACTTATATGCTTGAACTGTCTCTGTGCTGCCGCTGGATCTTGTGAATGATCCGGAAGTTCTGCTACCTGGTGAATTATTTGCACTGGCTCAAAGACTGGTCAGCACCTTTTCATCTTTCACTAAGATAGCAGGCGAGTGCTCGGCCTTTCAGAGATAGATCTTCCCATAGACCGTCCAGATGAATTTAAAACTGATGGACTTCCTAAAGGCCAAAGCACTCTTAAAGAGCTGCTTGTTTCTTTCAGTTAAAGACTCATTCACATAGATTGAGCTCTTTGATATGCATGCGAGGCCAGGAAGATTAGTAGTTGAGTGGTCACGTAATTTCCCTTGTGCTTTGTATAGTTCATCCCGCACATCTCGGCATACGAATTTCACAATAATTGCCGGCAGAATATTACTCGTGCTTGATTTGGTCTGGATACGGTGGCATGTTGATATATCTGCTGAAGATATTTTAACACCAGCCAGCTCTGCCACTCTACAGACTATATCATTTGTGTCTTCTTTCGAGGTTACTGGGATGCCGCGAATCTCGACGCAATCCCGGCGGTCATATTGTTCAAGATCATCCAGTTTCTTGTCAGTCCCTCTTAGCTCATTCTTCACCTGTCCAAGTTCACTTTTCAACACTTCATTTTGCTTTTTTAGAAGCTTAATCATCTCTTCCTGTTCATAAAATTTCTTCATAAGTTTTGTATAGTTTTCACTCATCAATTTCATAGACTCCTGTAGTGGGGCCAGTTTTTTATCTAAAATCTCCTCCAAAAGTTCTTTAGTTATGACAGACATAATACAATACAAACTACAAACAAAGACTACGATAAACGTAAAAAAAAGTTCGTCACGCTATTCTGCTGTGTACTGAGCCTATTCACTGCTCCATTAATGATTCATGCCAAATTGCTATATTTCCTTGTTTATATGTGCTGCAAATTGTAGTTTCTCTCCAAAATGCGACAAGCGCTCCACCCGTTTTTTGGCTGAGTGTGACATTTCCTCTCGACCAATCAGAGTTCGGTCAGCATTCTACACGCAAGTCGGCGCCCTGAAGCGAGGAGTTTTGTTAGTTTGTTTGTTTAGCTTCTTGAGCACAAATAACTTTTGCAAATGGTGGTTGTAAATACTTTTGATGGTTCTGAAGAACCTGTGAGACCTACACCAGGTGGTAGAAGACGTCGTTTAAATAAAGATAACCATGAACGAGAGCAAACTAAGAAAATTCGCTATTCTGGTGGCGGGCTGATTCCCACCGTTGGATGTAAACACACTGCTGCCAAAAACTTTTGCCATGCAGATAAATTAACACCCGATGACCTAGTCATGAATTTTAAGAAGTTTTATGACAAACCTGGTAAGGTTGAACAGGACAGGGCTCTACTTCATCTGATGACGATAACAGAAGTTAAACGGCAGCGTCAAAAGGTTGATGATGAAGACCGAAGAAAAGACAGGAACATTTCCATGAAATACAGTCTCCTGTGTAATGACCATCCACATAAAGTGCCAGTTTGCAAGTCAACATTCCTCACAGTGTTAGGTAAGTACAATTTTCATTATAGTATTAGTTCAATCTCGTTTTGTAGGTGTTTCTACTTTGCAATTAAATATAGTCTATCTTTTGAGGTGACCAGGTGTCTTTTTAATCAAACGTGATCTGTCCCCAGTAAAATACAAGAAAGCCCACTTTGTCCACGATTTTTGAAGCTAACACTAATAGCTAATAGATAATATTTACTGTAGAAATAGGAATGTCCCCAGTTTCCAAGAAGAATTCAGGGAAATGTACCTGATTTTCATCTCAGAGGTCTGGTCACCTTAGGCTAGTAGGTTAAATCTAGGCTAGGCCCTACTTCTTTTATTACACATCTCTTTTTTTTTTAATCAAGATGAGCTTTGTTAGTTTCTTGTGTGAAATGGTGTGTATTTTGTATTGGTTTCAAATTTGAAGTTGGTAAGTCTAAGCAAGGTAGATGACTGACAACCTAAATAATTTCCTTTTAATTTGCTACAGGCATTAGCAAAGACCGTGCCTCCCGGGTTGCGCAATATTATGCTGAGACTGCTGAGACATGTCCAGAGAGAAGAGGCGGTGCACAAAACGTTCAGGAGAACAAACAGAGAAGGCAACTAATTGTCAAACACGTACAGTCCTTCATGTGCAGGGCCAGCCACTATGGATGGAGAGGAGCACCAGGCCACAAGTATCTCCCCTGTGATCTGAATGTGCGCAAGATGCATGAGCTCTTTGAGGCTTTCAACCACACACACACCAGCTACTCCCTCTACAATTCTGTGTTTGCCAATGAGTTCAATCTTGGCTTTGGCCACCCAGCTACGGATGCATGTTCTGATTGTGCCAAATACAAAATCAGAATTACTGATCCAAACTTGACCTAGAGAGAGAAGCAGATAGAATCTGCATCATTCATTTTGCATCGTCGCAGAGCTTGCGTCTTCTATGACCTTTTAGGCAGAGTTGCTAAAGATTATGTAACAGTCTGCTTTGATATGATGCAAAACTTGATTCTTCCAAAAACTCCAATAGGACAGGCTTATTACTCACATCAGCTGTATTTGTACTTATTTGGTATTGTTAGACACCATGGAGAGAACAGTCACCAGAGAAAAGAGGGTGTCCATCTCTACATGTGGCAGGAAAATGAAAGTAGCAAGGACAGCAATATGATTGCATCTGCACTAAATGATTGCTTCAAGGTTCGCCTTGAGGGTGAAATCTGTAAATCCAGGGGGCTTCGGCTGTTTAGCGACCCATGTTTTGGGCAAAACAAAAACCTGACTGTGGTGTCCATGCTCATGGAACTTAGACAGTTTTTTTCCCAATCTTGGCATTGAGCACACCTTTCCAGTTAGAGGGCACAGTTATCTCCCAGATGACCGTGTCTTTGGCAGGATTGAACAGAAGATCAGGAAAATTGACTCAATTCTGCTACCACAAGAATATCATACTTTCTTGCAGCAGTTTGGCAATGTTTACATTTATGGCACAGACTGGAAGGCGTTTGATTATAGATTGGCCACAAAAGAGTCTGTGAAGACTCAGAGAAGCTTTAAGATCAGCGAAGCATGCATGCTTGACTTGAGTACCAACAAGGTTGGATTCAAGACAGTGTACAATGGGGAGTACTGTTTCCACAGTGTTTTGAAACGAGGCAAGTGGTGGGCCGACCTGAAACCTGCCGTACTTCCAAAGCAGTCCACAGTGAAGGTCCCAAAGAAGCATGATGTGCTGGCCCTTCTGGAAGCAATAGGTGTGTCTGATGGAGTGAGGGCTTTTTATAATGATGCATTGTCTGAGGTGAATGAAAATGCATGCCAGAGTGATGAGGATGCAGAGTACAGTAAATGCAGAAACACACACACACACACACACACACACACACACACACACTGTGATCTGGCAGAGTTGTCAAATGTCCCCCTTACCTCTCCCAGGATAGTGCGCGTGCACACACACACACACACACACACACACACACACACACACACACACACACACACACACACACACTCAACTTTGGCAACTCTGCCAGACCACAAACCTCCCAATCATGGAGGGAGAGAGCAGCGACCCCACCCAGCCTTGAACCTGGGCGCTAAACGTGCAACTTGACCGCAACACCAAAGAGCCAGGCTCATTGGTATGGCAGTCATAGCGCATACTTATCCATGGTGACATTAGTCTGTCACACCTCCCTCTCCTCTGGGAAGTGTGCCCATGCACTGCACGCATGTTAGTGTCGCCAACGCAGACACTAGCCGTACTTCTCCCATCCCGGGGTGCCCTATGCACCAGTGCTTCACCTATCTCTGGGGTCCCTCACACCAGGGCCAACCTACCTTGGAGGTCCCTCATATGGGTCATACATTGGGCACGCCTCCTGATGGCCTCACGGCAGCCATCCCACTTCTGACACCATATGTCACAGAGGGAGAGAGCAGCGACCCCACCCGGGTCTCCGGGGTGCTAAACGTGCAACTTGACCGCCAAGGCTCTTTGGCATTGCAGTCAAATTGCACGTTTAGCACCCCGGGTTCGAGGCTGGGTCTCCGGGGTGCTAAACGTGCAACTTGACCGCAACACCAAAGAGCCAAGCTCATTGGCGTTGTGGTCAAGTTGCACGTTTATCACGTGCAACTTGACCACAATGCCAACGAGTTTGGCTCTTTGGTGTTGCGGTCAAGTTGCACGTTTAGCACCCCGGAGACCCGGCCTCAGCACTAAATGTGCAACTTGACCGTAATGCCAACGAGCCTGGCTCTTTGGTGTTGCGGTCAAGTTGCACGTTTAGCACCCCAGCCTCGAACCCGGGTCTCTGGGGTGCTAAACGTGCAACTTGACTGCAATGCCAATGAGCCTGGCTCTTTGGCATTGTGGTCAAGTTGCAAGTTTAGCACCCCAGAGACCTGGGTGGGGTCGCTGCTCTCTCCCTCAGTGACATAGTGTGTCAGAAGTGGGATGTCTGACGTGAGGCCATCAGGAGGCATGCTCAATGTACAAGCTGCATGAGGGACCTCCAAGGTAGGTTGGCCCTGGTGTGAGGGACCCCAGAGATGGGTGAAGCACTGGTGTGTAGGGCACCCCGGGATGGGAGAAGTATGGCTAGTGTCTGCATTGGTGGCACCAACATGCGTGCAGCGCATGGGCGCGCTTCCCAGAGGAGAGGGAGGTGTGATGGACTACTGTCACCATGGTTAAGTATGCGCTCTGACTGCCATACCAACAAGCCTGGCTCTTTGCCGTTGCTCTCTCCCTCCGTGATGATCCCCCTTACCTCTCTCAGGATGGCGTGCGCGCACACACATACACACACACAACTTTGTGGTCTGGCAGAGTTGTCAATCCCTTACCTCTCTCAGGATGGCGCACACACACATACAGGTTCAACACTTAACTGACTATTGAATGTATTATCAGTGTTGATTATTGTTTTTAAATGGTGGTTTTGTCATGCAATTTAGGGTGGCACTTTAAAAGGTTTAAGAATGAATTTAAGATTGAGCACTAAGGTCATTTGTATGTGTGTTATTTTGAAGTTATTTGTTTTATGTAGCAGGTAATGGTGCTACTTTTACAGGTTCAACACATTACTGAATAACTTGACTATTGAATTTTTTATCAAAGTTGATAATTGTTTTTAAATAGTGTTTTTGTCATGCAGGGTGGCACATTGAAAGGTCTTGAATTTAAGATTGAACACAAGGGTTATGTGTGTTATTTTGAAGTTTGTTTTATGTAGCGGGCAATGGTGCTGTTTTTACAGGTTCAATACTTTACTGAATAACTTGACTATTGAATATATTTTTATCAATGTTGATTATTGTTATTTAATTAGTGGTTTTGTCATGCTATTTAAGGTGGCACTTTGAATGGATTGCATTTAAAAAATTTAACTAACTGGCCTCCTGGACGCCTCCCTGGGGAGGTGTTTCAGGCATGTCCCCCTGGGAGGAGGCCCCGGGGAAGACCCAGGACATGCTGGAGGGACTATGTCTCTCAGCTGGCCTGGGAATGCCTCGGTGTTCTTCCCAAGGAGCTGGCCGAGGTGTCTGGGGAAAGGGAAGTTTGGGCTTCCATGCTCAGACTGCTGCCTCCGCGACCCGGCCCCGGATAAACGGATGAAGACGAGACGAGAACTAACTGGCCATTTGTTATTTAGTTAGTTGTTTTCTGTGGTGGAAACATAAGATTAAATGTAAATGAATGAATGTTATTTGAGTGTTTATATAATTTATTTGATTTTATTATAAATTGTATGATGAAAGTTCCTGATATTATATATCTACAGCATGTTCTCTTGTTTTAAAAACAGAAAGACAGAAAAATGAATGGATTTATAGCATTTTGAAAAATATATAATAAACTTTGGATTTATAATCAATAACGTTGTTAGATGTGTCAATTATTGTTGAAAATGTTCAGACTGAACCAACTATATATTATAACAGGATAAATTAAATATTTACAAAATTTATGAGTCTGGGTAAATAAATGTCATTTTTTCTGAAAACAATCAAAATGGATTTATAGCATTTTGGAAAAGAGCTCTTCATATATATATATATATATATATATATATATATATATATATATATATATATATATATATGAATGTTATTACACACATTATTACACTCGTTATTACATTATTACACGCATCATTACACTCGTTATTACACTCATTATTACATTGTTATTACACGCGTTACTGCACTCATTATTAAATTATTACATGCATTAATGCACTCATTATTACATTACATGCGTTACTGCACTCATTATTATATTGTTATTACACATTATTACACGTTATTTACACTCATTACTTGTGTTATTACATTGTTATTACACTCGTTATTACACGCATTATTACACTCGTTATTACACTCATTATTATACGCGTTATTACACTTGTTATTACACGCATTATTACACTTGTTATTACATTATTACATTATTATACACATTATTACATGCGTTATTACATTGTTATTACACGTGTTATTACACTTGTTATTACACACGTTATTACACTTATTATTACACTCGTTATTACATTATAACACACTTTATTTACACTCGTTATAGCATGTTATTACATTATTACACTCGTTATACACGCGTTATTACACTCGTTATTACATGCGTTATAACACTCGTTATTACATTGTTATTACATGCATTATTACATGCGTTATAACACTCATTATTACATTGTTATTACATGCATATTAAATTAGTTATTACAATGTTATGACACTCATTATTACACTCGTTATTACACTCGTTATTACACTCGTTATTACATTCTGCCACTTGTTATTACACTCGTTATTACACTCGTTATTACCTTGTTATTACATGCGTTATTACACTCGTTATTACATGCGTTATTGCACTCGTTGTTATTACATGCATTATTACTACATTGTTATTACACGTGTTATTACATTCATTATTACACATGTTATTGCACTCATTATTACGTTATTATATGCATTATTACATTATTAGATGTGTTATTACATGCATTATTACACGCATTATTACTCGTTATTACATTATGACACTCATTACACTCATTGTTATTACACGCATTATTACACTCGTTATTACACGTTATTACACTCGTTATTAGTCATTACACTTGTTATTACATGTATTATTGCACTCATTATTTCATGCATTATTACATTGTTATTACACACCTTATTACATTATTATTACTCATTTTTACACTCGTTATTACATGCTTTATTACACTCGTTATTACACGCTTTATTACACTCGTTATTACATGCATTATTACATGCATTATTGCACTCGTTATTAAACTCGTTATTACACTCATTATCACACTCATTACATTCGTTATTACATGTATTATTGCACTCATTATTACATGCATTATTACGTTATTACATGCCTTATTACATTATTATTACACTCATTTTTACACTCGTTATTACACGCTTTATTACATTGTTATTACATGTGTTATTACACTATTACACGCATTATTACACACATTATTACACTCATTATTTCATTGTTATTATCATTATATGGCTTGCCAAACCATGCTTCAGATTTCATTTCAAATTTCAGGAGTCAAATGTGTCTTATTCACATGTATGTTTTGAAATAATTTAAAATGGATTTCATCAAGACCCAAAAATATCCTCATGGTTTTTCAGCCAGATGCTGGTAAGGCCTTAAGAGCTGTCTTAGGATGGCTTGTAGTCTGGGTATTTGTACAGTACTTTTCTTTGAAGAAAAAATATGACAGATTAAAGGAAAGATAGCCAATGACCACTAAAATTCATACAAGAAGAGAAAGACACTTGCAATGCTTTTGTTAAAGGGAATAAAAGATAATGTCAAAGGAAGATACTGCTTAAGTCTAAAGCTCTGTGTGAAACTGTGCCATCTCATCTCATTATCTCTAGCCACTTCATGCTGTTCTACACGGTCGCAGGCAAGCTGGAGCCTATCCCAGCTGACTATGGGCGAAAGGCAGGGTACACCCTGGACAAGTCGCCAGGTCATCACAGGGCTGACACATAGACACAGACAACCATTCACACTCACATTCACACCTATGGTCAATTTAGAGTCACCAGTTAGCCTAACCTGCATGTCTTTGGACTGTGGGGAAACCGGAGCACCCAGAGGAAACCCATGCAGACACGGGGAGAACATGCAAACTCCACACAGAAAGGCCCTCGTCGGTCGCGGGGCTCAAACCCAGACCTTCTTACTGTGAGGTGATAGCACTAACCACTACACCACCATGCCACCAAACTGTGCCATATAATTTACTATTTTTTGGGTTCTGCCATTTTATAGTACTGTCTGAAAGTGTCATTGAGCAAATCCAGTATACTATTTTAATGTCATTCTCCACCACAATAAGTAGTGTACAACTGAAGTACACTAGCAGCCATGTACCATAACACCCCCCAAATGCCCTCTATTTCTCTTCATTTGGTCTGAGAAATAGAGCTAGTTACTATGGCAACGTCCTTTCACACTTCTCTAACTTTTTAGAAATGAAAGGAGCAGATTGTTTTGTGAAATAATTTCTATAGCATTCTATAGATAATTGTATCATCGGCTTGTAAGTTTATAGGCCATAGGTTTGATAATTGTGTGGATGACAAGTTATATAACATGCATGCTTAGGAGACGGAAGATTATTGTTGCAGAGTGATGATCTTTGGATTGTAGTGAAGGGAAGTTGCCAGTTGTGTTCTTTGTAGTGCTCCTGATGTTCCAATGTAAAGAATAGGTTTGGTTACATTAATATGGTTTCAGTCTACATTTTTTAAAACATAACCCCCCCCCCCCCCAAAAAAAAAGCACACAATTAGTACGTTGACATGCACACTAATATTATACCATTATTACAAAGATGACAACATTCAGAATTTGAAATGGATCATGTAAATAGCATATTCCATTTGCATATTCTGAATTTGGCCTTATTCTGAATTTAGAATTTTCCAATTAATATGTGTGACATGTCAGTATTATTCAGGTTTTAGGAGCTTCCTTAGAGAATTCAGAAAATGCACTTTTGTGCATTGTACAGAAACCAACTAGACAACAGTTTGCAAATCTGGGTGTATGCATGCATATTAGTGGAATATTCCTTTTCATTAGAAATGTAAAAATTTTAGTTGGAATGTTGTCAGAATAAAAGCAAAAACCTGAATATTTTATGCATGCAAAAGTAGTAAAGGAAAATAGGCTTATGTAGAAGAGACAAATTAGTTCAGCACTGCCCTTTCATTATCCACCTTCTGTTGTGGGTCCAGCTCAATCTCATAAGACATTATTTACTTTAGCAGACAGCTCTGTCCTGAGTTATCGCTTAAAATTTTATCATGTCTTTATTTAGAAGACTGACAGCAGGACCTGAGAATAGGTTTAATAATACATCCTATATGAATTATTATGGGCGGCATGGTGGTGTAGTAGTTAGCGCTGTCGCCTCACAGCAAGAAGGTCCGGGTTCGAGCCCTGTAGCTAGTGAGGTCCTTTCTGTGTGGAGTTTGCATGTTCTCCCTGTGTCCGCGCGGGTTTCCTCCGGGTGCTCCGGTTTCCCCCACAGTCCAAAGACATACAGGTTAGGTTAACTGGTGACTCTAAATTGACTGTAGGTGTGAATGTGAGTGTGAATGGTTGTCTGTGTCTATGTGTCAGCCCTGTGATGACCTGGCGACTTGTCCAGGGTGTACCCCGCCTTTCGCCCATAGTCAGCTGGGATAGGCTCCAGCTTGCCTGCAACCCTGTATAATAGGATAAGCGGCTACAGATAATGGATGGATGGATGAATTCCATCTCATCTCATCTCATCTCATTATCTCTAGCCGCTTTATCCTTCTACAGGGTCGCAGGCAAGCTGGAGCCTATCCCAGCTGACTACGGGCGAAAGGCGGGGTACACCCTGGACAAGTCGCCAGGTCATCACAGGGCTGACACATAGACACAGACAACCATTCACACTCACACCTACGGTCAATTTAGAGTCACCAGTTAACCTAACCTGCATGTCTTTGGACTGTGGGGGAAACTGGAGCACCCGGAGGAAACCCATGCGGACACGGGGAGAACATGCAAACTCCACACAGAAAGGCCCTCGCCGGCCACGGGGCTCGAACCTGGACCTTCTTGCTGTGAGGTGACAGCGCTAACCACTACACCACCGTGCCGCCCTGGATGGATGAATTATTACGGAAATATACTGCAATCTGGAGGAATGTCAGTGTGTAAAGGGCAAGGGTGCAAGTCTAAGCTGAACAACTGTAATCTCTGATCCCTCAGATGGCACTACATCAAAAAAAGTAGTTCATCTATAGCTGATATAATCATATGGGCTCTTGATTACGTTGGAAAACCTTTGTAAAGCACTACAATACAGAGTTAAATCCATAAATGCCAGTTAAAACTTTACTATACAAAAAGGAAGACTTATGTTAACTGTGCCCAGAAGCACTGTTGTCTTCTCTGGGTTTGGAGGCATCAGGGATGGATTATCACACAGTGGAAATATATATATTGAGGTCAGACAAATCAGTATTCCAAATCTGTTTTTGTCCAAAATAGATGCCATGTGCTCTGGACCAAAGATCAAGCAACAAGTCAAAAAGACTTCTTGTTACCAGCAACAAGTCAAAAAGCCAGGGTATGGGGTCAGTGCCCTTAGCAATGGTAACTTACACTTCTGTGATGGCAGCATTAATACAGTATACTACATTGAGATTTTAGAGCAACAGATGCTGCCTTAAAGGCAACAACTTTTCCATTTCAACAAGACAGGGTCGATAGCAACATAATAGGGATAGTAATGGTTATATAAGTGGTGTAATAACAGATGTTACAAGCATGTAATAAAAGGTGCAATAACCATTTCTATTAATTTTATACTGAACAAAGCTATTTTCCTTCTTCTTTCAAATGTAGATTTATTTATCTCCATGATCAGCAGCATTTGTGAATATGTTATTCCATTGAGCTTATTCCTTCAGATAAACTGTTTCTGCTACTGTAAGGCTAACATCTAGACATGGAAATAAAAAAGAGACAAAGACTGAATCTTGGATCTATGAATAAACAGTCATGATCATCCATCCATCCATCCATCCATCCATCCATCCATCCATCCATCCATCCATAACCGCTTATCCTGTGCAGGGTTGCAGGCAAGCTGGAGGCTATCCCAGCTGAATATGGGCAAGAGGCAGGGTACACTCTGGACAAGTTGCCAGATCATTGCAGGGCTGACACATAGAGACAAACAACTCTCACTCACATTCAACCATTCACACTCACATTTGAATCCTTAAGATCAGCTAAGCATTCTGGACAGTCTATAAAAACAATGTAATCAAAATGCTGTCATCAAAAAGGGCCAGATAAATACCTTTCACACAAACAAAATTTTTTCTAGGGTTTTTTCTTTTCAGGAAACAGCACACCCGACAGACTGTGCTACTTTTCCAGTATATTCATTTTACCCCAGTGATTAGTTAAAAAAATAAAATAAAAATTGGAAAACAAAATCACTGATTTATCATAACTTTAAAATGTCATTGTCCTAGTGAAACACCAAACAAACATCTGTTGGAGTGTGTCTTGCCTTGCCCACGATAAGAAAATTACAAGTTCAGCTCTGAGGTCACCCAGAGAAGCCATTGAACAAAGCACTTACCCCCTCAACTGCTGAAGTATATATTTTAAAAAAGCCTATCAAAAGAATATTAATGAAAACTCAGATATAAATAGACATACCTACACAACTGGGAAATGTATATAGAAGAAACCTTTATTCGTCACATGCACACTTCAAGCACAGTGAAATTCATCCTCTGCATTTAACCCATCTGAAGCAGTGAACACACGCACACACTCAGAGCAGTGGGCAGCCACACACAGCGCCCGGGGAGCAGTCAGGGGTTAGGTACCTTGCTCAAGGGCACCTCAGCCCAAGGCCTCCCATGCAGTCAACCTAACTGCATGTCTTTGGATTGTGGGGGAAACTGGAGCACCCGGAGGAAACCCACGCAGACACAGGGAGAACATGCAAACTCCACACAGAAAGGCCCTCGCCAGCTGCTGGGTTAGAAGCCAGAACCTTCTTGCTGTGAGGCGACCATGCTAACCACTAAACTTGTTGAATTGCTCAGGGTCATTCTCAGAAAACAGACTACAACTTAAAATTTTCATAAATTCTAAAATAGCCAGCTTCAGCCACTAATTTAATTGAAGATCCCAGACATGTTAGAGGACACTGAGAGCTAAATTCAATATACATTTCCATCCATAGGCATTAAATAAAAAATTAAGCACATTGTGAGGTAACCTGTGTACATTTTCTGAATTGCAAGGTTCTAGGTCAGATTATCCATGATATGATGAATTCTTCTTTCAACTGCTCCCGTTAGGGGTTGCCACAGCGGATCTGTTCTGCATATCTGATTTGGCATACATTTTACACTAGATGCCCTTCCTGATGCAACCTTCCCCAATCTATCTGGGCTTGGGACTGGCACTAATTATGCAGTGGCTTGTACAACCCCAGTGGCTGGATATTTTACCTAATTTGCATGGCTTTGAACTGTGGAGGAAACCTATATAGACACGGGGAGAACATGCAAACTCCACAGAGAAAGGCCCCATTGGCCATGAGAGTCAAACCCAGAACTTTCTTGCTGTGAGGCAACAGTGCTAACCACTGCACCACCATGCCACTGATAAGATGAATTATTAAGATAACTTCAAAGCACTAAACTCAGAGAACATACAGCAAACTGTTAAGAAAAATAGCTCAGAGAACAGATTAGAGAAATTAAAGTCAGTGCTCTTAGACATAACAGTAACCTCCCCATAGGTACTATCCAAATGCCTTTGAAAGTGAATGTGTACAATGCAACAGGAATACACTCTTCAACATGAGAAGCTTAGTTGACATAAAACTCCATGAAAGAAATACATTGGGGTATTCTTTACAAAGGTCTTTGTGAGGTCTGCACTAAAGAGTCCGGGAAGGTTATGAAGAAAATAAAGTATGTTACCTCAGGCATGAATAATTCCTCATGACCCACATGTCCTCTCTCATTACAGGGAGACATTTAACCTAGCCAAGTACTTTGGCATAGTACTGATGAGCCAGCACATGGCATGAGTGAGCTTTCTACTTTGATTTGGTGCCATATGCCATACTGTCAAACTTAGTGAGCAAAGATAACACGTATTATTGTTCTGCAGAAATCACCATGAAGACACAGTGTCATAACATATAATGTTATGGGTAATTAGGTGACAGATGTAAGTTTAATATATAAACATTTGGTTGGTCTAGTCCAAACAGTCTCTGAGTAACCAAGAGAAATTCAAAGTATTGCAACATTCCCCAGTCTCCCCTACAATATATAGCAAGGGAGAAATTAAACATAATTAATGCAGGTACACTTGACAAAATAATGCACTAAATTAAAGTGTAAAGTAATTAATGGCACATATAAGGCATTCAATGTTCATTAAATGTTGCTTTGATTTAATTTGACACGATATACAATATAAGAGTTCACCAGAGTTCATTTGACGCTGTCAATAATTCAGTAAGTATGAGCTAATTTGAGGGCGGCACAGTGGTGTAGTGGTTAGTGCTGTCGCCTCACAGCAAGAAGGTCCAGGTTCGAGCCCCGTGGCTGGCGAGGGCCTTTCTGTGTGGAGTTTGCATGTTCTCCCCGTGTCCACGTGGGTTTCCTCCGGGTGCTCCGGTTTCCCCCACAGTCCAAAGACATGCAGGTTAGGTTAACTGGTGACTCTAAATTGACCGTAGGTGTGAATGTGAGTGTGAATGGTTGTCTGTGTCTATGTGTCAGCCCTGTGATGACCTGGCGACTTGTCCAGGGTGTACCCCGCCTTTCGCCCGTAGTCAGCTGGGATAGGCTCCAGCTTGCCTGCGACCCTGTAGAAGGATAAAGCGGCTAGAGATAATGAGATGAGATGAGCTAATTTGATGGTATTAATTATATCATAAATTATTTGCTCACCAAGTTAATTAATAATCAATGTAATAACAGTGTGTTAAAATGTATAATAAGCGTGTAATAACAGGTGTAATAGTGGTAATAAAGATATCCTTCTGTAATTATTGCAATCTGCATGGTCACTTTCGTTTTTATAGATGGTGACAATGTTAGTGTCTGAAATTGGTTGGGGTACAGCCGCTATTCCAGTATGTTACAACCAGGCAATGTAAGGTGAGGGTGTCACCACCAACTTTAAAAACCTTGGAATCAGGCCTTCAGCACCAAGAGACTTGATTTTGTGTGTTTTGATGGCAGATTTGACTTCTTCAATGGTAACGTCCTCATCCAGTCTTTCTATAGGAGGAAGCTCAGGGACTGCAGCAGCTATTGCCAGTGCATTGGCCATGACTGGTTGAGCATATATACAGCTATAATGCTCAATTGAACATGCCAGTTGAGACTCCAGGTCAGTAAGGGTCTTACCTGTTGTGGAGCAGACTGGAGAAGACTTTTTAGGGACTGGACCCAAGGCTTCTGTCAGGCCTTTAAACATACTGTGAATGTTGCCTGATGATGTACACAACTCAATATGAGTGTGCAAGCTAGTCCAGTATTCCTGCATGGCTTCACATGTAACCCACTGGACATTAAGTCATTCCAGTTTCCATGCAGCTTCAATTGACTGAGAGTCATCCTACAGATAACACAATCTAGTTGTGTGTTTTGAGGTGATTGCTGGGAGGAGCATGCTGGCATGGGCCTTAAACCAGTCAGGCTGTGACCTGGACCTTTTTCCAAAGGTGGAGAAAGCAACGTCAGTTGTGACAGAGTGAAACTGCTGCCAGGCAGATGTACAGTAAGGTTAATGGGTGGGGTGACATTTCATAGCTGGTGGCCAGTGTTTCCTGAAACTCACATTGTAGCCCAGGGTCACGGGTCATAGAGACATCCAAGCGAGGGGTAGGCTTTGACATGGCACAATAAAATTTGGTTGAGACCAGTCTAAATTTGCAATGAACAAGGGCATAATCAGTGTCAAAATCCACTGAGTTCAGGGATCAACAGTGTGTAACTTCCTTCGAATACTCATGCTTCTCCAGCACATGGTTGAGTTGGTGCCAGTGTTTGGAACGTGGGTGGTCCCAGGTAACTTTAGAGGAGCTGGTGGTCTAAAAGAATACAGGGATACAGAGTTTGTGCATAATGCTAAGTTCCAGTAGATGTTGACAATTGTCATTCATATTACCATGACCATGAGCACCCAGCACTTTAGGCCATGCTGCAGTGTTTGAGCCGACACAGGCATTGAAGTCGCTGAGGATCACCAGACGGTCACCTCCAGAGGCATTACGAATAAAGGAGCTCAGTTGATCATACAATACATCCTTTGCATCATCATCAGAGGTCAGTGTAAGGGCGTAAGCAGCTACAATTGTCACAGGACCACAGTCAGTATGCGAGTGAAGTGATGAGAGGCATGGGGAGATAGGGACAGGCTGTTCAACAGAGAGTAACAACTTGTTGTGAACTACAAATCCAGCTCCATACATTGGTCTCTCACTGTAAGGATAGCCATTCCCCAAAAGGGTGTAGTTTCTTTCTTGGACAGAACTAATGTCAGTCATCCATGTTTCACTCAGACCAGCAATAGAGACATGGGGGTGGGATAGTTCTGCATTACTCATAGCAGATTTTTTGTGATAATAGGTGGTCAATATCAGAGCTGACTCCATGCTGACATCCAGCATGCGATGGAGGTATATGCAGCAGTCACAGGATAACAACCCAGCCACACCTGCCATACACACAAACTTTGCCCAGCAATGACAGCACTCTGAGGGACAGATTGCTCCCAAATTGCCATTTGTGGAAGCTGAGTGTTTGTCAGCATAAGGGAGAGATCCTCATAATGGAGAGTGCCAAGGCAGAAATTAGTGAAAACAAGCATGCCCAGGACAAACTTCTACCCACTACAAACCTGATAAGAGAAGGCCACCCAACTCACAGACCAGGCAAGGAGGGCATTAATCAGAGATGCAACAAAGACACCAAAGAGAATACTGAAGGAGCTGCAAAGATCCTCAGTGGAGATGGGAGTATCTGTCCATAGGACCACTTTAAGCTGTACCCTCCACAAAGCAGGGCTTTATGGAAGAGTGGCCAGAAAAAAAGCCATTGCTTAAGAAAACATGCTTGGAATTTGCCCAACAGCATGTGGCAGACTCCCCAAACAGAGAAGATGATTCCCTGATCAGATGAGACTAAAATTGATCTTTATGACCATCATGGGAAATGCCATGTGTGGTGCAAAAGCAACACCCTGAGAATACCATTCCTACAGTGAAGCATGGTGGTGGCAGCATCATGCTGTGGGGATATTTTTCATCTGCAGGGACAGGAAAGCTGGTCAGGACTGGAGGAAAAATGGATGGGACTACATACAGGGCAATTCTGGAGGAAAACCTGTTTGAGTCAGCCAGAGGTTTGAAACTGAGATGAAGGTTTATGTTCCAGCAGGACAATGACCCTAAACATACTGCTAAAGCTACACTGGAGTAGTTTAAAGGGAAACATTTAAATGTCTTGGAATGGCCTAATCAAAGCCCAGACCTCAATCTAATAGAGAATCTGTGGCATAACTTGAAGATTGCTGTACACCAATGCAACCCATCTAACTTGAAAGAGTTGGAGCAGTTTTGCCTTGAGGAATGTGCAAAAATCCCAGTGGCTAGATGTGCTAAGCTAATAGAGACATACCCCAAGAGACTTGCAGCTGTAATTGCAGCTAAAGGTGGCCCTACAAAGTATTGAATTGGGGTGGGTGGGTGGTGTGTGTGAATACTGTACCTATGTGCACTCCAGATTTCTGTTTTTTTTCATCTGAATTATTGTTTGTGTCACAATAAAACAACAATTTTCACCTTTAAAGTGGTAGGCGTGTTGTGTAAATCAAATGGTGCTACCCCCCCCCCCCCCCCCAAAAAAAATGCATTTTAATTTCAGCTTGTAATGCGACAAAACAGGACAAACATCAAGGGGGATGAAAACCTTTGCAAGATACTATTAACACTGGTAAGTCCTCATTCTGTTGTCAGGTGGACAAAGAATGCTATCAGGGATGGGTTGGAGTCAGATGTAAGTGCAGAAGTTGTTGTTTATTAATAAAAGTGAAAAAAGCAAACAATCCAACACGGCAGGCATAAATTGAAAACTGGAAAACAGGCTGAGCAAGCCACAAACAGACTATCACAGACTCGGCAGGAATCAAACACAAGAAACAGGAAATCAGGGATCAGAAAACCAGGAGAATAAACAAGGAAATAAGACTCGACAATGTGTCAGCAACACAACTCAATACTTCACAAAGTAAGTGTGCTTTCACAGCCTTTATATAGGTGCGTTGATTGTGCCTTAATCCTGTGCAGGTGCAAGTCATTTACGGCACTTGCGTGAGAGTCCACTTGGCACACATGCTGTCCGGAGTACACCCGAGAGTCTGCCTGTTGCACGTGCCATGGCATGCAGGTTTGACAGGAGTGAAATCTCCATTTTCTCAGCTACTGGATTTTAAAGAATCCAACATAAAAAGAGAAACATTTCTTTCCAAAGTGATTATGGTCCAATATCTTCCCAAAGCCTCTTACTGGCTGTAAACCTGTTTCTTCGTGAGACATTCTTTGTGATTTCTAACTGTGCATCAGCTGCAGATATGATGTCAAATGTGCTGAACTGTGAAATGAGCAGCTGTTGCTGAAAACAGTCATTATGTGTGTAGCGCCTCCTTGCTCGCCTGGCAGTAATATGGGGTGCGCTCCCCAGGTTCTTTGACGTTACAGTAAGTCTAAAAGATTTGCAATTCAACAGAAGTACGAAAATATGAACTATTTACTTATATACAAGAGTTTCAGTGCAAATACAAAAGCATACATGTATAAAACAAAATAAGCACTCGTGAAACAATAGCGTTACACTTTTCAGTTCAATGTCCGTTGACATTCAAATACTCATTTCCCCACTCAAACAAGTTATTGCAAAAAACTGACTTATTAGCCAGCAAGTATAATGTTAACTTAAAATGTACAGTTGCACTGAAAGGCACAGAAAATAAAAGTACATTAAAGGAAATTAAATACAATAAATACCCAACCATATGTTAGAGAGTTCTTAGGTGCAGGCCTGGTCGAATTTTCCCGATGGAAGCAGTGTCCATGGGTTTGGAAAATGATGTCCGTGCTGTAGAAGATGAGGATGAAGATGAGGATGATGACGGCAATGGTGTTTTTTTCCGCTTAGGCTCCGTTAGCAGTTCGTGCAGCAACGACAGAGCAGTAACCGTGCTGGCTACTGTCTAAAAATGCTTCAGCGGGCTGACTGGCCAACAGCGCACGTTGTAGAGTCTTAGCCAGTCTCCACAAGTCCTCAAAACTAACTATTTCAGCAATAACTCTTAAGTCACTTTCTGTGTCTCTTAACCTTTGCTGTTACATAACCCGGCATGCGGCCAAAGTTACACTTTCTCTCTCTCTTTTTAACATAAACCTTTTTTTTTCTTACAACCTTCTCTGCCTCATGTCGTTCTTCTCCCCTCTCTCTCCTTCCTCCTCCCTTGACCTATCCTTCCTTCTCCAACATCTGATTGACTCCTCTTTTTAACTTCTGGCTGAATGTAAACATTTTTAACTTATTTTTAGCATATATATTTTAAAATGTATTATTAAAACATTTTAACATATGAACAACATACATGAATTGCATGCACATGAATAAAAATAAACAAACAAAATAAATATATACACATAGTCAAAACAAATAAATCCCACAGGGCTACATGTGTAAGAGTAGTGTAAGAGCTGCAAAAAATATTGCCTTTAATTGATATTTTCAGCTGAAATGGTGATTGTAGAAGAGTGATTCTAATTGACACATTTGGTAGTTGGTCTACTTTTGTCTTGTTTCCTTCAGCTAAGTGGCCCAGGTAACCTGACACACAGCAGAAACTGTCACACTGCAACACAGAGAGTTAACCTCATTTATTTTAGATGTAGCAGTAGCACATTAGAACTAGCAAATTACTGTAAATAAAGTCAGATGAGGATTTTAATGATTCTGTGGAGCACTTGCATGTGACGTCACAGCCGATCCAGATTGTGACAGACGCCATCGTGTCGGTCAAACGCCATATTCCGCCTTCTACTTCTACTTCTGGTTCTACTTCTGCTTTTACTTCTACCTTTTCTTCTGGAAAACCCTACTATATACAATTCTACTACAACGGCTGCGGCTACAAGCTCTCCCTACCTGTGCACGTTTTTTATGTTTTTTGTGTGTATTTTTGCGTGTTGTTTGTCTGTACCGGACTTCAATATCCACTACAACCGTATGGACTTACTGGACATTGGTTTCCAGCAGAAAATGACGGTTTGTAGCGATTTCCATCGCATGCACAACATTCCGGACGAGAAAAAAAAAAAACATTCCGGATGAGATAGCGAGACCAGCGGGGTCTCCGTGGATTGTTATCGGAAGCAAAGTGAAGGAGGCGGCGCCGGGAGCGGAAGCAAAAGCGAGGCTGCAGAGCCGGCCTGTTGACTAAGCTCAGAAAACAGCCACTCAAATCTCCACTGCCAAGCCTCTACCTCTCCAACGCCAGATCCATGTAAACAAGACGGACGATTTGGAATTACCTTATTCTATTCTATAATCGGCTGGTCAGTGCTATACTCAATACTTAAGTGACTTACCCGTCCAATGAGGATTCTTGTTTACAAGATGCCACATCTGAGTCGCTGACAAATCCTGAATTTCTGTAAAGATAACTGTCCAGAGATTTATAAGCACGCAGTGCTTCACCACTGAACAGCGAGGGAAAGTTAATGAGGTAATTATACACGTCCGGGTATTCCGCTGGCAGTTCAAAATCCGGTCGTGAAAACTCCGTCCGGTAAGCCATAAGGGTCACAAATCTGTAGATCGTTTATTTTAGACATATATCTAGTTATCTGTTCATTAGAAAAATGAGCCGTGTAGTCTGTCGGTTGAAATTGATCCATTCTGTACACAAGTGCAGCAGTATTCAGCTGTGTTTTTGACCGACAAGATGGCGGTTGTGTACTTTCCAGTCACGTGACTGCAAGATCTCTATAGGAGGTGTTGCTGCAAATCCAGTTATAAATGGCAAACCATATACTGTAGACACTTATAATGAGATCCATCCATTCATTCATCTATACCACTTATCTGACAGGGTCATGGGGAAAGCTGACTGGCGATCACTTTATTTATTTATTTATTTATTTATTTATAATGTCGCTTATCGTGTTTTGGAGCCAAACTCTTCATATTATCTATTTATTTTACTTCAATCAAAATGACTACAGAGGTTAATGAAGTCCTAAGGAAGATCTGAGACTACCATCTTGGATTGTTCTTGAAATTGCTGCAAACCTCAAACAATGGTCAGTAAAACCAGATCGCATAGCAACCGAGATTTGATAGAATATACAGTTATACATTCCAGAGGCCTTCTAAAGTGTTTGGGTTTCATCTTAATTTAATCACCCTCTGATGCAAAATGTGCTGACATGGGCACAGTGCACAAAACAAAGACAAAATATATGCTTATAAAACTGCTTTGTGTACACAAACTGATGCTGAATGTGCTGTTTCAAGCCTTTTTTTTAAATAAATGTGCACTGCTTTGCATTCTGTTATGAACAACATGGCTTTAGATTATAGGCCTGACCAGAAGACATTGCATAACGCTAACTTCAATTAAGAATTTAACATTTAAAACCCATTTGGCTTACTGACAAAGCATCCTTCATGGTTGCAGATATTTATTTTATATTAATACTTTATCAAGGGCGGCACGGTGGTGTAGTGGTTAGCGCTGTCACCTCACAGCAAGAAGGTCCGGGTTCGAGCCCCGTGGCCGGCGAGGGCCTTTCTGTGTGGAGTTTGCATGTTCTCCCCGTGTCCGCGTGGGTTTCTTCCGGGTGCTCCGGTTTCCCCCACAGTCCAAAGACATGCAGGTTAGGTTAACTGGTGACTCTAAATTGACCGTAGGTGTGAATGTGAGTGTGAATGGTTGTCTGTGTCTATGTGTCAGCCCTGTGATGACCTGGCGACTTGTCCAGGGTGTACCCCGCCTTTCGCCCGTCGTCAGCTGGGATAGGCTCCAGCTTGCCTGCGACCCTGTAGAACAGGATAAAGCGGCTAGAGATAATGAGATGAGATGAGAGATAATACTTTATCATTTTTAAACAGCAAACACAATAGAAATTTTGTTTGTGAAATATTACTACGTGGCAGCACAGTAGTGTAGTTGTTAGCACTGTTCTCTCACAGCAAGAAGGTCCTGGGTTCGAGCCCAGCAGCCGACGAGGGCCTTTCTGTGTGGAGTTTGCATGTTCTCCCTGTGTCTACGTGGGTTTCTTCTGGGTGCTCCAGTTTCCCCCACAATTCAAAGACATACAGGTTAGGCTAATTGGTGGCTCTAAATTGACCGTAGGTGTGAATGTGAGTGTGAATGGATGTTTGTCTCTATGTGTCAGCCCTGTGACTTGTCCAGGGTGTACCCTGCCTCCCATAGTCAGCTGGGATAGGCTCCAGCTTGCTTGTGACCCTGCACAGGATAAGCGTCTACAGATAATGGATGGATGGATGGAATATTACTATGTGTGAGATGTTTAGATACTAACTTTAATAAAAATAACAATCTGATTAAAATAATTCACAAAGGAAATCTCTAAATTGGCCACCTCATGCTTTTTCACCACCTTCATACACACTGTATGGTAACTTGATAATACCTTGTGGAAATCAATGCTAACTTAGTTTTTCTAAGCAATATTTTATTAAGCTTAGAAAATCTAGGAAACTGCAAAAGGGAGCAGGCAAATTTGGCTGAATCAATGAATAATAAAATGCTACATGGGTCCAAATGTTCACAGAAATACTGTATACAATAGTTTCCCAACCCTAATCCGAGAGCACCCACTGTTCTACACAGCTCAGTGCAGCTTCCCTAACACACCTATTTCAACTCAGGAAGAGCTGATACTTAGTTGAGGTGAGTGTCTTGGGAGCAGAACAAACACTAAAATATGCAGAACATGGAGTTCTGGGAAACTGTGCCTTATACTACAGGATTAAAACTGACGTCATGTAACCTGAATTATTGTAGCTACCACTTATTGGGAAGTTGTGTCAATACATCATCCTAAACAATCTGTTCGAAGGTCACATGGATACCCAACAAGTTATAAGAGAAAGGGGTATCAGACAATAACAACAAAATGAAACGAGGTTGGTTGCTTGTAATTATGATTAAAAAAAAGTTTTAGTATGATTTCTAGAGATGGGACACAAGAGCCAAAGTTTCATAGATGAGAGTCACAGAAGCCTCTCACTTATTTCATCTCATCTCATCTCATTATCTCTAGCCGCTTTATCCTTCTACAGGGTCGCAGGCAAGCTGGAGCCTATCCCAGCTGACTACGGGCGAAAGGCGGGGTACACCCTGGACAAGTCGCCAGATCATCACAGGGCTGACACATAGACACAGACAACCATTCACACTCACATTCACACCTACGGTCAATTTAGAGTCACCAGTTAACCTAACCTGCATGTCTTTGGACTGTGGGGGAAACCGGAGCACCCGGAGGAAACCCACGCGGACACGGGGAGAACATGCAAACTCCGCACAGAAGGGCCCTCGCCGGCCATGGGGCTCGAACCCAGGACCTTCTTGCTGTGAGGCGACAGCGCTAACCACTACACCACCGTGCCGCCCACTTATTTCATAGTTTTGAGTTTTCTTTAATTTTGTGCCAACTTGTCTTGTCCATACTCTTGCTCACTGTACAATCATATTCTGCAGTTTCCCACCAGGTCCTAGTCTCCTTACTTCCCTGTCTTCTCATTTTCCTGATCTTAGTCCATATTTTCATAGTGGTGCAACTACATCCACTAATTCCTTGCTCCTGTGTGTGAGAATGAGCAATTATTCTTGAGAAGCCCTGGTCACCAGGGTTATGAAAAGAGGGATAATGAGAAGGTAAGAAAAGATGAATATTGGACTGCCTTTGAGATTAAAAAAATGGAAAGAGAGAGAGAACAAAATTTTTGAGGCAGCCAGGGGAGATTGTGAAGGTGTGATATGCTGCCAGAATTGCATGTTCATGAACAGACAGGATAGAGGTGAGATCTGGGCAATCTGCTATTCATGGAGGAAGTGTGTGCATGTGTGTGTGTGTGTGTGTGTGTGTGTGTGTGTGTGTGTGTGTGTGTGAACTGAATGTTCAAGATGGAATATATAGTAATGTATAGAAATACAGTATAAGGTACTGTACACAAGAGCAAATACATAATTACCTTTAGTATGAATTGTTATGGCTCCTGATTCTGAGTAGCTTGTTTCTGTCCTCCAAAGAAAGTAATGTATCATCCAGGTCTTGACTTTATTTTATAAAGGCTTCATAATGGGTCAGAAGTAGATTTTGGATTCATTTTATTCTGCAGCAGATCTTGGTGTCATTAAATTTAATCAGTGAAATTGAAATCTGGAGTGTTGTATAATATGCTCAAGAGGGAGCATGTAGATGATGAAGAGCAACCTGCCTTGAGAGACCCCTTGTATGACTGCTGAAGTGTGACCTGTGAGGGTAATTAAGTATCTTCTGTTTGTCTGATAAGCTGAGGTGATCCAGCACAGTTTGTTCTCACAGCCATAGGAAGAGAACAGTGACACAACAAAAGCTATTCTCAGATCTCACAGAATGAGAATGGGAGTGAGCAGATGCAAATGTTCACTTCTGAGAAAGGCAGTTTCTGCTCAATGAAGGGGTCTGGGGAGGTTCAAATTATTTATTATGTTAAGATACATGTTGATTGGCAATAACATGCTACACAGATTTACAAGGAGGCTGGGAATGCAGTTTCTTTGGTTCAGACCAGTTTTTTTTCCTCATCTTTGGTCTTCCTCTTTTCCTTCTACCTGGCAAGTCCATCTCCAGCATTTTTTCCCAATATACCCTGGATCTCTCCTCTGTACATGTCCAAACCATCTCAGTCTCACCTCTCTCACTTTGTCTCCAAGCCGTTCTACATGGGTTGTCCCTCTAATATACTCATTTCTCATCCAGTCCAATTTTGCCACTCCCAGTGAAAATCTCAGCATCTTCTGCTACCTCTAGTTCAGCCTCCTGTCTTTTTGTCAGTGCCACTGTCTCCAAACCAGTGGGTTTGAGCGAACGCTGGCACGAATTACTGCTGCTGCTCTCCAGCTTTTTAACTAACTTTTATCTGCAATCTCAACTTTTGTGACGGTCATTCCTCTCCTACCACTGCTACTCTGCGTATTTCCCATTCTGGCATCATTTCATATTGGATTTTTGCATGTTTATGTGGCTTTATTAGCCTACCTGTGATGCCCTGGGTCTCACTCCTTGACCGGCTGCTCCTGTCTTCTGGATCCGACTACCGAGCCGGAGTGTGGATCGACAGGTTGGCTGTGTAGTCTATGTTCTTCTGGATTGCCCTGCTCCTTCTGATGAAGTCAAGAGCCCTGCTCCAATACTCGGCTGCTGAGCTTCTGAAACTTTGCCTCCACTTGGCTGTTCCACCACTGGTACTGCAGCTCTGCCCTGACATCGCTCATCTTCCTCGTCAGAAATACATTCACTGTGGGTCCCAATGGAGCTTCAATATTGATGACTCCTCTTCCATCAACTCCATCTGGACTTCATCTCGCTGTCAACCAAGAAATTCCGCCAGGAAAGCGGACCACAGTGTACTAGCCAGCCTAGCCAGGTCAGCTAATACTTCCTTCACGAGCAACCACAGTGATCTCCACTGCAAACTATTTAATATCCGCTCACTTTCAGGCAAAGGACATCTCCTCCAGGACCTCATCAGTGACCGCAAGTATGACTTTTTGTGTCTGACTGAAACATGGCAACAATTAGGTGACTTTTCCCAGCTGAATGAAGCAACTCCCCCGGGTTTGTTTACATTTGTCAGCCCCATGCCACTGGCCATGGGGGAGGTCTCGCGATGATCTATCACAAGAATTGGAAAGTCTCACCTGTCTCTGTGACAGCTTACCCGTCATTTGAGTCTCTTGCCATAAAACTGAATAGTCCATCTCCGACCATAGTTGCCACTGTTTACTGTCCACCTAAGCCCAACTCTGACTTTATCGGTGAATTCTCTGCTTTCCTCACTCACATTTCCTCCCTCTCCCCTACTATAATTCTACTTGGTGACTTTAATGTACATATTGATAATACTCATAACTACCTCACCAAAGACTTCATATCCTGCTTAGACAGCTTCGGGCTGCAGCAGTTTATTGATTTTCCCACACACTCGAAAGGTCATATTTTGGACCTTATCTGTTGCTCTGGTGTTACTCTTTCTAATTATTCTGCAGCCGATCTCCCCATCTCTGACCACATGCTTATTTCATTTAATGTTAATGTCACTTTATCCAAAACTAAACTGTCTCGTACCATCTCATTCCGTAATATTAAGGACATTAACTTAACTGCACTGGACACTGGTATCACAAATCTCTCTAGCATCAACCTCACACTCCTGACAAACTGCTCTCCTACTACAATAGTGGCCTCCACAATCTTCTGGACACCCTGGCTCCTTTAAAAACACGGATTGTCTCCTTCATCCAATCTGCACCTTGGTTTACACCCGAACTCCGCCAACTTAAGGCCAAAAGTTGTCAACTGGAATGCCTCTACAGAAAAACTGGTCTCACTGTTCATAAGGACATGTTCATGAATCATATTCTCTTCTATAAGGATTCTCTCTCCATTGCAAAATCCAATTACTATGCAGACTTAATCAGACTAGGTAATGGAAACACACAAGCATTATTTTCTCTGGTTAACAAAACACTATGCCCACCTGACTGTCTCCCTCCCCATTTCTACTCAACTGATTTTTGCAACTCAATTGTGGCATTTTTCAACACAAAGATTGACAGTATTCATCAGCAACTAGCCCCTCACATCTCAGCCACCTCACCCTTCCCAGCTTTTCAAATCCCTTTCTCCCACCCACTGTCTAGCTTCAAACTTCCTAGCTGCTGATATATCTGACCTCATCCACAAATCCAAGCCATCTACCTGCCAGCTTGATCCTCTCCCTACTTCTCTGGTAAAAGCCTCTATCCACTCTCTGACCCCTCTAATAACTGCTATTGTCCATTCTTCTCTCACCTCTGGTACTGTCCCCTCATCTTTCAAATCAGCCATAGTAACCCCAATTCTCAAGAAACCTGGTGCTGACCCCAATAATTTCAACAACCTTTGCCCCATCTCCAATCTCCCTTTCCTTTCCAAAATCCTGGAAAAAATTATTGCATCTCAGGTTCACGATCGCCTCTCTCTTAATAATCTCTATGAACAGTTCCAGTCTGGCTTTTGCCCACTTCATAGCACAGAAACAGCTCTTGTCAAAATCACTAACAACCTCCTCATGGCTGCTGACACTGGGCTCCTTACCATTCTCATCCTCCTCGACTTGAGTGTGGCCTTTGACACAATCTCCCACACCATCCTCATTGATAGATTAGCCGCTATTGGACTATCTGACACGCCCCTGGACTGGTTTAAATCATATCTCTCTGGCCGCACTCAGTTGGTCCAACTGAAAACATTCACTTCCCAACCATTCCCCCTCTCTTCTGGTATACCCCAAGGTTCTGTGCTTTGACCTCTTTTATTCATTATCTATCTCCTCTCTCTTGGCAGTATTTTCCGTAAATTTAACATCCAGTTCCATTGCTACACGGATGACACCCAGCTCTACCTGTCCACCAAACCCACCTCCTCTCTCCCACCCACCTCCCTCTCCATTTGCCTACAGGAACTCAGATCCTGGTTCTCCTATAACTTCCTTAAACTTAACAGTGATAAAAATGAGGTCCTTCTCATTGGTACTAAATCCACCCTTTCAAAAATAAACAGTTTCTCCATTTCCTTTGACAACTCATCAGTTTCCCCCTCCCCCCAGGTTAAGAGTCTGGGTGTCGTCCTTGATAGCACTCTATCATTCCAGTCCCACATAAATAATGTCACTCAGTCAGCTTACTTCCATCTACGTAATATCTCACGCCTGCATCCATCCCTCACACCCAACAGTACTGCTATCCTGGTTCACACCCTGGTTACATCTCATCTTGACTATTGTAACTCCCTTCTTTTTGGTTTATCTGACAAGTCCATCCATAAACTGCAACTGGTTCAAAACTCTGCTGCCAGAATTATTTCCAGAACCCCCTCCTTCAGTCATATCACATCTGTCCTGCAGCAACTCCAGTGGCTTCCTATCAAATTTCATATCATCTATAAAATCCTCTTTTTTACCTTTAAGGCTATCAACACCCTCACCCCCAGTACCTTGCTGAGCTCCTCCACACTAACATACCCAGCTGTACTCTCAGGTCCTCCTCCTCCATCCAATTCACCCTCCCACTTGCTTGCTTGTCCACCATGGGGTCGAGAGCCTTCACCCACTTGGCCCCCCGCCTCTGGAACTCCCTGCCACAGGACATACAACGCTCTGATTCCATCATCTCCTTCAAATCTCGCCTCAAAATCCACCTTTTCTGACAAGCATATTCCCTTTAATCTGGGACTGGAATGACCCCACCATTGCACTTTATTTAGAAGAAGAAGGAACCTTTATTTGTCACATGCACACTTCAGCACAGTGAAAGTCATACTCTGCATTTAACTCATCTGAAGCAGTGAACACACGCACACCCAGAGCAGTGGACAGCCACACTAGAGTGCCCAGGGAGCAGTCAGGAGTTAGGTACCTTGCTCAAGGGCACTTCAGCCCAAGGCCGCCCCACATTAACCTAACTGCATGTCTTTGAAATGTGGGGTAAACTGGAGCACCCAGAGGAAACCTATGCAGACACGGGGAGAACATGCAAACTCCACACAGAAAGGCCCTCACCGGCCGTTGGGTTCGAACCCAGAACCTTCTTGCTGTGAGGTGACCATGCTAACCACTACACCACCATTTGATTTCTGTTTTATTATGTTTTGCACTATTTTTATTGCTATGTTTTTCATTTTATCGATTGCTTTTATTATTGTCTTTGTACGGTGACCTTGAGTGTCCTGAAAGGTGCCTATAAATAAAATGTATTATTATTATTATTATTATTATTATTATTATTACTAAACCATACAACACAGCTGGTCTTACTATTGTCTTGTACACTTTCCTTTTCACTCTTGCTGGTACCCTTCTGTCACAAATCACTCCTGACACTCTCCTCCATCCATTCCAATCTGCTTGCACTCTCTTCTTCATTTCTCTTCCACACTCTCCATTACTTTGGACTCGCAATTACTTTGTACAGAGTAAAAAGAGTGCCAGGTGCAATTTTGTATGAAGAGGAATGGGTTCATGAGAAAATAACTAGTAAAACAGAACAGCAGTAGCGCCTAAGAGCAGGATGATATATGGTACAGTTACTGGGTAGGGAATCTTGGTGGTGGTGGTGGTGGTGGTGATGCCTCTGATTTGGAACAGTCTATAGGAATTAAATGTAGAATTAATGTAGAGTTTCTCCAACTGGCAACCAGTTTCATGATGCAGATTTTTGAAAAGATAGTGGGAAAATTGAAGTGAGGGGGAATTAATCTGGATTTTGTGAGTGAAAAAAAAAACATCAGTCTACAAGTAGGTTTTTATAACATGAATATGAATGTAAAAGGCCAGATCTACAGGCTGCTGAAAACTCTTCCTAGATGGTTTTCTATTTAATTAACAAAGTTCAATGGCAGTTTGAAACTGAAGGAAACTTAAATGTTGGATATTGGCCAAGGGAAATACAAGTCCTACAGTGGGGGGTGGGGAGCAAAGACTTAATTTACTAACCTTGTAGATGGTGATAAAGCTTGATGAGAGAGCAGAGGACAACCAATGAGGCAAAGATCAGTGTATTGAATGAGCAGTGTCCCAGTGGACTGGTGAAGGCAAAAACACAGTAAGCTAGACCAGCAGAGTACAATGCTAATCATCAAATCAAATGACAATGCAAATAGAAAATCTCAGAGTAGTTTAGGAATTTTTGACAGGTGAAAACATGGATACTGAATGGTCAGAAACCGTTCAGGCAGAGAATGTATGTCAAACAAGCTGGAGAAAAGCATATACTGCAAAGAAGAATGGTGGCATAAGTCAAACTGAATTCTGTACAGAAAGAAAATTAATAAAGAGAAAATAGGAATGAAAAAAATGAAAAAAGACAAATAGAAAATTCAATGGTGAATAAATTGAATGCCAAAGAAAACAAGGGAAAATCAGATCACTGCATGGTCTCCATAATTATCTTGGAAACTGCTGTAATTACGGTATATTGCCAGTAATAATGCCGTATATGCCGTAGATATTTTAATGTCCAGGTCAGATGGCAGAAAGACGCATGCTGTGACCTGTGATCGGTTGGGTAGCAACTGATTGCAGGTGGACACAGGTGTTTTGCATCAAATCCTTCATTATGGTCAGATGTATTGCAAGATCCAGAGTTTTTAAGCTGAATCAACCAGTCGGAAGCAGACGCAGGTTGACACAGCGCATAGAAAACCTTTAAAAAATATAAGGCCATAAGACTGCTTGCAGGTTGTTGTAAACTATTTGCAGGTGCAGTCTGTGTCTACCTGTGATGCATTGCAGCCATCTCTAAAGACTTGTCTTCCCCTGTGTCAGCCTGCATATAGCTGCCACTACCTGCTTCAACCTGCGATTGGTCGCTCAAGCGTTGCACGACTGCCTGCCTCTACATGTGCCAACCTGCTATTTGCACCAATTGAAAGTGAATTGCAGCTGAAATGCGAACAGATTGTGATCCACTTGCATCAACCTGCCTCTACTAAAGACCCTCTGCAACACTCTGCCATTATCTGTGTTGTTGTTTGTCGATGTAAGATCAGTCTTGCAAGTAGTTGAAAACTAGTTACAGCCTGCTGTCTGACCTGGGCATAAGATAGACATAAATTATCAGATGTACAATATTATTGCAATCATTTAAGCACATTGTATAGTAACTGGTCTGGTCATTAATTCGACCGACCGACCGACAGACAGACAGACAGACAGACAGACAGACAGACAGACAGACAGACAGATACTGAAACCTTAAAGCAAATAGTATATCATCCAGCCTTACTTGTTTGCCACTGAAACTATATTGTAGTCTCTCTCTCTCTCTCTCTCTCTCTCGACCTAGGATCAGTTCCTGGGCCATGCTAGTCTGCTGAACAAACCCATTCAATATTGAATAAATAGATGACTGAAAAAGTTGCAGTGGCTGAAAGGTCTTTTTTAAAATAAGTTTCAAAATCCAGCCCCTTTTCATTCTCTGCTTTGTCAAAATTCTGAGGTTTATACATAGGCCTGTGAGACCACTTGTAAATAGTTATTACCCTATTACACTGCAACTCCATTTATCTCCTATTTGTGTTATCTGTGTTCTAACCTGAAAAGGATAAAGAAGACATATCGATCTAGACACAGCACTTCTGTGAGACAGTGATAAGAAATCAATACAATCTGACAACAAATTATCAAGCCTAATGTTGCATAACCCAGACAAAGCAGGGAATGCTAATACATGTGTTACAGGTATTGTACCTCAGGTGATTAGATGTGCTAGCTGGCTTGGGTCTGGCTGGTGGTAGGACACTTTGCAATATTTATTGTAATTGACAAATACTGCCCGAATCCAAAATGCTTCTCTAGTCACTATAGTGCATTGCATTTGTTATAATAGTGGCTTATGTAGTACACATCCTTCTAGAAAACTCCAATGGGGAATATCTGAAGAATGCGAATTGGGAAAGTAGTTGTGAATTGGTCACTTAATAAAACATTGAAAATTTCCTTTTTGAAATTTCTTTGGAAATTTTCCTCTCACAATACCATTGGATTGTTTTGATGAGGTTTCTAATTATATTGGGATTTATTAGTATGTCATATCAATGCATTTCAATGATTATAATCATTAGATGAGTATTCTCTCACAAGTTCAATTGGCAATCATAACACAGTGGATAAAAAAAATGAAATATGCTCATATTCAGTACGTGTTCTCTTTTTAATTTTTTATATATATCATTTATACATTAGCCCACCAATTTCAATAAGCAGTGGAAGCTGACTTTGTGACAATTCCTTGTGATTATAGTGAAACCCATCCTTTTTTGTCATGATATGATTTATAGATTTTGAAAGAGAAAACCCCAGACAGAGTAATAGGATTATATCACTGCTGTGTTGTAAATGCTCACAGACATGTCTGTATATTTTGTCATAAATACACAACCATTATATATTTATTTACTATCTTAGCAGAGTGCATGATTCTAATACCTCTCAATGAGAGAAATAATGATAGAAAGAACATAGGTCCTAGCAAAATGTAGTGACTAGAAGCTAGAGGAAATAAAAATGAATAGAAAACTTTTAGCCATGTTACCAATCCATCTTCACTTAATATTCACCAAATGTTCATGAATTCGCAAGAAACGTGAGAATAGAAAAGGCAGGAGAGTGGAATTGAAAGTTAGAACTTTAAATGTTGGCACTATTACTAGTAAAGGAAGAGAACTGGCTGATATGATGGAGGGGAGAAAGATTGACATCCTGTGTGTACAAGAAACAAAGTGTAAGGGAAGTAAGGGCAGGAAGATCGGAGGTGGTTTCAAGCTTTTCTATCACAGTGTGGATGGGAGAAGAAATGGTGCAGGGGTAATCCTAAATGAAGACCATGTTAAGAGTGTGTTGGAGGTAAATAGAGTCAGTGACAGAGTGATGAGTGTGAAGCTTGAAATCGAAGGGGTGATGATGAACATTGTCAGCACATATGCCCCTCAAGTGGGGTGTGAGATGGAGGAGAAAGAAGAATTCTGGAGTGAGTTGGATGAAGTGGTTGAAAGTATACCAAAAAAGGAAAGAGTGGTGATTGGAGCAGACCTAAATGGGCATGTTGGAGAAGTGAACAGGGGTGATAAGGAGGTGATGGGAAGGTACAGAGTGAAGCAGAGAAATGTAGAAGAGCAGATGGTGGTGGATTTTGCAAAGAGGATGGAAATGGCTGTGGTGAATACATACTTTAAGAAGAAAGAAGAGCATAGAGTAACATAAGAGTGGAGGAAGGTGTTCTCAGGTGGATTATATTTCATGTCACAGATGCAATATGAAGGAGATTGGAGACTGCAAAGTGATAACAGGGGAGTGTGTAGCTAAGCAGCATCAGATGGGTGGCTGGAGATGGAGGTGCCAGGTAGAAGGAAAAGAGGAAGACCAAAGAAGAGATTTATGGATGTGGTGAAGGAGGCCATGAAGATGGTTGGTGCTACAGAAAAAGATATGGAGGACAGGAGGAGATGGAGGGACATTGTCTACTGTGGCGATCCCTAACAGGAACAGCTGAAAGAAGAAGTTGTTCATGAATTCATAAAAGACTACTGATAAAAGACAAAAATTTCTAGGCTTAGATTATATGGGATGTCCACCATACAAGTCCCTGTTACTATAGAAACATGAACATATTGAAACAAGCACACTAATATAAAGCAGTAATTTTGCTGTGCACTCAGCCCTACTGTCAGAGACATCTGAATAATCAGAATTGGTTTAAAAATAACAAATGAGTAGTTTTATGGCCTCCCAGATCTCAGCCTGGGCACTGAAATAATATTAGACACCTGTGCAAGTCACAGATGTTCACAACATTACTAGAGAACCTTGGGCCAAAGATCAATTCTGTGACTGTATCATGTCAAGTCAAGTTTATTTGTATAGCGCTTTTAACAATAGACATTGTCGCAAAGCAGCTTTACAGAATTTAAATGACTTTAAACATGAGCTAATTTTATCCCTAATCTATCCCCAATGAGAAATCCTGTGGCGATGGTGGCAAGGAAAATCTCCCTCAGATAACATGAGGAAGAAACCTCGAGAGGAACCAGACTCAAAAGGGAACCTATCCTCATTTGGGTGATAACAGAGAATGTGATTATAACATTTTTAACAGTTTTAACATGAAGTCTGTTTTGTTGATGTTATAACTCTTCATTGATGGAAACTTGAGTGCAAAACTGTTCATGGCAATTGCAGTCCTTAAGTTAGGAAATCAACTGTAGTCCTCAGCAATAAAAGCATTACTATAAGTGTCCAGAGCATCTTCCAAGTGTGACTTTCAACTGTCCATATGGGACCGTCCTCCACAGGAGCGAAGTGATGAGACTCCAACCAGACATAGGGCATCAGGATGGATCAGGCAGGTCCAAGGAGCAGAGGAGGTCAGCATCTTGATCTCAGGATTGACATGTAACTCAAAGGGACAGACGGGGGGAGAAAACACAGGTTGTTAGGTATGCCCAATGTCACCTGATGAGTAAGAACAGTATACATTTTGCACTGAATGCAAGCAGGGACTCTGGCAAAACTAACTATGACAGCATAACTAAAAGGGGAGAGCCAGAAGGTAACACAGGCATGAGGACGCCCCAGGACATAAGCAGCAGCCACTATACCATCCACAAACTCAAGTGAGCAAGTGAGTGGGGGACTGACAGCATCCATACATCCCAGTTTACCAAAACACTTTATGTCTGAGGACCCTCCAGATCTACTCCTTTCCCTCATAAACACTACTAACAAAAGGCTTGACTAAACAGATGTTGTCAGCCTAGACTTAAATGCTGAGACTGTGTCTGATTCCTGAACACTACTTGGAAGGCTGTTCCATAACTGTGGGGCTTTGTAAGGCTCTGCCCCCTGATGTAGGCTTCGCTATATGAGATACCAGCAGATAGCCTGCACCTTTTGATCTAAGTAGGCGTGGCGAGTCATAAAGGACCAGAAGTTCACTCAGGTACTGTGGCGTGAGACCATTCAGTGCTTTAAAGGTCAATAGTAGTATTTTATAAACAATACGAAATTTGATTGGGAGCCAATGCAGTGTGGATAAGACAGGGGTGATGTGGTCATATTTTCTAGTTCCAGACTCTTGCTGCTGCATTTTGAACTAACTGGAGCTTGTTTATGCACTTATTGGAACATCCAGACAGTAAGGCATTACAATGATCCAACCTGAAGGCAGGGGCGTAGCACCAAATTCTGGGCCCTATGCACAAGCACAACCCTAATCACACAATACTTCACTGAATCTTTGTTTTATTTGCAGAATGATTAAAAGTTGTAACAGTAAATGCCACCAAAGGTCACCAAGCATAATAGGCCTGCATGAAAATTGAGTACCTTTGCATTGGGCTGAAGAGAACAGATTTTTATCAAGTAGCTTATTTATTACATAAAAGAAAAATGCCATTTCCAGATTTCTACATTAACAAAATACTTCCTTTAGAATGAAAGGTAAACAAAACTTGACTCTCTTGTCATTTTTCATTTTAAAAAGGGCAAAAAGAAAACAGACTTCCACAAAGTGCTAAACACTGGAATTTATACCCCAGTTAGTGCCCACTGAAGGGTCTTCTTGGTGGCAAAATCATTGATGAGGTCCTTAAAGTCCAGTTTTCTTGCCAACTGACTTTCAGTGGAGAGAAGGGCAATGCTGTTCAATCTATCCTGGCTCATTGTTGATCTCAAGTAGTTTTTAACCAGTTTCATCTTGCTGAAAGCCCGCTCACCACCAGCAACAGTTACAGGTAAAGTGCAGAAAATCCTCAATGCAATGCATATTTCTCCAAAAATGCTCTGTAGCTGCAGCTTATATATGGCATTAAGGAGCTGAAGAGGGGACAGGTTATGAGGAAATGTGGCATTATGTACTGTATTTAGGAGCAGCATCTCATTCTCAAATTCAACTGTGAGATCTTTTGGGTATGTTCTTGTCAGAGCCCGGCATGTTGCTTTTATCTGTTCTTCTGACATATCCCGCAACCTCAGAAGAGGTGCAAAAGATTCGCATATGGAAGCTGTAGTCTGGAACCTTGCACTCAGATCACTGATGATTCTATCGATTGCAACAAAAAACACATTGTTTCTGAATGCCTTCTCTGCGCTACACTGAGTCTCCTCCTCTTCACTCCTCCTCTCATCAGGCATTAATTTCCTTTTCTGTTTCCGCTTCTCTTCCCTCTTAAATTGAGCAGGGATTTCCATGGCTTGGGCTACTAAGGAAGCTTCAGTGAGAAGAGAGTCCCATTCATTGTGGATAGCCTGCATTTCCTCCTGTAGAGCCTTAATGTTTTCAGCCTGAATATCCAAAGAAATATCCCCTGCCTGAAGGATCAGGTTTCTATTCTCAATGCACTGCAGCACCTTTACCCACACAGTAAGAAGAACTACAGCATCAAACATCTTGAAATAATTGTAAAACACAGAGCATGACTTTAGTGTTGCTTAACACATTACAGTAAAAGTAGCTAAAATTATGTGCTTTCATTTTAAACTAAAGGCTCACCGTCTCTCAAATCCACAGTATCAGAGGATGAGGGGTCTGTTGCTGCATCCCCCTCTGTGACAGTCTCTGAAACTGAGTGCCATGCGTTTCACAAGTTAGCTTTGCTACTAATTTGACAGCCTACCCTTATGAACCTATGACATTGAGACTAAATTAGGCTATTAGCCTAATTATGTTATGGCCCAATAATAAATCTCATCTCATCTCATCTCATCTCATCTCATCTCATCTCATCTCATTATCTCTAACTGCTTTATCCTGTTCTACAGGGTCACAGGCAAGCTGGAGCCTGTCCCAGCTGACTACGGGCGAAAGGCGGGGTACACCCTGGACAAGTCGCCAGGTCATCACAGGGCTGACACATAGACACAGACAACCATTCACACTCTCATTCACACCTACGGTCAATTTAGAGTCACCAGTTAACCTAACCTGCATGTCTTTGGACTGTGAGGGAAACTGGAGCACCCGGAGGAAACCCACGCGGACAAGGGGAGAACATGCAAACTCCGCACAGAAAGGCCCTCACTGGCCACAGGGCTCGAACCCGGACCTTCTTGCTGTGAGGCGACAGCGCTAACCACTACACTACCATGCCGCCCCAATAATAAATATTAATTTAATTTTCGATTAGTATACTATTGCAATGCAAACAAAAAAGGCATCATGTTATTTCTAATTTTGTGTTGTGCAATTTTTAGCACTGACAATCGCGGTGGTATTGAAGCATTTATAACCACGGGTGTTCATTTAATGTAGGCTATTTTCTTTCACATTTGGGCTCACCTTTCTTGGGAAAGAAGTTTGTGAGCAGTTGCTTTCCCTCATTTCTTTTCTTGTCTCTTTCCTGCCTCTCTTTTCGTTTCTGAAAACTGGATTTTGTTTTCTTGTGCATCATCTTCCATAGCACAGATAGCCTACAATGCGCAGCGCTGCTTCAGCAGAATGAATGCTACATTAAATGCGCCTAGTTAAAAAGCCCGGTGAAAGCGGACTAAACTATTTCATGCAAAGGGTGGGGGCCTGTCCCCAGACACTATATGTAGGCTAGGACACACAATTCAATCCATTAATCAAACAATTTATTCACCCAAAACATTACATTTACATTAGTTAGCAACATATATTGTGATCTTTAAATGGTATTGATATTTAAAGGAAAATAAAATTACAGACTCCTCAAGGGCTCATCCCCCACTTGGGGCCCTGGTAACTCAGTCCCCCTTTTCCCCCCACTACGACGCCCCTGCCTGGAGGTAACAAAAGCATGAACTAGTTTTTCTGCGTCATGTAGTGACATTAAATTTCTTATCTTAGCAATATTTCTGAGATGAAAGAAAGCTATCCGGGTAATGTTATCGATGAGTTTCAAATGAAAGACTGGGGTCAATAATCACCCTGAAGTCTTTTACTGCTGCACATGAAGAAAAAGAAAGGCAATCCAGAGTTAATGTGTAATCAGAAAACTTACTTCCAGCTACATGTGGTACTTCAGTCTTGTCAGAGTTAAGCAAAAGGAAGTTAATAAGCATCCAGTGTCTAATGTCCTTTACACATTCCTCAATTCTATTAAGCTGGTGTCGCTCATCTGGTTTTGCAGAAACATACAACTGTGTGTCATCAACATAACAGTGGAAACTAATACCATGCTTACAAATATCGTCGCTGTCAGTTCAAAACCTGCTATGTGACAATTTAGGTAAATTCTCAAGGATGATTTTTTTTGCAATTTACGCTAATATAATGCTGCAATTAGCTATTTTGATGGATATTTAACTGACCAAGCTAATAATAGAACAACTTTTACTGGCTTCTCAGCTTGTTATTTCAGAGTTTTATTCAGTTTTTTACGTCTCCTGTAAAAAAGGAAAACTGTCACATAGCAGGTTTTGACCTGACAGCGACGATACGTGGCAGCGTGGGCGTGGTCAAGCATCGGTCTGTGACCGGAGGGTGGAGTCAGGGAAGGTAAGTGGCAGAATCACTGCACCTGACGTCAATTAACCTGTGTTTGTGTGTCTTCCCCAGTGACTGCACCCTATATAAGGAGGGAGAGAGAAGAGGAAGGGAGCTCTCTCCCAAACCAGACGACTAATGTGTGTGTGCGTGTGTCTGGGAGTTTGTGTGTGACTGAAAAGTAACACAATAAAGAGTTTTGACAACTCAGTTCTGGCCTGCCATACTTCTGTGCTCCACCCACCCGCTCAAACTCTTACAGAATAATATCACCAAGACATGTGACCTGAAGCCATATGTTCGGAACACCTGAGGGAAAGGAGGAGAGGACCCATCACTTGAATATATATGATGGAGTGGCCAGATATAACTGGTAATGCCAGGAGAGCATGAGAACATCTGACAGCAGCTTTCTGAGATATGAGTTGTACATCCATTTCCAAAAGGACCTCTCCCATATACCAAGTGAAGGCAAGGACACCCAGTCTAAATTGACTTTCTTTAACTATAGAGGCAGCTGCAGCACATCTGTCATGGCAGGAACTGTAGAACTCTGTTAGATTTGTGTGGTTAACATACTGTAACTCTTCTGTTACATGGAAATCTGGGGTAATCTGGGATTGTGGTCACTATTTTTAGATTATAAAGGAATCACTCTGCTTGGTCTCTCAGGGAAAGTACTGTATATGCCACATTCCTTTCTTTTCTCTTGTATGCATGTTTTGCATGGGGTCATGGGAGTATGTCAGTCCACTTTACATGTGTTTTGTGGGCTTGGGAAAAATGTATGATTGTGTGTCTTACTACTCCAATATGATAATATTCTTGATTTTTTCTTAGCATCATTTGAAGGACGCCAAGCTGACATGAGCTTGAAGTAGCTAGGATAAGCACGAAGTCCACCATGACAGTTGTCTCCTAGAAACTTCCTTCAGTTGAGGAGAGAATGCTTAACCCTGCTGGAGGAGTTCTTATATGCGGGGGGAGAAGAATGCTGTCCTTCTCATAGATGTATGAGGCATTATTGTGTACAGTTTCAACCTTGATGAAAGAATATAGAATTGGTCTTGGAAAATGTAGCATAATGTGTATTATAGCAGTGTAAAGTTTATCATTTGCTTTTACTAGTCTATTAATCTGATTCTGCATGACAATCAAATAGAAACTCTGCAATTCACTACTGCAGCCCATCATGGCTGGAATTTGAGAAGCCCACTATAAGTCATCTCATCTCATCTCATCTCATCTCATCTCATCTCATCTCATTATCTCTAGCCGCTTTATCCTTCTACAGGGTTGCAGGCAAGCTGGAGCCTATCCCAGCTGACTACGGGCGAAAGGCAGGGTACACCCTGGACAAGTCACCAGGTCATCACAGGGCTGACACATAGACACAGACAACCATTCACATTCACATTCACACCTACGGTCAATTTAGAGTCACCAGTTAACCTAACCTGCATGTCTTAGGACTGTGGGGGAAACCGGAGCACCCGGAGGAAACCCACACGGACATGGGGAGAACATGCAAACTCCGCACAGAAAGGCCCTCGCTGGCCACGGGGCACAAACCCGGACCTTCTTGCTGTGAGGCGACAGCGCTAACCACTACACCACCGTGCCGCCCCACTATAAGTCATTTGGAGAAATAATAAAACTCTTTATCATTTCTATAACCATGTATGAAATCTGAAAGTTAGATACAAATTACTGATGCCCTTTAAATTGCTGCTATTAAAACAGCAAAAAAAAAAAAACAACAACAACAATATTAAGATTCTAAACAGAAATCTGAAACCCTTATTGATGCAATATATTCACAGGGAATCTCTTTTTGAGGAAGTAAAATTTAACTTTGATCTAATTGCCTGTAATGTTATCCCTTTTGACATGTCCATTGTGTTGTATTATGGATCAGTAATAAAATATGGAGCACCTCATAATTTCAAACCTTGTTTGTCTTTCTGACCTGCTGCCCTCTAGCCCCTGTACAAATCCAGTGCCAGTTTGCCTTGCACTGAGTGATATGTTTTCAGTTTGGACCAAAACCAAGTCGATATTGAATAATTTGGATGGCTGCACTCACCACAAATGCACAGTGTCCTCTGGGAGCTGGGAGAAGCATATTTTTCTCCGTGGCACTGCAATTGTTTATCTGTTCTGTAATTGTTTTAACAGACGGACATAATTATGTCCCTTGCGATATTGGCACCCCTAAGATGGAGCAATGAAGCAGTAACATGACTGACTGCTTTTCATTCACGTATGCAAAATTGGGGAAAAGTGACTGGAACTTAATATGAATCAGGCAATCAGACAAGGTGAGATCGAGATGAGATTCTGAAGAAATGGCAGAACACAGATGGGAAAATAACATCTCCACAAACCACTGATTTATAGGAATGTGATATGTTACTTTACTGGCACCACAGGATGCAACAAAACAGGAAAGCAATGATTCAGAAAGCAAGCACAGTGTATTATCTACATGACAGTACTGCCTTCATGGCTGAGAAATTGCATCTAAGAAAGAAACACACCAAAACAATAACATTTAAGCATTTATTCCTACATGTGCGAAGAATATATGTTTCAGAACCAAGAAAGAATGTAGTTTATTAGTCATCCAAAAATGTGTGCTTGGTATTAGCAAACTTTCTTTTGAGTTATTTTTGTACTAAAGCAGTTGCGGTTCGGTGCCTTGCTCAAGGGCACTTCAGCCATTCCTCCTAGTTCAGGGAATTGAACTGGTGACCTTTTGGTCCCACAGCAACCTTCCAAGTCATCCAAGTCCCTTTCATTCACTCATTTCTGTCATGTGTAAAGCATTTGTTCTGTACATTATGCACTGCTCATCAACGTATGGAATGGATTTCATATGAGAAGTGATGGGTTACACAATTCTGGGAGAATGGAAGCCATGCACATGCTTGATCGAAATGATTAATTGTGACTGTGCATAGACAATGTAGCTTAGTTTAGTGACTTCCATGCCCTAGCACACCTCTTAAACCTGGATATTAAGGGTTAAGTTAAAACAGAGTCCTGAGCTTCTTAGCACAACATGCAACATGATGCATCACATTTCTGATTATCACAGGAGAGGTTAATGTTATTATTTAACTAATGCTTTTTCCCCCCTCACAGCAATTACTGTGAACAATCAAAATGTTATGTTAGTAACTTGGATGAAACGTATCTTGGGTTTGAATCCATATAATTGAGTTCTTGGTTTGCTTGGTTGTTTTCAGTCATTGCTTGCACGTGAATAATAACTTTACAATTGAATGGTCTTCAAGTTCTATACAGCATGATAGATTAGACATGTTTTATTCTACTCTAGGAGCATTTTACGGTTTCCCTTCTCATTATTTAGCTTCTAAAATTAAATCCAGTGTAAGTGTACTACATTTCCCTTCTCCCTCCATTACCTGTGAGTAATTTGTTTCTTGGAAACATTTACACATTAAGGCCCACTTTACACGGGAACGGTCTGAAACAAAAACGCAAAAGTCCGTTTTCGTTCTCACTTTTTTCCGCATCTACACGACCGTTTTCAAGGAGGAAATCTGCGTCTATACGGTGACGCATAAATGTGTGGAATTCAATTGGATGTGCATGCCAGGCGGCTAGGTGGTGCTGTGAAAGACCTCCGCTATGTCTGCACGCATGCGCAACGTCTTCCGTCTTGTCTGATCTGCACATCTGCGCGGCGAAAACTTTGACTACTCTGGCTATGGTAAGTAAGAAAGTAAGTAAAAAAGTAAGAGCATACTATACCCGCCTCTGTTCATTAACGGTATATGTGCAGATTCGGTATAGATGTTCGAAGGACTCCTGGACGTTTATTAAAGCTGCCAGAGCAGCTTGAAGGTCCGTTGGATCGATGTAATCAGACATGCTCTTACTTTTTTACTTACTTTCTTACTTCCCGGGCTGTCATGTACAGTATATGACATATGTACTGTATGACATAAACGCGTACCCGACGTGAGCAGATCCGAGCAGAGTTTTGTGTATTGGGTAGTTTAGACGGATATGCAACGGGGGCTGTTTTTAACTTATCCACTCTGGAAGGCGTTTTCAATTTTTTCCGTTTTTCAGCCTCGGAAACGCCGTCCCCGTGTAGACGAAAGGCACTTCCGATAAAATATTTAGTCGTTTTTACCCGACAGCGTCCTCGTGTAAACGGGCCCTAAGATGATGGAAAAACAAAGGCATGCAAAACTGATGTTTTATTTTTAAAGTAAAAAAGGCCTCATATACAGTACCAGTGAAATTGATTTTGTGGTATTGTCTTTGGATGAACTTCCACTTCCATGCATCTCTGCAGTCATGCATGGAGAAAGTGCTTTTAAGGCACCAGTCAGATAAGTGCTCAGAGGACGATTATTTTGGGATGCAGATGCACACACTGATTCTATTTGCAAGCAGTGAAGCGAGAGTGCATTCACGCTTCCACACTTCAGTTTGGGAAGCATTAAAGTGCATATCATGGGTAAATTCAGGAGCAAGATCAATGTAATTCTCCTATTTTATATTAAACTTTGGTCAAATGTCTGTCACATTTTGCATTTTGTGCAATTTTTTTTTACCTTGCGCAATACCAGAAAAATTTAGTTGAAATCAAGCCATTTGAGGCGAATTGGTCCGCCTCTGAAAAAACTTGGCATTTGGATTTCCCGGGAAACACTGATTTTCGTGATGTCACATGCAGGACGCCTCCCTCTGAATCCTACATCAGCGTTGGTTTGTTTATGAGAAAACGACCTGGTGGTTTTCTGCAAATTTCTTCAACGTTATCACATAGTTATTAAAATGGTTAACAGATGTATCGTAGGAGGGTGTAGCAACATTACATTCTTCATCCAAAGGTGAAGTAACATTGCGCTCAGGTGACAATTCCATATTTAATGCAAAATCGCTAGCTGCTAAACTTGGTCTACACAGGCTGTGCACTGAAACTGTGCAAGTTCTCGCAGCCTGCTGGCGCTTCCGCAGGTGATGTCATGAATCTGGCTCCAGACTCCCTTGGGATTTTTCCAGACGCGTTTTGTTATTTTATTTTTTTCTGCTGTAGACAGATGGCTTTGTGCAAAATTACCCTTCTGGACGAGTGTGTAAAGGGACATTCTTTCATATTAAAAAAAAATGAATTTGGTCCAGGATATGCACTTTAAGACAAGAGTGCTTCATTTTCCTTTGTTAATCAGGGTGTTTGCATTTTTGGTTTGAAATACATCTTAAATTGTAGTGCATATTTCAACCACGGGACAAATTAAAACAATCACAAACCATTAGAAATACCAAGATTATTATCATTTTAAGTTTAGTATAACTGTCTTTGCAAGAACACAATAATTGTACAAAGTGTAATGATGGACTAAATTGCATTTGTACCACCAGTAAAGCTAATTTGTATTTAAGTGATAAATGCATTCACATACTCTATTAAGTCCCCACCAGGGAGGCACAGCAGCACAGTGTGTAACACTGCTCTAAACAGCCCTGACTGAAATGCACACTTCTGCTTGGTCACGCAGCATTTTGTAGTCTCTTATTGTTTATTTGGTTGATTCTTAAAGGCATCTTTGGGCCTACATGTGATTGTCTGATCTGATAAGTTTGGAAGTTCTCAGTGAATTTTAGTTGGCCAAAGCAGCTTTCAGTATAAGAGTGCACATCTGTAGGGTGAAAAACAGTAGGGTGAAGTACAGTACTCTGGGAATTTTTCTGAATGTTTAACTACTGTCTTTTTCCAGTATCAACTTAATACATAAGCTCCACAAAGTGGATGTATCTGAAATCCCCAAGATACCACCACATAAGAGGGAAAATTTTATATATATATATATATATATATATATATATATATATATATGGGGCGGCACGGTGGTGTAGTGGTTAGCGCTGTCGCCTCACAGCAAGAAGGTCCAGGTTCGAGCCCCGTGGCCAGTGAGGGCCTTTCTGTGCGGAGTTTGCATGTTCTCCCCGTGTCCGCGTGGGTTTCCTCCAGGTGCTCCGGTTTCCTCCACAGTCCAAAGACATGCAGGTTAGGTTAACTGGTGACTCTAAATTGACCGTAGGTGTGAATGTGAGTGTGAATGGTTGTCTGTGTCTATGTGTCAGCCCTGTGATGACCTGGCGACTTGTCCAGGGTGTACCCTGCCTTTCGCCCGTAGTCAGCTGGGATAGGCTCCAGCTTGCCTGCGACCCTGTAGAAGGATAAAGCGGCTAGAGATAATGAGATGAGATGAGATATATATCGCGAGTTGGCCTAGTGGTTAGCGTGTCCGCCTCTCAATCGGGAGACTGCGAGTTCTACTCACAGTTGGGTCATACCAAAGACCATCATAAAAATGGTACCTACTGCTGTCTGGCAAGGCACACTGCAATACAGATGCAAGTGGGGAGTCAAACTCTCGTGGTTACCAGAGGATTAGCCCCCCACTGTAACCCTAGCTATGTAATAGGCGAGAGACCGAGGGCTACGGAAACGGAGATCGGCGCCGCCCTATGCACCACATGGCGTGGGAAGGACTTTGATTGATTTGATATAGCTGCATCTGATAATCTGAAACAATATACTTTGAACACAGTAATTAGGTCAGCCTAATTTGTGCTAAATTCCTCATGTACATGTACCAGTCAAAAGTTTGAACACACCTACTCATTCATCAATTTTTCTGTATTTTGACTATTTTCTACATTGTAGAACAATACTGAAGACATCAAAACTATGAAATAACATATGGAACAGACATGAAATTATGTGGTAAACAAAAAATTTTAAAAACCAAAAAGTTTCACATTTTAGATTCCTTGAAAGTAGCCACAATTTACCTTGATGATGCTTTGCACATGATTAGCATTATCTTAATCAGCTTCACAAGGTAGTCACCTAGAATGCTTTTCAGTTAGCCGGTGTGCCTCGTCAAAAGTTAATTACTGCAATTTCTTGCCTTCTTAAAGTGTTTGAGATCAAACAGTACTATGAGTACTATTTTTTTACATCAAAAATAATAAAAATACGGTAAATAGCCCTATTCACAACTGTACTAATCCATATTATGTCAAGAACTGCTCAACTAAGTAAAGAGAAACGACAGTCCATCATTAAGACACAAAGTGTCTTAATTAATAAAAATAAAGAAAAAACACTGAATTATAAATTGTGTACAAGCTTTTCACTGGTACTGTACCGTAAGCCTTATTGGATTTCTATTAAGATAAGTCAAAATCATTTGAAAATTTTAACAGTGAGGCTTTGAAACAGCACAACAGAGATGTGTGGAAGATATTCACTGATATGAAAATGATTACTGTATTAAATATGACATATTGTACTCCTTTTCCACAAGTTGACCCAGTTCCCTGAGGTCTTAATGAAATGTCTGTGACATATTTTGGTCAAAATACCACAAGGATAAAGCACCTCAGCTCCCTTCTCACCCTGTCTAAACAGCCCTGTTCAAAATGGCTGATTTGAGTGCTTGTTTCATTCAATGGTAATGAACCACTTCTCATCCCACCCCCTCTGCCAGCAGCCAATCAGGTAGTGTTTTCCTCATGAATATTAATTTCCAAGTGCAGTTCTCAAGCCATGAGTGGTGATACTCAGATGAGGGAGCGGCATAATTTTAATGAGCTCCACTTGTGACATAGACAGGGGTGAACAGCTTGTTGAAGCACATGGGTTTTTTTGACCCAGGCAACCCAAAAGAAACTGACTGGGTTGTCTTATTTCTGAGTTTGTGGGTTTGTAAACACTCCCCATACCCAAATGTATGTGCACAAGCAATGAAAAAGTGAGTTTTTCATAATATGTCCACTTTAAAAATCGTTGAGGAATCGAATAGTGATTTTTAACCCAGTGACGAAAGCTACACAAAGAGTATGTTACAATCCCATCTTTCCTGACCACACTATTAAACTTTGCATCTGTTTCATGAAATCAAACCTGGGTCGTTTGGTTAGCTTACTAGTTTTCTCCTTCCCTTTTGCCTACTGATTTGTTTTCCCTGCCACCTGCAGTTTGATTTACCCTTTTGTTCCTTTGTGCTCTACAGTATATTTCAGTTAATCAAGTTAATTACAGGTTAGGTATATTTTCATCATAATTTCTTGGCCTACAACATGCATATTTAAAATGTCTGGCATTACATCTTGCTTTGCTATGCCACATTAGCTCTGTGATTTACCTTTGGCACCTCAGTCCAAAAATTCTGGTTTTACCTCAGATTCCTACCACATGTCCAGTGTTCTGGGGATAGGCTACAGAGCCACAGCTACCCTGATCAGGATAAAGCAGTTACTGAAGATGAATGAATGAATGAATGAATGAATGGGGTTGGTTGAGAGTCAGCTCTCACAGGCATTATGTCCCTTGTACATAATGCCAATGCTTGTCGATACTGCTCTGTACACTGTCAGCCATCCTCATACTCCCAATTAAATATACTATTTAAATGCCATGTCCATTACAATGTGAGGCAAGACTCAACACAGATGGGTCCCTACAGCACAATTCAGATGACAACAGCAGAAGGGGAATATTAAGTAAAACGACTATGTGAATCCCTGTAGTAATTCCCCCCAAATCAATTCTGAACAGGATCACACAAGCCTTTTTGTGCAAAAAAAAAAAAAAACCGCAGCTTCACTTAATTTGGGCTGAATAAGGCTGTGTAATGCAACATTAATGTTCAGAAGATGATAATTCAAAGTGGCAGATTTTATTTGATATAATGGAAGAATTCAAAAGAAAGAATGATGCAAGTCTGCATGAGCCAAATTATGCAAACTATATGGCTGTTAAAAGCATTAGCCACAAGGTAGTTAAGGCTATTCATGAATCTTTAACTACTGTGTCTAGTTGTAATATATTAACTTTGACATTTCATATTGATGATGGTTTCCCCAAACACATATTGTTTTATCATCTGACTCACTCGCTCACCTTCAGTAGCTGCTTATTCCTGGTCAGGGTTGCAGTAGATCCAAAGTCTATCCCAGGAAACACTAGGTGACACAGACAGCACTCAAACTGGAGACCCTGGAGCTGTGAGGTGAAAACACTACCTGCTTCATCACTGCACCTATACTGTAGCAGAGAACATTCTGACATCTGCAAACCCAAACACTGCAGATTTTGTATTGTATCAACTATGTATAAACTTCTACTGGACTAAAACTGAGCAATTTCTTTGGATCAAATGAAAGCTTCTTTTAGACGTGTGAATATGTTTTTATTACGTGTAGACTGCAAAACAGAATGGTGGAAGGACTACCGCATGCACACCCACACTCATGTAAACAATCAAACGCTCTTCCTTTTCATTTAATTCGCCCATTGGCAGCTATTTTGAACAATAAATGATGCTATACATTTGTTTAGTGCAATGTAAATAAGAAAATGTGAACATAGTGTTCATTCAGGTTTAACACAACTTCACTCCCACTGCACTTGTGTTGTACACACGCACACGACTGTGCAGTTATAACTGGGAAGTTTACATTTTGAATACACTTGTGTATGCTCAATCTTCCCCTTTGTTGTACCGAGGCTCTGTGCAAATCTTATTTGTGGTAAGGTAGGTGGCAAGGAATGCATCTTCTCTCAAAGATAAGATGGATTCACACTCACCAAACTACAGAAACATGAATGAGTACTGCACTCTAGTGGACACTCTTGGAGCAGAACTCTCTGAAGTGCATAGCATGTAATGTCATTACCTTTGCTGCCGTGATGTCCTGCGATGGCATCCTATCTAGGGTGTGTATTCCTGCTTTGCACGCAGTGTTCCTGGATAGGCTCTGGGTCCAGTGCTATGACTCTGACAAAGTGATGTGTGTGTGTGTATATATATATAGATCAGTGTTTATCAGACAACTGCAATGCTTAGGTATACAATAAGGCTTGTGATGATATTACATACTATATACTTATATCACAATACAATAAAGATTTTCAGAATTTCTTAAATATACTTAATATCTCAGAGGATTGGTAGATCTCTGAATGTTGAAAAGCAAAATGTAGTAATGCTTTAACTAACCAATGAGTAACTTTAATCAAAGCTGCCTAATACATTTCCTTTCAGTTACTGTCCTGTGAAAAATCATGATTATTCCTCTGAGCATTTAGGAAAGTAAAATCTTAATCAAACAAACATAGACATTGTTCTGGACACAGATTAAAACTTTGCCTTCAGGAATATAAAATCAGTTATTCTCCAAAGGATTAATATGATTAATTTAATTAAAGTGATACTCAGTATCACTAAGGATTTGCTTTTGAGGGAAAAAAATACATTTATATGGAGAATAGATTATTAGCTAATAAACTGTCTTTCTTCGACTGTGAAGAAATTAACCAGAACATGTTTTAACTGGCATTTGGTACAGAACTTGAAGTAATTATCAAAACTAACGTATTACATCGAAAGAACACATTTTTCCGAAATTTCAAAGAGGAACCAGGCCTAGCCAGAGTTCTGTTCAAGTGCCTAGAGGATCCAAAGCAGTGCTTGTTTACATGGAAAAATGAGGCAATTACAGCCCAGCTATGACTAACATCCTAAAATGCAACAACACGAGACAATTTAGTTGACTGATTAATTTTCCATACAACACACATCAATATCCTACAAATTTCAAGAAAAAAAATCTAATTTAGCGTGACTCTTTAAACGAAAAATTAATTGCTGTGTGTAGAAATAGAGAGATGTTTGATATAGAGAGATGTTGTGAGGTCTTCTTTTCTGCCTTGGTAAAAAAGTAAAGCCTTCAATTCAATAGAATCGAGGGTTATAGCCTAGCTATTCTATTAATTCCAGTTATAGCATATTTAATTTTTCTAAAAAAACCAACCCAATACTGATTTAATAATTTATTATAATATTATTATGGTATTATCCCACTAATGCTAAATACTGGAGAATGTGTTTGTTTATTCATTCATTCATCTCCAGTAACTGATTTATTCTGAACAAGGTTGTAGTGAATCCAAAGCTTATTCCAGGAACACTTAGTGTGAGGTGAGAGAATTCAACAAAGATAGAACCCCAGTCCATCACAGGGCACCATGCACACACACACACACACACACACACACAAAGAGAGTCTGAGCTCTTAGGAAAATTGGACCCACTGTTTCACTGTGCCACTGAAATAAGTTTTTCAGAGCTAAAATACTCTAATGTTTCATCTGGACCAGGGTCCAGGTCCAAAGAATTATTTGGAAGAAAAAGGTTGCATTCCTACAGAAAAGTAAGCAGCCTTTTTGAGTTTCCTTATGTAGTCATAGTTCTGTATTTTTGCACATTTGTGCATGTACAATATGAATTGAGCTACTGAAAAATACTTTTATAACATCTATTCATTTCCATACCTACACATGAGCTGTCAAATGTGACTCATGAAAGATAACAATGCACTTGATTGCAATTTAAATAGTAGCATGATTCCTACGCTTTATTACAACAGATCATCATTCATGATGAGAGACAGGGTACAAAATTGAATGCTATGGGGGAAAGGTAGAACCATTATGGATATGTAGGAGGCAGATAATAAGCAACCTGATATTCTAACCCTTAAAAAAAGCTCATCACTAACGTCAAGAGCAACGTTCAAACAAATGAATGAATCAGTCTAGCAGCAGAAACAGTTGACATTATTAGCTGAGTCACACCAGTTATCTGCAGGATATTCTGATTTCTCAGAGATTTTTCAGTAGTTATATTACATTCACATTATTTATCCGACACCTTCATCCAGAGCAACTGTTAAGTAGATTTACTTGTTTTTTTTCTTGCTTTGTAATTTAGTACAAGTTGTTATCTCCCTTGCTGGGTTTCACAGCTTGACAACTGGGACCTGAACGCAATCAAAACTATTGAGATATCTGCAATCCAGCCACACCATTTGTCAGTCATTGTAAGCAATATTGTGTCTTTTAGATTCCTATATTACTAATAACTGCTCCACTATTACAGACATCCCCAAAGTGAGAGCAGAATATCTGCTTCCTCATTAAAAGAGGCACATCAGTGGGTTATCACAATATATCTCAGTAAATATTGGTTCCATTATAGTCTGGATTTCCTCATCTTTTCCGAATTCAAACAAATCACTGCAATGAAATTTCCTGCTGAGCAAATTATTGGATAAATAGTGATGCTATCAATGAACTGTTCACTGCCAAAGCAAAGACACTTCTGAGCTGTGAGCAGCGATGAGGGGGCCAAGCAGAGCCACAGTGCATGGATGCCATGGAAACTTCATGCCATCCTGTCAAGGGCATGGCTGTATGTGCTCAGAGCAAGATTCATGTCAACTGACCAAAGATTGGCAGAGATATGAGCTCATTTCTAAATTTGGTAGACTAACAGACAAACTTTTTAAACTAAAAAATCTGTCTGATAACTTCTGTGAGGCTTTGAAGATCATCTGTGCCATATTTGGTGAAGCGTGGACAAAATCTGTGGCCTGTGAAAATTTTAAAAACCTTTCCAAAAATCTCAAGCTGGTAATGCTGTATGTCCCTGAATGTGGATGAAACAGTGAAGTGCAGACAAGTGGGAAATGATGTTAAACACGGTCATTTTATTTATCTCACTAGCTTTTCAACTTAAGCTACTTTCTGATGTGCGCACGCGCACGCGCACACACACACACAAAAACACACACACTCCAGTTGGGAGACATCCATCTCTTTGCTTTCCCCCTCCTTTTCATTGCTCTGTCATCACTGTGGAACAGACACATACAGTACATATACAACATCAATTGACAACAGGTGTGATCATTTTGCCACTCACCTTCCTTGGCCCCACCCTCCGTTCACAAACTGACGCTTGACCACACCCCCACTACCACATACCCCCACCACCAGACTCAGGCTGGGGAGCCATCCAGCCTGCAGCCAACTCCTCTCCCCGATGGGAAGAAAGTCTGCCACCACCATCTGCGGCCCCGGCCTGTGGACCACCAGACAATGCTTCACTGGGATCCCCTCGGGACACACTACTGCAGGACCCGCCCACTACTATACACACTGTTAAACATTTAAACCCCAGCCAATCTGTCCCTAGAATCAGTGGGTGGGTGAGATGCGGGCTAACCGCCACTTCTATACTATGTTTTGATCCCTGGAACCGGATGTGAACGGACACTAGCGGATATTTGTTAACATCCCTGTGCACACATAAGACCTTCACCAATCATGCTCCACCCAATGCCTCACCTTCAACCAGGCTTTGGTGGATTGAGGTCTGATTACAGCCAGCATTCACCAACGCGTGATATGTATCCCCTTGAATACTCACAGGAATGCGATACGCTCCTGCTTGATCAAAGGTGGTCTCTGGCACATCGGGGATCTGGACCATGGCCCCCACCTCCATCATTTGCCACTGGTCCTGGAAATGCCTAGGTTCCCCGCAGTGCCAGCATACTAGCCCAGGTTTCACCTCTGTACCAGCGAGCTGGGAATCACTCACCTGAGGGGAAGATGACACATGGGGGGGGCACCATTAGCTGGGTGAGCTGGCTGTGAGGAGGGGATTGGCCCCCATTTCCGTGGTGTGGGGATGGGGCAAGGACAGGAAGAGGGGGCAGTGAGGGAGGGAGAGGGGGCAGAGAGAGAGAGACAGACAGACAGACCGAAAGAGAAGAGGGAAGATGTCCACCTGCCGCTGGAACCGCTGCCAGATGATCCTCCACCAATTCGATCGCACAATCCAGCGATGCCAGGTGGTGGCACTGGACCCACTGTGCTGTCCCTTCTGGCAGCCGGGCGATGAACTGCTCCAGCGCCACCACATCGATGATCCCCTTTCTGTCATGGTCTTCTGCCCTCAGCCACTGCCAGCAGATGTCCCAGAGCTGTTGGCCAAAAGCGAACAGCCAGCCGACCTCCTCCAGAGTCAGTGTGCGGAAGTATTGACAGTGTTGTTCTGGGGTGCGGCTGAAACGCTGCAGGATGGCTCACTTCAGGTCGGCATAGTTGAGCCAGCTGTCGACAGGAAGCTATTGGGTAGTGAGCCGGGCTTCTCCGGTCAGGAGTGGCAGAAGACGAGCCGCTTGTTGCTTGAATGGCCACCCCCACATCTCTGCAGCTTGCTTGAAGAGTGCAAGGAAGGCTTCCGGATCGTCAAGAAGCACCATCTTCGTGAGGGTAACATGGAGGAGGTCCATGGATGTAGCAGCTGAGGGCCCCACCAATGTAAGCAGGTGCCAGAATGCTTGGTGATCTTCCTGCTGAACCTGCAGCAAGGCCTCGAAGCATTGTTCCTGTTCCTTGCTCAGGGTGATCAGCGCTTGGTGTTGGCTTTGCTGGGCAGCAGTGAAGGCATGGCCAAGAGATTTCAAGGGGGAGGACTCCATGAATGGTTCCCTTCAGTGTCCCAGGTTTCAGCACCAGTATTATATGTCCCTGAGGGTGTATGGCTATAATGAATGAATGCGTTCACAAAATGAAAGGCCAACAAATAACTTTTATGAGGCTTGGTCTGAAAATCATCTTTGCCAAACTTTCTGAAGACTAGACAAAATTTGTGATCTGTGAAAACTTAAGCTTTTTTTTATAAAATCCAAAATGGCCAAAAATCTAATATAGTGGAACTTGACATTATTGGGTGCATTGAACTTGGCTTGTACCAAAGAATCCAATGGTACCTCAATATTGAAAATTGGCAGACATTTCAAAAGCTACATGCATCAGGGCACCTCCAATTTTGAAAAAAGGGAAAGAGGCTGCACTATGCATACAGATATTTATTCACACAAACGCATTTCGGCATGTGCCTTCCTCATTGTGCTCAAGTAATCAGTGTTACTACAAATCTTAAATGCCTACACCCATGTACACACCCCCATCATCAACCAATGACAGTACAATCAAGTTAAATACAATAATTGGCAATATCAATACAGAATTTAAAACAATCCATTGGTCTTAAAACCTTTTGTAAAAAAAAATCCAAATGAAATTGTGGAAATATGTCAGCACAAGCATCATCAATTCACATTTTTACAAGAAACAGGTCAAAGACAAATCTTCATTCATTCCATGAGGAATGCAAGTATTCAGATTAAAAATATACCAAGCCTCCCTTTGTAGGAGGTGATTCTCACGGTCTCCACCTCTTGGAGACCGATTGACCATTTCCAAGCCCATGAACCTGAGTGCATTGGCGTCATGGCCCGCAATATTCAAGTGTCGTGCAACTGACGACCTTTCATCATGTTTTCTAATTGCACATTTATGTTCACAAATTCTAGTTTTTAATTGCCATTTTATTTTGCTCACATAAAATAGCCCACAGGGCGGCACGGTGGTGTAGTGGTTAGCGCTGTCGCCTCACAGCAAGAAGTTCCTGGGTTCAAGCCCCGGGGCCGGCGAGGGCCTTTCTGTGTGGAGTTTGCATGTTCTCCCCGTGTCCGCGTGGGTTTCCTCCGGGTGCTCCGGTTTCCCCCACAGTCCAAAGACATGCAGGTTAGGTTAACTGGTGACTCTAAATTGACCGTAGGTGTGAATGTGAGTGTGAATGGTTGTCTGTGTCCATGTGTCAGCCCTGTGATGACCTGGCGACTTGTCCAGGGTGTACCCCGCCTTTCACCCGTGGTCAGCTGGGATGGGCTCCAGCTTGCCTGCGACCCTGTAGAAGGATAAAGCGGCTAGAGATAATGAGATGAGATGAAAATAGCCCACAAGGGCATATCAATAAATACACAACAAATGTAGATAAACAAGTAATTCTGCCTTTCACTTTATATGTTTTATCTGTTTTTGGATGTGTAAATGATTTTTCTGTGAGCACGTTGTTACATATTACACAATTAAGACACTTAAAATTACCATATGAAATCTTAAAGGGAAACGATGGAGTTAATTCAGGAAGATATGACTATACCAATTGGTCTCTCAAATTGGGTGCTCTTTTATAGCAAGTGCATGGAAGATCTTGAAAAATGTGACCAATGTTTGGATCACTACTTAAAATGTGCCAATGGCGATGAACAATATTTTTTAGTGTATTTGATATCTGCCCATAAGTGGACACAAAAGTGACTGGAGTATTAGTATTAAGTGTCTGTGTATGGTTAGTCATTAGATCAGAGCGTTGAATAGCACGCACCCACTCCAGGCAACCCTACAATAAGGTTGGTGCATACCCCCTGTCAAGAAATCTTTGGCATAACTCTCCTGCTTGCCTCTCAAACACTTCTTCACTAACGCAGATATGACGTACCCTTAAAAGTTGGCTATAAGGCAAGCTGTGTTTAAGTGAAGGTGGATGGAAACTTTGATAATCTAAATAAGCATTACAATCAGTTTCTTTCCTACAGATCTCTGTGTGCAATGAATTATCCAACTTTTTCACTAGAACATCCAAGTATGGTGTAACCTTGTCATCACAATTCAATGTGAATTTAATAGAAGGCAATCAGGTATTCACATAATTACTGAAAGCGACCAGTTCTTCCTTTGAACCTAACCATGGTTAGGTTCAAAGGAAGAACTGGTCGCTTTCAGTAATTATGTGAATACCTGATTGCCTTCTATTAAATTCACATTGAATTGCACATTGCCTTCTATTAAATTCACATTGAATTTATATGCATATAAAAAAATATATCATCAATGTACCTATACCACACCTTTAGATGTTGCTTAAAAGGATTATTAGAGTAGATGAAATCATGCTCAAATTTACCCATAAAAAGGTTGGCATAATTCAGTGCCATAGGCGACCCCATTGCGGTACCCTGGGTCTGCAAGAAAAATGTATTCTAAAACATGAAATAATTCTTTGTTAAAACCTGATGGGCTAATGACATTAGAAACTCAGTATGTGGCACTTGGTTTATCCGTAAGTAATATTCTAAGGCCGCTAAGCCCGCGGTATATGGGATATTGGTGTACAAACTAGTCACATCCATAGTACATAACATATCCGATACATTCACTTCGCCAATATGCAAAAATTTATTCAAAAAATCTGTTGTATTCTTCAGTAAAGAGGACAAATTATACACCAGTTCCTTAATGTGATAATTGACAAATTGAGAAAGAGGTTCACTCACAGATTGATTACCAGACACAATTGGATGAACAGGTGGATTATCAAGCCTCTTATAGATTTTTGGAAGAGTATAAATTACTGGTCTTAAGGGATTGGTTTGCAATAAATAGCTATACTCCTTGTCATCTGTCATGGTCCTACCTATGGGCTTCTCTCTTCAGGTAACATCTCCACTCAGCATTACCAGCCACGCCTGCTCTCACTTCCTCTTATTAACTTTCAGTGACTGTCATTGGCTGTTGCCGATCACCTGCTTCCCCCCTGTGTGCATTTAAGCTGCAGTTCTCCCAAGCCTCAGTGTCAGATCATCTGCAACTTCCAGCGTGATAACTTGCTCTGTGTTCCTACTACTCTGACTCCTGACGATATTCTGTTCCGTCTGACTCTGTCTGCTCTCCAGCCCCGGTAACCTGATCTGCCTTCTGTCCTGTCGACTCTGCCTCTTGCCTGCCTCTCCTGTACCTTCGCCTGATCTCCAGCTTGCCCAGCCCTGCTGCTTGCCTGCCTCTCCATCAGCCCAGTGTGAGCAGCCCTGCCTGGAGCCCTACTCTTCTGCCCCGGTAACCTGACCCTGCATTTCTGTCCCCTATCTTGCTATCTGATCTGTGACTCTGTGTTCCAGCCTGCTCACTAACTCCAGCCTGCTGAGGGACTACTGCTGGGAGACTGCCTGAAACCCAAGTGCTATCAGCCTACAGCCACACCTCTCTGACAGTGCCTGATCCTGTTGGATCTCAGAAGCTAAGCAGGGTTGGGCCTGGTCAATACTTGGATGGGAGACCTCAGATGTCACCACCATGTTCCCACCAGCCATCCCTGCCTCTCAGTCCTCCTGCCACTGAACTTCACACACATTCTCCCAACTCCCTTTTCCCCTGTTATTATTAAACTGTGGTTTGAGTGCATTTGATCTCCTCTCCTGTCTGGTCCTTGACAGAATGATCTGACCAAGACATGGAGTCAGTGCCCGAACCCTCTGCCCTAGACCAGCTGCAGCGCACCGAAGGAGATGTCAGTCGGATGTCTGCTGACGTTGCAGCCCTGATCCAGCTTGGTCATCAGCAACAGCAACAATGACTGGACCAAGCACTCCAGCTGCTCACTGCCCTAGCACCCCCTGCTCCTCCGAGTCAACCATCGCCGCCCCTAGTTGCATCAGCCCCTGTCATACCCGCCGCTGACTGGCCAGCTCCGGGAGGTGCTCCTGCTGCACTTGATGCCCCGGAACCCAAGGTCGGCAGTCCGGAGCGTTTTGACAGTGACCCCTCCCAAGTCCATGCTTTCCTGACCAGCTGCCGGTTGCTGTTCAACCTGCAGCCCAGAACCTTCGTGTCAGAGACAGCGAAGGTGGCCTTCATCATCACTCGTCTGACTGGCCACGCCCGCCTGTGGGGGACTGCTGAGTATGAACGCTGGACACCGGCGTGTGCCTCCTTCTCCCTGTTTGCAGCGGAGATGATTAAGGTCTTCAACCTGGGCTCGTCGGCGGTAGAGGCATCCGGAGGACTGATGAGTATTCGCCAAGGCAGACGAACAGTGGCTGACTACTCAATCGATTTCTGGACCTTGGCCCAGCGCAGCAAGTGGAACATGCAGGCACTGGTGGACGCCTTTCTGCACAGCCTGGCCGACTACATGAAGGACAAATTGGTCTCGTACGAACAACCATCGACACTCGATGAGGCCATCACCCTGGCCGTCCGCATTGACCGCCGGGTCCAGACCCGTCGACGAGAGAGGGCCCGCCAGACTCAGTCAGTCATCAGCGCACGGAGAAGCCCGAGCTCACCGGACATAGGAGGGGCCCGGCTGAGCTCAATGATCATCCAATCCTCCACCAGCCAGAAACCTATGCTCCAAGTTTGCCTTCGTCTGTCGGATTCCACCCACACCCTGGCCACCCTGGTTGACTCTGGCGCTGAGGCTAACATCATGGACACCGAGCTTGCGCGCCAGTTGGGTCTGCAAAGCTATCGCTTATCCTCTCCCGTTCCAGCCAGGGCGCTAGATGGCCATCTCCTTGGCACCGTCACCCACTTCACTGCCCCGTCCCGATGACTCTGTCAGGCAACCACCACGAAACCATCCAGTTTCACCTGCTCCGTTCCCCCGGCCAACCTCTCATCCTGGGCTATCCATGGCTCCGCCAGCATAGTCCTCACCTCGACTGGGCCACTGGAGCGATAAGAGAATGGGGCAAGGACTGCCACTGGACCTGCTTACGAGCCTCCACTCTAACCCCTCGTACTCCACCTGCCAGCTCTGCCCCCGACCTCACTAATGTCCCAGTGTGTTATCACAGCCTTCGGGAGGTATTCAGCAAAGCCAAGGCCACTTCCTTGCCTCCTCACCGGCCCTATGACTGCGCCATTGATCTCCTCCCAGGCACTGCACCACCCAAGGGCCGTCTCTACTCTCTGTCCGCCCCGGAAAGGAAGGCGATGGAGGCCTACATCAATGACTCTCTGGCTGCCGGCCTCATCCGTCCATCCTCTTCTCCCGCCAGCGCTGGGTTCTTCTTCGTGGGAAAGAAGGATGGATCCCTGCGCCCCTGCATCGATTACAGGGGTCTCAACGACATCACCGTCAAGAACCGATATCCTCTCCCACTGCTTACCTCCGCCTTCGAGCAGCTCCAGGGAGCCACGATCTTCACCAAACTCGATCTCCGGAATGCCTACCACCTGGTTCAGATAAGGGAGGGAGAAGAGTGGAAGACCGCGTTCAACACCCCCACCGGTCACTATGAATACCGGGTGATGCCGTTTGGCCTTACCAATGCGCCAGCGGTATTCCAGGCTCTGGTGAATGATGTCCTGCGAGATATGTTGAACAAGTTCGTGTTCGTTTTCCTCGACGACATCCTGATCTTCTCAAAAACCCTGTCCGAACACACCCAGCATGTCCAGCAAGTGCTCCGTCGTCTCCTTGAAAACTCCTTCTTCGTCAAGGCAGAGAAGTGTGAGTTTCACGCCAAGTCTGTGGTGTTCCTGGGGTACATTGTGGCAGAGGGGAGCATCCAGATGGACCCTGCCAAAGTCTCAGCAGTGACTTCATGGCCAGTACCAGAGAGCAGGAAGAAGCTTCAGCAGTTCCTGGGCTTCACCAATTTCTACAGGAAATTCATTCGTAATTACAGCACCGTTGCATCACCCCTCACCACCTTGACCAGCACCAAACAGCCCTTCACCTGGACTCCGGCTGCCAATGAAGCCTTTGCCACCCTCAAGGATCGGTTCACCACTGCTCCCGTCCTCCAGATGCCAGATGCGGAGCGGCAATTCATCGTTGAGGTGGACGCCTCGGATGTGGGAGTTGGGGCAGTGCTCTCACAGAGGTCAGCGGATGACAAACTCCACCCCTGTGCGTTCTTCTCCCGCCGGCTATCGCCAGCCGAACACAATTACGACATAGGCAACCGGGAACTGCTGGCGGTCAAGCTCGCCCTGGAGGAATGGCGTCACTGGCTGGAGGGGTGCGTAGTCCCATTCCTGGTCTGGACAGACCATAAGAATCTGGAATACATCCGCACCACCAAACGACTCGACCCCAGACAGGCCTGCTGGGCTCTCTTTTTCACTAGATTCAATTTCACCCTTTCATACTGGCCCGGATCTCGCAACACCAAGCCTGACGCACTCTCCCGCCAGTTCCAGAAGGATGATGCCTCCTCCAAGGATCCGGCTCCCATCCTACCTGACCCCTGTATTGTTGTTGCTCTGACCTGGGACATCGAAGAACGAGTGCGGGAAGCCCTCCGTGACCAACCCAGCCCCAGTGCATGCCCTGCAAGTCGCCTCTTTGTTCCTGAAGACCTGCGATCCCAGGTTATACAATGGGGACACGACTCCCATCTAGCCTGCCACTCTGGTTCCACTCGCACCTACCACCTGCTCGCCCAACGGTTCTGGTGGCCGTCTATGAGCAGGGATGTGCGAGACTTCGTCCGAGCCTGCCCTACCTGTAATCAGAATAAATCCTCCAGCCGGCCTCCTGCCGGTTTACTCCAGCCTCTGCCCGTGCCTATGCGACCCTGGTCCCACATTTCCCTGGATTTTGTTATGGGTCTGCCCCCTTCTAACGGGATGACTGTCATACTCACCATCATGGACCGTTTTAGCAAGATGGCACACTTTGTTCCCCTCCCAAAACTACCGTCGGCCAAAGAGACCACCCAGATCATCCTGCAGCAGGTCTTCTGCATCCATGGGCTGCCCAGGGACATCGTTTCGGACTGTTGGCTGCAATTCACCTCCTCTTTCTGGAAGGAATTCTGTCACCTGCTCGGGGCCACCACCAGCCTCACCTCCGGATTCTGACCCCAGTCCAACGGCCAGTCTGAGCGGACTAACCAGGAGTTGGAGAAGGCACTTTGGTGCATGGCGTCACGCAACCCTAGGGCCTGGTGTCAGCACCTGCTGTGGGTGGAATACTCTCACAACTCCCTCACCAGCTCAGCCACTGGACTGTCCCCATTCCACTGCATGTATGGCTACCAACCACCCCTGTTCCCCAGCCAGGAGGGAGAGGTCACCTGCCCGTCTGCCCTCACCTATGCATGCCGATGCCGCCACACCTGGTCTCAAGCCCGCGCTGCATTCCTCAAGTCAGTCACCAGCTACTCCATTGGAGCCAACCGGCAGAGGACGCCTGCGCCCATCTACCGGGTGGGCCAGAAGGTGTGGTTGTCAGTCAAGGACCTGCCCCTCCAGGTGGAGTCTCGTAAGCTGGCACCTCGGTTCGTCGGACCATTTCCGATCCAGAGGATAATCAGCCAGTCTGCTGTCCAGCTCCGACTGCCCAAGTCTATGAGAGTGCACCCCACCTTCCACGTCTCAAAGATTAAGCCAGTGCATGAGAGCCCGCTGGTCCCAGCTGCACCTTCTCCTCCTCCTCGTCTCATCGATGGTGGCCCGGTCTACTCTGTCTGGCGACTGCTGAAGTCACAGCGCAGGGGCAGGGGCCTCCAATACCTGGTGGATTGGGAGGGCTATGGTCCTGAGGAGAGGATGTGGGTTCCTGCTGGGAGAATTTTAGACCGTACCCTCATCAGCACCTTTCATCGCCTGCATCCGGACCAGCCAGCCAACCAGAGGGGTCGACCAAGGGGTCCTTGTCGGAATGACGATGCGCCAACCGCTACTGTCCCCGAGTCCGATTCTGAACCAGATCCTGAGGCCTTGGACACTGACCAGTCAGAGGAGTTCTGACCCTCCACCGGTATTCCCCCTCCTCCCGCCCGTCTTGGTGGATCTGTGGCTAGGGACTTCTGGAGCCGTCCCTTGAGGGGGGGGGGGGGTTCTGTCATGGTCCTACCTGTGGGCTTCTCTCTTCAGGTAACATCTCCACTCAGCATTACCGGCCATGCCCGCTCTCACTTCCTCTTATTAACTTTCAGTGACTGTCATTGGCTGTTGCCGATCACCTGCTTCCCCCCTGTGTGCATTTAAGCTGCAGTTCTCCCAAGCCTCAGTGTCAGATCGTCTGCAACTTCCAGCGTGATAACCTGCTCTGTGTTCCTACTACTCTGACTCCTGACGATATTCTGTTCCGTCTGACTCTGTCTGCTCTCCAGCCCCGGTAACCTGATCTGCCTTCTGTCCTGTCGACTCTGCCTCTTGCCTGCCTCTCCTGTACCTTCGCCTGATCTCCAGCTTGCCCAGCCCTGCTGCTCACCTGCCTCTCCATCAGCCCGGTGTGAGCAGCCCTGCCTGGAGCCCTACTCTTCAGCCCCAGTAACCTGACCCTGCATTTCTGTCCCCTATCTTGCTATCTGATCTGTGACTCTGTGTTCCAGCCTGCTCACTAACTCCAGCCTGCTGAGGGACTACTGCTGGGAGACTGCCTGAAACCCAAGTGCTGTCAGCCTATAGCCACACCTCTGACAACGCCTGATCCCGTTGGATCTCAGCTGCTAAGCAGGGTTGGGCCTGGTCAGTACTTGGATGGGAGACCTCAGACGTCACCAGCCATCCCTGCCTCTCAGTCCTCCTGGCACTGAACTTCACACACATTCTCCCTGTTATTATTAAACTGTGGTTTGAGTGCATTTGATCTCCTCTCCTGTTTGGTCCTTGACAGTCATCAATAATTGAATCAGACAATGCTCTTTTCAATATAGATTTTATCTCACTAAATTTCATTGTAGGGTCAGCATGTAGACGCATATAAGCACTTTTGTCACCAAGTTGTCTCTCTATTTCTTGTACATAAGCAGAATTATCTTGTATAATAATTGAACACCCCCCCCCCTTGTCTGCAGGTTTGATCACAATATCATTGTCAAACATTAATGCATTCAAAGCCTCCTTTTCAGATGTTGAAAGGTTAGATCTAATTGAATAATCCCCACTCCTCAGATGGGTAAAAGTGTCTTGCTCCCCCAATCGGCAGAATGTCTCTACTGAAGAATTATTAATGGGGGAAGGAAAGTACTTTTCAAAAACAAAACAAAATTTTAGAGGGTGCAGAAGGGCACTCTTGTTGTAGATCAGTCTCTTGTTGGATATATCGTTTTTCAGTCCCTTTCAAATAAAATGCTTTAAGATGAATAGATCGAAAAAACTTAAACATTTCTATTTTCATAATAAAGGGGTATTCCCCTTAACAGGGACAAAAGAGAGGCCTTTAGACAATACAGAAAGCTGATCTTCACTTAACTGTATAGATGAGATATTGATGACATTGGCTCGGTCCTTTATCTCCGACCTCTTGCGCTTCTTCCCCCTCTGCGTCTTGCGGTTTCACGTTGTGTTGCTAGGGCAGACTTTGGAGAAGGTACATGACTGGATCGTAAAAAACGATCAGTCATGAATGAATCAGTATCAGTGCTCAGGTTTCCAGACGAGGCGCTGCTTACAGCTTTCCGCTGCCTTTGTCTTGGCCTACCAACAAAGCCTTGCATTTCTTGAAGCCAAGGGTACATATTATTGTTTCGATAATCCATCATGTCTCTCTGGTACTTGTCCATTTTCTTGCGCTGCATCTCAGCCTTGTATGTGTTTATCTGCGCATCACACTTCTGCAAAAGCTCTTTAAGCTGCGCTGAGGAGAATTTACTCTTAAGTTGTGCCTCAAGGTCAGCAATCTCTTGTTGAATCATAACCAGTCTCTTATTTCGGTTGTCAATAGCCAGCAACATCAGGTCAAGGGAACACTTAGAGTATATCACACCACTTCTTATGAAACTCGGGGTCATCTAGGCCCAATGTGGGTTCCTTTATGATGTGTAATCCTCTCGGTATGCATTTATTTCGCCAATACTAGGAGAGTATGCTTCCATGTAGCAGCATTCTTGTCTCTTTCTTGCAAAGATTTTCCAGCAGATCATACTGCATCTCCCAAGTATCAGTTGGCATTTCCCTCGTAATCGAGGGAAAAAGAATTTGTTCACAATCCTGCTCTGTGTAGGCAAAGGTGCTGGCTCTCACATCAGTGAGGCACTCCACTTCCTCGTAAGAAATAATTAGAGGAGCTCTGCTCAGTTAATCATTAAGGTGCATAAGGGTAGGAGCAGGCTTCACTCAATGTGTTTTTATTAATTCTGAGAGTGCTGACCTAACATATAGTCAATTCAGAAAAAAGGGAAAAGAGGCTGCACTATGCATACAGATATTTAGTCGCACAAACACATTTCCATAATTTCATTTGTTTTAAGACCAATGGATTGTTTTAATTTCTGTATTGATATTGCCAATTATTGTATTTAACTTGATTGTATTGTCATTGGTTGATGATGGGGGTGTGTACATGGGTGTAGGCATTTAAGATTTGTAGTAACACTGATTACTTGAGCACACTGAGGAAGGCACATGCTGAAACACGTTTGTGTGAATAAATATCTGTATGCAAAGTGCAGCCTCTTTCCCTTTATTTCTGAATTGACTATATGTTAGGCGGCACAGTGGTGTAGTGGTTAGCGCTGTCGCCTCACAGCAAGAAGGTCCTGGGTTCTAGCCCTGTGGCCAACGAGGGCCTTTCTGTGCGGAGTTTGCATGTTCTCTCTGTGTCCGCGTGGGTTTCCTCCGGGTGCTCTGGTTTCCCCCACAGTCCAAAGACATGCAGGTTAGGTTAACTGGTGACTCTAAATTGACCGTAGGTGTGAATGTGAGTGTGAATGGTTGTCTGTGTCTATGTGTCAGCCCTGTGATGACCTGGTGACTTGTCCAGGGTGTACCCTGCCTTTCGCCTGTAGTCAGCTGGGATAGGCTCCAGCTTGCCTGCGACCCTGTAGAAGGATAAAGCAGCTAGATATAATGAGATGAGATGAGATATTTTTGAGAGGGGGTGGCACGGTAGTGTAGTGTAGTGGTTAGCGCTGTTGCCTCACAGCAAGACGGTCTGGGTTTGAGCCCCGTGGCTGGCGAGGGCCTTTCTGTGCGGAGTTTGCATGTTCTCCCTGTGTCCGCGTGGGTTTCCTCCGGGTGCTCCGGTTTCCCCCCGCAGTCCAAAGACATGCAGGTTAGGCTAACTGGTGACTCTAAATTGACTGTAGATGTGAGTGTGAATGGCTGTCTGTATCTATGTGTCAGCCCTGTGATGACTTGGTGACTTGTCCAGGGTGTACCCCGCCTTTCGCCTGTAGTCAGCTGGGATAGGCTCCAGCTTGCCTGTGACCCTGTAGAACAGGATAAAGCGGCTAGAGATAATGAGATGAGAGATATTTTTGAGAGTTAAAATCGACTGCAAAGTTGGCATTTGAGCTGCCCCACTGAGCCAGACAGCCCTGAGTGCGTGATGTCCCAGCAGTAACCGGTTCTAAGGATGAGGCCTTTGACTTCTATAGACCAAAGTCATATAAATAAAAATTTATGGTGAAAGTAAGAAATATCATTACCGACTTGCTGAACTAAGACTGATTTGACTTCATTGATTGTGGGTTGACTCTCATTAAAACAGGATGGGTGTTATAACTTATGCAACATACATGTACATGCATGCATTTTCACTGATAAAACGTAAAAGGCTAATTAAATAATCAGATGAACTGAGACAATCACATTCTGAAGCAAATTAAATAATCTTATACTGGTAACTTAAATGCACAACACAAGTTACATGTATTAATCTAAATGCAGGTAAATGACATGTTGTTTTTGTTGTTTTGCATCCAAATGAGAGTCGGAGCTTACCCATCTGTGTTCTCGCTTCTTGAAGGCCAATCTTGTGGCTGATTGTTTTGAAACAATCCGACTTTCAGTTGTTTGTTCAGTTCTCTGTTCATTCGCTTCTTCCACGTAAGGGCGAGATGGCAACAATATCCAGCGGAGAAATTTGAATGGAGCAGCCGTCTTTCTCCATACTGAGTACTCCGCCATTACTGCTCGGCTCAGGCAGTTACTAAAACCCGGGACGGGACGAAACGTCACAGGTTTTAGCAACAACCGTGGGGAGGTCACTGTCAGAGTGATAATGTGTCACGTCCCATTCCATCCCAGGTTTTAGCAACAACCCTCGGCTCACACTCCGGGAGAACTGGTGCAACTGAACTTACTTTCCTTTTAAAAAACAAATAAATAAATACTTTCCTTCTCTTGTAGTTTTATTTACTTGTTGGTACTGCAACCTCTTTCAATACGGACTCAGGGCTCGAAATTAATTTTTTTTTTCACCAGCCAGCCGGACTAGTTACCTTCCAAAGTAACTCACCAAACAGAAAATCAACTAGCCAAAATTTGTTCATGTATGAATTTTACTTGTCAAAAATAACGCAAAAAAGAGTAGTTACCACTGTTCATGACTAATGTGCATTTATTTCAAGACCCAAGTATTTTGATACTGTTGTTAAATACATAAATGCGAACAACACAGAGCACCATAATATAATATCAACAATTAATAATATATTGGAAAACTTGGCAACTTGGTGTATGAGTATTGAAAACAAATATACTTACTATCATGACTATAGCACCCAAAATATGTCCAACATGCTTTCTGTATTTAACCATTTATGAGAGAGAAAGCATTAGGAGCTTCATATTGACTAGGAATCAACTTGAAAAAAATTAATTATTCCATAAAAATCGTATCGCAGCCAAGGCCTACCCTGCTCCCACGTTTGCTTATAAGTCCTTTGTCGTTTCTCCTCTTCAGACCAAGGTCGCTTTGTCCCCGTCTCTGGCGGTTTCTGTACACCTTTCAGAAAATTCCACATCGCAACGTAGCTTTGGCAGATGTAGATGTAAACAACAAAAACACACGTGTTTAAATGGGCGATAATGTGGCCACATCTATTGAATTTGATAATGTAATGTGGCAGCGGGGGCGTGGCCAAGCGTCAGTCTGTGAATGGAGGGCGGAGTCAGGGAAGGTACCGTAAGTGGTGGAATCATTGCACCTGATGAGGATTAACCTGTGTTTGTGTATCTTTATAAAAGGCTGAAAAGCTAGCAATAAATAGTTCAGGTATTACAGGAGATGGAAGGGTGTTGGCAAATCTCGGTGGTAGAAAGCAGTAGTAACACCAATTTAAAGCTAAACTACGATTTTTCGTAGTATGCCTTCGTCTTATTCGGGGGACGGTATGGGGTTCTCCGATAGTATGGATAGTGGGGGAGAGGAATATCACCTTGTGGGTAAAAGCCAAGGGAACAAACGCACAAGAGAGAGACATAGTAAATTTAGTACAGGGAGTGATGGGGAGTCACAGCGCTTAAAAGTAAGGAAAGCTGGCGAGTGTTTTGTAATTGTGAAACTGAAAGGCAATGGGGCTAAGACTTTGAACAAAATGCAACTGGCTGAATGTTTGGTGAGAGAAATAGGGAGTTTCCAATATGCGAAATCACTTGCTAATGGAAGGATTTTAGTGGTCTGTCATTCCAAAACTCAACAAGAATGGGCCCTTGCCGTAACATCCTTAAAAAAATTGTGATGTGGAGGTTTATGAACCGGGGACAGGCTCCAGGGCTAAAGGTGTAATTTATGGAGTGCCTACTGAAATCACTGATGAAGAAATTTTGCGCAGAGTGAAAGGGGCAAAGATTTTTGAGGTTAAGCGTTTTCAAATCACTAAAAACAATGAGAAAATGGCCAGTCAAACAGTACTGTTGACATTTGACTCGGAGTCTATTCCGAGACGGATTGGACTTGGGTATTTGAGTTTTCAAGTGAAGCCTTATATTAGACCCCCTCTGCGGTGCTTTAATTGTCAGAGGTATGGACATGTCGCAGCTGTATGCAGAGGGAAAAAAAAAGTGTGGTAAGTGCGGGGATGAACCATAGTTACGAGGACTGTGCGTCAGCCTTATGCTGCCCAAATTGTGGGGAAGAACATAGTGCAGCTTATAAGGGGTGCCGGTTTTATGCGAATGCCTTGGAAGTGCAGAAAATTAGAACAAATGAACGCGTGTCATATGCTGAGGCCTTGAAAAGGGTGAATAAGGATGTTGGTAACCATTTATCACAGCAGCCGCTGCCTCCTAGAGTTCAAGTTATTTCCTTTCCAAGTGATAGCTTTATCATCAAGAAGGTTGATTTTCTGGCGTTTATCTCTGATGTAGTCTCTGGGTCGAAGTTTTCTAAGGTTTCCAATAGGTCTGATGTGATCAAACTTGTCTCAATGGCCGCAGGGAAATATTTACAAGTGAACATATCCCCTGAATCTTTGTTTCAATTTCTTAAAGATAGTGAGGGCCGTGCTATGGTGTCTCAGAGTAGCGAGGGGGGAGGGGAAGGGTAGATGTCCTTTAATCTCCTGCAATGGAACGCCTGTAGTCTGATTGGGAATGGTCAGGAATTTAAAAGGTTTGTTACCACCAGTGAAATCGTTTGTCATGTTATTTGTGTCCAGGAGACATGGCTTAAGCCCACTTTAGATTTTGTTTTGCCTGGGTTTGTGTCTGTTCGCAAAGAAAGAAGTGACAAGCAAAGGGGAGGATGCGCAACATTTATTAAGGCCGGCATAGAATATAGAGTTGTGCCAATAGAGTCCACTTTAGAACTAACTGTGACAGAAATTTGGAGCGTTACTGGAAGAATTTCACTGCTCAATTTTTATAATCCATGTCTATGTCTGAGCGCAGCTGAGCTTGAAGATGTAATGAGACAAGTACGCCCTCCAGTTATATGGACAGGGGATTTCAACGCACATAATGTACTATGGGGAAGCAGTAAGACTGATGGTAATGGAGTGGTAGTTGAGAATATTATGCAGGATTTTAATTTGGTGTGTCTTAATGATGGGCATCCTATGAGAGTGCAGCTAGGTTCTTTAACCCCTTCATGTTTGGACTTGATGTTAGTTTCTGACGAGTTGGCAGGTAAGAGCGAATGGGAAGTGCTTGACCCTTATAATTTGGGCAGCGATCATTTTCCAACTATAGGAACTTTTGGACTGAGGTTACCTGCTGAGTTGGACAGGATAGGAGAGAGGTTTCACTTTTTAAAAGCAGACTGGGAAAAGTTTGAAACTTTGTGTGATGACCTCTTACCAGGCCTTCAGGATAACTCAATAGATGAGTGGAACAATGGTTTTTCAGGCATAATCTCAACAGCAGCAGCTTCAGCGATTCCTAAAAAAGGTATAGGCCTACAGAAGAAAATGGTTCCCTGGTGGAATAAAGAATGTGATGAGGCAATCAGGAAAAGAAATAAAGCCTTTAGAGCAGAGGTTCCCAACCTATTTTGGCTTGTGACCCCATTTTGACCTCGTACATTTTTGGCGACCCCACTGACATTTTTTTTTTAAATTAGTGTTTGATGTGTTTTATACTGTATTGTAAATACAGAGTAACCAGTTTATTGCACAAACTCACATTTTATTTTCATCACATATCCTTCAATTTCACAAAAATGGAACTATGTAAAAGAGTCTCTCCACTCACCACATCTAATGAGATGTCTGAGCCTTCACACTTCTCTGCAGCCTTTCAAAGTCCGGTTCTGTGGTAGAGAGTGCGCATCTCATCTCTGACGTAACATCCAAACGCGAGCGGTACTTTGATTTCATACAGACAAGTGCACTAAATCCAGCTTCACAAAGGTAAGAGCTTCCGAAAGGAACCAACAGTTTCAAAGCACGCAGTGCGATCTCGGGGTACTCCTCTCTGGCTCCAAACCAGAATTCTTCCACTGGCACGCGCAAATGTAATTGCTGGTGCATTTTGTCACGAGACATGTCAATCAGCTGTTCTATCGCGGTGGCAGGAAGGTCCACTGCGCTCACATCACAGTGAAACGGATTCCTCACCCATTCAAACTTTGACATATCCACATCTGGAAAGTATGTGGCGAAGTGCTCCTCAAGCCGTTCCAGGTGGCTGCACATCTCCATTGTAGAACACTTGTCGATGCTGTTGTCTTCCAAAAACTGACTTAACTGGGGGAAATGCGTGAAGTTTCCCTTTGCAAGACTTCCTCTCCAGTGTGTGATTTTGGCCCTGAATCCATCAATCCGATCACTCATCTGCATGACATTCTTATTTTTTCCTTGCATGCTTGTGTTCAGTTCGTTAAGTTTTCTGAATATGTCCGTGGCATATGCAAGGAGGCACATTTTCTGCTGGTCACAGAGAAAGTCAACAAAATCGTTTTTTTTCACATCCATTGAAAACGCCAACAGTTCGTTTCTCAGCTTGAAAAACCGCTCCAACGTGTTGCCTCTCGACAACCACCGGGCGTCTGTGTGAAAATGCAGATCTTCATATTCAGAGCCCATATCGACGCATAGCTTTGCGAACAGGAGTGCTCACAGAGGATGTGGCTTGATGTAGTTCACCATGGCTACCACCTGTTGCATGATGCCTGCGATGGATGCGCTCAGTTCTTTAGATGCCAGTTGTTCCCGATGAATCATGCAATGATTCCACAGTGCAGATGGTGCTCGCTGAATGACAAGTGTCCTCAAACCATTTCGCCGTCCGGCCATAGACAGAGCCCCGTCTGTGCAAAATCCCACCATATTCTCCCAGGGAATTCTGTGTTTCTCCATGTAATCCTGAAGAACATCGTACATTGCCTGTGCAGTCTCGTGCTCGGGAAGAGGCAGGCAGTATAGAATGTCATCCTGAATGGCATTTTCTGCTAAGAATCGAACAAATATCAATGCGTGGGCATTTTTGCCTTCGGTGCTTACATCCATTTGAAGAGCATAGGCTGGGGAATCACGGAGTTTCTCTGCTAGCGTGCTCTACTGGTCAGCGGCAATAGCATCGATTCGTCTCTTAACTGTATTATCAGACAGAGGTATCGCTTTAAATTTTCTTCCCACCTCCTCCTCACCCATTGCTTTTGCCATTTTGAGGACAGCGGGCATAAATAGCGTCTCTGCGATTGTGTGTGGGGTCTTGGTTTTCGCAATGAGGTAGCTAACTTCAAATGATGCATTCAGTGCCCCATCACTCACCGTCGCAGCCTTTTTGAAATAAGATCACTGCTGATTAAGCTCAGCACATTTCTTTTCAAAAAAACTTAGGGGTTTACCGAGATGTTCTTTGTGCACTGTTTCAAAGTGCCTTTTCAGCTTGTTGGGTTTGAGACTCTCCGCAGACAGCATGGCCGAACACAGAAGACACTTCTGCCTTTCCTCGTTTCTTTCCAGCACGCTGGTAAATCCAAATTGTAAGAAACTTTCGTCGTATCTTCTCAGCCTTTTTGTTTTCGGTTCATGTTCATCAGGTGTTGTTTGTCTGCTCTTTGTAGTGTCAGGCGGACGAAGAAATCCTTCCATTTTTTTGTTGCACTTGTAGGCTAATAGCTGTGACTGACGCTAGCAAGGCTGTGTGGGCAGCACTGGCTACCGTTCAGTTATTTAGTCAAGCGCGTAAACTGAAGTGGGCATATCTTCGTGCCGTCATCGCAGTCATTTGAACGAATTTACATAAAAAATCCATATCGATCATGTATGTTCATTTAAGTGTGTGTGTGTGTGTGGCGTTTTAGTCGATGGTAATACTTTTTTGATAGTATTATTATTCATACAATTATTGTATTTTTTTAGCAGTATTTTTTTTCCCACTTCTGGATATTTCAAGCAACCCCATTGCAAGTTCAGGCGACCCCACGTGGGGTCGCGACCCCAGTGTTGAAAAACCCGGCTTTAGAGTTTTGAGGAGATTCCCCACTCCTGATAACCTTATACAGTATAAATACTGTCGGGCTCTGGTTAGGAAAGTAATTAAGTCTGCCAAGAAAAGTAGTTGGAGGGAATATTGTTCTTCTCTCTCTGGTGAAACTCCCATCTCCCAACTGTGGTCCACTGTAAGAAAGATGAATGGTGTAGGAAGGAAGGCAAATCTCCCTGTCCTGGTAGATGAGGCTAAGATTGCTGCAACATCTGTAGAGAAGGCCAATCTTCTAGTGGAAACATTTAGAAAGGTGTACAGCTCTGATAATTTAGATGAAGAAAGCAGGGAGACCAGGGATCAGTCCGTGAGGGGGTTTATGTTTCCCCAAGAATCAGTGTGTAATGAGGTCAATGTCTTCTTTTCCTTAGAGGAATTAAAGCGAGCCATAGCTGCAGGGAGAAATACAGCTCCTGGAATGGATAACCTGCATTATGAAATGTTTAATCATGTCTCTGATGTCCTTTTGGAAGAGCTCCTCAGCCTACTGAATGAAAGCTGGAAGCAAGGTAGGCTACCAAAGGCATGGAAGCATGCTGTTATTGTTCCTGTTTTGAAGCCCGGGAAAGATCCTAGTTCTCCATCCTCATATAGGCCTATAGCCCTTACCTCTGTTGTGTGTAAGCTGATGGAGCGAATGGTGACTGACAGATTGGTCCACTTCTTAGAAGTAAAGGGAAAATTGGTAGATCACCAGAGTGGGTTTAGGAAAGGAAGGAGCACTATGGATAATGTGGTTGCACTGGACTATGAGGTTAGAAGAGCTTTTGCTAATAAGGAGTCTCTTATCACTGTTTTCCTAGATATAGAGAAGGCATATATGTTGTGGAGGGAAGGCCTTCTTGTGAAACTGTCTAGACATGGTGTCAATGGAAGGATGTTTAGCTGGATCAAGAATTTCTTGGAAGACCGCACTATTCAGGTAAGAGTAGGGGATGCCATTTCAGATGTAGTTTTGGTAGATAATGGAAATCTGCAGGGAAGTGTAATCAGCCCCGTACTTTTTAACGTTATGATTAATGACATATTTTTAGATCTAAGCCAAGGGACTGGGAAGTCACTGTATGCTGATGATGGGGCCCTCTGGGTTAAAGGAAGAAATATCCCTTTCGTTTTAAATAGGTTGCAAGGAGAGCTGAATGTCGTAGAAAAGTGGGGTAGGAAATGGGGCTTTAAGATTTCGGTCTCTAAATCTAAATATGTGTTTTTTAGCCGTAGTAGGAAAAAATGGGACATGTCCTTAACTCTTTATGACTCTCCCATAGAGAAAGTAGAAAATTTTAAATACCTAGGAGTGTGGTTTGACAGCAAACTAAATTGGAACAATCACGTCTCTAAAGTAATAGCTAAAACTAACAAAGTGTTAAATGTCATGAGGTGTTTGATTGGCTTTTTTGGGGGGCGGAAAAGAGCACCCTTCTGACCGTCTATCAAGCTATGATTAGGTCCATCTTTGATTATGGTTGTCAAGCTTATGGAGCTGCTGCAAGCTCTGTCTTAAAAAGACTTGATGTTATTCAGTCAAAGGCCCTTAGAGTCTGTTGCGGTGCATTTGCCTTCACATCAACCTCCGCTCTTCTTGTTGAAACAGGAGAGAAGCCTTTAATGTTAAGAAGGATCCAGCTCTCTCTTCACTACTGGAACAGACTTAGGGAAAGAATCAGCATCTGCCCCGTAAGTTCCATGTTAACCGACTGTTATGAATTTGCCTCTGATCAGGTGAGGAATCAGCCTTTTCTAAAACAATGTATGACATGGGCCAAAGATTTTAACTTACTTGACATGGTCCCAGTTAAAAGTACTTATTGGGGACCAGTCCCAACCTGGCTCCTCCCCCCTGTCCAGGTGGACTTTAGGTTACACGAGGACAAACATAATGAAGAGGTTGAATTTTCTAGTGATGCTGCCACAGAGTATATTCAGCTTAACTGGAACTCTTGTTTGCAAATTTATACTGATGGATCCAAAGACCCAGATTCAGGAAGAGTGAGTTGTGCTTTCTATATCCCTCAGCTTAATATCAAAAATGGGTATAGACTTAGTGACAATATGGCTGTTTTTACAGCTGAGTCTATGGGTATCCTAAAAGCTTTACAGTGGGTAGTGGAGGCACAGCCCAAAAATGTGGTTTTATGTTCTGACTCCTTTTCACTCCTACATTGTCTTAAAGTGTACACATCCAATGCCCGTCCCGATTTAATTACTGATATTCTTAAGCTGCTGAACAACCTACATAGGAGAGGTTGTGACATATCATTTTTGTGGGTTCCTGCCCATATAGGTATAAAGGGGAACGAGGTAGTTGACCAACTGGCAAAAGAATATTTAAATAATGATGTGGTTACGTTGCCAGTTAGTCCAAGAAGGACTGAGTTAAGGAGCCAGCTTATGGAAAAAGTGTTCCAGACATGGCAAGCTCAATGGGACAAGGATTTAAAGGGGAGACACTTGTATTCAATCCAGCCTTCAGTAAATGCACAGTGCACTCTATCAGGAGTTAGGTCTCAACAAGTGGTGCTGACCCGTCTCAGATTGGGGCATTGCGCCCTAAACTCTACGTTACATCCGATTCATAAACACAGAGACGGATTATGCGAAGTGTGCAGAGTTCCTGAGACAGTTTCTCATGTTTTATTAGTGTGTGTGCAATATTGTGAGTCTAGACGTACGTTTTTTAACGACTTGTCCGGCTTGGGTGTTACTACTGTTTCCCTCCCTGTTCTGCTTCAACTGAAGGATTCTAAAGTTGCATCCGGTCTAGTTAGATTTTTAAAATCCTCTGGCCTTTACGCCAGAATCTAAGAGACTGATGGACTAATAGTGGACTTAATTATCCTGTAGGTGGCGGTAATACACCGGATGGTGTCCAATCCGCCATTATATCCTGAAGAAGAAGAAGAAGAAGAATAAATAGTTCATTGAGAACTCAGTTCTGGCCTGCCGTGGTTCTGTGCTCCACCCACCTGGTCCAATACTACACATGATTACCGTGATATTCAACGAGATGCGTTATATGCATGCGCAGTAGTGAAAAAACTGACAGCCTGACTCGTACACGATATGATTCGGAATTCTTCCGTATTTTCCGTCCTGCCGATAAACACATCAATTAACACAGACACGGCACGCGCTTAATATGTGGCAGCTTTAGTTGACAGTGTGTCTGAATCTTCGCTTCATATATATTTTTTATTTTCAGCTAGCCAGCCGGGCTGGCTAGTGACAGGAATTACCCGCCAAATGACAAATTCAGTTGCCTCAGGTGACCGGACCACCGCGAATTTCGAGCCCTGGGGCTTAGAACAGATCAGAGGTCTCGTATGAGTCTTCAGTAAAATGTGCAGAGCAGAGGAGAAACCACTTCGTAGGTGCCCAATGTGCCCATGAACTTCTCGCAAAACGTGTCCAAATCTTTGCAGTTTGAACATTCTTGGGCCATGAATGCAACATAAATCAACCTTCTGTCATGTTGCTGCACCGGTCAAAAACACATCTGTGTGGCATGGCGATAAATTAGCTCAAAATGGAGGCTCAGAGTTGCAGTCAGCTCTGTGTTTTAGTACAGCGGAAATGGTGATGAGACCGATAGACTTCCTGCTGTGACGTCACGGACGTCAAGGTCATTCACTCAGACCGCTACCTATATGAATCAATTTAATCATAAAAATCACTACATTAGATTTATTGTTAACGCTTAAAACTACTCCTGTGCCATTCTTGAGGTCTCAAGGCATTTATAAACGAAAGTGAGGCCATGGCTCTGCGTATATGCTTTAAAGGGCCATTATCATGGAATGTTTCTTGTCCTTGTTTATTTAATAAAGCGTTGAAGAATATGATGCGTTATGTAAAGTTTATACAGTTATGCTTAAACAGCACATTTTTAATTCCCCACAGCTCTGATTTCACTACCATAAACAAATGTGCTCATACAGACCAAAGTGCCTGAAGTGTGAAAAAGTACTCCTGCTGCTTCTGTCAGGAACCAAATATTTCTGCATTTCCTGAAGTCATCAGAATAAAATGCCTAAAGCTTGTTGTCTGAGGATTTCAGTTCAACCTTAACAGTTTGTTCAGCACATTTCAGCCTGGACGGCTTATTGAACAAGGCACAATACAGTGTCAGCTGTGCCAAAAGTTTACTGCTAAAGGACAAATCAATTCCAATTATACTGGTCTCAACAGCAAATCCACAATACATAAACATTCATTTTTTAAAAATGTATTCCAATTAATAACAATTCAATATAGATATTATTTACAAAGAAGCTTTGTATGGGCTATGGATCTATAGTTTGTAAAGTGCTAATTTCCATTTTGCGAAAATATTTGCTAATTCTACATTGTGCCAATCATGCAGAATTTGCAGTTCAGACGTGCTCATAAAAAAATATATATATATACAAAAGTGACAAAATAACACTAATAAAAGCTAATACAATGACTTTTAAAATAAACCCAATATATGTAAAATAAAAATGCAAATAAGTTTACGAAAAGGGCAACTATTTTCATACTCTGGAGCTGATGTATTGCTGTGGATGATATGTGCATAAGCTTGGAAGGAAGATGTGAAGAATGTGCCATTAGATAGCAATACATTTAAGATTGTAAAACATTGTTTAAAAAATGAAAAAGAAAATGAAAAAAAAACTGACATTCAATGTAATGTCATGGTGTGAGAAGTCTAATTAACAAGGATTTAACTTTAACTGCAGTAGCATGGTGGTGCAATGGGTAACACTGTCACAGGAGAACCCAGAGCCTATCCCAGAAACACTGGCCCTTTGGTGGGAATACATCTGGGATGGCATATCAGTCCACTGCAGGACACCATGCACACAGACATCTCATCTCATCTCATTATCTCTAGCCGCTTTATCCTTCTACAGGGTCGCAGGCAAGCTGGAGCCTATCCCAGCTGACTACGGGCGAAAGGCGGGGTACACCCTGGACAAGTCGCCAGGTCATCACAGGGCTGACACATAGACACAGACAACCATTCACACTCACATTCGCACCTACGGTCAATTTAGAGTCACCAGTTAACCTAACCTGCATGTCTTTGGACTGTGGGGGAAACCGGAGCACCCGGAGGAAACCCACGCGGACACGGGGAGAACATGCAAACTCCACACAGAAAGGCCCTCGCCTGCCACGGGGCTCGAACCCGGACCTTCTTGCTGTGAGGTGACAGCGCTAACCACTACACCACCGTGCCGCCCGCACACAGACATTTACACACTTATTCACACCTCGGGGCAATTTAGCATTGCCAATCCCCCACCCAACATGTTTTAGGAGGTGCTTTTAACTATACTTTTGACTGTGAGGTAGATTTTTGGTCCAGACTTGATGCCATTTTAGCAAGTGGCTTTCTTTTAGATTATATTAAGTTTTTGGTGAATCAACCCTCTAAACAAACTGCTGAAAAAGTTAACGTTGGTTAAAACAGAAAGGTGTCAGCATTAACTTTTTCAGTAGTTTGTTCTACAGTAGCTCTTCTGTGGGATTGGCTCATATGGGCTAGTCTTCGTGCCCCATGTGAATCAATGAGCCTTCGACACTCATGACCCTGTCGCTGGTTCATTGGTTGTCCATTTTTGGACCACTTTTGGTAGGTACTAACCACTGCATACTGGGAACACACCAGAAGATGTGCCATTTTGGAGATGCTCAGACCCAGTCATCTAGCCATCACAATTTGGCCCTTGTCAAAGTTACTCAGATCCTTACGCTTGCCCATTTCTCCAGCTTCCAACACATCAACTTCAAGAACGGACTGTTCTCTTGCTGTCTAATATATCCCACCCCTTGCCAAGTGCCACTGTAATGAGATAATCAACACTATTCACTTCACTTGTCAGTGTTTTTCTTTTCTTTTAATGGCTGATTGGTGTATATCTGCTCTCAAAATGTTTCAGAAACATAACAATAATAGAGAACAAATGGAGCTGCTAGTGCATTTCATAATATACAGATACAGTCATAAGTTATGCTCCACCCCAGTACATGAACAAAACATAAATTAACCCAGGACAAGATTTCAAAGGTTGCAGCATTTCACAGAAAATCTGCAGCTATAGAAAAACTGACGGTACTTAAAACAAAACAAACATCAAAAAAGTTCTCCATTCACGCGAAGAAACTGGCACGTGCATGATAGCTAACCAGTGGACTTCCGTAGAAGTGTCCGCTCTGGACACTTCAGTTTGGGTGTTGTGTTTCTATTAATAGGTAATTTCTTATCTTCATAGTTGATGACAATGAGCATGATGAAGCACACCATCTGACCCCTTTCTCCAGCTTACTAGAAGGAGCTTTGCAAGCGTTTTCACATCATATTAATGTCATTGATGTTCATTTTCAGGAGCTCATACAGACACCGGGTGTAAAATAACAGCACTGATGACAGTGGACGAGCTGGAAACAGAAGTGCTATTTTGAATTATATTCTGGAAATGTTTGTGCAAGGGCGGCACGGTGGTGTAGTGGTTAGCGCTGTCGCCTCACAGCAAGAAGGTCCAGGTTCGAGCCCCGTGGCCGGCGAGGGCCTTTCTGTGTGGAGTTTGCATGTTCTCCCCGTGTCCGTGTGGGTTTCCTCCGGGTGCTCCGGTTTCCCCCACAGTCCAAAGACATGCAGGTTAGGTTAACTGGTGACTAAATTGACCGTAGGTGTGAATGTGAATGGTTGTCTGTGTCTATGTGTCAGCCCTGTGATGACCTGGCGACTTGTCCAGGGTGTACCCCGCCTTTCGCCCGTAGTCAGCTGGGATAGGCTCCAGCTTGCCTACAACCCTGTAGAAGGATAAAGCAGCTAGAGATAATGAGATTATATATATCGCGAGTTGGCTTAGTGGTTAGCGTGTCCGCCTCTCGATCGGGAGACTGCGAGTTCTACTCACAGTTGGGTCATACCAAAGACCATCATAAAAATGGTACCTACTGCCGTCTGGCAAGGCACACTGCAATACAGATGCAAGTGGGGAGTCAAACTCTCGTGGTTACCAGAGGATTAGCCCCCCACTGTAACCCTAGCTATGTAATAGGCGAGAGACCGAGGGCTACGGAAACGGAGATCGGCGCCGCCCTATGCACCACATGGCGTGGGAAGGACTTTGATTGATTTGATATAGCTGCATTTGATAATCTGAAACAATATACTTTGAACACAGTAATTAGGTCAGCCTAATTTGTGCTAAATTCCTCATGTACATGTACCAGTCAAAAGTTTGAACACACCTACTCATTCATCAATTTTTCTGTATTTTGACTATTTTCTACATTGTAGAACAATACTGGGGGCGGCACGGTGGTGTAGTGGTTAGCACTGTCGCCTCACAGCAAGAAGGTCCTGGGTTCGAGCCCCGGGGCCGGCGAGGGCCTTTCTGTGCGGAGTTTGCATGTTCTCCCCGTGTCCGCGTGGGTTTCCTCCGGGTGCTCCGGTTTCCCCCACAGTCCAAAGACATGCAGGTTAGGTTAACTGGTGACTCTAAATTGACCGTAGGTGTGAGTGTGACTGGTTGTCTGTGTCTATGTGTCAGCCCTGTGATGACCTGGCGACTTGTCCAGGGTGTACCCCGCCTTTCGCCCGTAGTCAGTTGGGATAGGCTCCAGCTTGCCTGCGACCCTGTAGAAGGATAAAGCGGCTAGAGATAATGAGATGAGATGAGAACAATACTGAAGACATCAAAACTATGAAATAACATATGGAACAGACATGAAATTATGTGGTAAACAAAAAAAAAATGTTAAAAAACAAAAAAGTTTCACATTTTAGATTCCTTGAAAGTAGCCACAATTTACCTTGATGATGCTTTGCACATGATTAGCATTATCTTAATCAGCTTCACAAGGTAGTCACCTAGAATGCTTTTCAGTTAGCCGGTGTGCCTCGTCAAAAGTTAATTACTGCAATTTCTTGCCTTCTTAAGGTGTTTGCGATCAAACAGTACTATGAGTACTATTTTTTTTACATCAAAAATAATAAAAATACAGTAAATAGCCCTATTCACAACTGTACTAATCCATATTATGTCAAGAACTGCTCAACTAAGTGTTATCGCCCATAGTCAGCTCGGATAGGCTCCAGCTTGCCTGCGACCCTGTAGAACAGGATAAAGCGGTTAGAGATAATGAGATGAGAATGAGATGTTTGTGCAGCTTCACATGTAAGGTGCAGCATAGTATAACTGGCTGTCCAGATGTGGAACCTGCATTGCTTTGAGGGAGACCAACATTTGTGAGCATTAGCCAATCTCCACAGGATGCCTCATGAAACAGCAGCAGCATATCTAAAGACACCCAGCTCACACTGCAACAAGGCTGTGTTCTGACTTTTCTCTTGCCTTCCTCTCTATTGAGCATGACCCTCTACTCAGCCCATCTCCTCCCTGGAGGAGGCAGTCATAATGTGACATACTGTATTATGTTGGTATTGAGAAGATTGAGAAACTTTGACCATAAAAGACCTTTATAACAAAGAGAGGCATTCTACATTTAACACTCTTACCCCTTCGGGTCTTGTCATGAAAACTCTCAAAACTTAAACTCTCCCAAGCTAAAATGATTCAAAGTCAAAGAGGTTGCAGAAAAGTTTAAACTTTTATTAAAATCAATTAATAAAAGCAAAATTCTGTCTGCAGAGTGAACCGACTCAAAATCACAAAGTTCTCATTTTACACACTTTAAAAAAAAAAAAAAAGTGGACAAATAATCTCATTAGTTAACATGTCATGTCACAACACTTCAACATTTTCTGTTGGGCAGTACATCTCACGCTTCTCATATCTTGTATCAACCGAACCAAATTTTCCAGTATGATTGGTCAATTCAGGAAGAATCAAAACATATGATAAGAAGTGATATGTCATGAACAACACAGTACTCCGAGTGTACAATACATGATTCAAAATGACGGGAGTCAAATCAGCTTGAAGATTGATACAAGTTGCAGGTGCAAACTAGCACAACACATGATAGGGTACAATCATGGCCTTAGCCAGTCTACCACAACATAGGATTTAAAAAAAATGATGCATATTGCAGCTTGTGTTGCAACAATACCCGATTCAGAATAATTTGATAAAATTTATTACATTAGCATGCAAAACACTCCAGAATGAACAATTGCTTAATTCAGCGCAGCCTTGGCTAACTCATTACAACATATAATAACGCTGCAGGCACTGGAATTAGGATAATATGCTTTTTTGAATAGGCCTGTGATTTAGCATAAAGCAACCTTTCAGGACAAACAAACAAACTCTACATCTTTACTGTATTTTACTGTAATTATGATAATTCATAAATAAATGTATTATTTTTAATATAATAACTTCATTTATTCTTTCCTGAAAATCAACATTATTTGGCTTTGAATTAATATATAAATCAACATAAATCACATTATTGCTGATGTGATTACATCAAAGTATGTGCGGTTACATATGAATCAAAATACAATCATCATAAACCAAATTATTATTTATATGATGACATCAAGGCATGTGCGTGTGTGTGGTTACATTTAGGATACAAAATCACCACAGTCTAAATGAAGATTTTGATATACGGCCTTTTTAAAGAAACTGTCTGTTGTGATTGTTCTAGGATTGTATATGCTGTTATTCATTATGTGTTTTTGTGAAAGTTTTTTGGGATTGTACTTGTCTACTGAAAAACAAGGGGAACGCACTCATGTGGGCTGTTTCTTTCACCCACTGAGTTTACCTGCACTTTGTTTGAACACCTGAAGAAGGCTGCTGGCCAAAACGTTGTGTATTAAATGCCCTTTCTGTAGAGCATTAACAGTGTGTGGACTTCGTTAATTTCCTCCCAAACCTGCCAATTAAAGGCCGAGTTGAACGGTCTCTGAGCAGGTAAAAATCAACAGACCGGGCTGGATTTCAGTCTGCTGGGACTTAGGAACAGCCTGAAATAAGTTGTAAACTTACATTCACCTCATACACCAAGTGTTTATTACTCTGGCAATACTGTTTCTAGGCATTTAGGCTTTTGAATGTAATGTTCAGAGCAAGAGTTCAGTTGTAAGCTTTTAATAAACTGTTCCAAATCACAAATGTAAAATAAATATTTTATTAACTTTTATAATTTGACTATACCTCTAGACACCATTTACTATGTCTTAACACTTAATGTGCAAATATGTGGTAGATAAGGTACATTGCTACTAATGACTGATTCATTTAATAGTGCACAAACATCATTATGGTAGATACCTATGAAAAATATACTGTGACTATCATGTTAGTCCTCCTTCAAGTCAGTGTTTCTCTTCACTGTGATTTACATGCCAGCACACAATAGAAGTCTGTTGTGAACTCTAACTTAGTGTCAGGTGACGAGACGCCCATTTCCTTTAAAAGCCTGAAACAGATGAATGTGTTATTTGGATCTATAAACACAATGCAAACAGATGTTTTTAGTAAGAACAGATTTCCTGTAGAGCACAACATACACAGGAGTTGATAATATGCAAGAAATAAAACACACCGGGGCATGTTGTTATAGGGAAATAATCAACATTGGGTTGGTGTGATGGTATTACCCTAAAGATTATAATCTAATAACAGCACATCCCAAAGTGTTTTATTCCCCTTATGCTATTGTATATTAATTTGCCAATGATTAAATTTTTTTATTTAATAAGGAACACATTGTACTTTTTATCTGTTTATACTTGGCTTAAATGTCATGAAATGTCCTCAAGAAAAATTAGTTCCTGTTATCATCTTGTTATAGCAATTATATAATAGATTGAATTACTAGCAAACTGATTACCGTGTCATCATTGACTCTAAAAGAGCAGCTGCAGCTTGGGGATCTGTCTTAAAGTACGTCTGACAAAAAGAGAAAGACTCCACAAAGCCGACTGCACCTGCAACCGTCATCTCCATCTTCAGTGGAATTCTTTCAATCCTTCCCAAGAACACACAAGTTAAAGGTTAAGCCAAAAAAAAGATACCACACAAACGTTAGTTATGACTATGATGTAGCGTAGATTTTAATCTAGGCCAGGGATTCTCAACCTTTTCTACTCTGAGGCCCACCTATTCACATTGTAACGAGTCGGGGCCTATGAAAAAAGATCCCCAATTATTTTGGCTTATCTATTCTATTAGAATCCAATAATCTATTGTAAAGTGTATTAATTGAACGCAACATCACTCCCTGTTACAGATGGGAACCCAGGAATTAAATAAATGCAATAAAAACAGATTGTTTTTAATTGTAGGTATTGTATTTAAAACTGTATGGATGTGCCAGAAGCCAAACCATGCATGCAGCGCATTCTCAGTCAAAAGGGATTAATGATCCAAAAGTGGAGTCTGGTCCATTAACACAAGAACTTATTGCCATTTTTGTGTACAGCAAACAAGCAAGTTATTAAAACCAAAAAGTATATTTTAAATAAGTGGATATAGAAACCACTCAATGGGATAGATCCTTACATGCTAACAAAGAAGGATTTTTCCTACAAGTTGGAAAATTCTCCGTCCGTTGAGTTTCCCAACATCTCAAACAACCTGGTGCTGCAGACATCGTTCTACACGGACACACAGATGAAAACCTGGACGAGCATGGAGGTGTACAACTTTTTATATGTGGCTGGGTTAAAGATCTGAGGATTAGGACACTACAAGATAAATCCTGTATCGTTTATGCCTGGGTAAGTGGCATTTTTGGGCTTTTTGTATGCGTCTTTGTGATGTTTGCTAGGACACTACAAGTTTTAGTATCGGGTGAAAACAAACCACAGCCACTCGATTCCCAATCCTCCCTGGGCTACTCTTCCAGGTAAATCATTCACAAAGATCCACAGAAACCCCTTTAAAGACCTGTGTATTGGTGAATCAGGACGGAGACGTTATCATGGCTCACTGTAACTGCATGGCCAGAGAAGCAGTTTCGTGCCGTTAAATCGTGAGCTCTGCTTTTGTGTTTACATGGATCATCTCGATTATCTTATCTATCTAGTTCAGTGTAGGAGCCCAATCTACATCATCGTCCTTGTAAAGATTGCTAGGTGTTCCTGATACACAAAGTGAAAACAGACACGTTCGTTTACAATATGGCGACCACGATCAAACCGTAAATAAAAACACATCTGCGGACTTAAGCATGTCCTTAACTTCAAAACATCATGAAATAACAGAAGATGGTGAGAAACATCATTTACAAAAACAAATTAAATAAAATCAGAGGAATTTACAAAACTTTCACCATCACTGCAAACTGAAGCGTTTTTTGACTCCACTCCCCTACATCGCAACGAAAGGTTCAAGAGCCACCTTTCTCATTGTCTTTTGGTAAAATCCTTTGTTCTTTCATCCTTTTTTATGACTTCATGGGGAACTGGGAAAAAAAAAAAAAAAAACTCATCAGTTTCACGGTTTGATCGATTCGGACAGCACAAAACAGCGCAAGCGTGAGGCATTTTAACGACTAGCAAGGCGCCCCAGCAATAGTAATGCTTTGTGATCAGCGAGCTTAGCTAACCATCACTTCATGTCTTGCATATCTAATGAGGCAGATGTGACGTCAGATGCAACCCACCTGTGGTTGGCAAAATCCAATGTAAAACATGAATGAGTAAATAATTTATTTCCCCACTGTATACTATAATAGTTGATCAGTAGCTGCAAGAGAAATTAATTACACCTTAGTCACTTACCTACAGCTATTATTAAAATTTTAACTAGCCAATTACATCTGTAATCACTCTTATAGTGGGAAGGTGACAACAGTGTGAATCACAAATGACTGCTGACTACTAACTAATTTTGTGTTCTGGGCAAAATCTCTGAATAGTTTTTATTGAGAAAAATTTTCCAAGGGTTGGTTCCATGTGCTGCTTAGAATACAGCAAGCACTGTGTTACTGCTGAACCTTAATATAGGTGATACTTGTAGCTCAGGAACAATTCTCCCCACCTGAATGATAAACTCATCAATTCAAATGTTATATGTTGTTTGGCGGGAATGAATGCTTCAATAAATTGCACTGATCAAGCTTGCTTTTTGGCTCAGACACTGAAATAATGTTCACAATGTTGAACAAGAAGGTAAACGAGTTATGGTTTGGGGAAGCATTGCTGCAAAGAGACCAGATCAATTCTTACTGTAAGCATAAACTCTACCCTGTATGACACATCAGGCATGTATGACATCCATAAGGCCCCCGTCACACTTATTCGGAATTAGCAGGAATCAAGCAGAACCAGCCGGAATGAAAAATATTTCAAAATTCGTGCCACATTCGGGCAGGAATTTCAAACTGACCAGCATTCTTACAGCTTTGTAAGAATGCCATTCGAATACTTAGGCTACATCCACACGACAACGGCAACGAGATTTTTTTTTTAAAATATCGCGTCCACATGGGCAACGGATCAGTAAAATATCAGGTTCATATGGCAACGCAACGCTTGCTGAAAACGATGCAATACACATGCCACACCTCTACGTGCGCTGTAAGACGGTCCCATCGGAGACACCAGAACAATAGAAGAAGTAGACGCATGCGCATAAACCCCTTCTTCTGTAGCATCAGCCACATAAAGTTTTGATTATTAATCAGTAGCGTAAAACGAAAGACGCGGAAAGAGGAATGAATGGGGGTAGATAGAAGCCGGTACACCAACATTCTGATATCCTCCAGAATTCTTTAATGGTCCGGAATAAATTGAATGCTACACGTTGATGGATTACTTTGTTCTTCTACGCCCTTTTTGAGGAATGTATTGTCAGACTTAAACCAACATCTGAAGAGGTGAGATCGCTCTTTTTTTTTTTTCCTATGTTTGCTGGCAGGATTGTTTTTGTTTTTGGAAAGCGCACGGGCGGTGCGCGGTTTGGTACTGCTTCTGCAGTGTTTGGACTAAAGACTCTGCCCTAAGGGCTATTCTCTCTCTCTCTCACTTTGCACCATTACACAATAAATATTCGCAGTGAAAATATTTTGTAAGCGTGTTTCATGAACCAAGTTATAGGATTTGTTGACAACTCGCATCGAGTTCGTTACACTTCTACCCGGCGTGAAGCACTGACAGTCATGTGGTTGTGACGTCATCGTAAACAAATCCATTCTACTCATCCAGACGACTTCGCAATGGCGCCGTTGCCAGATTTTTTCACTCTGGAACCCGTTCTCAAAAGATTTCGTTTTGGGGCACCCAAAACGCTGGTGCCATGTGGACGCCAGGCCGAAATGATAAACAATTTTATCAGATTCACCTGAATCCGTTGCCGTGTGGACAGGGCCTTAAAATGCGCTTTGAACCCGCCTCGAATGATTCTTGCACATTCCAGGTGTATTAGCTTTCGAATGCAGTTCAAATGTAGTTGGAACACAGTAGGAATACCTAGAATGCTCTTAGAATCCAGTAAGAATATTAAGAATACACTTCGAATGTCGCACGAGTGCAGTTTGATTGCTGCCCGAATACCACCCGAAGTCTGGTTGGAAGGTGCCTCGAATGCTGTATGAACTCACCTCAAATGCAGTCAGAATGCTCCCAGAATAGCCGCCAAATATGTTTCGAACGTCTAAGAATTCAAAGAGAATGCAGCTCGAATACTTAGAATGTACTTCGAATATCCCAGAATATACAAATAATTTTCATTCCAACGGCATTCCGGCTCATTCGAGGCACATTCGGGACATTCTGGCAGGATTTGAAGTGGCTTGGTATTTCGATTTTTCCCTCGAACGCGATCAGAATGTTTCGAATGCTGTTGGAATGCCGTAAGAATATTCAGAATGCAGTCAGAATACTCTTTGAATGCCGTTCAATATTTCTCCTCTTCGAATGCACCTCGAATGTTTTGAGCATGAGCAAAACATTCGGGCCGGCCACAAGAATGGGCCCGAATGTTTGGAATGCACTCAGAATGCAGTCAGAATTTTTAGAATGCACTTCGAATATCCCGGAATATACGAAGAATTTTCATTCCGACGGCATTCCGGCTCATTCCACCTCTAGTATGACTACCCTATAAAGAGTTACCTTAATGTTAGACAACGAAAGATGCATTTTTTTTTTTTTTTATCTAAGTTCAGGTACAGAATTCATAAGTAAAAAATATATATAAAAGATTAAACCACAGTTACATATTTAGCAATATAATGGTGTCAGGGGCCAAACAAATCATGCTATTTTGTCTCACTTCTATGCCAATAAACTTATTTAACAATATATACAATACCATTTGTATTGGTTTGTAGACAATTGAATCACACTCAAATGTGCTTTTTGGACACCCCACTCGTCTGGGAAGGCTGTCCACTAGATTTTGGAGCAATGGGGTCGAGGTCAAAGCTTCTACTCCAACCTTGTCATGCTGGAATGGGTTTGGGCCCTTTAGTTTCAGTGAAGTCAAATTGCAATGTAACAGCATACAAAGTCATCCTGTACAATAGTGTTCTTCCAACCACCAGTGTTTTTGTGACAACAGTTTGGGGAAGGTACAAATATAGGTGTGATGGTCAAATATCCAGTGGTGCTTGAAAGTTTGTGAACCCTTTTAGAATTTTCTATATTTCTGTATAAATATGGTCATTTATTTATTGAGGAAAATGATTAAATATTACATATCTGTGAGTGGCAAAAGTATGTGAACCTTTGCTTTCAGTATCTGGTGTGACCCCCTTGTGCAGCAATAACTGCAACTAAACGTTTCTGGTAACTGTTGATTAGTCCTGCACACCGGCTTGGAGGAATTTTAGCCCATTCCGCCGTACAGAACAGCTTCAACTCTGGGATGTTGGTGGGTTTCCTCACATGAACTGCTCGCTTCAGGTCCTTCCACAAAATTTCGATTGGATTAAGGTCAGGACTTCGACTTGGCCATTCCAAAACATTAACTTTATTCTTCTTTAACCATTCTTTGGTAGAAAGACTTGTGTGCTTAGCATCGTTGTCTTGCTGCATGACCCACCTTCTCTTGAGATTCAGTTCATGGACAGATGTCCTGACATTTTCCTTTAGAATTCGCTGGTATAATTCAGAATTCATTGTTCCATCAATGATGGCAAGCCGTCCTGGCCCAGATGCAGCAAAACAGGCCCAAACCATGATGTTTCACAGATGGGATAAGGTTCTTATGCTGGAATGCAGTGTTTTCCTTTCTCCAAACACAAAGCGTCTCATTTAAACCAAAAAGTCTATTCTGGTCTCATCCATCCACAAAACATTTTTCCAATAGCCTTCTGGCTTGTCCATGTGATCTTTAGCAAACTGCAGACGAGCAGCAATGTTCTTTTGGAGAGCAGTGGCTTTCTCCTTGCAACCCTGCCATGCACACCATTGTTGCTCAGTGTTCTCCTGATGGTGGACTCATGAACATTAAAATTAGCCAATGTGAAAGAGGCCTTCAGTTGCTTCGAAGTTACCCTGGGATCCTTTGTGACCTCGCCAACTATTACACACCTTGCTCTTGCAGTGATCTTTGTTGATCAACCACTCCTGGGGAGGGTAACAATGATCTTGTATTTCCTCCATTTGTACACAATCTGTCTGACTGTGGATTGGTGGAGTCCAAACTCTTTAGAGATGATTTTGTAACCTTTTCCAGCCTGATGAGCATCAACAACGCTTTTTCTGAGGTCCTCAGAAATCTCCTTTGTTTGTGCCATGATACACTTCCACAAAAGTGTTGTGAAGATCAGACTTTGTAAATCCCTGTTCCTTAAATAAAACAGGGTGCCCACTCTCACCTGATTGCCATCCCATTGATTGAAAACACCTGACTCTAATTTCATCTTCTAATTAACTGCTAGTCCTAGAGGTTCACATACTTTTGCCACTCACAGATATGTAATATTGGATCATTTTCCTCAATAACTAAATGACCAAGTATAATATTTTTGTTTCATTTGTTTAACTGGGTTCTCTTTATCTACTTTTAGGACTTGCGTGAAAATCTGATGATGTTTTAGGCCATATTTATGCAGAAATATAGAAAATTCTAAAAGGGTTCACAAACTTTCAAGCACCACTGTCCGCAAACCTTTGGCCACAGAGTGTGTAATATTAACATGTAGAAACAAGCACCAAGTCTTTTGTCAGCTGAGGCATTTGTTCTTGGCTATGCACAGACAGACTGGCCTATCCTTCATTTATATGGAAGCATTTATTTCATCATAATTGAATGATTAGTTTTATTTGTCTTAATTTATTAAGTTTGTGTTGGCTTGCTTTCTTTTTCATAATCTTTAATTAATGCCAATAATATAAAATGACTGGTTTCACAAAATGTTCTTGATGGTGTTCTTAATCCCTGACCTAGTGAACTAGCATGAGGATGTGCTTCTGATAGACTCCAAAGCTCTTTTATAAGTATGTCTTATTAAAACAGGAAGGATAAGGGTCTGTTGAATACTGCAAATAACAAAACTATTTCTTATATTCCTCACATAAAAGTGCAATAATCCATGCAAATTAGATGACTTGTAGTTGGTCTAGTTGAGTTTTACATGAGTTAGTCTTCTTATCTGTAAATTTACAAACACTCAGGAGCATAAGTAGGATACAAACCGTTTTCCGAAATTACAGGCTTTTCATGAACACCAGTTTCTTGTGTAAACACTCATTTAAAAGATTTTATGAATAAATCCAGTCATATCTAGTAGCTTGATAAATGAGGCCCATTGTGAGGATATGATCCTGATTTGGTCCTGATGAATTATAGCTTGTGGACAGTAGTTTTTGAATGCAAGCTGATGCAGATAACAGACTTAAAGTGCTTCTGAAGTACAGTGCATTCTGCATAATTTAATTTAATAATTTATTAAATAATAAAATTGTCTCAACTTTTTCTTCTCCATGTTCAGTTAATTTCCATATTTTATTTTATTATTATTTTTTGCATGTACCTCTCTTTGTCAGTGAAGGGTATAGCTTCAAATAAAGCCTGTAGTCTACTACTGGCGATCACCACCCGGGGACTAGCATAAGGCATGATAACCTCCTTCACCTGAAGAAATACAAAAAGAAGAAGATACCACTGTACTGGACTATAATAGTAATACATGTACAAAAAAAAAAATCTATCTAGGATTTTGAGTGGCAAAAAGGTATCAATACATTTTCTTTTGTGGTTCAGGTTTAATTTCTTTATATTTGCACAAACATGCAATAACTGTAAGCTAATTTTGTGTTTGAGTGACAAATGCATTAACCCGATCTGTCACTGCCATTTTTAGTAATTTACCTTTGACTGAGATTAATGAAGAAAAGGAATTGGTTGAGAATGAGTAATCATAGCCATGGGAAGATACATTATATGGCCAAATGTATGTGGACACCTGAGAATCACATACATATGTGCTTGCTGAACATCACATTCTAGATTGAGTCCCCACTTTGCTGTTATAATGACCTCCACTCTTCTGGGAAGGCTTTGCACAAGATTTTGGAACATGACTATGGGGGTTTGTGTTCATTCAGCCACACAAGCATTAGGTGGGGTTTACATTAGACCGTATCAGCGGATCATCAGATTAACGTTTTTAAAAACGATTCGCGTGCACACAGCAAAGCCAATACACGATTCGCGTGCACACAGCAACGCCAATACACGGATACGCTAATCACATGACTAATTCGGCACGCAAGTTGAAATGTGTCAGTGCGGCTCATCGCTTCCTCCTCAGCGGCTGCGCTCCAAATCACTCCGCCCTGAACAGCGAGTGCCCTCTGGAGGGTGCGCACTCCGGCCCTGCGCAGCTCACAGAGTGCGCGAGTGAAGCGCACGAGCAGTGATTCGGGACTGAGCCGCTGTGCGCAAGTCACTTACCACTTGCAAGTGGAAGGATGGCAAGCCTAAAGACAATCATAACTACACAATGGGCAGTATTTGCATCAGTATTTGCAGTATTTTCATACTTTTATACTCTTTAATGAAAGGTGATACAAGGCGGAAGTCCGCGCCGTTTTTCAGCAGTCGCGTCACATGACCAACGCCAGCGAATCAGGAAGGTGGATGTCACAGTGACGTTGTCCAATGACGACGCCAGCTAGAGCTCAGCACAGCGTATCTGTATATTCTCAATGTTTACACAGCACCGGACCAGACACGATCTGGATTGAATATGTGGACCCTGGCGGATTCCCGTTTCCTGGCGTTTCCAGGCGTTTTAATGTAAATGGACAGTGCATCCGCGAAGAAAACGAGACAGATACGGTCTAATGTAAACTTGGCCTTAGTGAGGTTGGACAATGAGGTCAGGCAAGGGAGGCCTGGTGCACAGTAAGCATTTCAATTCATCACAAAGGTGTTCAGTGGGGTTGAGCTCAGGGCTCTGCGTAGGTCACTCAAAGTCCTCCAGTCCAGTCTTGGAAAACCATGTCTTCATGGAGCTTGCTGTGTGCATGGGGCACCATCATGCTAGAACAGGTTTGGGCCCTTTAGTTCCAGTAAATGGATATCTTAATGCTATAGCACACAAAGACAATCTAGGCAATTGTGTTTTTTCCACTTTTTGGCAACAGTTTGGAGAAGGAACGCATATGGGTATGGTTGTCAGGCGTCCACATACTTTTGGCCAAATGTTGTACGTTATGATGAGGAGACATTCTTGTCCAAAAGGTACCCCAAAATTTTTGACAGGCAGTGTCCTTCATGTTCTCACCTCTTCACAAATGCTGCTCAGTTTGTCCCCACAGGAGCCATAATGCAGTCTGAACTCATCAGTGTAGCCCAGAAGAGCAATACAGCCATGAGGCTTCAACACACGTGCTGCCTCCTTCAGGAAACGCTCAGTATCGAACCAGTGAGCTGCAGATGCCGCAGTCAGTAAATCCACAGAACCATCAGGAAATGGCAGCTCCTCGGCTGGACCTGACCTGTGATGAGCACAATGGCAGGACATACAAGTAGCATCAACTCTCAATATCATTCAGACTTTATATTTCTTAATCTACCTGTTTGTGTTATAATAACCTGGGTGTAACATTTGGTCGCACCACTTTGTCAAAGTGTAGCTAAAGAAGTTCATATTGTCATGACAAATTTAAACGATTCCTGGTGCACAATGTATCATCATCTCCTCACATTAAACTTTTCACATAAATTCAAGAAGAGGCAGCAGAAAATGCTTCACTGCAGACCTGTAGGTGACATTTGCAAACCCTGGCACTGCCTTGGCTTCCTCCACCTGGCACTCGCTGACATCAATGCCCACAACTTTCTGGAAGTGAGGGGCCAGCAGACGAGTGTTCTGTCCCGTCCCACAGCCTAGGTCCACTGCAAGTTCATGAGGAGGTCCTTTCTACCAAACAAACCATATTTATATTTACTCATTTTACAGACACTGATATCCAATGTGATTTACCACTGAGGTGAGCAGAAGTTGGTTTCATATGTTGCTCAATGGTGTGGCTCAGTAGCACAGCGATGCTGTCATTATTTGAGGCCACACCAATTCGATTAGTTCTTTCTCGGAATCGCCACTTGAAGAAAATGCAAAATGAAAAAAATAAAATAAAATCAAAATCAAACTCCCACCAACAGAAAAACATCGTGGCTGATGGTTCAAAATACTGAAGACTGCAGGTTGAGGTCACGTGACATCGAAAACCAATCAAATCGCCCCTTTCACTTTAGATAAAGACTTGTGGAAGAAACATGCCTGTGGAGGGGAATCCTGCAAAGCCTGTGTTTGTGATTGTTAGGATATTCAGCGAACAGAAGCGTAAAATCTTTGACAGGTGTGTCGAAATTCAAGAGGGGGAAAACTTTGCACAGTTGTACTCAAGATGCCGTGAGCTTGTTACCCTGCGATGTGCCAACTTAGACAACAACTCTGTGGAGGTGGGTTTGATTTATATACATTTCATTAATTGATGTGAGGGGCAAACAAAAAATCATTCGAAGTATTTAGCCATCAGAAGTAGCCTACTCCTGGTCAAATCTTTTTTTCTGTGCATTGTAGATGTTCAATTGACTGTAATTCAATCGTTTATTTAGCCTATCTGTTTACTGGTTTGCCTGATAAAAGACGTGCAGCCAGAGCTAGCCCTGCTGACAAGGACAATACATGACACAAATTTACTGTAGGCCTACTGGGTTTATTCCCTTGTTCATTTTTTCTGGGTAGCATCCCTCTTGAGCAGGGCTGCTGACTGTTATGTAGTGAGCGTGAGACACACATGTATGACTGCCCTCTCATGCCCTCACGCAACACACCTCCTGTTTCTCATGCAAAAAAATCTGCTCTTACTCTAGCCCGATTCACCTAACTGCACGTTGATGAATATTCATCTCGGTTAAATTGATCGCGGAGTTTTAGTCACATAGGCTACCGTCGGCATATCTGGTGAAACAGCGCGATCTTGTCGCTCTAATGCTATTAGTCACTCGTTGCTGTGATAAACTGTTTTCGTGACAGAAAAATGAGTTTGAATGAATTTGCACCTTCTGAATGACTCTCAATACGTCATTAAGAGAGATCGAGTCATGGGCTAATGCCAACAAGCTCTTCCTAAATGAGAAGAAGACAAAGGTCCTGACGATCACGGGCAAGCGCCTTGCTTCGAAGACAAGTGTAGAACTGTGCGTTAAGGCGGGCAATAGCGCCACAGCACTAGATAATGTCTCAAGTGCAACATTACTTGGACTTGATATAGATAGTGAACTTTCGTTTCACGAACATGTAGAAAAAAAATATGTAAAAAAAGTGGCCTCCCGTATTGCAATTCTAAGGAAAATAAGATCGTTTTTGCCGTTAGCACAACGTAAACAATACTATAATGCTTTAATTCAACCAATCATTAATTATAGTAGTGCAGTATGGTCTGAGTGCGATAAAGAATGTCTAAATCAAATTCTTAAATTACAGAAGCGCGCTGCCAGAGTTATTCTTTTCGCAGAACCGCGAGCATCATCTGTGGAACTGTTTAATAGACTTGGATGGATTCCAGTACACGAACAGTTTAAGATAAACAAATGCGCTCTTGTTCATAAGCGGATTTATGGTAACGTTCCTACCTTTTTAAGTGAGCAACTTGTTCTAAATAGCTACGTCAATAAAAGACGCATGCGCTATGCTGATCTTAATCTTCGCTGCCCGAAATACAGAAAGGAGACAGAAGGCGGGCGCACTTTTTCTGTTTCTGCTACCCGCCTTTGGAATACTCTCCCTCTCTCTACAAGGCAAATCGAACAGCTTATGCCCTTTAAGGAATTTCTCAGAGAGCGGGCGTTTTCTGAGCAGCGTCTTTTATATCATTTTGTAATATAATTTTATAATAATTTCTTATTTATATCTATTAATATGATTATCGTATTGTTTTTATTGTAATTTAGTGTAAATAGTTTTTATAGTTTATATTGTATACATTTATTTTAGGGAGGGCCACAAGTTCATTAGCATCGCTATTTAGTGCTACCCTCATTATAAAATAGTCTGAAAAAAAAAGCCTACAGTAAATAAGATAAACTATTAAAAGAACCATATGAAATGTGTAACAATAATGTATTGTCTTTGGCTACGTTCACACTGCAGGCTGAAGTGACTCAAATCCGATCTTTTTGCCCATATGTGACCTGTATCCGATCTTTTATTGACAATATGAACGACACAGATCCGATTTTTTCAAATCCGACCCAGGCCGTTTGGATATGTGGTCCTAATTCCGATTCCTATCCGATCTTTTCATATGCGACTTCAGTCTGAACCGCCAGGTCGCATTCATCCGACTTACACGTCATCAACAAGCCACAAACGTCACTATTCTGCGCTGAAGTAGGCGGCGGGTCTCTCAAAAAAGTTACAACAACATGGCGCATAATCACGGGCGCAGATAGAGGGTGGGACTCGTCCCACCCAGATTTAAATTCACCTCGTTCGGTCCCCCCCACTTATAGGGAGGAAAAAACGTCCATGCTGTCTTTCTTTGCATAAGGCAAACCTCACGGAAAAATCAAAAGACTAATTACCATTCGGTTTATTGAGGTGCACAGCAGTGTATACATAGTTGCAACAACTCACATAAAACAAAACAAAGACTGATATTCGGTTGGTTGAGCTGCGCAGACTGCACAGGTTGCGAGCTCGAGCTTGGTTGCTATGGTTACTAACAACAAGTTTGACAGGCATATCGGGTTTGGGGTTGGTTTGCTGGCAGCTTTGTCCCCCCCAGTTTTTTGTCCCTCCCAGTTCAAAAAACGTATCTGCGCCCCTGCGCATGACATCAATGCGAGGGACGCTTCGGGCTGTGAAGGTTCTGAATCTTCTCAATGGAAGGACGCAGAGGTTAGGGAGCTGATTTCCATTTGGGGGGATGCAGCTATTCAAGCTAGATTGGATGAGTCATACCGCAACCGGGCGGTTTTACTTCCGTAAACACTGGCCATGCTCACTGCGTGTGACGTCGTCGTATCCTGCAATGCGCATGCGGAACACTTTTAGGTCGCTTTTCGTTCATACTGAGGATCACATACAAGTCGCATATATTTGTTAATGTGAACGACCTCACAAAAAAAATCGGATTTCACAAAAAAATTGGAATTGAGCATTAAGCCTTGCAGTGTGAACGTAGCGTTTGTTTTGTTTCTCTATTATGAAAGCCCTCTATTTCCACCGCTAATTTTACCATCAGAGCATTTTTTAAATTTTATTTTTATTTCGCTCGCTCGCTTCATATTTTTCCTGAAAAAATCTGTGAACCAACTAATTAAATTGGTGTGGCCTGAACTCACTACCTTAAGCCACCACAACCGAACTGCAGTAGAACTGAAAATGTGTGTGAAGCAGATCCAGTGTGTCAGGAATTGCAGATGGAGGTGGTTGCAAGAGCAGGTATGCTTATTTACAGTGAAACAAATACAACAAAAAGACAATGAAACAGGAAATATAATATGAACTAGGTAAGACAGTAACATGAACATGATACAATAAGTGTGACAACAACAAGAGTGTATTCCAAGTTCATGCCTTAGTGACAAACTGGGGTATGTTAAATCAGAGCAAGTGGTAACCCTCCTAATAAAAGAGCCTGATGCCTTCATTCTCTAAGCAAAACAAAGCCATGGGGCTCTTTTATTAGGAAGGTTACCACTTGTTCTGAGTTAATTTACCCAGGCTTGTCACTAAACCACATACTTGAAATACCCCATGGTGTACTATACGATGCGTGACTTAAATACTCATGCTAATTGGACAACAATATGATGCAGTTGATTGTAGTCATGTGACAAGGTGTCTTCATGGTCACAGCTAACCACCCTTGGTAGTCATTAATTCAGCATCCCCCATGACCCTGATGGATAAGCGCTATAGAGAGCGTGCATGTGACATCACGTGATATTTGTTTATCTGCCATCTTGGGCGGCAAGGCCGCGCATAGAACTTAGACGAACCCGTTCTAATTATCAAGTGTGTGGGAGTAGATCTTTCAAGAATGGTTATATCTTGTTCAGCATTTGGTTGTACCAATAGACAGGGCCAAAAGGAGGGCCTGTCATTTTATAGATTCCCCGCAGACAAGGAGAGACGCACAAAATGGGTGTCCGCTGTGCGAAGAGAAAACTGGTACCCCAGTTCTACCAGCCGAATTTGTAGTGAACACTTCATATCAGGTAGGTGTAATCTTCTAATTCAATACTCCTAGTACATCTGTTAAGTTGATTTTCGGATTGAATGATAACTGCATACTTAGAAACTAGACAGTACAGTGTTTGCGTCCGTCAGTCCGCTTGATCTCTAATGTTTAAAATGGCTATGCCTAGCCCTACTACCCTGGCCTAGTCTATGACAATCTTTTATCTTTTTGGCTCATATATGCCTTTGAAAGGCCAATCCATAGTAGGGATGGCGAAAACTAAAAAAAAATCTTGACCGACCACCGAGCCTCATTAGCCGGTTAAAGTCGGTTAACCTACGAGTTTAAACAGGGATGCAAACGGCGGATGCCGCCTTTTTCACGGCTGAATTGTGCAGATCTGATTTTTTTTTTTTTTTGGGGGGGGGGGGGGGGGGGGGGCGTTGGAGTGTCTGAATAATTTCATCAGAATAAATTCTGTATTAAAATTACTAAATAAGCAAATGCTGTTACAGTCCATGAAGCATAGGAAGTACAAGAAGAAAACAGTAAATCAGAAAGCTGCGCACGTTTTCACGGAAGCTGCGCAAATGTGCGCAGCTTTCTGATTTACTGTTTTCTTCTCATACTTTAGAGTTTAGATTTCGAACATTCCTACGATAAAACGTCCTGCATAGTCTCTTTATGATAAACGTCTTAATGCCACTTACCCGTGAGGTTATCAAGTAGACTTCCTTCTTCGGAACCTTCCAGAGGTATAGCTGGGATACCCATCCCGCAACAAAATATTTATAAGCTTCCAGGCTCTTGTAAGCTTTGAGGGCTTTGCCAGTGTAACACGATTCACGATTAACAAGAAAATTGTAAATGTCGTGGTAGGCCAGATCGGGCAAATCGCTGGCACTGCAGCTCCGAATTTCCCTGAACAAGGATTGCGGCAAGTTGTACGGATCTGCAATCCCCAACCTGGAACACTTTTCCACATAACGCTGCCTCACGTCACCTTCAAGGTGCTGAACAAACTTAGACAAGTAATCGCGCGATGTAGATGGGTTTTTTTCAGAATTTTCTTGGGGATTACTCCCTGGATCCATTACGCTCACGCAAGGTAAACAATCCTGATGCCGTCCAATATGGCAGAGTACACACATGCGGGTCACGTGACTGCACATCCTCTATAGATAATGGATGAATGAATGAATGAATGAGTAGTAAATATGTCATTTATACAACAATTATTTTTTTTTTATTCTAATAATACTTTTTTAAAAATTAGCTTGAAAGGATTTGATTTGGCTCTACTGTAGGAGAAAACATTGTTTCAATATTTTAATAGCACCAAACTGTAAAGCATTATAACTCCAAAATCTTGCATTTTACATGAAGAAAATATTTTCTGAATGTTGCTGATTTACACACTTATTTATAAATTAAGAAAAAATAAACTAGTCATCTATATACAGTGGTGCTTGAAAGTTTGTGAACCCTGTAGAATTTTCTATATTTCTGCATAAATATGACTTAAAACATCATCAGATTTTCACACAAGTCCTGAAAGTAGACAGTGAGAACCCAGTTAAACAAATGAGACAAAAATATTATACTTGGTCATTTAGTTATTGAGGAAAATGATCCAATATTACATATCTGTGAGTGGCAAAAGTATGTGAACCTCTAGGATTAGCAGTTAATTTGAAGGTGAAATTAGAGTCAGGTGTTTTCAATCAATGGGATGACAATCAGGTGTGAGTAGGCACCCTGTTTTATTTAAAGAACAGGGATCTATCAAAGTCTGATCTTCACAGCACATGTTTGTGGAAGTGTATCATGGCACAAATTTCCCTGAGAGAACCCTCCCAAAGGGATCAATAAAGTTCTATCTAATCTAATCTAATCAAACAAAGGAGATTTCTAAGGACGTCAGAAAAAGCGTAGTTGATGCTCATTAGGCTGGAAAAGTTAAAAAAAAAAATCTCTAAAGAGTTTGGACTCCACCAATCCAGAGTCAGACAGATTCTGTACAAATGGAGGAAATACGAGACCATTGTTACCCTCCCCAGGAGTGATCGACCAACAAAGATCACTCCAAGAGCAAGGCATGTAACAGTCGGCGAGGTCACAAAGGACCCCAGGGTAACTTCTAAGCAACTGAAGGCCTCTCTCACATTGGCTAATGTTAAATGTTCATGGGTCCACCATCAGGAGAACACTGAGCAACAATGGTGTGCATGGCAGGGTTGCAAGGAGAAAGCCACTGCTCTCCAAAAAGAACATTGCTGCTCGTCTGCAGTTTGCTAAAGATCACGTGGACAAGCCAGAAGGCTATTGGAAAAATGTTTTGTGGACGGATGAGACCAAAATAGAGCTTTTTGGTTTAAATGAGAAGTGTTATGTTTGGAGAAAGGAAAATACTGCATTCCAGCATAAGAACCTTATCCCATCTGTGAAACATGGTGGTGGTAGTATCATGGTTTGGGCCTGTTTTGCTGCATCTGGGCCAGGACGGCTTGCCATCATTGATGGAACAATGAATTCTGAATTATACTAGCGAATTCTAAAGGAAAATGGATTGTCCATGAACTGAATCTCAAGAGAAGGCGGGTCATGCAGCAAGACGACGACCCTAAGCACACAAGTCGTTTTACCAAAGAATGATTAAAGAATAAAAAGTTAATGTTCTGGAATGGCCAAGTCAAAGTCCTGACCTTAATCCAATCGAAATGTTGTGGAAGGACCTGAAGCGAGCAGTTCATGTGAGGAAACCCACCAACATCCCAGAGCTGAAGCTGTTCTGTACGAAGGAATGGGCTAAAATTCCTCCAAGCCGGTGTGCAGGACTGATCAACGGTTACCGGAAACATTTAGTTGCAGTTATTGCTGCACAAGGGGGTCACACCAGATACTGAAAGCAAAGGTTCACATACTTTTGCTACTCACAGATATGTAAGATCATTTTTCTCAATAAATGACCAAGTATAATATTTTTGTCTCATTTGTTTTGTCTCATCTGCTCTCCTCTCCCTTTTTCCCTACTTGTGCTTCTGTCTCGTCTCATCTGTCTATACTTTTGAGAGACTCTCTTCCCACTGCTCTCTAAACTAAAAAAAAAAAATCATGGAATTGATAAACTGGTCTCCTAACGAAATTGACACAGTTTCTTGATGAGAAGCCTGGGTTCAGGGGAACCTGCCTGTCCTGGTGGAATGTTTTTCCGTGGAGGACACTGAAGACATCTACCTATTCGGAACCATGATTACAGGACTTTTGCTGATTGGATTAGGCATTGCCCTGGTTTATCGAGGAAATCAGACAACGGTGACAGCTGTTCAAAGCCCCATAAAGCTGCCCGACATGACTGTAGCGGTGGGCAGAGCTGTCGGCACTCAGACTGTGGCTATTCAGAACTTGAACCGCAACATGGATTACATCATGGAGAAGCTTTCGGCTTTGCAAAGAAAATGTATTTCGGAGACCAAATTGGACAAAATGGACAGAAATGGACAAACAGAGTGGACGTGCAAAAAATGCGTCTGCTCGCCCCAAGACCAAACAATCCCAATCTTATCTGCTTTCGGCTCCCTGAGACAGCACGGGCCTTGGCCAAGGCCATTGCTGGGACAACATCTCCCTTTGAAGGTCACTGCTGTGAGACGCTCTCGCATTCCTTCCCCCACTTCCTGCGATCGCCGCTTTCACCCCCAGTGTGACAAGCGGGTGCGTGACCAGCGCCCTCATGGCTGCAGGAGCGGATGGCTGCTTGCTTGTGCTGGGTTACCTCTACCTCCTCCCCTCTCCCCTTACCCCCCACCCCTGATCGCCCCCCCTTCCCCCCGAAGTCAAATAAAATCAAGTTTATTTGTATAGCGCTTTTAACAATAAACATTGTCGCAAAGCAGCTTTACAGAATTTGAACGACTTAAAACATGAGCTAATTTTATCCCTAATCTATCCCCAATGAGCAAGCCTGTGGCGACGGTGGCAAGGAAAAACTCCCTCAGACGACATGAAGAAACCTCGAGAGGAACCAGACTCAAAAGGGAACCCATCCTCATTTGGGCAACAACAGACAGCCTGACTATAATATTAACAGTTTTAACAGGTATAACCCTCAACTGTCCTCATGGGGCCATCCTTCACAGGAGCGGTGCGATAAAACTCCGACCAGACACAGGGCACCAGGATGGATCAAGCAGGTCCGAGGGGCAGAAGAGGCCGAAATGGCCGAAGTCCCGTGTTTTCATGCTGTAAAGTGTACTTGTGTTTTTTTTGTGCTTATGTGCCGAGTTTTTTTTAATGTGCCCACACTCTACTCCTCACAGGAGCATAGAGTGGGGGTTGCTTTTTTCTCCTCTCCTCATATTACTCTGTAATTTTCTTTTTTTTCCCCATCTTCCTGTCCTGTCTACTCCCCCTCTGTCAATTATGTGTATGTATGTATGTATGGACAGGTTGATGGTCAATTTCACTGGTACAGTGATGATAAAGGGTTCATTCATTCATTAACTGGGTTCTCTTTATCTACTTTTAGGACCTGTGTGAAAATCTGATGTTGTTTTAGGTCATATTTATGCAGAAATATAGAAAATGCTAAAGGGTTCACAAACTTTCAAGCACCACTGTAATAAGCGGCAAATTTTGTTTGTCTTATGCTAACGTTGCCATTTCTCGACGGATTTTCACCAAATTTGGCAAGTAGGTCCAGGGATAACCTGGAATTTTGCAGAAATAAACAAAATTAATGTACGGGCCCCAAGGAGATCCCTGGGGGCCACAACATCCACCCACCCCCTCCCTCAATGCCTTTCACATTACATTTATCAACACAAACACTTGACAGATCTTCACTAAACTTGGCATGTAAGTACAGGAGATAGCCACAATTTGGCAGAACTCAGAAATTCCATATTTGGGCCCCAGGGGGTTCCCGGAGGGCCTCTGGGTGGTGGATGTTTGGATTTTTGTTTGTCTTGGGTTAACGTCACCATTTCTCAATGGGTCTTCACCAAATTTGACATGGAAGTCTGGGGACAACCCAGAATTTTGCAAAACCCGGGCAACGCCGGGTAACCTACGAGTTCAATTATAACAAAAGAAATGCCACCACATAAAACAGAGGATGGGTCTGTCTGTGCATAGCCATAAAGATGTATGGCTCAACAAATGGCTCAAGTGATGAAAGATTAAAGTCACACTTATGATGGAAAGGAAGACCAGTAGAATTTTTAAAACACAATAGGATTTTCTCAGAGGACAAAAACTACCTTATAAATTGCTGTGTAATGCCATAAAACACTTCTAGCTTGTTGGCTGAGACACTTAAAACAATTTTAAAATAGCAGTTTCCCTATGCGACACGCTTGGCGTCCATGATCACCTGTGTAATTTTTTACTAGTCCATTTTCATGGTCATACCTTTAGTCACCTCACTAAATTCATATCCAGGTCACCTTTTCTGAAAACTGTCTCTAAGTTTTGTCTTTTTCAGGTGCTGTTACACACTGCAACATCATTTTATTTGTATAGAAGTGAGTGAAAATAACTTCCACTTCTAGCTTTGTGCCTTTTCTCTCATTATTCATTTCATATTCCCAGCTCTCTGTGAACTTGACTTTTAATGGAGATTTGTGGGCATCCTTATATGCAAATGTTTTGTGCTGGGAATGAGTCACTTTACAGTGGTGCTTGAAAGTTTGTGAACCTTTTAGAATTTTCTATATTTCTGCATAAATATGATCTAAAACAACATCAGATTTTCACACAAGTCCTAAAAGTAGATAAAGAGATCCCAGTTAAACAAATGAGACAAAAATATTATACTTGGTCATTTAGTTATTGAGGAAAATGATCCAATATTACATATCTGTGAGTGGCAAAAGTATGTGAACCTTTGCTTTCAGTATCTGGTGTGACCCCCTTGTGCAGCAATAACTGCAACTAAACGTTTCCGGTAACTGTTGATCAGTCCTGCACACCGGCTTGGAGGAATTTTAGCCCATTCCTCCGTACAGAACAGCTTCAACTCTGGGATGTTGTTCGGTTTCCTTACATGAACTGCTCGCTTCAGGTCCTTCCACAACATTTCAATTGGATTAAGGTCAGGACTTTGACTTGGCCATTCCAAAACATTTACTTTATTCTTCTTTAACCATTCTTTGGTAGAATGGCTTGTGTGCTTAGGGTCGTTGTCTTGCTGCATGACCCACCTTCTCTTGAGATTCAGTTCATGGACAGATGTCCTGACATTTTCCTTTAGAATTCGCTAGTATAATTCAGAATTCATTGTTCCATCAATGATGGCAAGCCGTCCTGGCCCAGATGCAGCAAAACAGGCCCAAACCATGATACTACCACCACCATGTTTTACGGATGGGATAAGGTTCTTATGCTGGAATGCAGTGCTTTCCTTTCTCCAAACATAACACTTCTCATTTAAACCAAAAAGCTCTATTTTGGTCTCATCCGTCCACAAAACATTTTTCCAATAGCCTTCTGGCTTGTCCACGTGATCTTTAGCAAACTGCAGACGAGCAGCAATGTTCTTTCTGGAGAGCAGTGGCTTTCTCCTTGCAACCATGCCATGCACACCATTGTTGTTCAATGTTCTCATGTACATTAACATTAGCCAATGTGAGAGAGGCCTTCAGTTGCTTAGAAGTTACCCTGGGGTCCTTTGTGACCTCGCCAACTATTACACGCCTTGCTCTTGGAGTGATCTTTGTTGGTCGACCACTCCTGGGGAGGGTAACAATGGTCTTGAATTTCCTCCATTTGTACACAATCTGTCTGACTGTGGATTGGTGGAGTCCAAAATCTTTAGAGATGGTTTTGTAACCTTTTCCAGCCTAATGAGCATCAAGAATGCTTTTTCTGAGGTCCTCAGAAATCTCCTTTGTTCGTGCCATGATACACTTACACAAACATGTGCTGGAAAGATCAGACTTTGATAGATCCCTGTTCTTTAAATAAAACAGGGTGCCCACTCACACCTGATTGTTTGTCATCCCATTGATTGATAACACCTGACTCTAATTTCACCTTCAAATTAAGTGCTAATCCTAGAGGTTCACATACTTTTGCCACTCACAGATATGTATTATTGGATCATTTTCCTCAATAAATAAATGACCAAGTATAATATTTTTGTCTCATTTGTTTAACTGGGTTCTCTTTATCTACTTTTAGGACTTGTGTCAAAATCTGATATTGTTTTAGGTCATATTTATGCAGAAATATAGAAAATTCTAAAGGGTTCACAAACTTTCAAGCACCACTGTATGAGTGATCAACATATGCACAAAAGTAGGAAGAAAATCAAAGCCTTTTTTCCTCAAACTATTGTAAATCCAGTCTTAACTTTTAGTTTGGTTTGGCTTCAGAAAACATGTACATACAACTTGACTAAAAGATTGATAAACGAGGCCCATTTTTTTTGGTTACACCACATTTGCTCAATGCTGCTTAGGCGATGCTTAAGAGAGATGGCAATTTACTTTTTGACTAGATTATTTAACAGGATCTTGGAAAATGAGAGGATGGCTGAGGAGTGTAGAAGAAGTATCCTGGTACCAATATTCAAGAACAAGGATGACGTTCAGTGCTGCAGTACCTATAGAGGCATAAAGTTGTCCAGCCACAGCATGAAGTCATGGGAAAGAATAATGGAAGCTAGGCTAAGAGAGGTGGAGATATGTGAACAGCAATATGGCTTCATGCCAGGAAACAGTACTACAGATGCAATATTTGCTTGGAAAATGTTGATGGAAAAGTAAAGAGAAGGCCAGAAGGAGCAGCATTGTGTGCTTGTGGATTTAGATAAGGCATACAACAGGGTGCTGAGAGAGGAGTTGTGGTACTGCATGAGGAAATCAGGAATGGTGGAGAAGTATGTGAGATTGGTGCAGGATTTGTATGAGGACAGTCCTTGTGTCTGAAATCGCTCACTTGTTCACTACTCCCTATATAGGGAATTACTATATAGAGGACTATATAGTGAGTTCATTGGTAAAATGAAAAAACGCTTTCGGACACTAGTCCATCACGCTGGTATTTACGTCATTACTGTCGCACAATTAAATGTGCCAGATCAGTCGGCTGGTGGGTTTTCAAAATAATAAATGCATGCATTTTTGCGATAAATCCATATTATACTGAGCGCATTTCCCACATGAATCAATACAAAGTACCTGCATATTTCAGTTTTTTTAAATCAAGGCTGAATACTTTCTTCTTTGCCGCTGCCTTTTATTAAATCAAATTTGAGACGTTTAATTTGATTTCTTTCAGCACGACCGCAATGCGTGATGGGATATATTGCTTTGGTTAGTGACCATCAGTTGTACACTACTTTTCGTGATGCATTGTGGGATACTTGGAGTGCACTATATAGGGTGTAAATAATCCTCACTAAGATTTCGGACAGCACTACAAAATGGCGTCTACACTATATAGTGCCCTATATAGTGAGTAGGGCGCGATACAGGGAGCGTAACAGCAGTGAGATGTGCAGTGTGAATGATTGGGGCATTTAAGATGGATGTTGGATTGCACCAGGGCTCGGCCCTAAGCCGTTTATTGTTTGCAATGATAATGGACAGGTAGACAGACAACATCAGGCAAAGAGGCCCCATGGACAATGATGTTTGCAAATGATAGTGATCTGGAGTGAGAACAGGGAGCAAATGTAAGAAAACTTAGACACACGGAGGTATGCACTAGAGAAGGGGAATGAAAATCAGTCGGAGCAAGACGGAGTATGTGTGTGAATGAGGGTGAGGACAGTGGAATGGTACAGCTACAAGGAATAAAGGTGGTCAAAGCAGAGGAGTTCAAATATCTGGGGTCAACTGTACAAAGTAATGGTGAGTGCAGAAGAGATGTAAAGAAGAGAGTGCAAGCAGGTTGGAATGGATGGAGGAGAGTGTCAGAAGTGATTTGTGACAGAAGGTTGCTCGAAAGAGTGAAAGGGAAAGTGGACAAGACAGTAGAAAGAGCAGCAATGGTGTATGTTTTGGAGACAGCGGTACTGACAAAGAGACAGGAGGCTGAACTGGAGGTAGCAGAGCTGAAGATGCTGAGATTCTCATTGGGAGTGACAAAGTTGGACAAGATTAGAAATGAGAATATTAGAGGGACAGCACATGTTGGACAGCTTGGAGACAAAGTGAGAGAGGCGAGATTGAGATGGTTTAGACACATACAGAGGAGAGATCCAGGGTATATTGGGAAACGAATCCTGGAGATGGAGTTGCCAGGTAGAAGGAAAAGAGGAAGACAGAAGATGAGATTTTATGGATGTGGTAAAAGGAGGACTTGAGGACGGTTGGTGCTACAGAAAAAGATACAGAGGACAGGAGGAGATGGAGGGATATTATCTGCTGTGGCGACCCCTAACAAGAACAGCCAAAAGAAGAAGATGATTTGCTCAACATTGCAGGAATGACTGTAATATTAAAGCATAACCTATCAAAAATATTCCTAAATGTTTTGATAATGTTGTCTATTAGCTAGGTTTTAGCGAGTGTTTATTTTTGCCCAATACAAGTTAAAGAGCTGAAATGTGTGTTGGTGCAAGAAGGAGCCCAAACACTGTGGTCCGGGAGACTGAAACGTATGATCTACTTTAAATCCATGGTTAGCTGTATTGAAATTACTGACAACATGAATGAATACATATCCTACCTTATTATTCAGGTACTCCAGAATAAGCTCCATAACCCTATCAGGTGGAGATATGCGATACTTTTGGTAAAGTGACGCATGGTATTTCTCTTCAAACAGCCTGTGAGCCATGGCGGTCTCTCCTCACTCAAGTTTCTTCCCAAGAGTGACTCAGCAGGTTTTGAAGCTTGTATACTGGTCAAAAACAACATAAATGTTGAAACTGAGAAATTTGAATTAATTAATTCATTCATTCATTTTTTAAACACGTGCTCATTTTGAATTTGATGTCAGCAACATATTTCAAGAAAAGTTGGGACAGGGGCAACAAAAGACTGGAAAAGTTGTGTAATGTTAAAAAAAATAATAATTAGGTTAATTGGCAACAGGTCAGTAAAACGACTGGGTACAAAAAGAGCATACCAGAGAGGCTGAAGCTCTCAGAAGTAAAGATGGGGATGGATTCACTACTCTGTGGAAGACTGTGTGGGCAAGCAGTGCAACAGTTTAAGAATAACGTTCCTCAATGTAAAATTGCAAAGAATTTGGGGATTACATCTTCTGCACTACATAATATTTATTTTTTTCGCGGTCCGGTTTCCATCTAATCCTGCGCTCTGATTGGCTGGCGAGCGGATCCGTATCCTACGATACGGACCCCAGTTACGGACCCCGGTTACAGACCTCTGGCGACTCGCTCGTTCACAACAACAAAAATGGTAGCAATTTTTGTCAACATTTATTTTCGCATTTCTCAGGAGAATAGCATGAATTTTACATCATGGATAGCAAAAACGACAGTGTTCACAGCGAAAGCAAGTTTTACTACCCTGATCAAGATGAAATAAAAGAAAACATTTCAGGAGAAAGCTAAAAACCTGAAACTGTTGCTAACGCCGAGCAAAAACATGGTTGAATCCTGAATGACTCATTTTTGTATAAATAGGGGACTACATAGGCGGCAAAATGTAGGGTTTTTTTCTGCCATGGAAGTGCACTTGTATACCGAGGAGGAAGCCATTTGCGTTACAACCGTGAGTGAGAATTCAAAATGGAGGCTCGCCTCGGCTCGGTTTTCCCTTTCGGGCGCTCTCGTTTTCTGTTAGAATGTGGTAAAGAAAAAACATAAATATATTATTTACCAGCTTAAGGTCGATCCGTATGGTGAAATACATTGACCTCAGCCTTGAATACTGACCTCGGCCCAGAGGGCCTCGGTTAGTACTTTCAAGACCTCGGTCATGGTATTTCACGATACGGACCTCCCAGCAGGTAAATAACATACATTTATTTTTTCACGGTCCAAATCCTGCGCTCTGATTAGCTGGCAAGCGTGTCCGTATCCTATGGTACGGACCTCTGGCGACTCGCTCGTTAACAACAACAAACACAGCAATTTTTGTCAACATTTTCCTTTTTTTTTTTTTATAAGATTTATAAGATTATCAAAAAATCTTAATTTTTTGCCAGCATTTCTCAGGACAATAGCATTAATTTTACAGCATGGATAGTGATAACAACAGTGTTCACAGCGAAAACGAGTTTTACTACCCTGAGGAAGAAGAAATAAAAGAAAACATTTCAGGAGAAAGCTAAAAACCTGCAATTTGCTAACATGGAGCAAAAACATGGCTGAATCCTGAATGACTCCTATTTGCATAAATAGGGGACTACATAGGTGGCAAAATGTAGTTTTTTTTCCTGCCATGGAAGTGCACTTGTATACTGAGGAGGCAGCAATTTGCATTACAGCCGTGAATGAGGATTCAAAATAGCATTAATTTTACAGCATGGATAGTGATAATGACAGTGTTCACAGTGAAAGCGAGTTTTACTACCCTGAGGAAGACAAACATTTCAGGAGAAAGCTAAAAACCTCTAACTTGCTAACAGTTTAATCTCATTAGTTAATGAGGCCCATTTTGGACCATGTTATCCTCATCTCATCATCTCTAGCCACTTTATCCTGTTCTACAGGGTCGCAGGCAAGCTGGAGCCTATCCCAGCTGACTACGGGGCCAAAGGCAGGGTACACCCTGGACAAGTCACCAGGTCATCACAGGGCTGACACATAGACACAGACAACCATTCCCATTCACACCTACGGTCAATTTAGAGTCACCAGTTAACCTAACCTGCATGTCTTTGGACTGTGGGGGAAACCGGAACACCCAGAGGAAACCCACGCAGACACGGGGAGAACATGCAAACTCCGCACAGAAAGGCCCTCGCCGGCCATGGGGCTCGAACCCGGGCCTTCTTGCTGTGAGGCGACAGTGCTAACCACTACACCACCGTGCTGCCCCCATATTATCCCAATGCATAACACTATGTTAGGTAAAAACTTTAAACCAGTACAATCTCTTCTTCAAAGTTTCACCAAATGGCTTTATTTATGAAAAATAAAGGTCATAATACTGTATAACTTTGGTCGAGCAAAAACATGGCTGAATCCTGAACGACTCCTATTTGTATAATTAGGGGACTACATAGGCGCCAAAATGTAGTTTTTTTTCCCTGCCATGGAAGTGCACTTGTATACCGAGGAGGAAGCAATTTGCATTACAGCCACGAATGAGGATTCAAAATCTCGGCTTGGCTCAGTTTTCCCTTTCGGGCGCTCTCGTTTTCTGTTAGAATCTGGTAAAGAAAAATATATACTAGTGCATCTCAAAAAATTAGAATACTATGAAAAAGTTCCTTTTTTTCATAATTTAATTCAAAAAGGTAAACTTTCATATATTCTATATTCATTACATGTAAAGTGAAATATTTAAAGCCTTTTTTGTTTTAATTTTGATGATTATGGCTTATAGCTCATGAAAATCAGAAATCCAGTATCTCAAATTATTAGAATATTCCCTAAGATCAATCAAAAAAAGGATTTACAATACAGAAATGTCCAACTTCTGAAAAGTATATTCATTTATACACTCAACAGGCTTTCGTCTAAACGGGGGAACAGGGGCGCTGCGCCCTCTTACTCTCGGCGTGCGCCCCCTTACCGACTCCGTGAAAACATCCCAGCAACACTACGTGACAATGTGTCTGATCATCAAATACGTTATAATTGCTCCAAAAATATTCCAATCATAGTAGATACACCGCCAGACGGTGCAAAAACAATCCGAATTGGCGTTTTTCAGACTGAGGCGCCATGTTGTTTAGTTGTTTACTTGTCGCGGCTGCTCTCGCGAGATTTGACATGGGTTACATACAAGGTCAGCTGACTTGTAGCGCGAGAGTTCTCGAGACTGAATGACCTTTCACCCACCGGCGCGGGAGCTTTTGACAGAAGTAGTTCGTGAGTTGTTTTTGTTGACACTTGGGCATTTAAAGATGTCCTCCCGCGGCACGAAGCGGAAGAAAGCCAAAGACTGTCCGGGGCAGAAGAAGATTAGGCCAAATAAAAAAATAGTGTGTTTCCGGTAACCCGACTGATCGAGAATTTCCGCGTCGAAATTGCCGACCGTAAAGTTATTACAAATTTCCCTCGATATTTTAGTGTAAGCGGCGTTAGTCATAATTTTTTGTTTCAATGCATTCAAGTTGTGAAAGAAACGATAAAAAATAAAATGTTTCGCCACTTCTATCAGCCCTCCTGCATAAACTGAGCCGAGCCGCCATTTTGAATCCTCATTCAAGGCTGTAATGCAAATTGCTTCCTTTTCAGTATACAAGTGCACTTCCATGGCAGGGAAAAACACTACATTTTGCCGCCTATGTAGTCCCCTATTTATACAAATAGGAGTCATTCAGGATTCAGCCATGTTTTTGCTCGACCCAAGTTCTACAGTAGGCTAGGCTAGGCCGTCTGCTTTTAATGGAAGTAGCCTAGCCTAGGACGTTATTTTCACGTTATTTCTTGATAAGGTGTTTTCACGTTATTACATGAAAATATCATGAAATATCGCTTCCGTAGATCATAACTCGAACTCTCGCGATATTTTTTTTTATTCATTTAAAGATTTAAAACACTTATTTTATTATGATGTGTGGTATAAAGGATTCTGTGCCAAAATACTATTTTGTAAGATGTTTACTTGTGTTAATTTTTTCGAACAAAATAAAAAAAAATTAAGAAAAAAAAAAAAAAAAAAAAAACTTTCCTACCTACCGACCTTATTTTAGTATTTCATGTTACCGGAAACACACTTTTTTTTTTTTGGCCTTACATCTTTCTTTTTCAATGTTGACAGACAATTTGTTACAATTTCCCTCTCAGATAGCCTCAGAATGTCCTATTGGAGCATTTTTCAAAGGCTTTGCACGGCAGGGGGGGGACAACCGGCACCATATCTCCCCCCCCGCCCCCGCTCCCTCGCCATGGTGAGCGCCCTCATACTAAATTTTTCTAGAAAAAACCCTGCTCAATATTTGGTTGGGGCTCCTTTACCATGAATTACTGTATCAATGTGGTGTGGCATGGAGGTGATCAGTCTGTGGCACTGCTGAGGTGTTATAGAAGCCCAGGTTGCTTTGATAGTGACCTTCAGCGTATCTGTATTTTTGGGTCGGGCGTTTCTCATCTTCCCCTTGATCTTAAATCTAGAGATTCTCTATGGGGTTCAGGTCAGGCAAGTTGACTGGTCAATCAAAACACAGTAATATCATGGTCAGCAAACCATTTGGCAGTAGTTTGGCACTGTGGGTAGGTGCTAAGTCCTGCTGGAAAAGGAAATCAGCATCTCCAAAAAGCTTGTCAGCAGATGGAAGCATGAAGTGCTCTAAAATCTCCTGGTAGATGGCTGTGTTGACTTTGGACTTGATAAAATACAGTGGACCAACACCAGCAGATGACATGGCACCCCAAATCATCACAGACCGTGGAAACTTCACACTGGGATTCAAACACCTTGGATTCTGTGCCTCTCCACTCTTCCTCCAGACTCTAGAACCGTGATTTCCAAATTAAATGCAAAATGTACTTTCATCTTAAAATAGGGCTGGGCGATTTTACGATTACGATGTTATTCACGATATAAAATCTCTACGATTAGAAATTAGACACGTACGATATGCCTACGATAAGCCTACGCCTTCAATAAAATTACTTTGTCCGAAGTTTTGACAGACACGCGAATAGCCAATCATAACTAAACAGTACCGCACGTAACCAATCAGTTGGAAGAGAGCCACGTCAAGTTAGGTTGCGTGCACACACAAACACGTGTAGCAGCAACGCACAGCATGGCTGTGGTGAAGTTTGCAGGAGCGCGGCATTTCTCCAACAAAGCGTGAAACAAAGCGATTATAACAGGGTTCCCGCGGGGTTTTAAAAGGTAGTTAATTAAAATAGGCTAAATTATGGCCAGTAAAAAGTACGGTAGTAAAAGGTAGTAAACGTAATCTGACGTGGTAGTAAAATTTTTTGACCCCCACCCAACTGGGCCTATGTGTTTTCTAATTCGTTTAATTAACCTGCATGCCATAATATCCATAAATTACTACATTTGGGCGAATTTATTTTTATGTATCGAGGAGGACCGCAGTGAGGAGTTGGTGGCGCATGCGCTTTGAATTCCAATAACGGTCGAATCCAGTATAAATTTATACCAGAGATTGTTTAGTACGAGACTGACTTTGTTTATACGGCTGTAGTCGAATCTATCTGTTAACCCGACTGGCGACATCTGCACAAGAATTAAACAATGGGGAAATGCAAATTTTCAGACCTCTGGCTGGAGGAACCTGATTTTAAAGACTGGCTAAAGGCGGTAGATGGCAATCGGCGAGAGGCGTTCATTGAAAAGTTGATCGAGGCACATGTAATGCGTTGTGTGCGCGCGCGCGCGCGCGCGCCTGGTGCGTTGTGTGCGCGCGCGCGCGCGCCTGGTGCGTTGTGTGCGCGCGCGCGCGCCTGGTGCGTTGTGTTGTGTGCGCGCGCGCGCCTGGTGCGTTGTGTTGTGTGCGCGCGCGCGCCTGGTGCGTTGTGTTGTGTGCGCGCGCGCGCGCCCCTGGTGCGTTGTGTTGTGTGTGCGCGCGCGCGCCCCTGGTGCGTTGTGTTGTGTGTGCGCGCGCGCACCCCTGGTGCGTTGTGTTGTGTGCGCGCGCGCGCGCCCCTGGTGCGTTGTGTTGTGTGTGCGCGCGCGCGCCCCTGGTGCGTTGTGTTGTGTGCGCGCGCGCGCCCCTGGTGCGTTGTGTTGTGTGCGCGCGCGCGCGCGCGCGCGCCTGGTGCGTTGTGCGCGCCATTTGAGGCATCCAAAATGTGATGAGCAAATCTGTTGAACTGTTCAAATGATTAAGATTAACCCTCTAAAACACTGATCTCTGGGAGGAAGGTGTTGACTCTGCCCACGGGCCTTCACGACTACAGGACTGGTGCAAATGACTATCTTAAGCAAACTTGGCAATGTGTTGAGAGACTGCCAAAATAGGGCTTGGGTTATGTGTGTTTTGTATCTTTAGGGTGTGTGTCTTGTCTTTGTCATGTGTGTGTGGGGGGGTTCGTGTTTGCCATTTGACCTGATCTAAATGTAATGAGTTGATGTACCTAAGCACATAAGATTTTTTGTGCAAATCTGTTCACCTGTTCAAAAGATTATTCCACAAACAAAAGGCTGGCCATCTTGAAAGTGTTGGCCGACAAAATGTAATCAGATCTTGTACCTAATGTGAAGTGTTGACACACAAGGTTTAGTGCAAATCTGTGTACCCGTTAAGAGGTTATGGGCCACAGTTTCACAGTTCAATAAAATTATAACTTGTATGTGGAAGTTTGTTTTCTTTTATGCAAATATGCATTACTCCATGTGTAGCCCTAGCAATGGGAGGTTCTATTATGCGTCCAAAGGGAAAGAGTTACACTACCGGTACGTTCAGATTTTCTTTCTATCTTGTCTCATCAATCCAACTCTTTGGGTAGAGTTGTCACTAACTTTTATATGTAGCACATTCACTTGGACTAACACATACACTCAAAGATTACCTTGTTAAATTGTGAGAAAATGTCCAAATCCAAATTGTCGCTGTGGTAGTAAAAAAAATTGTGAAGGTAGTAAAAAGGTAGTAAATTCAACATAAAATATCTGTAGGAACCCTGTATAAAAATGAGCGAGAAGCCGACTGACCGGAGTTCTGAACAGGAAAGTCAGAGCACTGCCCTGGAGGACATCGTTGAAAAGAAGGGCCAGAGATCTTCGGTTGTGTGGAGGTATTTTGGATATTTAAAATCGGACATACAACAAGGTGTTACACAAAACCTTAAACACACTGATGTACAAGATTGCACTTTTTTTCTCCTTGCAACATAAGGTTTACATGTCAATATGTCTTTTATGTTTATTTGAAAGCTGCTAGAATTTGCACAAATGATTAACAATGGTATATAGTTTTTATTTTTCAGTTTCAATTTATTCATTTGAACAAAAAGAACAAAAGAATGTGCATCCAGTTTGTTTTGGTTCTGTGAAACTTGAAGGCTTGTTAAGCTATTTTTGTTAATTAGGAAGGAACTACTAATTTGTAATGTTCATATTTTGAGCAGAAAATTAAAGAAAATACAAAAATGGTGATTTGATTTATATCGTGATATATATCGTTATCGAAAATTTTGAAAAAATATATCGTGATATAATTTTCTCTCATATCGCCCAGCCCTATCTTAAAAGAGGACTTTGGACCACTGAGCAACAGTCCATTTCTTTCTCTCCTTAGCTCAGATAAGACACTTCTGACATTGTCTCTGGCTCAGGAGTAGCTTGATATTAGGAATGCGAAAGTCATATCCCCTTTCTTGAAGATGTCTGTTCGTGATGTCTTGATACACTGACACCAGCCTCAGTCCACTCCTTGTGAAGCTCTCCCAAGTTCTTGAATCAACTTTTCTTGACAATCCTCTCAAGACTGCGGCCATCCCTGTTGCTTGTGCACCTTTTCCAGCCACCCTTTTCAGCAATGACCTTTTGTGGCTTACCCTCCTTGTGGAGGGCATCAGTGATCATCTTCTGGACAACAGTCAAGTCAGCAGACTTCACCATGATTGTGGTTGTGTGTACTGAACTAGACCGAGAGATACACTGTGTTCATACTGTTTTACTCAAACTCAAAATGAAATATTCTAATATTTTGAGATGGGTTTTTTTATGTTTTTGTACTGTATGCCATACTGATTAAAATTAAAATAGAAAAATGCTTGAAACATTTTAGTTTATGTGTAATGAGTCTATAATATATAACATTTTCACTTTCTTAAATAACTGATGGAAAATATTGAACTTTTTCACAATATTCTAATTTTTTGAGATGCACTAGTATATATTATTAACCAGCTTAAGGTCGGTCTGTATGGTGAAATACCGTGACTTCGGCCTTGAATACTGACCTTGGCCCAGAGGGCCTCCGTCAGTACTTTCAAGACCTCAGTCACGCTATTTCACGATACAGACCTCCCAGCTGATAAATAACACACGCACACACACACATACATACATACATACATACACACACACACACACACACATATATATAGGGATGTCCCGATCCGATCATGTGATCGGAAATCGGGCCCGATCACATGGTTTCAGACTCGATCGGAATCGGGCATTGCCTCCCGATCAGGGATCGGATATATATCTATATAATATATTCTCATTTTTAACTAGGGCTGGGCGATATGAGAGAAAATTATATCACGATATATTTTTTCAAAATTTTCGATAACGATATATATCACGATATAAATCAAATCACCATTTTTGTATTTTCTTTAATTTTCTGCTCAAAATATGAACATTACAAATTAGTAGTTCCTTCCTAATTAACAAAAATAGCTTAACAAGCCTTCAAGTTTCACAGAACCAAAACAAACTGGATGCACATTCTTTTGTTCTTTTTGTTCAAATGAATAAATTGAAACTGAAAAATAAAAACTATATACCATTGTTAATCATTTGTGCAAATTCTAGCAGCTTTCAAATAAACATAAAAGACATATTGACATGTAAACCTTATGCTGCAAGGAGAAAAAAAGTGCAATCTTGTACATCAGTGTGTTTAAGGTTTTGTGTAACACCTTGTTGTATGTCCGATTTTAAATATCCAAAATACCTCCACACAACCGAAGATCTCTGGCCCTTCTTTTCAACGATGTCCTCCAGGGCAGTGCTCTGACTTTCCTGTTCAGAACTCCGGTCAGTCGGCTTCTCGCTCATTTTTATACAGGGTTCCTACAGATATTTTATGTTGAATTTACTACCTTTTTACTACCTTCACAATTTTTTTTACTACCACAGCGACAATTTGGATTTGGACATTTTCTCACAATTTAACAAGGTAATCTTTGAGTGTATGTGTTAGTCCAAGTGAATGTGCTACATATAAAAGTTAGTGACAACTCTACCCAAAGAGTTGGATTGATGAGACAAGATAGAAAGAAAATCTGAACGTACCGGTAGTGTAACTCTTTCCCTTTGGACGCATAATAGAACCTCCCATTGCTAGGGCTACACATGGAGTAATGCATATTTGCATAAAAGAAAACAAACTTCCACATACAAGTTATAATTTTATTGAACTGTGAAACTGTGGCCCATAACCTCTTAACGGGTACACAGATTTGCACTAAACCTTGTGTGTCAACACTTCACATTAGGTACAAGATCTGATTACATTTTGTCGGCCAACACTTTCAAGATGGCCAACCTTTTGTTTGTGGAATAATCTTCTGAACAGGTGAACAGATTTGCACAAAAAATCTTATGTGCTTAGGTACATCAACTCATTACATTTAGATCAGGTCAAATGGCAAACACGAACCCCCCCACACACACATGACAAAGACAAGACACACACCCTAAAGATACAAAACACACATAACCCAAGCCCTATTTTGGCAGTCTCTCAACACATTGCCAAGTTTGCTTAAGATAGTCATTTGCACCAGTCCTGTAGTCGTGAAGGCCCGTGGGCAGAGTCAACACCTTCCTCCCAGAGATCAGTGTTTTAGAGGGTTAATCTTAATCATTTGAACAGTTCAACAGATTTGCTCATCACATTTTGGATGCCTCAAATGGTGCGCACAACGCACCAGGCGCGCGCGCGCGCGCACACAACACAACGCACCAGGCGCGCGCACAACGCACCAGGCGCGCGCACAACGCACCAGGCGCGCGCACAACGCACCAGGCGCGCGCACAACGCACCAGGCGCGCGCACAACGCACCAGGCGCGCGCACAACGCACCAGGCGCGCGCGCGCTCACAACGCACCAGGCGCGCGCGCGCGCACAACGCACCAGGCGCGCGCGCGCGCACAACGCACCAGGCGCGCGCGCGCGCACAACGCACCAGGCGCGCGCACACAACGCATTACATGTGCCTCGATCAACTTTTCAATGAACGCCTCTCGCCGATTGCCATCTACCGCCTTTAGCCAGTCTTTAAAATCAGGTTCCTCCAGCCAGAGGTCTGAAAATTTGCATTTCCCCATTGTTTAATTCTTGTGCAGATGTCGCCAGTCGGGTTAACAGATAGATTCGACTACAGCCGTATAAACAAAGTCAGTCTCGTACTAAACAATCTCTGGTATAAATTTATACTGGATTCGACCGTTATTGGAATTCAAAGCGCATGCGCCACCAACTCCTCACTGCGGTCCTCCTCGATACATAAAAATAAATTCGCCCAAATGTAGTAATTTATGGATATTATGGCATGCAGGTTAATTAAACGAATTAGAAAACACATAGGCCCAGTTGGGTGGGGGTCAAAAAATTTTACTACCACGTCAGATTACGTTTACTACCTTTTACTACCGTACTTTTTACTGGCCATAATTTAGCCTATTTTAATTAACTACCGGGGCGGCACGGTGGTGTAGTGGTTAGCGCTGTCGCCTCACAGCAAGAAGGTCCTGGGTTCGAGCCCCGGGGCCGGCGAGGGCCTTTCTGTGTGGAGTTTGCATGTTCTCCCCGTGTCCGCGTGGGTTTCCTCCGGGTGCTCCGGTTTCCCCCACAGTCCAAAGACATGCAGGTTAGGTTAACTGGTGACTCTAAATTGACCGTAGGTGTGAATGTGAGTGTGAATGGTTGTCTGTGTCTATGTGTCAGCCCTGTGATGACCTGGCGACTTGTCCAGGGTGTACCCCGCCTTTCGCCCGTAGTCAGCTGGGATAGGCTCCAGCTTGCCTGCGACCCTGTAGAAGGATAAAGCGGCTAGAGATAATGAGATGAAAATAATTAACTACCTTTTAAAACCCCGCGGGAACCCTGTTATAATCGCTTTGTTTCACGCTTTGTTGGAGAAATGCCGCGCTCCTGCAAACTTCACCACAGCCATGCTGTGCGTTGCTGCTACACGTGTTTGTGTGTGCACGCAACCTAACTTGACGTGGCTCTCTTCCAACTGATTGGTTACGTGCGGTACTGTTTAGTTATGATTGGCTATTCGCGTGTCTGTCAAAACTTCGGACAAAGTAATTTTATTGAAGGCGTAGGCTTATCGTAGGCATATCGTACGTGTCTAATTTCTAATCGTAGAGATTTTATATCGTGAATAACATCGTAATCGTAAAATCGCCCAGCCCTATTTTTAACACATCAATAGCTATGCGTTGGCACAGAGTGAGACCAGACCTCTTGTCTCAACACAGCAACATCAACGCGTGCGGCATAACATCACTTTGTAGCGGAGACGCTATTGGTTATTGGCTGCCTGTTGCCGGCAAAGTTGAACACGGAAGCAGTTCGAAGCGGAAAGCAAAGCATGAGATCATTTTTTTTTTTCGTTGGATGACAAAAGAAACGGGCTCAAACCTGAAAGGGTAGAAATGCTTGTTTTCATCAAGAAAAACGTTCATTTCCTTAATTGAAATTACTGTACACCACTGTGAGATGCGTTCTTAAAAGCAAATTACCGGCACTGTGGCACTTTTTTTTTTTTTATTTGTTTACATTCCTGCCAGGTATTTTAAGGTTATTTTTTTTTATTTATTTATTGTTCAAACTGCCTCACGCAAGTGCTCTGTTTGCTAACGGAGTTGTTGGATGTTAAAATAAGGTGTTAAATAAAAAATGAGGAACATCCTGGATCCGTTTCTTTCCTCGTCTTTATTTTTTATGGATTATAAGAAGTATCGGATCGGGACTCGGTATCAGCAGATACTCAAAATCAAATGATCGGTATCGGATCGGAGGGCAAAAAAACCTGATCGGGACATCCCTACACACATACATATATATATATATATATATATATATATATACACACATACACCCCTTTTCCACCAAATCAGTTCCAGGGCTGGTTCGGGGCCAGTGCTGGTGCTGGTTCACAACTCGTTCAACTTGCGAGCCAGCTGAGAACCAGTTTGCTTTTCCATCGCTCACGGTGCTAAGAGAAGACATGTCATTACATCGCTGTCATTACGTCAGTTACGTCGTTGTATACGTCATTACGTCGCTGTGTACGTCAGTTACGTCGCTACGTTTGCATAAACCTTGGCGCGAATATTGAAGCAAAAACAACACGGAAGAAGCAGCAGCAACAACAACAATAATAATAAATGACTTCGCGTTTGTACAGCCGCTGCTTCTCGTCACTTAAAAATGGTGATTTTTCGCGGTCTTGTTATTGTTGTCGGTCTTAACAACTCTGCCCCCCCCGCTGACGTAAGCGGTTCTTTCCTCTGGCCCAGCAGAGTGTTGGTGCTAGCCTGGAACCGGTTTTTCTGGCCCCAGAGCCAGTTCTTTGTCAGTGGAAACAGAAAGCCCGCTTCCAAACTAAGCACTGGCCCCGAACCAGCCCTGGAACTGCTTTGGTGGAAAAGGGGCAATATATACATATATATCATACACAGAATATCAGTTTCAACATTTGATATGTTGTCCTTGTACTATTTTCAAAGAAATATAGGGTTTTCATGCTTTGCAAATCATCACATTCTGCTTTATTTACATTTTACACTGCATTCCAACTTTTTGGGAATTGGGGTTGAGAGATAATTATTTATAAAACATTATTTTGATTAAATTTACTGAGGATTTGAATGTTATACACTGAAAAATGAACAAAACACTATCTAGCTTTGGCTCAGAGTTCTAGCTGCAAAAGCTCAACAGTATACTGTAAACAGAATAGCATGGAGGAGTGTAGAGTTAGACATTCTCAACCGAATTACAGGCAGGTAAAAAGCACGATTTGACCTGGAACTTTGTGCTTCCACTGTTTCTAAGACTGGCCACAAACGACTGATTACAAGTTGACTTGATTCTCACATCAAAACACAATGTACTGGAAAATGTTCCCATACTTTGGAGGACTGTGTTGTCCCATTTTTTCACCATTTTTTTCTCAAATGCATTTTTAATCTAAATTAATTTATGTAGCGCTACAGCATGCTTTATAACAATCAATTGATAAATTCCTAGGCAACTTTTTTTTTTAAATCAAATGTCTCATCTCATCTCATTATCTCTAGCCGCTTTACAGGGTCGCAGGCAAGCTGGAGCCTATCCCAGCTGACTGCGGGCGAAAGGCGGGGTACACCCTGGACAAGTCGCCAGGTCATCACAGGGCTGACACATAGACACAGACAACCATTCACACTCACATTCACACCTACGGTCAATTTAGAGTCACCAGTTAACCTAACCTGCATGTCTTTGGACTGTGGGGGAAACCGGAGCACCCGGAGGAAACCCACGCGGACACGGGGAGAACATGCAAACTCCACACAGAAAGGCCCTCGCCGGCCCCGGGGCTCGAACCCAGGACCTTCTTGCTGTGAGGCGACAGCACTAACCACTACACCACCGTGCTGCCCCTAAATCAAATGTTATCTCTTTAATTGATTTGTTGTTGGACCACTAGTGTCAATTAATTCCATTCAATTTTATTTGTATAGCGCTTTTAACAATAGGCATTGTCGCAAAGCAGTTTTACAGCTTAATGACTACCAAAGTTTGGCAGTTATAATTACAATTGTCTCCAATTAAAAAATAAATAAATAAAATAATAATAATAATAATAATAATATGGCATAATAGAGTAAGGCAGTGAACAGTGTCTCTCTTTTCCGGTTGGATTATACCCTGGGGTAGTGATAAGAATCACCTGTACATCTCCATGTCAAGACCATCAACAAAGTCATAAAGTATCCCCATGGCAGACCATTCCATTTCTGCTAGCCTTATACACTGATTTGACCTCAACACCTTGAAGGTACCTGTGTGACAGTTTGTGACTACAATCAGTTATAGGTACCTCTCCTTGCTTCTCCAAAGCTGTAAAACATTTTTATATGCCATGCTCTGGGAGGCACGGTGGTGCAGTGGTTAGCACTGTCGCCTCACAGCAAGAAGGTCCTGGGTTCGAGCCCAGCAGCCGGCGACGGCCTTTCTTTGTGGAGTTTGCATGTTCTCCCCGTCTGTGTGGGTTTCCTCCTGGTGCTCCGGTTTCCCCCACAGTCCAAAGACATGCAGGTTAGGCTAATTGGTGGCTCTAAATTGACGGTAGGTGTGAATGTGAGTGTGAATGGTTGTTTGTGTCTCTGTGTCAGCCTTGCGATAACCTGGCGACTTGTCCAGGGTGTACCCCGCCTCTCACCCATAGTCAGTTCAGATAGGCTCCAGCTTGCCTGTGTGTGTGGGGGCTGCCATGCCATAGCACCCACAATTCCCTGCTTCACTTTATGGCCCATTCTTCTGACTCCCTGTAATGGTATTGGATGCAGAGATGATACCAGATACCAAATACAGTGACGTCAAGACTGTGCTTTAAAACCCACGGCGGAAAAGAAATTCTTTCTCTCTGGCAGTGGATCCCACGCGTGAAAGAGACGTCGTTGCACCTGTGCTACAGAAGAACAAGGGACAAAGAACGAGCTATTGATACTGGGCCTTTAGCCAAAGTTCAATGTATTTGATCTTCGCATAGTTGCAATAATAACTGAACCGGTTAGTTACTGCAGCCCACGCAGTATTTTAAAGAGAAAAAGCAACTGGATCCCTTTTCCCTTTCGCTACATCGACAAACTACAAACAAGATTTCTTCCAGATCATCAGACGACAGACAGGACACCAAAGATCTTCAGCTGACGAGCTGTAAAAGCAAAAGGAACAGAACTGTTTTCTCCCTGGACCTGTGCTCTGCACTGTCTTCGGATAACAGACGGCGCACTTTCAGTCACCAAGCAAGAGCGATCTCAAGTAAGGCTGGCATTTGGGCAATTGTTAGTCTTAGTTGTGGCTAGTTAATGTGAAGAGTGTTGTTTATTGGAATTCATTCATGGCTTAAATGTACGCATTTTGATTCTCATGAAAGTTGGTCTTAGACCACGTGTTGTTTGATTTGCTTTGTTTACTATCTGTATTTAGTTAGATCGTGCATGCGTTCTCTCTCTCTCTCTCTCTTTTTAACTCCCTCCATCACACTACACCCCTCAACATTGGGATTTCAGGAGTAGCTAAGGGTTGAGTAGAAATTTGGGGTTTAAGGTCTAGCTGGGACTAGTTTTAAGCTACAGATCCTTTGTCTCTCCCTCATGCGCTCTCCTTGTTGCCCATCCCCTTTAAGGCGGAGCCTAGCACAAAGGCTCGCACATTACATTCACATACCACACCTATCTCGCCACGCGCGTCACCTCACTTCCTCACTCCCCTCCTCCTTGTTGTGCGCCTGCGCACGCTCTCTCTCCCTAGCTCCTCCTCATCTCGTTAGTGTGCAGCTGCGCGCACGCACACGCCTACATTCACACACACACAAACACGTGATTTCCCTCTCACATTTTAACATTCACTCGCCCCAACACTTGCATATAGCCCATTACTTCTGATCACCATTAGTGCCTTAGTTATCATCATATTCACTGGTGATTTCTTACCCTGTTTACTGCTGGTTATTATTCTATTTACTACTGACTATTGCTTCATACACTACTGATTATTATTTGTATACATTGTATCACCATTTATATTGAATTATTCCTTGGCTGCTATTGTTGCTATATCTGATCAGTATTAGTTTGCTAATTCATGTCAACTATTTCAATAAATGGTACCTTTTGAGTAAACTGTGTCCTGTCTATTGCTACAACATTCACTGAGTGCCAACCTCTGCTAAACAAGTATTCTAATTGCCTTCGCCCATTTGGTTGTTATATGAATGTTACAGGTCTAGAGTAAACGTATTACATTAGAGCTACAATACTCACTAAAACTATAGCAGCATCACCGTTATTCCATTGATTTTAATAGTTTAGCTATAAACTATTAGACACTTGAATTAATGATTAATGAATTTATGAGACCGATTCCTTTTTACATGAGACTGATTTGATAAGCCTATTGCACCTACACCTGCGACCCTGTAGAACAGGATAAGCGGCTACAGATAATGGATGGATGCCATGCTCCCCAAATACATCCTTCTGCTGATGTCCTTTAAGACACAACTGGATATCCTGGTGATGCTTCACCAATCATGGTAATCTGGTCTTCACAGAAACTAGAGGCATATAGGGAGGGGCGTGCAGGGGCACGTACTGCTGGGGGCAGGGTTAATCTGTACGCATGATAATATTATTGACTTCCCAATTAAGTGCAATGCTATAACACACACACACACACACACACACAGTTTCCAATTTAACGACTAATGGTTAAATAGTTAAAGATTAATCAATCACTAAAAACCAACAAAAATTACCATCCCCACACCTCTCCCCCACTGAAAAAAAAAAAAAGGCAAGAATGTACAGCCCTGTCAATAACTGCCAGCAGCTGGCGATTTTGCCACCTATAAATACTCCATCACTAGCCACTCACAGCGTTTTCTTTTTTAAATAATTTAAAATTTCCTTATATTTTTGTGTGACATGACTTGTTTTGTTTTATACACTGAGAAAAGTGGCCTTTTGAGATGGCAAGAATCGCGTTTTTGCTATGACAATGGCCATTATTTACTAGTATCTGTGTCAGCATGCATTATCTAGCCAAGTGAGATTTAAACTTCATAAAATTGAGGTCTTTTGATTCGTGTATTTTGTTGCCAGTAAAAATCGCATGGTTTGATTGAGATCTTTAATGAAGTACAAAGTTAAGAGACAAGTAAAAAGTGACAATATGATAGCACCAGAAAGTTATCAACTTATTCCATGGTGATCCTATAATCCACCTATGAGGTTTTGTTACACAGGTAAACTTCTACGGAAAACGAAAGCAACCGCACACGTTTGACTCACGACAGCCGATATGTCGAAGCGGCAAGTGAACGTTACTGATTTCTTGAACAAATCTAACGCTGAAAGATCCAAAACACAAGGTATTTAACACTGGACAAGTCTTACAGTGACTGCTATTAGCTTACAACAAGTTGAAAATTGACCCATGTCTTTATAAATTTCTCCAGATCCAGGATGACTTTTAGAGCAATAAGAGCAATGCTTTGCTATATAAATATATGGGCCTGCAAGGATAATAGGGGAGAGCGGGGAGACATGGGACAGTTTGTATTCCCCAAAATTAATTTCAGCCAATCAGGTTTTAAATGACATCAGAAGTTAGATGTTGTCCCTGAGAGTAACCTACTTTCTTTGGAGCTACAAAGCTGGACGCTGCAGTAAGGTTTGTGCAGTTCAATATTTCTGTCAACCAAAACTTGTACAACCCCGATTCCAAAAAGTTGGGACAAAGTACAAATTGTAAATAAAAATGGAATGCAATGATGTGGAAGTTTCAAAATTCGATATTTTATTCAGAATAGAACATAGATGACATATCAAATGTTTAAACTGAGAAAATGTATCATTTAAAGAGAAAAATTAGGTGATTTTAAATTTCATGACAACAACACATCTCAAAAAAGTTGGGACAAGGCCATGTTTACCACTGTGAGACATCCCCTTTTCTCTTTACAACAGTCTGTAAACGTCTGGGGACTGAGGAGACAAGTTGCTCAAGTTTAGGGATAGGAATGTTAACCCATTCTTGTCTAATGTAGGAGTCTAGTTGCTCAACTGTCTTAGGTCTTTTTTGTCGTATCTTCCGTTTTATGATGCGCCAAATGTTTTCTATGGGTGAAAGATCTGGACCGCAGGCTGGCCAGTTCAGTACCCGGACCCTTCTTCTACGCAGCCATGATGCTGTAATTGATGTAGTATGTGGTTTGGCATTGTCATGTTGGAAAATGAAAGGTCTTCCCTGAAAGAGACGTCGTCTGGATGGGAGCATATGTTGCTCTAGAACCTGGATATACCTTTCAGCATTGATGGTGTCTTTCCAGATGTGTAAGCTGCCCATACCACACGCACTAATGCAACCCCATACCATCAGAGATGCAGGCTTCTGAACTGAGCGCTGATAACAACTTGGGTCGTCCTTCTCCTCTTTAGTCCGAATGACACGGCGTCCCTGATTTCCATAAAGAACTTCAAATTTTGATTCATCTGACCACAGAACAGTTTTCCACTTTGCCACAGTCCATTTTAAATGAGCCTTGGCCCAGAGAAGACGTCTGCGCTTCTGGATCATGTTTAGATACGGCTTCTTCTTTGAACTATAGAGTTTTAGCTGGCAACGGCGGATGGCACGGTGAATTGTGCTCACAGATAATGTTCTCTGGAAATATTCCTGAGCCCATTTTGTGATTTCCAATACAGAAGCATGCCTGTATGTGATGCAGTGCCGTCTAAGGGCCCGAAGATCACGGGCACCCAGTACGGTTTTCTGGCCTTGACCCTTACGCACAGAGATTCTTCCAGATTCTCTGAATCTTTTGATGATATTATGCACTGTAGATGATATGTTCAAACTCTTTGCAATTTTACACTGTCGAACTCCTTTCTGATATTGCTCCACTATTTGTCGGCGCAGAATTAGGGGGATTGGTGATCCTCTTCCCATCTTTATTTCTGAGAGCCTCTGCCACTCCAAGATGCTCTTTTTATACCCAGTCATGTTAATAACCTATTGCCAATTGACCTAATGAGTTGCAATTTGGTCCTCCAGCTGTTCCTTTTTTGTACCTTTAACTTTTCCAGCCTCTTATTGCCCCTGTCCCAACTTTGAGATGTGTAGCTGTCATGAAATGTTCTATTCATGCTGTCCTGTCTATGTTCTATTGTGAATACAATATCAGTTTTTGAGATTTGTAAATTATTGCATTCCGTTTTTATTTACAATTTGTACTTTGTCCCAACTTTTTTGGAATCGGGATTGCATTTTCTACTTCGCCTCCACCTCTATTCTGTGGTGTAATGTACACTGGTGAATTGGGGATTTGTTATGAATGAACGTTTGTAGCCAAAAGTTACCATATATAGTATTGTTTATTAAACTTGAATTCTGGGGGGAAAAAAAATTAAAGATTTTTTTTTTCCAAAATGGATCACTCAGAACGCACAATTTTCCATCTATATCTTAAGAATTATCCAGGGTAAGACTCCTGGGCCACGCTGCCTTTTTTCACATCACGGTGGCTTTGGGTCTGCCTACTACTCTTTTCCAAATGCCCCGACTCCGAGTTATTGACAGGGCTGAACAAAGAACTGAATGCCATTCAGCTATGTGACGTATGCAAATTAAACGTAGGTACATATATGCATGGATTAAAGCAAAAAAAAAATCATTTGACTGAAAAAAAAAAAGCTCCATGTCGTCGGCCCCTACCACGTCAGCGATGCGTCAAATTTTAAATGCCGTGTTATCCATTATCCCCTCGGCCCCTATTTATAGTACATTTACATAATTTTAACAATGACTAAAGCAAAGGCAAAACTTTACCATTGTCATTACTGGCTATAAATGATGAAACATCAAGTTTTCAGGGCAAAGTGCAAATTTATTTCAACAATACTTTAGTAATGCACAACAGTGGTTCAGAGAAAAGTGCAAGTGCAGTCGAACTTGAACCATGCTGTGCCTTCATTTAAAAGAAGCGCGTCCATGCTGGCAAAACCGAAAGTAATTTGACGCGCTCTAGTGATGGAAATCGAAGGGCCTATGTCCGGTGAAATATGGCCTTATACACAGTACTCGAGTTGAGGGGGGATGTGGGGGGATGGCATCCCCCTTCTGAAATAAAAATCTCAAATCATCCCCCTTATAAAATGGCCATCCCCCCCATCACATCCCTTGTGCCATTTTACCAATTAATGTGGAAATTAGCCTACTATTATTTTAACAAATATTACTACCATTTCAACATTAGAGGCTTTGCGCAGTGATAGCCTACATGTAGCCGGATAAAAAAGACGCATATTTATTTATTCGGTTGCACCGCTCATTCACACCTATACGGAGGTTTCAGTCACTGAAAACAGCTACTTTCACAAACTCTGGGCAGAGTGGAGATTTCTGAAGACTCCATCTTCAGACACCCGTGTAAATCGGGAAAACGAAGCAGCAGTGGGCGAGAGGGCGCGCGCGAATATAATGAGTCATAGGTGTGAATCTTTCACCGAATGCCAATTGTCCCGGTTCTTCATGAAATCGCACGCGCACGCACAAATTCATCAGGTTAACTTTCAAATAACTGTTCTTGTGCACTTGCGACACCAGAGCCACTTTCCTGAATTTTGAGCTTCGGAGTATTCGCTTCTTTATCTATTTAATCAATGAATTTATTTGTCACATACATTAAATTACTAATGTAAAACATTAGTAGCCTATTTAAGCAATAGCTGTTTTCTCCACTGTTTTCCGACCTTTTGTGCTTAGTGAATGAGACACTTCATTACACTCCACTGACTGACTTCCAATTCCGGACTTTTTTGAAAATGTAAAATATAGGCCTACGAGATGTTTTTTTGGGACTTAATTCGCGTTGGTCTTTCACTATTAATTTTTGAGACTGACGAGGCACTAAATATTGTGGAATTATTTCTCCTTACTATGAAGTTTGGCATCTTAAACAAGTGTTGGGAAATCTTGCAGCCCGACTCTGCAGCCTCCAATGTTTAAGCGAACTGCTGAAACCATAATGTTTAAAGATGAAATCGTAGGCTAATCAAACCAAAGAAAAATACAGCCTTTCCAGAACGCTGTCTGCCGAAGCCTGTTTAACCTACAAAAGGCTTAATAGCAAAGGTCTTGCTGCGGCTTCAACAGGGCTGTTTAGATTTTTCACCTGATCACCTTTCAATAGGCAAATATCATCATCATCATCATCATCATTAGGGCCCGAGCCCTATGGGCGAAGGCCCTATTGTTCTTGTAAGAGTTCACTATTATTATTCTTCCGTCTTCTTCTTCTTCTTTATTTTTCTCCGCTGTTGGGCCATTTTCGGGGCGCTTGCCATGGGCGAAAACGCACGAAATTTGGCACCACTTCCGAGAATTGCCACCGCTACTCAGAACCAAAAGCCCATACTTGGCCGGGGCTCAGGGCCTCTATAGCGCCCCCTAAGTCGTTGTGATTTTGGCTTCCCGCATTAAGGTGCCTGGTAGCCATATAGTTTGTAGTAGTGGCATGCCATTTGGTACGCATATGTATCTCACTAAGCCGGACAAAAATGTAATGCCAATGCATTAGCCACGCCCAACAGGAAGTGAGGTAATTTCACTTTTGTGCGAAATGCATGGCCACGAAGACGGCGCAACTCCTCCTAGACCGTTCATAGGAATGTCACCAAAATTGATACACATCATCTACAGACATGGCTGACAAAAGTTACTAAATACGTTTCACGTAGGATAAACCGTTCAGAAGTTATACGTCAATCAATTTTCACTTCAAAATTTTACATGCTAAAAAATTCATAAATCTTCTAATTGCTCAAAACTGCTCATACTTCACAAGCAAATCACTCATTGGGCTTCTGACATGTTACCCAATTTCTGTGATATTTCGCCACTGGGGGCGCTATTTTTGGGCAAAAAATCCAATCTTTCCTCAAATTTGGTCAAACTTCACGGCCACCCTCTTACTACCTCCCATGTCATGTATACCACATTTTGGGAATTTTCGTCCATGGGGGGGCGCTGTTTTTGGCCGACGCAATTTCTCCAAAACGGGTTTTTGGTAAATAATTCCATAATGCTTTTCCTTCACACCACTACCTTGTGATAGTACGTTGCTGTTGTAGACACTTATTTTTCCATCTCATAATCGCTCATGTACAGCATAGCGCCACCTACTGACATGGGAAAAACCAAAAAATTTATTCTTCAAAAATCTATGTCTCATCTTCTATTTACTCAATTGTCATCAAACTTCATACGCAAACTCTTCATAGCTCACCTGACATATACGCCAAATTTTGTGCTCTTTCGCCACTGGGGGTGCTGGTTATGGCAAAAATGATATTGCAGCTTCTGATTTGTCAAACTTGGCAAGCAAACTCTTTACAAGACCCTTATTGGGGCGCTTGCCATGGTCGACAAAGCTCGAAATTTTGCCCCTTTTTCTTGGACTGCCACCGCTACTGAGAACCAGAAGCCCAGATCCAGGCGGGCCTCAGGGCCTCTATAGCGCCCCCTAACGTGTTGTGATTTTTGCCTCTCGCATTAAGGTGCCTGGTTGCCATGTAGTTTGTAGTAGTGACATGCCCTTTGGTACGCATATGTATCTCACTAAGCCGGACAAAAATGTAATGCCAATGCATTAGCCACGCCCAACAGGAAGTCAGGTAATTTCACTTTTGTGCGAAATGCATGGCCACGAAGACGGCGCAACTCCTCCTAGACCGTTCATAGGAACGTCACCAAAATTGATACACATCATCTACAGACATGGCTGACAAAAGGTGCTAAATACATTTCACGTAGGGTAAACCGTTCAGAAGTTATACGTCAATCAATTTTCAATGCAGAATTTTACATTCTTAAAAATTCATAACAAATCTTCTAATTGCTCAAAACTGCTCATACTTCACACGCAAATCACTCATTGGGCTTCTGACATGTTACCCAATTTCTGTGATGTTTCGCCACTGGGGGCGCTATTTTTGGGCAAAAAATCCAATCTTTCCTCAAATTTGGTCAAACTTCACGGCCACCCTCTTACTACCTCCCATGTCATGTATACCACATTTTGGGAATTTTCGTCCATGGGGGGCGCTGTTTTTGGCCGACGCAATTGCTCCAAAACGGGTTTTTGGTAAATAATTCCATAATGCTTTTCCTTCACACCACTACCTTGTGATAGTACGTTGCTGTTGTGGACACTTATTTTTCCAACTCATAATCGCTCATGTACAGCATAGCGCCACCTACTGACATGGGAAAAACCAAAAAATTTATTCTTCAAAAATCTATATCTCATCTTCTATTTACTCAATTGTCATCAAACTTCATACGCAAACTCTTCATCGCTCACCTGACATATACGCCAAATTTTGTGCACTTTCGCCCCTGGGCCATGTGTCCAATTCTGTGCTTTGTCGCCATTGTGGGAGTAATGTCTCTTGCCGCAGAAGCTGTGGAAGGTGTTTCGCGGGGACGCGTGCCCCCGCCCCCCTTGGCCGCTGGCGCGAGGGCCCGTCGAGGCCGCTTGCGGCTTTAATTATTATTATTACTACAATAGGCCTAGTATTAGTAGTAGGCAAGTAGCTGCCTAGTAGTAGGACAGCCAAATTGTTTCATCAGTGGCCTACGCCTAGCCTCCCCGGGACTAGACAGTAGCATAGGCTGTATTTATTTATTAATTTAGGCCTATCGAGCGCAACAACTTATTCCTTTACATATACTCAAACATAGCACAAGAAAGGGTTCAACAACAGGCAATCACAGCAGCTTGGTGAAGTTCTAAATCACATCGGTGTCAGACCTATGGGCCTCCCCCCCCCCTTTTTTTTCCCTCGGATCTGCATCAATCTCATTATTGACCTCTAGCGCTCCCAGTTGACGGAAATCCGTTGTAGCGACGGAAAACTTTAATCCATGTATATGGTGACATCGTCGTTGGATTGGGCGACATTTCAAAGAGTCAATACTGACTTTTGATTAGACAGTCGTCCACTACGGAAGAGTATTGCAGTCACACCAGAAAAAAACCCAGGTCCCCGGATTTATGGTGTGGCGCCTTATCCACCTGAGCCACGACGCCCCCAGGTTTTTCGACATTTTTTTTCAGGTTCATAAATCTAAAATCGAACTTGACATTTACGCATTCCCAGGGCTTTCCACTAAGGCTCATACTAGCCAGCTATGACAAATAAGTAGCCAGCCGGGGGGGGTTAAACACAAAATAAACTCCTGTGCACGCAGTTCCCAGGATTAAATGTATTTTCCACAGACCATTTATTTATTCACTTTACTCAAATACAAAGTAAAATGGCAGTAAATCATCTTTCTTTTCTTGCGTATTGCATCATGAGGTGTTCCTGGCTTGTAAATCTCTTATTTTCGGTGCATGACACATTCACGCAGCTGAGCATGCTATGAATTAACAACGACAATGGTCTGCAGTGGTGGCTACACAATTAAACACTCAGCGAGCATTTCTCCATTTGTGTATGAAAATACACTCCAACCACTCAGTTTGGTTTCATTTACAACCAACGGTGTCTTTTGATGCCAGCACGTAATTGAACGAGAGAAGACTGGTTTACCGGAGACAAAATAAGCGTTATCTCTGCTTCTGTTCCCTCCCCGACACACTACTGCCTCCACTGAGTGTGCGCGCACACACACACCGCATGTCGGGGCCGCGGATGAGTTACTCTCCCTTGATCAACGAAGTCGGCGGGGAATTTGTGGTTATTATCGGTACAAACAGCGCGAATCACAACTTACTGTAAATGAGTGCGGGTCAGTTTGACATTATTGTCAGTCCGTTAGATAAACATTTAATTTTATTAAAATCGAAAGTTAATATTTAGAGCCTGTGGGCTACAAAAATAATAGTCATTAAAGTAGCCGGCTGGACTTAATTGTGTAGTCGGCAGCCGGCGCTTGTGGAAAGCCCTGCATTCCGCGCAGAATATAGAATTGCATCAGCTCTGCGCATGCGCCGTGCGGCACAAAAAAATGGCAGCCACCATGAAGGAAGCAGATCCGGAGTTTTCAAACATTTGCTTAAGTGTGAAATCGCAAAATGGTATTCTAGCAAACAACAAAATAGTAAAGATTCAGAAAAACAAATCATTCAGTGATCATTTTAATAGTGTAATTTCATCCGAACTAGGCCTAACGCTCGATTTAGAACTACAAAAAGTCCATGTGTTGGACATTTTAAGTACCTTTGTAAAAGTTTTGCAAATGTTGCAGTCAGCATTTAAAATGCTAACTTAAAGTTTTTGTACAAGTTTCAGTTGATTAAACCGTCATATTTTATTAAATGTGTCTGCTTTTGTAATAAAAAAAGTACCGAAAGAAAAAGCAAACACAGCATTGCGATTTCTTATCCATCCATATATATATATATATATATATATATATATAAAAAAATCCCTCCCTCCCGAAATTTTTTTTGCTCACCCGGTGGACATTGCCCAGTTTACTTTCCACGTTGCCCAGTTTACTCTCCACGTTGCCCAGTTTATTCTCCACGTTGCCCAGTTTACTCCCCACGTTGCCCAGTTTACTCCCCACGTTGCCCAGTTTACTCCCCACGTTGCCCAGTTTACTCCCCACGTTGCCCAGTTTACTCCCCACACTGCCCAGTTTACTCTCCACACTGCCCAGTTTACTCTCCACACTGCCCAGTATATTCTCCACACTGCCCAGTTTACTCTCCACACTGCCCAGTTTACTCTCCACACTGCCCAGTATACTCTCCACACTGCCCAGTATACTCTCCACACTGCCCAGTTTATTCTCCACACTGCCCAGTTTATTCTCCACATTGCCCAGTTTACTCTCCACACTGCCCAGTTTATTCTCCACACTGCCCAGTTTACTCTCCACATTGCCCAGTATATTCTCCACACTGCCCAGTTTACTCTCCACACTGCCCAGTTTACTCTCCACACTGCCCAGTATATTCTCCACACTGCCCAGTTTACTCTCCACACTGCCCAGTTTACTCTCCACACTGCCCAGTTTACTCTCCACACTGCCCAGTTTATTCTCTACACTGACCAGTTTATTCTCCACACTGCCCAGTTTACTCTCCACACTGCCCAGTTTACTCTCCACATTGCCCAGTATACTCTCCACACTGCCCAGTTTACTCTCCACACTGCCCAGTTTACTCTCCACACTGCCCAGTTTACTCTCCACACTGCCCAGTATATTCTCCACACTGCCCAGTTTATTCTCCACACTGCCCAGTTTACTCTCCACACTGCCCAGTTTACTCTCCACACTGCCCAGTTTACTCTCCACACTGCCCAGTTTACTCTCCACACTGCCCAGTTTACTCTCCACACTGCCCAGTTTACTCTCCACACTGCCCAGTATATTCTCCACACTGCCCAGTATATTCTCCACACTGCCCAGTTTATTCTCCACACTGCCCAGTTTATTCTCCACACTGCCCAGTTTACTCTCCACACTGCCCAGTTTACTCTCCACACTGCCCAGTTTACTCTCCACACTGCCCAGTTTACTCTCCACACTGCCCAGTTTATTCTCCACATTGCCCAGTTTACTCTCCACACTGCCCAGTTTATTCTCCACACTGCCCAGTTTACTCTCCACACTGCCCAGTTTATTCTCCACACTGCCCAGTTTACTCTCCACACTGCCCAGTTTACTCTCCACACTGCCCAGTTTACTCTCCACACTGCCCAGTTTATTCTCCACACTGCCCAGTTTACTCTCCACACTGCCCAGTTTACTCTCCACACTGCCCAGTTTACTCTCCACACTGCCCAGTTTACTCTCCACACTGCCCAGTTTATTCTCCACACTGCCCAGTTTATTCTCCACACTGCCCAGTTTACTCTCCACACTGCCCAGTTTACTCTCCACACTGCCCAGTTTACTCTCCACATTACCCAGTTTATTCTCCACACTGCCCAGTTTACTCTCCACACTGCCCAGTTTACTCTCCACACTGCCCAGTTTATTCTCCACACTGCCCAGTTTACTCTCCACACTGCCCAGTTTATTCTCCACATTGCCCAGTTTACTCTCCACATTACCCAGTTTATTCTCCACACTGCCCAGTTTACTCTCCACACTGCCCAGTTTACTCTCCACACTGCCCAGTTTATTCTCCACACTGCCCAGTTTACTCTCCACACTGCCCAGTTTATTCTCCACATTGCCCAGTTTACTCTCCACACTGCCCAGTTTACTCTCCACACTGCCCAGTTTACTCTCCACACTGCCCAGTTTACTCTCCACACTGCCCAGTTTACTCTCCACACTGCCCAGTTTATTCTCCACACTGCCCAGTTTACTCTCCACACTGCCCAGTTTACTCTCCACACTGCCCAGTTTATTCTCCACACTGCCCAGTTTATTCTCCACATTGCCCAGTTTACTCTCCACACTGCCCAGTTTATTCTCCACACTGCCCAGTTTACTCTCCACACTGCCCAGTTTATTCTCCACATTGCCCAGTTTATTCTCCACACTGCCCAGTTTACTCTCCACACTGCCCAGTTTACTCTCCACACTGCCCAGTTTACTCTCCACACTGCCCAGTTTACTCTCCACACTGCCCAGTTTATTCTCCACACTGCCCAGTTTACTCTCCACACTGCCCAGTTTACTCTCCACACTGCCCAGTTTATTCTCCACACTGCCCAGTTTATTCTCCACATTGCCCAGTTTACTCTCCACACTGCCCAGTTTATTCTCCACACTGCCCAGTTTATTCTCCACATTGCCCAGTTTACTCTCCACACTGCCCAGTTTATTCTCCACATTGCCCAGTTTATTCTCCACACTGCCCAGTTTATTCTCCACACTGCCCAGTTTACTCTCCACACTGCCCAGTTTACTCTCCACACTGCCCAGTTTATTCTCCACACTGCCCAGTTTATTCTCCACACTGCCCAGTTTACTCTCCACACTGCCCAGTTTACTCTCCACACTGCCCAGTTTATTCTCCACATTGCCCAGTTTATTCTCCACACTGCCCAGTTTATTCTCCACATTGCCCAGTTTATTCTCCACATTGCCCAGTTTATTCTCCGCACACCTCATTCAAACCATAGATTCAAACGTGAGTTTAAAATTATCACGTTATAACGTGAAAACCATATTATTATAACAAACTTTTCACGTTATCCTGATTTTTTTTCATGATTTGAAAAATTGTGTCACGTGACGTTACCTGGCTGGAGCCTGTGACTGGCCTCGTTCCCTCAAGCTCCTCTTGCTCAGGGTCTCGCGCACGCTTTTCCAAAAAAAAAAAGTAGATATTAAAAGAAAACGTCCTAAAAATCCCTCGGTGTGTGTTTTCGAACCGAATTGTAACCTTCTGCAGTTTTTTTGTCTTTTTATACACAGCTAATAAAATAAAAATCTAAAAAGTCGAAATGACGGTGTTTAGTAAACAGTGGGCGGTCGCGCGAATTCCCCTGGCGGCTCGCTGACCGTGAAAACGTCCGCTTACATCTTTTCTCGCGAGATTTTCACAAATCTCTTAAAGAGACAGCACACACTGCTGAACACTTCCGCTTTCGTTTTACTGTATATTCACTCATGATATTTTGTGACAAAAAGGAAAGCATAATAGGCCAATAGCTGTAACACGTAGAATGCCTAGAAAATGACTTTCGTGGAAACTATCTTGGAACTACTTTCTGAAATGTTTTTTCTGGTCTCAAATATGTATCCAACTATGTGATAAAAGTTCTCCACGAGATACCTGCACATAAGTGAATAAAAATTCTATGATTGTCAGAAATAATGAATAGGTAATAGGTAATAATATTTCCTTCGATATTTCTCATTCTTTTACACTTTTTTCTCAGAGTGGCCTCATTATTTGGGGGAAATTTGGGCACTTTTGTCACATGCTGAATCAATAATTTCTAGTGGGGATGTAAGTGACGGCATCTTGGTTATGATGAATAGTGCTATAACTCATTCTATTAGACCCCTGCATAAAAATGCATATTACCCAGCAACTACCTCAAACTGTATCCATCAATAATATCATCTCTGAAAGATAAACCTTCCCAGCAGGTTGTTTTCTTGTAAGAAACTTGGTGTAGTCAGCATAGCATGGTCTGTGGTAGCAGACCTCAATTGCTATACAGTCTTTTTCACGAACATGTACAAGCACGCTTTCATCTTTTTTTGCCTCGGCAGCATTTCGCAACAAACCTAAAAAGTAAATAAAACAATATGCCTAAGTTTCAGCAAATGGCAACAAAAATCACAACAAAAGAAATAGTCATGTGGTCAAATCATATAATTTTAGCCTATGAATTTTTAATTCATGAAAAAATTCAATTTTGATAAAACCTATTTAATTTGGAACAAGCTTGGGGGTTTACATCCCTCATTAGGCCTACATGTATTTAATAGATTGGTTGGGCCAGCCATTAAGATTTTAGGACTTTTTATAGGATTTATTTTAACAACTATCTTTTTACTTACCTCCATCAACTGTCTCAGCTTTTACAAGTTTAGCTATTGTTCTTTTACCCTTGGCTGTGATAAATCTGTCAATTTTCTTACATATTATGCAGACAGGTGGTAATATGTGGCTTTTTTCTGTACCAGACGATCCAAGCATTGTTTCTGTTTTCCTCCTTTTGGTGTGCTGTAGTTGTTGTTGGCCAAAACCTTCTGTTCTAGATCGTAATAGTTTTGGAGAGGAAATCCTCTGTTGAGCCGACTCAGCTTTGGCTGTCTGCCTCTTTCTAGCGGCAGCTATTCGCTTCTTGTCGACAAACCGTCGATAACAAGTAGGATGAAAGCCTGTACCGCTCGGTAGATCTTCACATTCCAGATGATTTAGTGGTTCAGTGTTCTCGACAATTGTCCGCTCAATCCCGTCAGTTTCCTTCCAGTCAGAACAACATTTACGGAATGTATCCCACCTCTTTTTCGAAAACGGTTCAGAGTCTTCATTTCCAACTGACGGGAGGTGCATAAGACATTTATACTTTGCTGCAGAAGGGTTTTTTTTTTTGGCGATTTTCTCTCTCCACGCTGCCCTCCGTGGGTGCAGCCATCTTTGTTTATACTACGTCATGGCCTACTTAGGCGCTCACTCATTGGCTGGAAAGCTGACCTAGATTACTCTTCATCGCGCTAATTTTGAACATTTCAAGGTGCTGTAACTATCAGTGTGTGTGGTTTTGAATGCAGAACTTTTTATTCTACGTTCTAAATATCGTTATCAATCATTCTACGTAAAAATTATGTAGTTCCACGAGATGTGCCACGAGAGTGAAATATACAAGTTACAGCTACCGGCCTATAAGTTGTATTGACGAAATAAAAGGTCGAGTTACTTCACATGTTTGTTACCAGATCATATACTGTTTCATAAACATGCTTTAAAAGGAAAAGTCAAGTTTATTTGTATAGCGCTTTAACAACAGACATTGTCGCAAAGCAGCTTTACAGAAAATTCTACCAAATCGCAGTGACATACTTCCGGTTAACATGAGATGCACACGCGCGCCGCCGTGAGTCAGTACAACATTGGACGCCGTGGAGTTCAGAGCTGTCTTGTGGTCTTCCTTCTAGAGCTGTGTTTTTTGGATTAAATTCGGTTTTATACAGGTAATTGATATTTATGGATATATTATATTCCTTTTCTTATAATTTCTATGATTTTTTTTTCTTTTAGAAATTTACGACTTCTTTATGTTTTGGGAGTTGTTTTATTACTGTTAGTCACATGGACTCGTATAACTTCACGAGAACTTTCGTACCTCAGTTGGTGTAAAGCCTAATGAGAAATTTAAGGGAAGTAAGTGATAGTTCCCTTAAAAGATTCACTAAGAAGGGGAAAGTATGCTTTGGTGCTTATCCTGTCTGGCAACACAGAAATCAATCTGAAGAGAAGAGAGCTGCTAAGGCCAGATCTCAATGCCCAATACAATGCTTTATGCAATGCCTCAACTCCTATTACAACAGAGTTGTTTGGTGATGACGTGGGGAAAGAAATTGATGCAGTGACCAAAGCAAACAAGTTGGGAAAAAAGCTTATACCCCCTAGGAAGAGTTGTGGTTCACGCTTTCAGCCCTATGGCCAGGGAAGGTCTTCAGATCGTTTTGGCTCAGCGAGGGGTCGTTATGGTGGCCGAGGATTCAACAGGCCTTTTTTAGGGGAAAGATACGCTGACCGCAGGAGGACGTCGGCGAAGTCCGCATCCTACAACAAGAGCACTCAGAATTAACTCCTCCACAACAGGTCGGCTATGATAACTTGATAAATATACTACTCGGGTCACAACAGCCTTTTATAGCTGGGCAAATAAGCCATTATTTGAAGGAATGGAGAAAGATCACTACGGATCCTTACATTTTGCAATGTGTAAGCAACTGTCCCATTGAATTTGACTATGATCCCTCCTGTGTCCAAAATGGCACTAACTATGAACATAAATTCTCCCCAACTCAACAAGAGGCCATTGACAATGAAATGGAGACATTTTTGAACAAGGATATTATTGAGCCTTCAGTCCCAGAACCAGAAGAAGTTATTTCACCCATTTTTGTTACCCCCCCCCCCCCCCCCCACAAAAAGAACCAGGAACGTTCAGGGTTATATTCAACCTTCAATCTCTGAATGACGCGGTTACCTACCACAAGTTTAAAATGGATACTGTTGAATCAGCTATCAAATTAATGAAACAAGGATGCTACATGTCATCTATAGATTTACGCGATGCTTATTATTCAGTCTCCATCGAGCCCCAGTTTAGGAAGTACCTCAAGTTTGTCTGGAGGGGTAGATTGTTCCAATATACGGCACTGCCCATGGGTTTATCCAGCAGCCCTCGAATATTTACCAAGATTTTGAAACCGGTATTTGCCACCTTGCGATCCCAGTTTGGACACTCGTGTCTGGGATATATCGATGATTCATTTTATACTGCAGATACACTTGCTCTATGTCAAGAAGCCACCTTGCATGTGGCCCAGTTATTCACTAAGCTTGGTTTTGTTGTACATCCCACCAAGTCTGTTTTTCATCCCTGTCAGTCTTTGGAGTTTCTGGGATTCGTTTTAGATTCTGCCCATATGATAGTCACTATTCCAGAGAGAAAAGCATCCAAAATTGTGAGTTTGTGCCAGAATTTTCTGCGGGACAAACTTTTCACCATTCGCGAGGTAGCTTCGCTTATTGGAACTCTTGTCTCCACATTCCCTGGAGTTGAGTTGGGACCACTACATTATAGATCCTTAGAGCGAGATAAAGACATTGCTCTACATAGAGCTTTGGGCAGTTTTGATGAATGCATGTCCTTATCGAAAGAAAGCTGAGTAGAGTTGAACTGGTGGATATGCTCCATTCCTCACAGTTCTCGAATCATTGACCATGGGGTACCGGAGGTTGTCCTAAACACAGATGCCTCTGGAAGGGGATGGGGTGCTACTTCGGGCAGTTGTTCTACTCAGGGTCTGTGGTCGCCTGAGGAGGCTTCTTACCATATCAATGTTTTAGAATTATTGGCTGTCAAATTTGGCTTAAGAGCTCTTCTTGATCAAACTCGAAATCAACACATCCGTATAACTTCAGACAATACCACGACAGTGACCTACATTAATGCCATGGGAGGTTGTAGGGCTCCAGCTTGTGACACCATTGCAAAAGATATTTGGTCATGGGCGGTAGAACGTGAGAACTGGCTGTCCGCAGCGCATGCAGCTGGGATTCGAAATACCACTGCAGATCATTTATCATGCCAGTTGAACCCTGAGGTGGAATGGGAACTGAGTCCTAATATATTCAGGAAGCTTACGCACTGTTTTGGTGTTCCTGATATTGACTTGTTTGCAAGTAGACTGAACCACAAGGTTAAGTCCTATGTGTCATGGAAGCCTGACCCACACTCAACATATATAGATGCTTTCTCGTTAAATTGGGGAGAATTTGCTAAAGCCTATGCTTTTCCCCCGTTTTGTCTAATTGGCAGGTGCATACAGAAGGTCACCCTAGAGCAAGCCACCTTGATCATTGTTGTCCCAATGTGGAAAACGCAAGCATGGTTCATCAATTTACTAAGTCTGTTGATCGATCATCCCCGAGTTGTCTGAGTGACCAAGGGAATCCTCTCAAATCCACTGCATGGCAAAGTCCATCCACTGAGTCCCAAACTCCATATTCTGGTATGCAGAATATCAGGAAGGAGTTCTCTAAGCACAACATACCTTCAGAAATTATCGAGGTCCTCCTATGTGCCTGGCGAGACGGAACACAGAAGTAATATAACGTCTACCTGCACAAATGGACCCAGTTTTGCTTACAAAGGAAAGTGGATTCCATGCAGCCCACTGTGAATGATGTGCTCGAGTTTCTCCACGATTTGTACAAGAAGGGCTTAGCCTATTCCACTATGAACACAGCGTGTTCAGCTTTATCTAATTATTTAATGGGCACACCCTTATCTAGAACTCGTTATACTGTGGCCAATCATCTATTTATTGTTCGTTATTTCAGGGGTGTTTTCAATTGTCGAAAACCTTTACCCAGGTACTCTGAAACATGGGATGTTGACGTTGTGTTAGATTATATGAAGTTATTATACCCTTTGGACAAGCTTTCATTAAAAGAACTTACGTTAAAGTTAGTGGGCCTTCTTGCCCTTACCTCAGGACAGAGATGTCAAACTTTAGTTCATTTGGATATTGAATGCATGAAGAAAACACAGAATTATTATTTATTCCAACTAACGGAGCACATGAAGCAGAGTAGACCAGGAAATACGTTTGATTCCTTCTATGTAATAAAATACCAGGAACAGGAATTGTGTGTTTATATGACACTAGAACATTATCTTCAGCGAACTTTGTTACATCGTCAGCCTGGACACACAAAACTGTTGCTTTCGTATGTTAAGCCCTTTTCACCAGTTGGAACCAACACAGTAGGTCGATGGATTAAAACACTTCTTGACTTAAGTGGCATAAACACTGCTAACTTTAAGACGCACAGCACTCGTTCCGCTAGCATAAGTAAAGCTAGTCAAATGGTTCCAGTAGATACTATTTTGAAACATGTAGGCTGGTCTGCAGAGTCAACGTTCCGCAAATTCTATGACAAACCTGTTGTAACGAATGGTGCTTTCCAAAATGCTGTCCTGGAATAAAAAATTGTTTTCTTGCAAGAATGGTTGTGTCCATATAATTGTGCTTTAAAATCTCATGTTAACCGGAAGTATGTCACTGCGATTTGGTAGAATTGAAAATTAAATGAGACTTACCTGTAAGTTGAAGTTTGATGATAATTCTACCAAATCTGCAGTGGTACTGAGGGTTAACATGCCCTCCCTTAATTCACCCAACCCTATTTATTCCTAACTATTATGTCCACAACCTTTGAAGTCTGACTCACAGCGGCACGCGTGTGCATCTCATGTTAACCCTCAGTACCACTGCGGATTTGGTAGAATTATCATCGAACTTCAACTTGCAGGTAAATCTCGTTTAATTTTCAATTATAGACTTAAAACATGAGCTAATTTTATCCCTACTCTATCCCCACTGAGCAAGCCTGTGGCGACGGTGGCAAGGAAAAACTCCCTCAGGTGACACGAGGAAGAAACCTCAAGAGGAACCAGACTCAAAAGGGAACCCAGCCTCATTTGGGTGATAACAGATAGCGTGATTATAAATAACTCGCTTCTATAACTGTGTCCTATAGAGTCGCAAAGTATAACTGTGTAACCAGGAAAATCATTATAGTTTGAACATGAAGTCTGTTTTTGTTGATGTTATAAACTGTTCATTGGATGGAGACTTTGTTTCTTACAAAGCCCCACAGTTATGGAATGGCCTTCTAAGTAGTGTTCAGGAATCAGACACAGTCTCAGCGTTTAAGTCTAGGCTGAAAACATATCTGTTTAGTCAAGCCTTTTGTTAATGGTGCTTATGAGGTAAAGGTGTAGATCTGGAGGGTCCTCAGGCATAGAGTGTTTTGGTAAACTGGGATGTATGGATGCTGTCAGTCCCCCACTCGCTTGCTCACTCGAGTTTGTTGACGGTGTAGTGGCTGGTTGCTTTATGTCCCGGGGATCCCTCATGCCTGTGTTACCTTCTGGCGCTCCCCTTTTAGTTATGCTGTCATAGGTTAGTTTTGCTGGAGTCCCTGCTTGTACTCAGCGCAAAATGTATACTGTTCTTACTTATTCAGATGACATTGGGCATACCTAACAACCTGTGTTTTCTCTCTCTCTCTCTCTCTCTCTCCCTCCCTCCCTCCCCCCCATCTGTCCCTCTGAGTTACATGTCAATCCTGAGATTGAGATGCTGACCTCTTCTGCTCCTTGGACATGCCTGATCCATTCTGATGCCCTATGTCTGGTTGGAGTCTCATCACATCGCTCCTGTACAGGACGGCCCCATATGGACAGTTGAAAGTCATACTTGGAAGACGCTCTGGACACTTACAGTAATGCTTTTATTGCTGAGGACTACAGTTGACTTGCTAACTTTAGGACTGCAGTTGTCATGGACAGTTTTGCACTCAAGTTTCCATCAATGAAGAGTTTATAACATCAATGAAACTGACTTCATGTTAAAACTGTTAATGTTATGGTCATGTTGTCTGTTGTTGCCCAGGTGGGTATGGGTTCCCTTTTGGGTCTGGTTCCTCTCGAGGGTTCTTCCTCGTGTCATCTGGGGGAGTTTTTCCTTGCCGCCGTCACCACAGGCTTGCTTATTGGGGATAGATTAGGGATAAAATTAGCTCATGTTTTAAGTCATTCAAATCCTGTGAAGCTGCTTTGCGACAATGTTTATTGTTAAAAGCACTATACAAATAAACTTGACTTGACTTGAGACTTGAGCGCAAAACTGTTCCTGACAACTGCAGTCCTAAAGTTAGCAAGTCAATTGTAGTCCTCAGCCATAAATGCATTACTGTAAGGGTAGTATCTCACTGGGCTGCGACAGCCTGCGACTAGTTGGAGACACAACAATTGCGATAAAATATGCGAATTAGCAACAATTTTCACTTAGAATCACACTGAATTGATATTCACATATTTTATCGCAATTGTTGTGTCTCCAACTAGTCACAGGCTGTTGCAGCCCAGTGAGATATACTCGCACTTCCTGTCTCACGGAAACTGACTTGAGAAGGGTTCGTGACGGCTTTGAGACACCAGCGACGCATTTGTGGCTATTTTGAGATAAATTTTGTCGCACAAATTTTTTGAACATGTTCAAAATTTCAGCGACAAAGGAGCGACACTTTGCGACTCATGCGAGGAAATTGAGAAGCCCTGCAAATGTTTCAAGAGACTTTTGAAACTCTATCGCGAATGACATTCTCAATTTGTCGTAAACTGTCACAGCCCAGTGAGATACTGGCTTAAGTGAACACAGTATGTAGGTTTAATTACACATTGTAAGAGACCACACCAGTTAAATGCACTGTGAAACATTATTATTATTATTATTATTATTATTATTATTATTATTATGGACTTCCACATTAGGGAACCAGTACAAAAACACTTTACAGTGGGGAAAACAAGTATTTGATCCCTTGCTGATTTTGTTGGTTTGGCCACTAATAAAGACTCGATCAGACTGTAATATTAATGGTAGGTGTAGTCTAACATGCTGAGACAGAATATCACAAAGAAAATCAAGAAATCGACTTTAAATAATTTGTATTAATTTATTTGCATTTTATTGAGGAAAATAAGTATTTGAACCCTCTTGCCAAAAGGACTTAGTACTTTGTGGCAAACCCCTTATTAGCAAGCACAGAGATCAGACGTTTTTTGTAGTTGATGACCAGGTTTCTGCACATATTAGGAGGAATTTTGGTCCACTCTTCTTTGCAAATGACCTCTAAATCATCAAGATTCCGTGGCTGTCGCTTGGCAACTCTGAGCTTCAGCTCTCTCCATAGATTTTCTATAGGATTCAGGTCCGGAGACTGGCTGGGCCACTCCATGACCTTGATATGTTTCTTCTTCAGCCATTCCTTGGTTGCCTTGGCTGTATGCTTTGGGTCATTATCCTGCTGGAAGACCCATCCACGACCCATTTTAAGCTTCCTGGCAGAGAGAAGGAGGTTTTCACTTAGGATTTTACAGTACATGGCTCCGTCCATCCTCCCATTGATACGGTGAAGTAGCCCTGTGCCCTGTGCAGAAAAACACCCCCAAAGCATAATGTTACCACCTCCATGCTTGACAGTGGGGATGGTGTTCCCATAAGCAGCATGTCTCTCCCTCCAGACACGACGGGTTGAATTGATGCCAAAGAGCTCAATTTTGGTCTCATCTGACCATAACACCTTCTCCCAGTCACTCTCCAAGTCATTCAGATGTTCATTGGCAAAGTTCAGGCGGGCCTGCACATGTGCTTTCTTAAGCAGGGGTACTTTGCGAGCACTGCAAGATGTTAGACCATTGCGGTGTAAAGTGTTACCAACTATTTGCTTGGTGACTGTGATCCCAGCTGCTTTAAGATCATCCACTAACTCTGCCCGTGTTGTATTAGGTCTATTTCTCACCGTTCTCATGATCCTGGAAACCCCACGAGGTGAGATCTTGTTTGGAGCCCCAGACCTAGGTCGATTGATGATCATGTTGTGAGTCTTGTACTTGCGCACAATTGCACCAACAGTTGTCACCTTAACGCCCAGCTTCTTGCTAATGGTTTTGTAGCCCATACCGGTCTTGTGCAGGTCTACAATCTTCTCCCTTAAATCCACAGAAAGCTCTTTAGTCTTTCCCATGTTGGAGAGTTTGGAGTCTGACAAACTGATTGATTCTGTGGCCAGGTGGCTTTTATACAAGTCATTAGTGATATCAGGTGTCTTCAATTTAGGTGACAAGGTAATTTGGAGAGTCTAACTTGTCTGTATTAACAAGAACTCTTGATGGTTACTAGGGGATCAAATACTTTTTTTTCTCAATAAAATACAAATAAATTAATATAGATATTTAAAAGTTATTTTCTGGATTTTCTTTTTGATCTTCTGTCTCCAAATGTTAGAATACACCTACCATTATAATTACAGACTGATCAAGTCTTTCTTAGTAGGTAAACCAACAAAATCAGGAAGGGATCAAATACTTGTTTTCCCCACTAGATTAGTGTTTTAGATTTCCAGAACAAAATTACATGTTACAGAAAAATGTTTATATGTCAGTAAAGAAAGCAGCATATTACATAACAGACCACTTTTCAGACAAAAACATAATGAAGGCTACTGGGTTTTGCTGCAAAAATAAGAAGGAAGTGTGACAGTCAAACCCTCTGTCTGAAATCACTCACTACTCACTATATAGTGGACTATATAGTGAGTTCGTCATTTTGTAGTGCTGTCCGAATGTATAGTGAGAATTATGCAGAGATTGCTGCCAATGGCTGCACTCTCTTTTTCCAGCCCAAATCATTCACGACAAGCAGTGTACCCAGTTCATCGAAAATCAACCAACAGACTGAACTGTGTTTGCCCAGGACTTTCAGCTGGCTACCAGTCTTTTTCACCATCTAAAAAATACATGACATCTCCAATCCTTCCTCCTCCCAACCTCATGGAACAGAGAGTCTTGTATGATGTGCTGTGGGTCCCTGTATTGGGGTAGTTTTGAAAACAAGCTGGGACCCAGTATGCCTATGCCATTCTCTATTCCTGTGTTGATAAGAAATAAAAAAACATAGAGCATATTTAACCCAGGGGGTAAACCAGTCTAGTCTCCTTCCTGTTTCAAAACAACATCAGAGTGCCCAAGCAGATATTACTTCTAGACTTTCTGTAAAGCTAGCTCTTCTGAATGCTAGATCACTTTCAAACAAGTCATTTTTAATTAATGACCTTATTTGCAAACACAATCTTGATTTTTTGCTTCTAACTGAAACATGGCTGGATCAAGCAAATAGTGCTACCACCCTTATTGAAGCAGCTCCCCCAAATTTTAATTTCATGAGTGCTACCAGACATGGGAAAGGTGGAGGGATCGCAAATATATTCAAAGCCTCTTTTCAATGTAAACAGTCCTCACTTGGTGATTTTACATTCTTTGAACACGTATGTGCACTTGTTACATGCTCTCCCAACATATTGTTATTAACTATTTACAGGCCTCCGAGACATTCAGCCAAAGTTTTTCTGGAAGAGTTTGGTGAATTGTTGTCAGTCATTTGCTTAGAGTTTGACTGTCTTATTATATCTGGGGATTTTAACTTGCATGTAGATAATCCTGAAAACACTTATGCCAGAGAACTACTTGCACTTATTGACAACTTCAACCTAGTACAACATGTACAGGGGCCGACCCACTCTCGTGGTCATACCCTTGACCTCGTTATTGCAAAGGGTCTTACTGTTTCTACTACTGTTGTTGACCTGGCCTTATCTGATCATTTCTGTGTTTTCTCTAATGTTTCTATGTCCCCTCACATTCAGAACAGCTCAATGACTATGGGTAGGAGAGTCATAAACGACAACACATGTTCTCTTTTGAGCAAGCTCTCTCACGGATCTCAACTAAAATGTCAGACTCTGTAGACGACTTACTGGAAATTTTTAATTTAAATATGACCCAAATTATGGATGATATTGCTCCATTCAAAATCAAAAGAGTCAATGACAAGCAGAAAGCACCTTGGAAGCAATACCCAGCTGTTAAACTGCTAAAGAGAGAATGTAGGAAGACTGAAAGAAAATGGCGCAAATCTAAACTTCACATCCATTATCAAATCCATAAAGAGATGCTTTGTAAATATAATTATGAAATTGGTAAAGCAAGACAGTCTTTCTTCTCCAACATCATCAACAGGAATATGAACAATGCCCGTGTGCTATTTTCAACAGTAGAGAAGCTAACTAATCCCCCACCACAATTAGCACCTGAACTTCTCTCAGTTAATAAATGCAATGAGTTTGCATCCTTCTTCAAATGTAAAATTGATAAAATACAGCAGAATATTGCTCATAATATCTCAGTTGCAAATAACTGAAAAGCTGCAATCACCAGTGAGACAGACAATTTCAACACAATGTCAGAATTTTGTTTGATTGATTACGAGACTCTTGAAAAAACTGTACAAAATCTCAGTTCCTCAACATCTGAATTGGACATTCTGCCCACCAACTTTTTTAAGTCTGTTCTTCACCTCATAATTACAGATGTGCTTCAGATCATAAATACATCCCTAGAGACTGGCATTTTTCCTGTGTCCCTGAAAAAAGCTGTTGTAAAGCCTCTACTTAAAAAGAATAATCTGGATGCTTCAGTATTGAACAACTACAAGCCAATATCAAATCTACCATTCATCGGGAAAATCCTTGAAAAAATTGTCTTCAATCAATTAACTGCCTTCTTGATATCAAACAGCTGTTTTGATAACTTTCAGTCAGGATTTCATGCCAATCACAGCACTGAAACAGCACTGATTAAAGTTATAAATGACATACGTCTTAATACTGATGCAGGCAAAACATCGGTCCTGGTGTTACTGGACCTCAGTGCAGCTTTTGATACTGTTGATCACAACATACTGCTATATCGACTTGAACACTGGGTTGGGTTGACTGGTAAAGTTATCAATTGGTTAAAATCATACTTAAAAGATAGAAGCTTCTTTGTTACCATGGGAAATTGTACCTCAACATCAATGTCCTTGACCTGTGGTGTCCCCCAGGGGTCGATCCTTGGACCATTACTATTCAACCTTTATATGCTCCCACTTGGACAAATTATCAAGAACAACTCAATTTTGTATCACTGCTATGCAGATGACACCCAAATTTATTTTGCTCTATCACCTAATGATTATGCCCCCCTCGAATGTCTCTACCAGTGTATCGACCAAATCAACAACTGGATGTCACAAAATTTTCTTCAGCTGAACACAGATAAAACAGAAGTAATTCTATTTGGGAAAAAAAGATGAAAGACTCAGGATTACCACTATTCTTAACACAAAGGGGATTAAAACAAAAGATATGGTTAAAAATCTTGGTGTTTTCATTGACAGCGAGCTAAACTTTGACAGTCACATGAAAGCAATCACTAAATCGGCATTTTATCACCTAAAAAAACATTTCCAAACTAAGAGGACTTATGTCAAAAAATGATCTGGAAAAACTTATACATGCCTTCATCTCTAGTCGGGTTGACTATTGCAATGGCCTTTTCACAGGCCTGCCAAAAAAGACCATCAAACGACTTCAGGTGATTCAAAATGCAGCAGCTAGGGTTCTCACATGAACAAAAAGAACAGAGCACATTACTCCAATTCTAAGGTCCCTTCACTGGCTTCCAGTAAGCTACAGAATTGACTTTAAAGCATTGCTGCTGGTGTACAAATCTCTAAATGGTACAGGGCCCAATTACCTCTCTGATATGTTGCAGTGGCCTAACCCAATCAGATCTACCAGATCAAAACAGAAAAATTTACTGGTAAAACCTGTTGTTAAAACAAAGTGTGGTGAAGCAGCTTTTAGCTATGCAGTACAGCTATGGAACCAACTGCCAGAGGACATCAAAAATGCTCCTGCTGTTGGCAGCTTCAAATCTAGATTAAAGACCAAGCTGTTTTCAGATGCTTTCTGCTAACTGATAAATGTCATTATTTTTACATGTTTTAAACTTTACTTAACTTTTACAGTCTTTGCATGTTTTAAACTTTACTTAACTTTTATTCCATTTTATTCTGCTGTTTTTTACTGAACTTTTACTTCATTTTATTACTTTATTTCTACTATTGTTTAATTCTTATATTATTTTTATTTTTCTCTCTTCTTCCTCCTTTATTTTATGTAATTTTATTTTCTATTGTTTACTGTTTTGCCTTTACCTCTGTAAAGCACATTGAACTGCCACTGTGTATGAAATGCGCTATATAAATAAACTTTCCTTGCCTTGCCTTGCCTTATTACACCCTATATAGTGCACTCAAAGTATCCCACAATGCACCTTGAAAAGTAGTGTACAACCGATGGTCACTAACCAAGCAATATACCATCATGCATTGCGATCGCGCTGAAAGAAAGAAAGTGTGTTGGGGTGAATGGACGGATGAAGAAACACATTATATACAGACATTCAAGTACAATTAAAAATAGTAAGAGGATAGAAAAAAGCTAAAATAGAATAAGACAGATAAAATACAAGAATAAAAGTTACAGTGCGGAGTGAGGAATTAATCAAAAGTCTCAAATTTGATTTAATAAAAGGCAGCTGCAACGAAGAAAGTATTCAGCCTTGATTTAAAAGAACTGAAAGATGCAGCAGACACAAAGTACTTTGTAGCTATTGATTAATGTGGGAAATACGCTCAGTATAATATGGATTTATTATTTTGAAAACCCACCAGCCGGCTGATCTGGCACATTTTAATTGTGCGACAGTAATGATGTAAATAACAGTGCAACAAAGTAGTGTCCGAAAGTGTTTTTTTCATTTTACCAATGAGCTCACTGTATAGTCCTCTATAGTAATTCCCTATATAGGGAGTAGGGAGTAATGAACGAATGAGTGATTTCAGACACAGGGAAAGTGTCCAGAAGAACTGCAGCTGACTCTGTAAGATGCTCAGTAAAACTTACAGCTCAGTTCCTTGTAAAACTGCACTAACTGTACCTGAGTCGGCTTTTTTTAAGCAAAGGGTCATCACTGCTTACTGATCTCTTTATAGTATTTTTTAAATGAAGAAACATTTCATCTCATGAGTGTGCTTGCTGCACAAAGTTTACTTTATTAGTGTGCTTGCTCAAGCACACAGCAGCCAAAGTCTGACAAAAAAAACCTTGACATATCGAGGACCCGACATACCACGGCCCATCTACATTACAAAAACTTCCCTTACATATCTGACTGATGCGACAGAATTATGCATATTGTAACAATCAATATATACAGTTAGGTTCATAAATATTTGGACAGAGGCAACATTTTTCTAATTTTGGTTCTGTACATTACCACAATGAATTTTGAACAAAACAATTCAGATGCAGTTGAAGTTCAGACTTTCAGCTTTAATTCAGTGGGTTGAACAAAATGATTGCATAAAAATGTGAGGAACTAAAAGCATTTTTTAAACACAATCCCTTCATTTCAGGGGCTCAAAAGTAATTGGACAAATTAAATAATTGTAAATAAAATGTTCATTTCTAATACTTGGTTGAAAACCCTTTGTTGGCAATGACTGCCTGAAGTCTTGAACTCACGGACATCACCAGATGCTGTGTTTCCTCCTTTTTAATGCTCTGCCAGGCCTTTACTGCAGCGGTTTTCAGTTGCTGTTTGTTTGTTTGTGGGCCTTTCAGTCTGAAGTTTAGTCTTTAACAAGTGAAATGCATGCTCAATTGGGTTGAGATCAGGTGAGTGACTTGGCCATTCAAGAATATTCCACTTCTTTGCTTTAATAAACTCCTGGGTTGCTTTGGCTTTATGTTTTGGGTCATTGTCCATCTGTATTATGAAATGCCGATTATTATTTGGCTGCATTTGAGCACATAGTATGTCTCTGAATATCTCAGAATTCTTCCGGTTGCTTCTGTCCTGTGTCCCATCATCAATAAACGCTAGTGACCCAGTGCCACTGGCAGCCATCCCAAGACATCACACTGCCTCCGCCGTGTTTTACAGATGATGTGGTATGCTTTGGATCATGAGCTGTACCACGCCTTCGCCATACTTTTTTCTTTCCATCATTCTGGTAGAGGTTGATCTTGGTTTCATCTGTCCAAAGAATGTTCTTCCAGAACTGTGCTGGCTTTTTTAGATGTTTTTTAGCAAAGTCCAATCTAGCCTTTTTATTCTTGAGGCTTATGAGTGGCTTGCACCGTGCTGTGAACCCTCTGTATTTACTTTCATGCAGTCTTCTCTTTATGGTAGATTTGGATATTGATATGCCTACCTCCTGGAGAGTGTTGTTCACTTGGTTGGCTGTTGTGAAGGGGTTTCTCTTCACCATGGAAATTATTCTGCGATCATCCACTACTGTTGTCTTCTGTGAGTGTCCAGGTCTTTTTGCATTGATGAGTTCACCAGTGCTTTCTTTCTTTCTCAGGATGTACCAAACTGTAGATTTTGCCACTCCTAATATTGTAGCAATTTCTCGGATGGGTTTTTTCTGTTTTCGCAGCTTAAGGATGGCTTGTTTCACCTGCATGGAGAGCTCCTTTGACCGCATGTTTTCTTCACAGCAAAATCTTCCAAATGCAAGCACCACACCTCAAATCAACTCCAGGTCTTTTATCTGCTTAATTGAGAATGACATAACGAAGGAATTGCCCGCACCTGCCCATGAAATAGCCTTTGAGTCAATTGTCCAATTACTTTTGGTCCCTTTAAAAACAGGGTGGCACATGTTAAGGATCTGAAACTCCTAAACCCTTCATCCAATTTTAATGTGGATACCCTCAAATGAAAGCTGAAAGTCTGGACTTTATTTCCAAGTCCATTATATAACTACAACTTGAATATGCTTCAGTAAACAGGTAAAAAAAAACAAAATTTGTGTCAGTGTCCAAATATATATGGACCCAACTGTAAAAGAGGGAAGCCGGCAACAATGGTGTGGTTAACCAAACTATTTATTTTGAAATAACAATACATAATAAAAAAAATGCAGTCAAAGAGAAGAATGTCTAGGTGAGATAATTAAAGGTCTGATGACACGTTTTTGACATCTTTGGCGATGTTTTATAACATAAAAAGTAATTCCCGATGATCCATATATTAATTCACGAAGGTGCCTATTTTACAAGTTATGATAAAAAACGTGGCTATTTGGGCAAATTTGATGGGGCTGCAGCACCCAGGAGACGAATGAGGAGGAGGGGCTATATGACGTCAGTGAAAGAATCTTCCTCCTCACTTACCAGTTTGTTGTTGATGCGACAGGTGTTCAGTTTGTCATTATCTCATCTCATCTCATTATCTCTAGCCACTTTATCCTGTCCTACAGGGTCGCAGGCAAGCCGGAGCCTATCCCAGCTGACTACGGGCGAAAGGCAGGGTACACCCTGGACAAGTCACCAGGTCATCACAGGGCTGACACATAGATGCAGACAACCATTCACACTCACATTCACACCTACGGTCAATTTAGAGTCACCAGTTAACCTAACCTGCATGTCTTTGGACTGTGGGGGAAACCGGAGCACCCGGAGGAAACCCACGCGGACACGGGGAGAACATGCAAACTCCGCACAGAAAGGCCCTCGCCGGCCACGGGGCTCGAACCCAGAACCTTCTTTCTGTGAGGCGACAGCGCTAACCACTACACCACCGTGCCGCCAGTTTGTCATTATTAGTATTATTATTATACATTATTATATATATATAGTTATTATGCCTTTGCGTTGTGTTGCCGGCTTTTGCTCCAAAACCCACAAGGATGGGGTAAGTTTATTCAAGTTTCCCAGAGATCCCGAGCTGCATGCGAAGTGGGTGAGGCAAGTCAGGCACACTCGTGACAAGTGGGAGCCCTCACCAACATCCGTCCTGTGCTCTGAACACTTCGATTTGGATTGTTTTGACACCCTTCCCAGCTTAAAAGAATCTCTTGGGTGTGCAGTTCAGCACAAACGTGTGTTACTACCATCAGCAGTGCCTACAGTATTCCGGAGGGAGTCTACTAGTAGCTATGCCGGATCCAGCAGTCGCCTGGGACAAGGCGACTCCTCCAAAGACAGTCCTCCTGTCAGAACATGTGTTGAGAAACGGCATAAGATAAAGGTACGTAGAGCTATAGAGTGCTCCGACATGATGCTAAAAATAGTAACCATGCGGTCTGCGCGGCCATCTTGGAAGTCACTCACTCCAGAGCGCTCATAGAGTACACATCATAGAGTACACATTCATGATAATCATAAATGTAATCATAAAGTCGGCGTGATATCAGTCATGTATTTGCTTGTGAAAGCTTGCGGCTTTCATGTAACTGCCGCCTAGCAACGAGAGGCAAAGGGTAAAGAGGGTAGGCTATCATAGATTCTATTCAGAAGAGATCAACACATGATTGCTTAAAAATTAGATATTTTAACAATTTGCATCCGTTTTGTGATTATTGTGACACTTGTGTGTTATATAGAACTGTATGTCTTATCAGCACATCGAGGATCTTCCACCGGAGGCTTTAGCAAGTACTCGTAGCAACACTACACTTTACCCTTTGCCATGCGTTGTTAGGGAACGGTAGCAAGTACCCCAATGACCGACTTCAAGAATATGTAGAAAAAATTTAGAAATTATACTTTCCAAAAGTCATTTGAGCTTAGTGTATTGCATTTCCATTTATATTGTAGGTTCTTGCTGATGTTTTTGTGGAGTATGACGCAGCTGCTGAATCAGAAGCTGCAGAGTTTGTATGTACTAGTTGTGAACATTCACATTATTATCAATCTCATTTATTTAAAATCAGATAAAATCATGCCATCATGATCACTGCTTAAAGTACCAGTATTTGGTTGTTCTTTTGTTCAGAGGAAGAGCTAGCACTAGAGAGTTCACCGGCGTTTTCATGCGCCATTTCCATTGAGTATAACAGCCAGTGAACCGCAGCGTGTTCTTCCGCTGACGTCACAGCATGGCCGTGAGCCACGGACCCAGTTTTCTTGCGCTGTGCAATTAAAAGTTGGATATTCATGTAACAACAGCTTCTTTTCACATAATTATAACAGAAATCTAACATGTTTGCCATGTTGTATAGTTTATTTAAGAAATTGCATAGAGTCACGTTCGTGTCATCAGACCTTTAATGTAATGTGAGTATATGGATGCAATGCGTCAGTATGTTGAGAGAGTGAAGTAGAAGACAAAGAGAAGGTGCCAGTGGGAGAGAGAATCAAAGTGCCAACAGAGAAAGTGCCTCAACAAGTAGTGACCTAGGGAGAGAGAGAGAAAAGCCATTTTATAACCAAACCCCTCACCAGGTGTGTCCCTGTCCCATTAACCAATTAGCCTGAGCCAGGCCAGCACAGCCAGTGCACTGACTAGGCCAGGCCTGTAGGAGGCACAGCTGGGCGTAACAATATCCATATGCACATTTTGTCCATACACACTGAATATTTAAAAAATCAAGTATTCTCATGAGAGGAAACAGCTTACCTGATTGCTCAGATGGCATGTGCTCTACTTGTGCTTGCCTGCTGTACCTCTTGCCTAATCACATGAGTAGAGGGATGACATTAGAGTTGCCTTAAGAATACTCTGGCCTCACATAACCACTTATACTTAATGCATCAGTCAGATAGGCCTTCTGGATGTAATCATTATCTTACCTGGTCTTCCATTTATATTTTGTGTTTCCCTTTGCTGCAGCTATCAGTGACCTCTGTTCTTCAATGAATGTCTTGAATTCAGGGCATGGTATTTTAAAATTCAATCTGACTTGAAGCTCAGCCTTCACCATTGCAACTGACAGTCTGTTTCTCTTATCAGACCAAACATCTTCCATATGACTGAAAACTCGCTCTGCAAGGCATTGCTCACAGGTATTGAAGAAACAAAAGCAACTACTTTCAACAGTTCAGTTGACTCAGGCTACATCCACATGACAACGGCAACGAGATTTTATTAAAAAAAATATCGCGTCCACATGGGCAATGGATCAGTAAAATATCAGGTACATATGGCAACGCAATGCTTGCTGAAAATGATGCAATACACATGCCACACCTCTAGGGGCGCTGTAAGACGGTCCCATCAGAGACACCAGAACAATAGAAGAAGTAGACGCATGTGCATAAACTCCTTCTTCTACCCGGTGTGAAGCACTGTCAGGAACAAACACACAACAAGAGGAAGATGGCTGCGACTATGTGAGGAAATCGTGCCTTCTGTGTGTACAAATTAGTTTTATTAGTGTGCATAGTTTTATATAACTTAATTTTCTTATTGTGTGTGAACATTTTGAAAAGCATTTTTATATAATTTATATAACTTTTTATATTGTGTGAACATTTTGAAAAGCAGTCTCATCTCATCTCATTATCTCTAGCCGCTTTATCCTTCTACAGGGTCGCAGGCAAGCTGGAGCCTATCCCAGCTGGCTACGGGCGAAAGGCGGGGTACACCCTGGACAAGTCGCCAGGTCATCACAGGGCTGACACATAGACACAGACAACCATTCACACTCACATTCACACCTACGGTCAATTTAGAGTCACCAGTTAACCTAACCTGCATGTCTTTGGACTGTGGGGGAAACCGGAGTACCCGGAGGAAACCCACGCGGACACGGGGAGAACATGCAAACTCCACACAGAAAGGCCCTCGCCGGCCCCGGGGCTCGAACCCAGGACCTTCTTGCTGTGAGGCGACAGCGCTAACCACTATCCAATTAAAAAAAAAAAAATTCAAGAAATGGTTCAGTTACTTGTTTATTTAAAAGAAAAGCTGTATACAAAAGTGAATGCAATGCAGTGGTTCATACAAAACAGCGAGAGTGCTGCTTGTTCTAGTCATGTGGTTGTGACGTCATCGTAAACAAATCCGTTCTACTCATCCAGACGACTTCGCAACGGCGCCGTTGCCAGATTTTTCTACTCTGGAACCTGTTCTCAAAAAATATCGTTGTGGGGCACCCAAAACACCGGTGCCGTGTGGACGCCAGGCCGACACGATAAACAATTTTATCAGATTCACCTGAATTTGTTGCTGTGTGGACAGGGCCTCAGTTGCCTTGCTGAAAAAAAAGGCCCACTTTCTATCTGGTGTTAGGTCTTTTGGAATGGTGTCTAACACCTCATTCAGGATGACCATATCACTGTACAGCTTGTTTTCATCAACATCCAGGGCAAGTTTCTCCACTAAAAGATCCAACTCAGACCACTGGAGTGATTGTCCTTCTTTAAGGCCAAGTTTACATTAGACCGTATCTGTCTCGTTTTCTTCGCGGATGCACTGTCCGTTTACATTAAAACGCCTGGAAACGCCAGGAAACGGGAATCCGCTAGGGTCCATGTATTCAATCCAGATCGTGTCTGGTCCGGTGCTGTGTAAACATTGAGAATACGCGGATACGCTGTGCTGAGCTCTAGCTGGCGTCGTCATTGGACAACGTCACTGTGACATCCACCTTCCTGATTCGCTGGCGTTGGTCATGTGACGCGACTGCTGAAAAACGGCGCGGACTTCCGCCTTGTATCACCTTTCATTAAAGAGTATAAAAGTATGAAAATACTGCAAATACTGATGCAAATACTGCCCATTGTGTAGTTATGCTTGTCTTTAGGCTTGCCATCCTTCCACTTGCAAGTGGTAAGTGACGCGCATACCCGATATGCACTGAGAGCACACACACAGCGGCTCAGTCCCGAATCACTGCTCGTGCACTTCACTCGCGCGCTCTGTGAGCTGCGCAGGGCCGGAGTGCGCACCCTCCAGAGGGCACTTGCTGTTCAGGGCGGAGTGATTTGGAGCGCAGGATGCCTGCGGAGCCGAGCGTATCCGTGTATTGGCGTTGCTGTGTGCACGCTAATCGTGTATTGGCATTGCTGTGTGCACGCTAATCGTTTTAAAAACGTTAATCTGATGATCCGCTGATACGGTCTAATGTAAACCCCACCTAAGGCTGAGACAGGCAATATGTGCAATTATCTGATCATTGAAATCAAATTTGTCCTCAAGATATTGCACTGCTTTTTCCAAAAATCTGTCTACCAGGCTTTTGAACTTCTCCTGTTGTAGAGGTAGAAGTTTCCTGAGTGTTTGCTTTGCTTTACTGCCATAGAATTGGTCTTTGCGTCTTGCAATCAACTGACTGCGCAAATGGTTCATCACAGAGTGCACATCAATAACAGTTGCACTGTCACTCTCTAATATTCTAATAGATGAGTCAAACTCTTGTATCACATTGTGCATGAATGCCAGGACACATTCAACAACAGTACCATCCACATTCTCTGCATCAGTTGCACCACACGCAAATGCCCAGATGACACTTGAGCAGTCCTCCTGTCCTAGAGACACAAAATAAGACTTTAGAGCTTGCCAACTCTCCAAAATCCTCTGAATTGCTGGCAGCAAAGACAGCCACCCTGTGGGGACATGTCTCAGAATGTCCTTATATTTTGTATTTGTAAATTCACAGAAGTCCTTAAGCAATTACACTTTTTTAGCAGAACAACTGAATTCACGGCGGCACGGTGGTGTAGTGGTTAGCGCTGTCACCTCACAGCAAGAAGGTCCTGGGTTCGAGCCCCGTGGCCGGCGAGGGCCTTTCTGTGCGGAGTTTGCATGTTCTCCCCGTGTCCACGTGGGTTTCCTCTGGGTGCTCCGGTTTCCCCCACAGTCCAAAGACATGCAGGTTAGGCTAACTGGTGACTCTAAATTGACCATAGGTGTGAATGTGAGTGTGAATGGTTGTCTGTGTCTATGTGTCAGCCCTGTGATGACCTGGCGACTTGTCCAGGGTGTACCCTGCCTTTCGCCCGTAGTCAGCTGGGATAGGCTCCAGCTTGCCTGCGACCCTGTAGAACAGGATAAAGCGGCTAGAGATAATGAGATGAGATGAGAACTGAATTCACTATACACCTTCAGCACAAAGGCCTCCACATCACTAACCTGGGCCCGCCCATCCTAAGTGTGACGCAACACGAGGGCCTGTTGCGAGCTTAGTCTGGCAAAGCAAGCTATCTCCAGCTCTTCCAAGCTCCCAAAAAATCGGGAGCCAATCAACTTTGAGCATCTCCAACGGCCCTGGGTAGAGGCGTGTTCAAGGCAGTGACATAGTAGAACTGCGACCGGAAGCCATAGATTGTTTACAGAATCTATGCCGGAAGCGCTTCATTCACTAGAAACATTACGAACATGGAGCAGCGGCAAGCCTTTGACACAGCAGTAGATGCTGTATTGAAAGCATTCAACGGGAAGTTCTCATTGAAAATGGAGCAAAGAGCAGCCCTGGAGGTATTTATCTTCTTCCTGTTACTCAAGCAGTTTCCGTCGCGTCACATACGTCAGAGGAAAGAGTGATGTGATTGGTTTAAGCTTCGTCACAGCCTTTTCTGGCTTCGACCAGTAGCAAACTGAGGCATTTCAGGGAGGCGGGTCAACCACGCCTTTGGGAAACGGTTGGGCTTAATATCTTTGCCAGACCAAATGCTCACAGAGCTTTGTAGTCGTGTTAGCCAGACTACCACATCACACCCTCCAGCACTGAAGATGCGATTTGCTGTTTTCACAGTGTTGTTAATGATATGACACTTCCAATTGCCCTTCAGAATATGTGGATTAGCTGCTTTGAGTTTCTGAAAAACAGATTTGTGCCGCCCATAATTAACTGATGCATTATCTGCACCATAGGCGCTGATTTGGCTGATTGAAAGCCCATTGCTCTCAGTAATGGTGACTATCTGCTTGAATATGGTCTCACTAGACTCGTCAGGGTCGTCATAGAATTCTAACAAGCCATACTTGACACCTTCAGAGGCACTGGACTGTGTAGGGAAACAATTTTGCATGGCCAGAGTTGGAAGCATCAGAACATACTGCAAAGTAGTGTGCTCTCTTCAACTCTTCTGCTAGTCTTTGCTGACTAAATGGTGCCAACACATTTTCGACTAAAGGCCAATTTATGCTGACAACGCAGTCCTCGCAGATGGTGTCGCAGATGGCGTCTGCGTAGCCCCCCCCTTCGCAGATGCTCTGCGCGCACCTCCCAAAAATTGTGACCACCGCAGAAGCCTCGCAGACAGCGTCGCAGACAAGAGGGCTCTGATTGGTCCACTCTACATCCGCTGTACATGCACTTCTGCTTCCCTACTTTCCCGGTTTGGTTTGTTTTCACTACCGCCATTTTTAAAAACACGAGCGAAGATGGAGCAACACAAAGAGCGGTTGATTGAGGAAGTGAGGAAGTACGTACATCTATATGACTCCAGTTCTAGTCATTATAAGTAACCGGAGGATAAACACTCCACTAACCACACCCACCAACTACTCCTAGCGATTTTGCGACTTCGCGCCCCCTTGCGTTGTGGCGGTGAATAACATCGCGCACGCCTATTACTCCCTGCTCAACGATAAATTACAACTGTCTGCGAAAAGCTATCTGCGAAAGCCTTGTCGCAAGAGCATGCAGAGGCCCTAAGGCCTCACTCTTAGGCCCTGTCCACACGGCAACGGATTCAGGTGAATCTGATAAAATTGTTTATCGTTTCGGCCTGGCGTCCACACGGCACCGGCGTTTTGGGTGCCCCACAACGATATTTTTTGAGAACGGGTTCCAGAGTGGAAAAATCTGGCAACGGCGCCGTTGCGAAGTCATCTGGATGAGTAGAACGGATTTGTTTACGATGACGTCACAACCACATGACTAGAACAAGCAGCACTCTCGCTGTTTTGTATGAACCACTGCATTGCATTCACTTTTGTATACAGCTTTTCTTTTAAATAAACAAGTAACTGAACCAGTTCTTGAATTTCTTATTTTATTGGATAAGACTGCTTTTCAAAATGTTCACACACAATATAAAAAGTTATATAAATTATATAAAAATGCTTTTCAAAATGTTCACACACAATAAGAAAATTAAGTTATATAAAACTATGCACACTAATAAAACTAATTTGTACACACAGAAGGCACGATTTCCTCACGTAGTCGCAGCCATCTTCTTCTTGTTGTGTGTTTGTTCCTGACAGTGCTTCACACCGGGTAGAAGAAGGGGTTTATCCGCATGCGTCTACTTCTTCTGTTGTTCTGGTGTCTCCGATGGGACCGTCTTACAGCGCCCCTAGAGGTGTGGCATGTGTGTATTGCATCGTTTTCAGCAAGCGTTGCGTTGCCATATGTACCTGATATTTTACTGACCCGTTGCCCATATGGACGCGATTTTTTTTAATAAAATCTCGTTGGCGTTGTCATGTGGATGTAGCCTTAGTTCTGCCACAGGACATCTTTGTTGCAATGTCGGAGTCACTAAATATTTTAGCACTGACTTTGTTGCCACAATCGGTTGACAGGTAGCTATGACCATGTCACACACCATGATAAGTGGCTGTTAATTCAGCGACAGTAACTTTGTCTTCTGAGCTTTTGGTTATCATAAATGATGAAATTGCCCTCGTTTGTTTCGTAACCTGAACGCGACTCTGATGTTTTTTGGTTTTGGCATGGTCATCTAAAGCAGTTTTCCCTTCATGCTTAACGATAATTTTTGCTGAGCAAAGGGAACACGTAGCAGAATGTGGATCGCCTGGGGTGGGTTTTAGCCATGAGTAATTTACGTTTTTCATCCAGTCATTATTAAAACAAGTGTAACGTTTCATTTTCTTTTTAACTGGCCTGTCAGTCCCCGTAGTACCATCATCCTCAGTCGTCTCTCCTCCCATGATGTCAGCGATATTTGGCAGATTCTACCATAACAGAGGCCAGTTAAGTCCCATCTCCTTAAATTGCTGAATTGATTATTTTGATCATTCTATTAAGTTTTTCTAGTAGCATTTGGGGTCTTGGACATTCACAGTAAATTTAGGACAGTAGTCCTGGTAACTAATTAATAAAAGCCTGACATGACAGACATGCTAAATGACAATAGAAACACATCGGTTTCTATCATCAAAATCTGACAGACAAACTAACGTCTACCATCATATTCTGACAGACACTCTAGATGGCAATAGCAACAAAACTGTTTCTTACATTATTAATCTGACAAATTTAGTGATAATATTAAATGCCTCATCACTAGAACCAAATAATAAAATAAAATATTGAAATAAAAAAGATAAAATTTATTTTCAAAATTGAAATATCAACAATAATTGTCAGAACAGTGACGATAGACATGACTGTGTCACTTTTGCAGGGAAATAACACATTGAAATGGCCTGTCGGCTGAAAGGGTCGCAAGTGGCTCTGATTTTTCTCAACTTACGATAGTTTTCCTCCAGAAAAATTTAAATATGAATGCACAAATATATTCTCAATGTTTCTATCGTCAAAAATTTCTATCGTCAGGATAGCTGACTGAAAATCTTACCTTGATTTATTTGATGAAATCTAGCTGTCAGAACTCCAAGTCTTGCCCGGAAGTAAATGTCTGCTGTCACAAAACTCATGCGCAGTAGAATTTCCTCTTTGCATCAGTCAACATGTCCGTGGTGAGGGCTTGAATTTTGCTATCATCAGGTGCATTTGACTGACAGACTGACGATAGCATTTTTTAAAAATAACTGTGGGCTTCTCTCGTGAACGAAATAGTTTTTTTGCTGTTTATCTGTTGACACCCAAAAATTATAAAGCCTGCTTCCACACAATAACTACCAAAGATCCATAATGGCTGAGTCTATCGTCAGGTCATCTGACAGAAATTCACTGACGATAGCAACAGGGATAATGAAAGGGATTTTTAAAATGGGAGTTATGTCTGTCAGATATGTCAAAGAAATAGAACTTTATTCTTTAAAAATCTTTTATTGATATAGTCAGTGTATTTTTAAATGACGTGCTGTTTTAGAAGACCAAATACCATATTTTCAATCTTGAAAATATTACCTCACTGAAAAAAGGACAAGAAAAATTGCTTATTTTGTGGGCAAGTGGTTAATGGATCCAGTTATGGTAGAATCTGCCATTTAGAAGAACCTGATTTGCGGTTTGACTCCGCTTTCCGCTTCCCAACCTCCAGCACGCGGCGCCTCAGTTTAATTGATGCGCGAGCGAGATGGCTATGCTACGTCACATCCCCCACCTGCCCTGCCAGTGGCCGTGCATGCAGCCTGCGCACGAGAGAGAGAGAGACTGAGAGTGAGCACAATGATATTGCGACGCATATTTGGAGTGCATGGACGCGCAGGAAAACATATTAGATGATCAGGAATGTTCATGTTGACATAGCCCATTAAAAACCGGGACATTTTGTGTCCCGGGAGAATTAAAAAAAAATCCGGGATGGGCTACAAAAAAGAAGGACAATCCCGGGAAAACCGGGACAGGTGGCAACCCTGAGCCAAAGGGTGTTGTGTGCTGGCAAGCACACTATTGTTCTTAAGTTTACTTATTCTGCCTTATTCCAACACATTTTTTGGATCCACTACTCCTCCTAGGGCTTTCAAGATAGAGACACCGTTCCAACTCTGAGACGTCTTGCCCGAAGTGGTGTAGTGTGCTTGTATACAGCTTTTGGATCAATGCACCCGTTCTCTTGTTCTTGTCGTTTTTCTTTTGTTTTTTTCCCATAGAGAATGAATAGGGCTCATGAATCGAATTGTCCTACTCGGACACGCTCCATCGCAGATGCACCAAACCTCATGTGATACTTCAGGCCAACTCCCCCGACACATACATGCAATCGGTTCTGACCTGCACTCATATTTTTCCTTTCTTTTTGCTCATCCCTTTTTCCTCCATAGGCTTGCATTGATTTTTGGCCCCATTGAAAATGAATGGTGTTTCAGGAGAAAAACTTTCACTCTCCATCAATTTTTTTAACCAAGTGACCAAACTTCAAGAAACTTCACTTGATGCCTCAGGCCAAGTCCCCGCACAGATCCATCTACTCATCTGAGACCTGCACTCGTCTTTTCCTTGGTTTTCATGCGTCTCTTTTTACCTCCATAGGCTTCCATTGATTTTTGGCCCCATTCAAATGAATGGAGTTTTGCTCAGTAACACTTCACCACATCCACCAAACTTCATATGGCACCTCAGATCAACTCACCCATCACACACATGATATCAGCTCTGACCCGCACTCGTCTTTGTCTTGCCTTTCATCCGTCCATTTTTTCTCCATTTTGCCACTAATCAATGGAAGCTTGACTGAGTCATTCCTCCCTTCCCCCATAGGTGATGATGCATTTGGCAAGGATCTGCTCATTTGAGACTTTGACAGCAAATCAACTTCAACTCAATGGCCACTTTATTAGGAATACTTACATGCACACGATAGCAATTAGCATATAAGCATTCATGTGTTACCATGCTAGCTGTTAGCATGTTACCCATTATGATATCATGCCTGCTGTTAGCTTGCGAGTTGTTAGCATGTTCACCATTAGCATGTTATCATGAGAGCTGTTAACATGTTAGGATTAGCATGGTAGCATGCAGAGTTCGCATGTTTGCTGTTAGCGAGTTCACCTGAGCATGTTAGCATGCTAACTGTTAGCATGTTAGCTGTTAGCATGTCACCCTCAGCATGTTAGCATGTGAAAAGTTAACATACTAGCCATTAGCATGTTAGCCTGTTAGCTGTTAGCATGATAGCTGTCAGCATATTAGCCTTAAAGTGTTAGAATTTTAACAAATAGCATGTTAATCATTAGCATGTTAGAATGCTACAGTAGCTGTTAGCATGTTATCTATTAGCATGTTAGCATTAACATGTTAACATGCTAGCTTTTAGCATGTTAGTATGCTGTTACTATGCTAACTGTTAGCATGTTAGTATGTAACACTTCACGACACATCCACCAAACTTCATATGGCATCTCAGATCAACTTACCCATCTCACACATGATATCAGCTCTGACCCACACTCATATTTGTCTTGCCTTTCATCCATCCATCCATTTTTCCTCCACATTGCTGCCAATTATTTGAAGCTTGACTGAATCATCCCCCCATTTCCCCATAAGTCATAATGCATTTGGCAAAGATTTACTAATTTGAGACACTGACAGCAAATCAACTTCAACTCCATGGCCACTTTATTCAGAATACTTGCTCTCTCTCTCTCTCTCTCTCTCTCTCACACACACACACACACACCACATATTATTCATTAGCTTATTATCATGTTGGCTGCTAGCATGTTAGCTGTTTGCATATTAGCATGCAAGCTGTTAGCATGTTAGCCTTCACATGTTAACATGCTAACTGTTAGCATGTTAGCTTAGGCATGTTAGCATGCAACTGTTAGCATGTTAGCTGTTAATATGTTAGCGTTAGCATGCTAACAGTTAACATATTAGCTGTTTACATATTAACATGCTAGCTGTTAGCATATTATCCTCAGTATGTTAGCATGTTAACATTTAACGTTAGTCATTAGCATGTTAACAGTTAGCATGTTAGCCATAGTATGCTAGCATGTTAACCTTAGCATATTAACATGCTAGCTGTTAGCATATTAGCCTCAACATGTTAGCATGTTAACAGTTAGCATGTTAATCATTAGCATGTTAACATTAGCATATTAGCATACTAGCTGTTGCCATATTAGCCTCAGCATGTTAGCATGCTAACAGTTAACATGTTATCCATTAGCATGTTAGCATGCTAGCTGTTGGCATGCTAGTTATTAGGATATTAGCCTTAGTGTTAGCATGCTACTAATTAACGTTATTCATTAGCATGTTAGCTGTTAGCATGCTACCTGTTAGCATGTTAGAATGTAAACTGTTAGCATGCTAGCTGTTAGCATGTTCACATTAACATGCTAGCTGTTGGCATGCTATCAGTAAGCATGTTAGTATGCTAGCTGTTAGCATGCTAGCCTTAGCATGTTAGCATGATAGCTGTTCTGCTACAGGTCAGCAAGCACATTTTGCATTTTCTTTGTGGAAATGCAGTCTAGTTTAGAGTCTTCTTATTTTTTATTCTATTTATATAACTACTCTTGTTTAGTTTTAAATTCTTTTATCCTAACTGTTCAAGCACCCACCACCAAAATAAATTCTTTGCATGTGAGAATGTACTTGGCAATAAACTTGATTCTGATTCACTATTGACATTAAAAACACACACCTGTCAAAATTGACCATACCACCAAACACTCCTATTGGTTGTATGCAGTCATGTGACTTTTGCTTGCCAGTTTACTTGCAGTAAACTTGTTTTTCTTTTTTGTGTTTATGTGGTTTGATGTTTGTTTTTTGTTTTTGTTTGTCCACTGATTGTGGTGTAGCTCCGGACCCAGTTTTGGGCATCCATTCCCTCTAGGCCTTGGTTTGCCGTGGGTGATGCCTGTGCTCCTCGCTATGGACTGCCGTGAGCTCGTTGCTCATTTTGACATTGGGATTGTCCAGTACTCTGTGCACCAGTGCTTTTGTGCTTGGTGCAGTGTTCTGGGTGGTGTTGCTCAGTGGCATCACAGCGGCTGTGCAGGCAGTTTGAGACATACCAGCACTCTGTATGGCGGTGCTTCTGTGCTCGCTTTGTGGATCCATGGTGCGGTGTTCTGGGTGGTGTTGCCCGGTGGCGGGGCGATGGCTGTGCAGGCGGTGTGGGACTTGTTTCCGTGTGCCTTTTGGTGGGACTGTGGCTGCTACACCATTGGAATGACATCCTGACCTTTATATAGTGAACTTTTTTCCGCCCTTTCCTTATAATTGTAAAGTGATTATGAGTATGAGAAAGGTGCTATATAAATTTAACTTATTATTATTATTATTATTATTATTATTATTATTATGAAATAAAGGAAAATGTCAAGAAACATCATTTTTGAATCCAAATGAAATACATCAGAAGAATTTACAAACCTTTCACACAGTGATCACTGCAAACTCGAGCATTCGTCAACTCTGCTTCCTTTAAGGTTCAAGAGCCACCTTTCTCATTGTCTTTTGTTAAAATCCTTTGCCCTTTCACTCTTTATCATTTCATGGGGAACCCGGAAGAAACTTTTCTGTTTCACAGTTTGTTTTATTTGAACAGCCCAAAACAATGCAAGTGCAGGGCATTTTAATGACTTTCAAGGCGCCCCAGTGATACTAACGCTTTGTGAACAGTGAGCTTAGCTGATCACCACTGTGGCAGTTTGTAGGAGTGGGAGGAGCACAGAAGACGGCAGGCCAGAACTGAGTTTCGTAACTCTTTATTTTTACACTTTTCAGTGGTCTCTCATATACACACACAGACACGCACACACACATCAGGTGTCTGGTTGGGGAGAGCTCTCCTCTGCTCTCGCTCTCTCCTTAAATAGGGCGCGGTCACTGGGGAAGACACACAAACACACGTTAATCAACATCAGGTGCAGTGATTCTGCCACTTACCTTCCCTGACTCCACCCTCCTGTCACAGACCAACGCTTGACCACGCCCCCGCTGCCACAACCACTTCATGTTTTCCATATATAATGAGGAGGATGTGACATTGGATGCAACCCACCTATTTCCCTGTAGTGGTATGGCCCCCCAGTTTCCCATTGGAACCAGGAAGTGTCGGTGTGTGAAACTGAGTTGATTTACAAAGTTTTAACCAATACATTAAAAATATTTTCACAGCCACTGTGAATGTTTGTATTTCTTGGTACCAGATAATGTTTATACAGATGAGAGGTGAACATGACAAAGCATAAGGACAGAATATTTCTGTTTGTACACAAACATCTTGTTTAAAATGCCAGTAGGTCTTTCCCTGCACTTCGAAAACAACTTAGTTTGTGAAAATGGACTTAATCTATGGCAAATGGTGATAAAAGACACAATGAACAGAAAAACAGAACAGAAACAATACTAACCATACATATGGAGAAACAGTAGCAACAGTTCTGCTCATAGTTGTTTTTACCAGTAAACGGTTTACTTCTGCATGGCACAGCTCTATCCGTCACACTCCATTTAAGCAGTGTGCATTTTCATTTTTTTAAAATTGTAGAATCCTGTGTAGATCTTGAAATGCACATTGAAATTTGCTCTGTTCTGTTGTGTAGGATTAGATGTTGATATCCCTTGTTACATACTTGAGGTACCAATGAGACTCTGTGGGGTGGTCGATTGAGTGATGGCATCCTTTGGGTTATCAAGTGGGCACCCTCCTTCATGGGTGTTTCGCTGATAGGCCCACGACACTTCCAGAGGGTTCAGCAGTGAATCCCAGCATCCCAGGTTCACCCCCTAGATGCCATCAACTCATTTGAGGGCCCAAGTGGAGTCCTTCCTCATCATCCACAGCCACTGACTCCCCTTTTCAGCAGCCTTGGAGAGGTCTTTGACTGCCTGCTGTTAAGCCTTCCCTCGCACTCCCATCTCCCTGAGTAGCCTGGATGTAGAGGTGGCTATGAACCCTCTGCAGCCTACTTCCACGGGGCGTACCTTCTCTTTCCAGCACATCGGCTGCAAGCTCAGCGTACCTCAGCTTCTTCCACTCGTAGGCCTCATCCAAGGCATTCTCCCAGGGCACAGTGAGCTCAATGATGTAGACCAGCTTGAGCGAGGCTGACCACAGCACAAGGTCTGATCACAGGTTGATGGATGCGATCTTCTGACGTGGGCCAGAAGCAGAGCTTCTGGCCCACGTCTGCCAGCATCTTCCAGTCCCATGCACCACCTAGCTGCCCAGTGTCTGGTCTTATGGTGGTGAGGCTCGCTTGACTCTCACCCACCCGGACAAATGTTGTTGCCTGCCAGCAGGATGATGGGGGTGGAAGGGCATTGACACTTGTCCGTCGACTTTCCAGCACTGCTGCAAGACATTTTAACACCTGGTTGTGCTGCCAGGTGTAACGGCCTTGGGTGAGGCTGGTCTTGCAGCCCATTAAGATGTGCTTCAGTGTTGCTGGACTTGGACATAGAGGGCACGTGGGGTCTTCACCATACCACTGGCTTAGGTTTGCGGGAGAAGGCAGGGCATCGTAGGCAGCTCTGATGGTAAAGCTCGCCCTGAATACCTCCATATCTCACAGCTCTTTCCAGGAGATCTTCCTCTTCTCTACTCCTTCCCATGCCATCCACTGCCCTTGCTTTGCTTGCACCACAGCTTGTGCACACCTTCCTGCTTGCTCTTCCCAACATACCTCCTGGACCACCAGCTTGCATCTCTGTGATGGAGTGACCTTGCTCCAGGCTGGTGTGCTGGCCCCAAGGCCAAGACCACTCCTCCCCTCCTGCACTTGGCCCACGATGTCCCTGTATCTGAGTAATGCCTTTGCCTGCTCAGTTGCAGCCAATGGAGTCCACTTCCTCCCAGTGGCCAGGATGGGGGCAGCCTGGGCTACAAATGGATCACTTGAATCCATCAGCATCATCTCCAGTCTGACTTTAGTGCACTTGTACTCCTCTGATAGACTGGCAATGGGCAGATCTAACATCCCTTTGCTGTAGAGCCCAATACTGCTGAGGCACCTGGGAAGGCCAAGCCACTTCCTTGCATATGAGCTGACCAGCCTCTCCAGCTTTTCCACCTTTGAGAGCGGGACTTCACAGAGGGTTAGTGGCCAAATAAGATGTGGAAGTAGTCCATATTGCATGCAGCAGAGCTTCAGCTTGCCAGGAAGTAGGGTTCTGTCAATGTTCTCCAGACCACTGGCTACCTCCTTCCTGAGCTGATCTACCTGCTCTTTGTCTTTGAGGGAGGCATCATACCAATGACCTAGGCTCTTTACAGGCTTCTCAGAGACAGTTGGAATAGGTTCCTCACCAATGTGGAAGCGGTGGACTGACAGTTTCCCCTTGACAATGGAGATGCTTCTGGACTTGCTCAGCTTGATCTTCATGTGAGCCAGCTCAATATTTTCCTGGAGCTTTCTTAGCAGCCATACAGTACAAGCCTTGGTCATGGTGAGTGTTGTGAGGTCATCCATGTAGGCTCTGACAGGCGGCAGCCTCAGGCCAGGTCTTATTCGCTGTCCACCAACCACCCATCGAGAGGCTTGGATGATCACCTCCATGGCCAAGGTGAAGGCCAGTGGGGAGATGGTGCAGCCAGCCATGATTCGCACTTCTAGGTGTTGCCATGTTGTGGTGTACTCGGCTGTTGTCAAGCAGAGCTGGATGTCCTGGAAGTAGGCCTTGACAAGGTTTGTGAGAGCTGCTGGGACCCTGAAGTAGTCGACTGCTGTCCACAGGAGGTTGTGAGGGACTGAGCCAAAGGCATTGGCGAGATCCAGAAAAAACACATGAAGGTCTGTTCCCTCCTTCTTGGTGACCTGGATCTGATGCCAGATGATACTAGCATGTTCCACACAACCAGAGAAATCTGAGATGCCTGCTTTTTGAATCGATGTGTCAATCAGGTCTTTGCAGGTATCCTGCCAGTCTGTGAGTGACCACGCTGAAGCTTCTTCCATTGCTTCTTCAGCTGCCTCCTCTCCTTGACTAGGCAATATATTTCTGTCTGCCTTCTGGACTTAGTGAGGATTGACGGAGTAGATCATTTGCCTTCGACCACTCCGAACCGTTCCACTCCATAGGCATAGATTACATCGCCCATTCTCTCCGACTTCTTAATGGTGGTGTCTCTGATCCCTTCTAGGATGTTGCAGAGATTGGTGTTGACCTCCTTCCACAGTGTCTTGTTGCAGGATTTTGGCCACTTGACTAATGGCCTTCGCCCCTGGATCTTCTTCTCCACTGCTGGTCATAATGGGTTGGGTTCAGGTTGCTCTCCTGTGCCTAGATCTCCCTCCTCTGGTAAAGGGGTGTTGATGTCCTGCAGACTGTGGTGTGTATCCTGCTGCTGAATTTCAGTCGACTGACTCGGCCTACTTCTCAGAAAGTAGTTGTCAATGCGACTTCCCTGTTGACCCTTCTTTAGGCACCCTTTCTTGCCCTGATGTATTTTCAGGCCTTGGGTGGAAGTAACCTTTGACCAGCCACATATGCAGCTCTGGAGTTTGTGTCCTGCTGTAGCTGTTGGAGCCTCAGGTATGCTGATCATTAATCTCATAGTCTGTTCCATTCCTGTGTTCGTTACCGGGTTGTCTGCCGATGAGCCATCTTCCGCACCCGCTGTCACTGGCTCAGGGGATATTTTCTTCTTAAGACTTTTTGTAGCCATGTGTGGGCGGGACCCATACACCAGTTGTGCTGGATCCCGCTGCCATGGGTAGCTAGCCCGTGGCAGCCCCGTTGGGGTCTATTCCCTCCTGCCAGCTGTCTTTCCATGCTGTCACAAGTTCTTTCCCTTGTTGTCAGCTGTCCTTTCTCAGCAGTCACTGGTTCACCAGATGATCAGTTCTGTTGTGTAGGATTAGATGTTAATATCCCTCATTACATACTTGAGGTACCGATGAGACTCTGTGGGGTGGTCGATTGAGTGATGGCATCCTTTGGGTTATCAAGTGGGCACCCTCCTTCATGGGTGTTTCGCTGATAGACCCACAACACCTCCAGATTCAGCAGTGGTTCAGCAGTGAATCCAAGTGTCCCAGGTTCACCCCAGATGCCATCAACTAAGCTGAACTCTGAATAAAATTTTCCCCTCTATCTGTCCAGTTTTACGATAATATCAAATTCTCTAGACATCTGCAAACTTGTACAATCAGCAGTCACACCATCTCCAGCCATAAACATTGCCATGACATTATGACAACAATGCAACATTTGAAACTGTAAACATTATTTGGACAATGAACAGATTTGTTGTGAATAACAGGTTGTTATTTGCTTCTTTGTTCAGACTCCATTAACAATTCAAGAAAATATATATTTCAAATAAATGTTACAGCTCAAAACATGAAGTAAGATGGCTTTTAACATTAGCAAACTAACTTACCAAGATGAATCTTCTTCATCCAGTGAGCGACCTACTTCTATTAGGGTTTTGCTGGGATTTGAACCTGGTTCATTGGTGTGATAATCCAGCAAACCCCCACTAGGCCACCAGGGGGATGACTCAAGTGCAGAGGCATGAGGCGGAAGTAGAAAAGTATCAAAAAGTTTATTTACAATATTTACAGTCCAAACAAAAATATAATCCAAAAAATGCTCAGAAGATGAAGGGAAAAATAAAATATCCAAAAGGTCAAAGTTAAATACAAAAGCAAAAAACTAGAAAAGAAAAGGCAAAATACCAATGCTCAGAAGATCAAAAAACAGTAAACACAAAGTCCAAAAAGTCCAAAAAGAAAAGCAAAGTGCAAAACCAAAGAGACAACGGCAAGGAACACAGAACAGAGGTAACTGGAGCTAAACATAACAGCACAAAGACTCCGTGACAAGAAGACTGAACTCAGGGGTATAAATACACAAACTAAAATAGGCCACAGGTGACACTAATGAGGACTAGGCGGGGCACAAGACACATGGAAAACAACAAACATAAAACACAGAAACAGTGGCGGCCTCTAGAGGCCAAAACAAACATGACAAGAAAATGAAATAACAGTGGCCTCTAGAGGCCAAAACAGTCCCAGTCCTAACAGGACCCCCCCCCCCAGGAGCGTCTCCTGACGTTCCCAGGGCGATCCGGATGGGCCGAATGGAAGTCCTGACACAGTTCTTTATCTAAGACGTCCCAAGCGGGAACCCAGCAGCGCTCCTCAGGACCATAGCCCTCCCACTCCACAAGATATTGCAGCCCGCCAGGGACCCGGCGGGAGTCAAGCAGGCGATGCACGGTGAACACAGTCTGACCCTGGAAGATGCGGGGGGGTGGGGGGTTCCTAGGGGCAGGGGCATACGTGGACGTCAGTACAGGTCACAACAGGGAAACATGGAATGTGGGGTTGATCCTCAGAGTCCAGGGCAACTGGAGCCGGTAGGAGACAGGGTTCACCCTGCGCACCACCTTGAAGGGGCCAATGTAGCGAGGAGCAAGCTTGCGGTTCTCCACCCACAGCGGAAGGTCCTTAGTGGACAGCCAAACCCGCTGCCCAGGGCGGAAAGCGTGGGCAGGTCTTCTATGGCGGTTGACCTGAGTCTGGTTGGTTCTGGAGGTCTGGATGAGGGTCTTCCTGACCTTGCTCCAGGTCTTGCGACACCGTCTCACATATTGGTTGACCGAGGGCACCCCCGCGTCCTCCTCCTGGTCTGGGAACAGAGGTGGCTGGAACCCGAATTGGCACTGGAATGGCGACAGCTTGGTGGCCGATGACTGCAGGGTGTTGTGGGCATACTCTGCCCATGGCAGCCAGGTGCTCCACGATGTCGGGTTATCCATAGCCAGGCCTCGCAGGGTGGTTTCCAGGTCCTGGTTGAGCCTCTCCATCTGGCCATTGGACTGTGGGTGAAACCCAGAGGAGAGGCTGGCAGTGGCTCCGATGACCTTGCAGAACCCGTGCCACACTCGGGAGGAGAACTGGGGCCCTCGGTCTGAGACAATGTCCTGTACGGAGACCAAAGACTCGGAAGACATGATTAAAAATAAGTTTGGCTGTTTCAAGAGCAGAAGGGAGTTTGCACAGTGGTATGAAACGGCAGGCCTTCGAGAATCTGTCGACTATAACCAAAATGACAGTGTTACCTTGAGACTCAGGGAGACCCGTGATGAAGTCGACTGCCACATGGGACCAGGGATGCCAAGGAATGGTCAGAGGATGCAGGTGACCCTGGGGACACTGTTGCGGGTTCTTGGTTCTGGTGCAGACCTCACAGGACAGGACAAATGACCTTACTTCCTTCTCCATGTTAGGCCACCAGAAGCGTCTTTTCAGGAAGTCCAGGGTCCTCCGAGCTCCTGGGTGGGCGGTGAGAGGGAAAGAGTGACCCCACTGGAGAACGTTGGCCCAGGCTTGATGTGGGACGTACAAGAGGCCCGGTGGCCCCATCCCAGGACCGGGGTCCTGGCGTTGGGCTCGTCAGACGGCCTCCTCAATACCCCAGCGGACAGGGGCCACAATCCGGGACACAGGGATAATAGGCCCGACTTCACTCTCCCTGTTAGTGGCAGAGAACAGCCTGGACAGTGCGTCAAGTTTGGTGTTCTTGGAGCCGGGGCGGTACGAGAGGGTGAAGTCAAACCGACTGAAAAACAGGGCCCACCTAGCCTGTCGTGGGTTCAGTCTCTTGGCTTGCTGGAGGTACTCCAGGTTCTTGTGGTCAGTCCAAACCAGGAATGGATGTTGCGCTCCCTCCAGCCAGTGCCTCCACTCCTCAAGGGCCAATTTGACCGCTAGCAGTTCTCGATCCCCCACATCGTACTGGGACTCTGCAGGACTCAGGTGGTGGGAGAAGTAAGTGCAGGGGTGCAGCTTTCCTTCCGAACGTTGAGAGAGCACCGTGCCGACACCACTGTCCGAGGCGTCCACCTCCACGATGAATGGTTGGGAGGTGTCCGGGAGGACCAGAATGGGTGCTGTGCAGAAGCAGTCCTTGAGGTCTTTGAACGCCTTTTCCGCCTGAGGAGACCAGACATAAGATCCACCTGTCCCTTTGGTGAGGTCCGACATGGGTGCTGCTACAGAACTAAAGTTCCTGATAAACTTGCGGTAGAAGTTAGCAAATCCTAAGAACCGCTGAACCTCTTTGACTGACTTGGGAGTGGGCCAGTCCCGGACGGCCAGGGTCTTGGCTGGGTCCATTTGGATTTGGCCTGTCCGTACAATAAAACCCAGAAAGGAGACCTCGGGAACATGAAATTCGCATTTCTGGGCCTTGGCAAACAGATTGTTCTGTAGCAGCCTCTGGAGAACCTGGCGGACATGGTGGCGGTGCTCCTGCACGGTCTTGGAAAAGATAAGGATGTCGTCGAGGTAGACAAAAACGTACAGGTTAATCATGTCCCTCAAGACATCGTTGATTAGGGCCTGAAAAACAGCTGGTGTGTTGGTGAGTCCGAAGGGCATCACCTGGTATTCGTAGTGCCCAGACGGGGTGTTAAAGGCAGTCTTCCACTCGTCTCCCTGTCGGATACGGATGAGGTGGTATGCGTTCCGTAGGTCCAACTTGGTGAAGACGGTGGCGCCTTGGAGCAGGTCGAATGCTGTGGACATCAGCGGAAGGGGATATTGGTTGCGCACAGTGATCTTGTTCAGGCCCCTGTAGTCAATACATGGTCGGAGCCCCCCATCCTTCTTGCCGACAAAGAAGAAGCCAGCACCAGCAGGTGAGGTGGAGGGTCGAATGAACCCAGAGACCAGGGCATCTTTGAGGTATTCCTCCATGGCCTTGCATTCTGGCTGAGAGAGGGAAAACAGTCTGCCACGAGGAGGGGTAGTCCCAGGGAGCAAGTCGATGGCACAGTCGTAGGCCCGGTGCGGAGGAAGAACAGCGGCCCTGCTCTTGCTGAATACCTCCTTCAAATCCCAGTACTCTGTGGGAACTTGAGATAGCTCGGTGAGATCAGGGGGCTCGGCAGGAGACACAGGAGAGCTAGAGAGCAGACAAGAGGCATGGTATGCAGGGCCCCATTCCACAACCTGGCTAGTGACCCAGTCTATACGAGGGTTGTGGCGGGTAAGCCAAGGAAGACCTAGAATAACTGGGAACTCAGGTGAAGGAATCAGGTGCAGGGATATTTCTTCCTTGTGACCTTGAGACTGGAGGAAGACTGGAGAAGTGTGACTCTTCCATCACCTAACACTTGGCCATTGAGGGCAGACACAGACAGTGGGACTTCAAGAGGTACAGTCGGGACATTGATACTTTGGGCAAAGTGAATATCCATAAAGTTCCCAGCCGCCCCTGAGTCTAACAAAGCTTGACAAGAGTGGACAGACTCACCCCAGGAGATGGAGACCAGGATGTAGATTCCTTGGCCAGGGAGTCCGGAAGAGAGGGTAGGCCCTGTCACAACCCTCCCTCGGCTGGACGGGGCGGTCCTTTTCCCGAGAGTTCGGGACATGATGCTCGGAAGTGACCAGGCTTGCCACAGTAGATGCAGCACTTGTCCCTCCTGCTGCGCTCCCTCTCAGATGCGGAGAGGCGAGTACGACCCACTTGCATGGGTTCAGAACAGTCACTGGAGGAGGTAGACGTGCTCCAGGTAGAGGAAGGGAGGCTGGGGAGGCTCAGGACTTGGCGGCGTTCTCTCATCCTGTTGTCCAGACGAGTAGAATGTGAGATGAGAGTTTCGAGGTCACTTGGGCATCCAATAGAGGCCAGGCCGTCCTTGATGGGGTCAGACAGACCATGGTGGAAGGCTGACACCAGGGCAGTCTCGTTCCATCCACTTACTGCTGCGAGCGTCCGGAACGAGATGGCATCATCTGCGACGCTTCCTCCTTGCCGGATGGACATGAGCTTTCTGGCTGCGTCTGTACTGATGTCCGCCTGGTCGAAGACCCGAAGCATCTCTTCAGTAAATAGTTCAAATTCAGAGCACTCGGGTCCCCGTCTCTGCCAGATAGCTGTTGCCCAAGCTCATGCCTTACCAGCTAACAAGGTTATCACAAAGGTGATCTTGCAGCGATCCGTAGTGTAGGTGGTAGGCTGGAGCTCAAAGGTGAATTGGCACTGGGTAAGGAACTTCTGGCACTCACTGGGCTTGCTGTCATACCTCTGTGGTGCAGGAAGGCTGGGTTCGTGAGGTGAAGGAGACAGTGTGGCGGGAGGCACTGGAGCAGGAACTGGAGCAGGAACAGGAGCTGGATCAGGATGAGGAGATGCAGGCAGAGGTGTCAGCTGTGCCAGGGTTTTCCCAATTTGCTGAAGCAGTACCTCGTGGCGAGCAAGGGCCTCACGCTGGCTTGTGAGCATTCGCCCATGAGTGTCCATGGTCGCTCCGAAGCGTGTCGGAGCTGCCATAATTCCCTGAAGGTTGGCCGGGTAGACAGTTGAAGCAGCCTCTGCTGAGTCGGTCATGACGGAGTCTTTCTGTTAGGGTTTTGTTGGGATTCGAACCTGGTTCGTTGGTGTGATAATCCAGCAAACCCCCACTAGGCCACCAGGGGGATGACTGAAGTGCAGAGGCGTGAGGCGGAAGTAGAAAAGTATCAAAAAGTTTATTTACAATATTTACAGTCCAAACAAAAATCTCATCTCATCTCATTATCTCTAGCCGCTTTATCCTTCTACAGGGTCGCAGGCAAGCTGGAGCCTATCCCAGCTGACTACGGGCGAAAGGCGGGGTACACCCTGGACAAGTCGCCAGGTCATCACAGGGCTGACACATAGACACAGACAACCATTCACACTCACATTCACACCTACGGTCAATTTAGAGCCACCAGTTAACCTAACCTGCATGTCTTTGGACTGTGGGGGAAACCGGAGCACCCGGAGGAAACCCACGCAGACACGGGGAGAACATGCAAACTCCACACAGAAAGGCCCTCACCGGCCCCGGGGCTCGAACCCAGGACCTTCTTGCTGTGAGGTGACAGCGCTAACCACTACACCACCGTGCCACCCCCAAACAAAAATATAATCCAAAAAACGCTCAGAAGATGAAGGGAAAAATAAAATATCCAAAAGGTCAAAGTTAAATACAAAAGCAAAAAACTAGAAAAGAAAAGGCAAAATACCAACGCTCAGAAGATCAAAAAACAGTAAACACAAAGTCCAAAAAGTCCAAAAAGAAAAGCAAAGTGCAAAACCAAAGAGACAATGGCAAGGAACACGGAATAGAGGTAACTGGAGCTAAACATAACAGCACAAGGACTCCGTGACAAGAGGACTGAACTCAGGGGTATAAATACACAAACTAAAATAGGCCACAGGTGACACTAATGAGGACTAGGCGGGGCACAAGACACATGGAAAACAACAAACATAAAACACAGAAACAGTGGCGGCCTCTAGAGGCCAAAACAAACATGACAAGAAAATGAAATAACAGCGGCCTCTAGAGGCCAAAACAGTCCCAGTCCTAACAACTTCCTCTTCACATACTCCAAAATAGAGTATGTACTTCCATACCAGCTAAGGTCAGCTTTACAAACTGTGCAATTCACAACCTTTTTTCCAAAGCTCAGTGTGAAAAGCTCCCACACTTCGGAGGTTTTTGTTTCCAAAGTTGCCATCATGCTTTTGTTCACTTCTTTCCAGTAAGTGGTCATATCAAAGTATCCCTAGTTGGCGCGAAAAAGACATGCGATGATGCCATCAAATAATTGACTATTAAATTAGTTGGCAACTAATTTGGTCATTGACTTTAGTCCACTAAGTTGATTAATCATTGCACCCCTACTGGATGCTCACCTAATCCCCAACTTAATATTGAATTGTATTTGGTACTGTAAATGGAAGACACCAGCAACACTGGTGTTTGGTATAATTTTACAGTCTCAGTGGGAGAAGTACAAGGGTCTCAGTTGTAGAATAATATAGATCTTTATAAGGTTTCCAGAGCTATGGAAAAATGTTGGTCTCCACTCCAGTGGCATGCCTACTTGAGCTCACACTCCACGATTCAACCTCCTGCTACTGAGACCTGGAAATGCCCCCAGCAACTCAAAAGGTCCTCAGATGTGGAACCAGTTTCTCCATGCAAATTTCATTTTGCCATGTAATTTACAAATATCTTTGTTCTGGCTGGATATGACAAAGTATAATTTGAGTGTTTTCTGTATAGAGGATGTGCACGTGACGTCACAAGGTCACATGATATTTGTTTATCCGCCATTTTGGATGGCAAGGTCGCGCATAGAACTTAGACGAACCCATTCTAATTATCAAGTGTGTGGGAGTAGATCTTTCGAGAATGGTTATATCTTGTTCAGCATTTGGTTGTACCAATAGACAGGGCCAAAAGGAGGGCCTGTCATTTTATAGATTCCCCGCAGACGAGGAGAGACGCGCAAAATGGGTGTCCGCTGTGCGAAGAGAAAACTGGTACCCCAGGTCTACCAGCCGAATTTGTAGTGAACACTTCATATCAGGTAGGTGTAATCTTCTAATTCAATACTCCTAGTACATCTGTTAAGTTGATTTTTGGATTGAATGATAATTGCATACTTAGAAACTAGACAGTCTCTAACGTTTAAAATGGCTATGCCTAGCCCTACTACCCTGGCCTAGTCTATGACATTCTTTTATCTTTTTGGCTCATATATGCCTTTGAAAGGCCAATCCATAGTAGGGATGGCGAAAACTAAAAAAAATCTTGACCGACCACTGAGCCTCATTAGCCGGTTAAAGTCGGTTAACCTATGCAGAGCCGGCCCGTGGCATAGGCAATATAGGCAAATGCTAAGGGCGCTGAGTCCATCCAGGGGCGCAGAAATGGGGGGAGAAAAATTATGACTTCCACTATTCTGAAAACGAGTCAGCATTATAATGTCTTAGCCTAATTTAATTGTACAGCAAAGCATGTAGTCAGGGTACGATTTGTCAAAAAAGGTGGGGTGGGGTGGGGTGTGTTGGTGGTTGTTAATCATGAAACAATAAGCGCTCAACAGTAGTTCGCCCTGTCTATGTGTCTTCGGGCGTGCAAGTGTGCATCCGCGGCTATTCTCTGTTTTGGCCAATTGCCTAGAGCGCAAAGTGTGCCCAGGGGCGCCAAGAGTGACCAAAACCCCACTAAAAAGGAGGGATGGAGTTATTGAATGGAGATGTTACCAAGTGCATCAGTGGTGTACAGTGTTTTCAACCACTGTGCTGCCGAACTCTAGTACCGCGGAACACTAGTGTGCCATGAGAGATCACCAAGTGTACCGTGGAAAATTATAGAATGACTGTATATTGTAAATATTGGCAACAGCGTTTTCATTTCAGTCAACATTTTCTATTGGTGATGTGCCTTGAGATTTTTTCATTGAAAAAAGTGCGCCCTGGCTCAAAAAGGTTGAAACACAAGTGTAGCCTACGCAGTAGTGGTTGGTGATTTCCTTATGCCTACTAAAAATGCACAATGATAGGTTATAAGGGGGGAGGGGGGAGCGGTGTTCATCGGGGAATGAGAATGGCTATCCACTGCAAAAAGTAGCCCAGACTACGTGCTTAAATGAAGAAATCCAAACTCTCGGGTGTGCAAGGGCGCAAACGAAGGCTACAGGAAGAAACAAATAGAGCCAAGTATAGAGGTAAGTCTGATCTAATCTCTCATATCAACCATTATAGTGGCAAATTAATATTTTAGACACCTGAATCAATGTCTGCCTAGCTAACTAGATGCAAACAGCAATAGACTTCAATAACAAAGTACCCATAATAGCACTTTTGTTTGAAAATACAGCCCATTGATGTCCTAACAGGGTGCTTAAGTTTGCACAATTTAGAATTGTAGAATTTTTTATTCATTTAATTTGTTAATTCTTCAGAGATGACTTAACTTTTAATAGCAAAAAAGAAACTAAAAATAATTTCTTGTTTATTGTCCATGCACTACACTTTGAACAGGGTGCGGAAGAGTTTTTGCCCATTATATGGAGATATGTATTGAATTTGTGTGGTCATTTTACTTTGTGACACTTTATGTTAATAATGATAACAATAATAACAATAATGAAAAAGATAAAAATGACTTCTTGTTTATTGTCCATGCACCATACATTGTTTAATAGTAATAGAATAGAGTGATTAGATTAAAGTGTTATTTAGATGTTATTAGAGGGGTTTTTTTCTTGGGGGGGGGGCACCAAAACTCAATCTCGCCTAGGGCAGCCAAAGACCTAGAGCCGGCCCTGAACCTATGAGTTTAAACAGGGATGCAAACAGCGGATGCCGTTTCATGGCTGAAACGCGCAGATCCGATTTTTTTCTTTAGGGGGGCGTTGGAGTGTCTGAATAATTTCATCAGAGTAAATTCTGTATTAAAATTACTAAATAAGCGATAAAACGTCCTGCCTAGTCTCTTTATGATAAACGTCTTAATGCCACTTACCCGCGAGGTTATCAAGTAGACTTCCTTCTTCGGGAACTTCCAGAGGTATAGTTGGGATACCCATCCCGCAACAAAATATTTATAAGCTTCCAGGCTCTTGTAAGCTTTGAGGGCTTTGCCAGTGTAACACGATTCACGATTAACAAGAAAATTGTAAATGTCGTGGTAGGCCAGATCGGGCAAATTGCCAGCACCGCAGCTCCGAATTTCCCTGAACAAGGATTGCGGCAAGTTATACGGATCTGCAATCCCCAACCTGGAACACTTTTCCACCTAACGCTGCCTCACGTCACCTTCAAGATGCTGAACAAACTTAGACAAGTAATCGCGCGATGTAGATGGGGTATTTTCCGAATTTTCTTGGGGATTACTCCCTGGATCCATTACACTCGCGCAAGGTAAACAATCCTGAAGCCGTCCAGTATGGCGGAGTAGGCGGAGTAAACACGGACGGGTCACGTGACTGCAAAAGGTCAATACAGAACTCCCACACAATTTCTTTGTGTGTAGACATATCTTTTATCAGGCATGCTATGCTAGAACTTTGACTTACTTTCTCTTTTGAATTGCTGTTAATAGTATCTTAGTTTGATTTGATTATTGTGTTTCTCTGAATTGTTTTGTATTTGATTATTCCTGATATTATTAGAAATTGTAAAGTTAATTGTTAATCTGTAGTTTTGCTTCCTCTGAAATTATTAGCTTCCAGTAAGTTTCAAAGATTCTGATATATCAAGTATTCACTGGGCAGAGTTTGCTTTGTATCACATCAGAATTTGGGTGATGGTAAACACACTTGAATTATGTTCTGTCAAGCTACTGCCTGAAGACAGTTATGATCCATTATCCTGTGAAAGTAGCCTCTGAATTGTCTATAGAGGACTTTCACTGATGTCATAGATTTTTGTTTTTTATGCAGCTTCCGCCATATTGCCGGGCAAACAAAGAAACAGCCACGACAGTTAATAGTGAAAATCGAGGCAACTGCAGTCAGTACAATCTCTCTGAAGCAGTTAAAAATTGAGATTATATCAGCAGATCGCATTACATCCTAAAGCTGAAACATGCAGGCATCACAGATCTATGTAATTTACCCACAAATGTATTTATTTATTATTTATTCTACACACACACACACACACACACACACACACACACACACACCCCTCTCTCTCTCTCTCTCTCTCTCTCTCTCTCTCTCTCTCGTGTATGTATGACAAAAATAAAGGCTTCTTCTTCTTCTTAATTTACCCACACATGTATTTATTTCACTTGAAAAGTTTACGGCGAACCAGCTACTGGATTTGGGACACTACGACATTCTGAAATATTTAGTATTTGGGACTTCTAAATACACTGGCCAAAGGCTTACAAAAGTACAGAAGCCTACCGATATTTCGAGGCAGGTTTCTTGCATGCCAGAATGTTATGGGAAATTAGCAATAAAGAAAAATACCTTATTATGACAAAGGTAAGCTCAAATGTAGACTTCTAATAAACAAGTCAGGGCCTAGATCTAGCATATTTTATGGTGTTTAGCCTTGTCTACATTATCAGTACATAACAAACAAGCAAGAAGTCATTTATTTAACTTTAAAGAAACCTGAAATCAGGGTGTGATTAAGTTTTACAAAAGTGAAAGACAGTGGAGATGATTGTAGACTTCAGGAGGATCTCTGCCACACTCTCCCCTCACCCTGTTTGACTCCCCAGTGACCTCTGTGGAGTATTTCCACTTCCTGTGCACTACCATCACTCAGGACCTCAAGTGGGAGATGAACATCAGCTCTCTCACCAAGAAAGCACAGCAGAGGGTGTACTTCCTGAGGAAGCTAAAGAAGTTCAATCTGCTAAAGACAATGATGATAGACTTTTACACTGCCATCATTGTGTCCATCCTCACCTCCTCCATCACGGTCTGGTATGCTGCTGCCACTGCCAAGGATAAGAACAGACTGCAGTGTATCATTTGCTCTGCTGAGAGGATGATCGACTGCAATCTTCCATCTCTTCAGAACTTGTATGAGTCTAGGACCCTGAGGAGGGCAGATTCTGGATGGATTCTGGCCAACCCCTCCCACCCCAGACACAAACTTTTTGAGACACTCCTCTCTGCTAGGAGGTTGCGGTCCATTAGGACCAAAACCTCACCCCAGAAGGCCAGCTGCAGTTGGCCTTATCAACAAGGTCAGAGCCCCCCACTGACTCTGAACTCACACACAATCCTAATGTATCACATTAATGCACTTCCTGTCTGGACTGTTGTTTGCACTGTTCATGACATCATGCCATTTTCATTCTGTTACCATTTATTGCACATTCCAGCACACGCTGTCCAGCTTGGACATTTAAATAATCTATTCCATGTACTCTTTAAATATGTGTGTTTCATTTTTTTAATTGTATATTTTAGATTTCTACATATTTTTATTTTATGTATATTTCTACTTTTGTCTCTTTTCTTTTTTTTTAAACTTAATTGTTCATACACCAAACACCAAAGCAAATTTCTTGTGAGTGTACTTGACAATAAAGTCAATTCTGTCAGGAAAGTGGTGGTGGAAGGATATAAGTGCAGAAAGAGTTTATTTTTTTATTAAACAATCAGGCAAACAACTCCTAAACATTAGCCAGGATCAAACACCATGGACAGGCAAAGATCGAGCGAGGTACAAACAGACTAGACTAGATGAAGCAAAGACAAAAGCAATACAAAATACAAAATGTGAGATGAGAACCAGAATAACAATATTCACAGAAGGCGTGGTCAGGACATACTGAACGCAATACTTCAGAAAGTCTATTAGATTTCAGCGTCCTTATAAGCACGCGCTGATTGCGCTCTAATATGGGACAGGTGCACGTAATTATTACCTCACCTGCTACGGAGTAAGCAGGGGGAGGTATTGTTTTCAGTGGGGTTTCTTTGTTTTTTTGTTAATGATATTACGGGAAAACGGCTGGACCAATCTTCATGAAACTTGCAGGATAGATGGGCGTTGGTCTCAAATAGAACCTCCAACATTTTGGGGATTATCCTGTCAAGGTCAAGGTTTTTGTGACTACTGCTTCATATAGAGATGGTAGCCACTATGTCATCATGCTGTAAGAATGTAAGTGTAACAATTGCGCAGTACGGTGTGAGAGCAGTATGGTGTGTTCTGATTGGCTGAGAGCAGTAAGCAGTACAGTGTGTTCTGATTGGCTGAGAGCAGCAGAGAATCAAAATCAGAACCATGTTTATTGGCAAATAATATTCACACACAAGGTCAAAATCAAACTCAAGGTCTAGGTCACCAAAAAGGTCAAAATTGTTTTTTCACGATATCTTCCTTCATATTCATCATAAGTGCTACCAGGCGAGGTTTGTTTTGCCTGGCTACACTTGTTAGTCCTTGAGATGTATTGTTCAGCACTTGAATGCATGCAAGTGAAAGTTCAAGGCATGTATGAGCACAGATGTGACAGATTCTGATTCTGATTCTGATGTGATGTTGAAACTGAGCATTCGGAATGGAGATAACAACAACAGCATAAAAATAAAATGGCTTCTCGGTTTTCAGAGGAGGATTTCTCCTGTCCTGTGTGCCGGGAAATCTTCAAGGATCCTGTTCTTCTGCACTGCAGTCACAGTGTGTGTAAAGTGTGTTTGCATCAGTTCTGGGAGTCCAATGGATCCAGAGACTGTCCTGTTTGTATGAGGCAGTTGTCTGTGGAGTATCCTCCCATAAATCTGGCCTTAAAGAACCTGTGTGAGATTTTCTTAGAGAAGAGAAGTCAGAGATCTTCATCAGGGTCTGAAGCAGTCTGCAATCTGCACAGTGAGAAACTCAAACTCTTCTGTCTGGATGATCAACAGTCGGTGTGTGTGGTGTGTCGGGATTCAGGAAAACACAACAACCACAAATTCTGCCCCATTGATGAGGCAGTAACAGACTGTAAGGTAAATAAAATGAACTCATGGGTCACATGTGAACAAATGCTCATCTCATCTCATTACCTCTAGCCGCTTTATCCTTCTACAGGGTCGCAGGCAAGCTGGAGCCTATCCCAGCTGACTACGGGCGAAAGGCGGGGTACACCCTGGACAAGTCGCCAGGTCATCACAGGGCTGACACATAGACACAGACAACCATTCACACTCACACCTACGGTCAATTTAGAGTCACCAGTTAACCTAACCTGCATGTCTTTAGACTGTGGGGGAAACTGGAGCACCCGGAGGAAACCCACACAGACACGGGGAGAACATGCAAACTCCGCACAGAAAGGCCCTCACCGGCCACGGGGCTCGAACCCGGACCTTCTTGCTGTGAGGCGACAGCGCTAACCACTACACCACCGTGCCGCCTAATTTAGTTTATATAAATTAAATAATATCTAAAACACAGAGTCTCCATGCAGTGTGTTAATTTATTTCAGGAGGAGCTCACAACTGCCCTGAAGCCCCTACAGGAGAAACTGAAGAACTTTACAGACTGTAAATTGAACTGGAGTCAGACTGCAGAATATATCAAGGTTAGAATCAATAGCATGGGCTTGATATTATAATTAATAGTATGTGTCATTTCCCTACTCAAAAATGAAAGTTTTGAATATGTTTCTGTCCTCAGTCTAAATTTGCTCCTTTACCAATATGCAGCCTACTGACAAAAAAAAATTGGGCAATTCGATAATGGTTCATGTGCTCCATCTGTACAGTGAATAATTTCAAGAATGATGTGTTATGCCCACTTGGCTCAAAGCGGAGATAACATAGAGGAGACCACACCGAACGTAACGTTATACTATGATCATTTATTAAAAGAGATTCAAACCCAGTCAGTAAATGTAAGCTACTCAAATGTGTAGTGACAGTCAGCTTCATGCAGTGTAGTGCATAAAAAGATAAAGGGAGAGAGAGAGAAAAAAAGAGAGGCTGCAGCCAGCCCTCGTAGCCCCAGGGCCAGAGCAGCCAAGCCAGAGCAAGAATCAGACCGACAGACCTGGAGGAGGTGCTTTTAAACGCCTCCACCCAACTACCAATCAGTTGGCCTATTGGCCACCATGGCCAGCCAGCCAAGTTGATCAGCTCCCCCTGCAGCCTGGGAGCTGGAAGACCGGGCAACTCATGCTAATATGTAGGAGGAATGAGGCAGCCATAGCACAGCAGAGCCGGGCGCAACATCACTCCCCCCATAAGACAGACACCCATGCCTGGGTTCTGACAGGGACCACACGCAATCCTAACCCCAACATACAAACACACACTTGATTAAAACATTAAAAAACATTACAGTACATTAGACACAGTTATCCTGAAAGCCATTAACTACATGCATACACATATACTCACACACCCACACTCCACCACCCCAACAGTGTGTCCCCCCCCCATCCATACAGTCCTTCACCACATCCACCCAGCTAAACCTGGCGCCTAGACAGCCAAGTGAGAAGAGGTGAAGACGATACCGAAGGAGGACACCCCTTTTACTCGGGCGCCCGAGACAAGGCGTCCGCCATGATGTTATCCACGCCCCTAATGTGCCTAATGAACAACTCATAGGGCTGTAGAAAAAGTGCCCAACGCATCAAGCGCTGGTTGGGATTCTGGAGAGAAAAAAGAAAAGTTAAAGGGTTGTGATCAGAGTAAACAATAAGTGGGTGCACACCACCACCAACATAAACCTCAAAATGTTGGAGGGCCCAGACCAGGGCAAGAGCCTCCTTTTCGATCGTAGAGTAATTGTACTGGTGACGGTTTAATTTTCTGGAAAAGTAGCAGACTGGTCTATCCACACCATTTGCATCCCGCTGTAAAAGAACTGCACCCGCCCCAACCTGACTAGCGTCAACCTGTAACTGGAACGGGTCATCCAGCCTAGGAGCCGCCAGGACGGGCGCAGAACTCAACAGTGCTTTGGCATTATCAAAGGCCTGCTGACACTCAGCAGACCACTGAAACTTCACTGAACTTTTGAGTAAATTAGTCAAAGGTGCCGTAACAGAAGAAAAATTACAACAGAAACTCCGGTAATACCCGATCATCCCTAAGAAACGCATCAGTTCCTTTTTTGTCGCTGGAGGTGGAAAATTATCTATCGCCAAGACCTTGGCCCTAACTGGTCGAGCATGGCCCTGACCAACTATCTTACCAAGGTATTCCACTGTAGCTTGAGCAAACTCACATTTAGCTAAGTTCACTGTGAGGGTTGCTGCCACCAACCGCTCAAACAGTGCCCGAATGCGTGACAGATGGACCTCCCATGTATCTGCATAGCAAACGACGTCATCAATATACACCGCGCACCCCTCCAGTCCCGCAACGACTCGGTTCCTGAGTCGTTGGAAACTGCAGGGGGTGTTGCGTAGCCCAAACGACATGCGGGTGTAAGAGTAGAGACCAGTAGGGGTGATGAAAGAGGACACCTCTTGAGCCCTAGGAGACAACGGAACCTGGTAATAACCTTTAAGTAAATCAAATTTACTAACAAAACGTGCTGCACCAACTTGATCGATACAATCTTCCATTCTAGGCAACGGGTAAGAGTCTGGTTTCGTCACCGCATTCACTTTCCTGTAATCAGTACAGAATCTAAAGGTGTTGTCTGATTTCTTAACGAGCAAACACGGGGACGACCAACTAGAGTACGATGGCTTAGCTAGCCCATTATCAAGTAGATACTGGACACTCTCATCTAAACTCTGACGCTTGTCGGGTGCCACGCGATAGAATCTCTGTCGTATAGGTGTTGCATCTCCGACATCAATGTCATGCTCCATCAAGTTGGTGCAAGACGGTATATCTGAAAACAAACAAGAAAATTCCAAAATCAAAACTTTTAATTCCTCCCGCCTATGTAATTCCAAATGACTGAAAAAAACATCCAGGTCAGCTAAAGTTTCAGAGTTATTCAAACGTGCATGCAAAATCGCGTCATCAGGAGAGCGCACACCATCCTCCCCTGCCACCGGAGCCTGAGGAGCGCACTCCACCGCAGCGAAACCAACAGCTTTAACCTCAGCCTTCCTCTCCACCTGAGCTGAAGAGAAATATGGCTTTAAAAGGTTAATGTGACACAGTTGCGTATTTCTCCTACGCTCAGGAGTAGCGACAACATAGTTTACATCGGAAACCTGCCGAACGACTGTATATGGACCAGAATATTTGGCAACGAATGGAGAACCCGGAAAGGGTAACAGCGCGAGAACCTGATCCCCAGGGCTGAAGACACGCACCTCAGCCTTGTGATCATAGTTGTGTTTCATTTTCTTTTACGCGTCAGTCAAATTTTCGCTGGCTTTTTGCCACGCCAGAAACAGTCTGCGCCTGAAGCCCAGAACGTAACTGGCCAAATTCTCAGGAGGATCCGATGTATCCAAATCATCTGCCAACACAGACAAGGAAGTTCGCACCTTGTGGCCGAACACCAGTTCATTGGGACTAAAGCCGGTGCTTTCCTGCACCACATCTCGCGCAGCCATTAGTAACCACGGTAAACCGTCCTCCCACTCACGTTTCATCTCCACGCAATACGCGCGGAGAAGAGACTTGAGTGTGGCATGAAAACGTTCGAGCGCGCCTTGGCTCTGCGCATGATATGCAGAGCTGAAATTGTGTTGTATTTTCAACTGCTTGAGCGCAGCAGCAAACGTCCTTGAAGTGAAATTCGAGCCGCGATCACTTTGAATGACTTTAGGTAGCCCAAAGATTGAAATGAACTGAGTCAAACTCTTAACAACGGATTTTGTTGAAATGGTTCGAAGCGCATAAGCAGCGGGATACCTGGTGGCTTGGCACATTACCGTGAACAACTGAACACAGCCAGATTTTGAGGGGGGCAAAGGACCTACACAATCGATGATAAGATGTTCAAAGGGAGTGCCCACCGACACTATAGGTTGTAATGGAGCCGGTTTAATGACAATGTCAGATTTTCCTACAATCTGACAGACATGACATGACTTCACAAACCGCGCAACATCCCTTTTAATGCGTGGCCAGAAAAAGTACTGCAACACACGATTGTAAGTCTTTTTGACCCCGAAATGACCAGAAATGTCCCCATGCGCAGTAGCCAACACTTTGTCCCGACATTCCTCAGGCATCACCACCTGCACGACCTGACCTGCCTCATCAGTGTCAGCAGTAGGCGACCACCTAAGAAGTAACAAATCATTCTGCAAAAAATAACCATGACCCATATTATCCTTATCAGCAACCAGATCAAAATATTTCTGCAACCCCTGATCGTGTTTTTGGGCCACAACAATGTCATCACGAGACAATGACGCCGGAAGTTCAGGAATGAAAAGTCGAGCTAAAGTGGTTTTAGATTCATCAGACGGTTGCGCAGCTTCCCGACGCGCCATGGCGCGCGTCACAGCGCACGCTGGAAAAACCTCTGGAAAATCTGAACCACACTTAACTAGCTCAGCTGATGGTGAAACTTTGGTTCTAACCACTGGCAGCGGCACAACCTGCTCGGGAAAAACACAATCACGAGCCAGATTGTTTCCCACAATGAGGTCTATTCCATCTATGGGCAAAGATGGACGCACAGCCATGGTTACTTCGCCATTCACAAAACCAGAAAATAATTGCATTCTATGCAACGGCACTGGAAAAGCTTGCAGCCCAATTCCCCGAATTAACACAACGTTCCCCGTGTCTGAAGTAGACGAGAAAGGCAGGACTGATTGACATATAAAGCTCTCAGACGCCCCAGTATCGCGCAGGATCTTTACCGGAACACGGCGAGTGTCACCAACCAGCGAGACAAAACCCTCTGTGACAAACGGAGCATAGTCCGTCATATCGGCCACAGTTGTTTTGTCACGCTCATCACACTGCCCCTTTACACCACTTTTGAACTCGTTCGATACAGCACAAGACGTCTGATCAGATTTTCCTGGAACGAACGAACGCCCATCAATTTTTACCACCCCCTTGCACTGACGCGTAGCACAGATAGAAGATGCGCAAAGCCCCACTTTACCACGCTCATTCTTCTTTCTACGTTCGTTCAACATTTTCGCACAGTTTCTTTTGAAATGACCTGGCTCCAGACAGAAATGACAAACAGGCCAATTTTCTGCGTTACGATTTTGTGTTTGATCAGAATTTGTTGGAGTGGCTAAATCAGACATGGATGGTACAGCATTAAAGTAGTTAAAGCGCTGCCCCCCACGGTTATACCCTTGCCGTGGCACAAAATCACGCACCTGATTCTTATGAGTAAGAGCAAACCCATCTGCGAGAGCAGCAGCCTCCGACGCTGTTTTTACTGGATGTTCATTAACATAAGTGCACATACGATCAGGCAACAGATTTTTAAATTGCTCCAAAATCATTAAGTCGCGCAATGCCTCAAATGACTCAACACCTTCAGCTACAAGCCAATGGTTGAAAAAACTAGACAAATCTCTAGCCAGTTCGGCATATGTATGCTTATCAGATTTTTTCCATGAACGAAATCATTGTCTGTAAGCTTCGGGAATTAATTCATAACACTTCAACACTGCCTCCTTAACCGATTTATAGCTCTTCCTTTCGGAAGGCAACAGAGCAATAAAAGCTTGTTGCGAACGCCCAATCAGAGCTGTCTGTAATAGTAACACTTTCTCTTCATCACTCCACTCCTGATCAAGAGCCACATTCTCGAACAAAGAGAAAAACACATCAGGATCTCTTTCATCAAATTTAGGAAGGAATTTAACCATATGGGCCAGGCCCGATGGCGAGGAGACCTTAAGCTTCTCTCGCTCCACTACACGGACCTGATCTAAACGTCTCAACTCCAACTGACGATCCTTTTCTCTTTCATTAGCCTCCAATCGTTTTTGTTCCATTAACAAGCTATGTTGCATTTGCAGCAATTCTTTTTGTTGCTCGAAAGATAATTTGCTAGATTGCCCCGATTGCATTACTGGACTCGAAGGACTTTTCAATAAAGACGCCCCCTGACTCGTCTGCTCCTGTGGCTTGGTACCAGGCAATACGTCCTTCTCCTTCAAGCGCTCAGAAATAAATGTAGCAAGTTCATCTTTCTTTGCTGATTTAGGCAACATTACTTCGATCCCATAATGGTCGGCTACACTATTCAACTGTTCTTTAGTTAAAGCCGCAAATAACGCCTCAGATGGGGACGCAACGAAAGCATCAAACATGCTCATTTTCTAATGCTAATTTGACAACACTCAACGATCAAAAAAAAAAAAATGCGCAACAAACAGAAACACACGTTGCCTTTCAGGTTAACTTAACCAACCAAACACGATAAACTACAGGCAAAGTGATCTGTAATACACGCAACAAAATAACAGCAGAGCTCCCCCCAAACATTTACCCACCACTAGACTAACCTATCTTCACACTGAGCCCAAGAACCGAGGATCAGCGAACCAAAAGGATTCACTCACCTATACCGCTGGAGCCAAGCTGTCCCGTTAATCGATCCAGCACGGAGATCCACGGCGGTGCCCAAGGTCCAGGCTCCAGTGACACTATGGCCTACCCAAGCGCCAAAACGCTCTAGAATGGGGATGGCTAGGCTCTGCACGCTGATCCCCTGTTACGGGATCACAAATACACTTCGCAAAAAAAAACAAAATAAACAAAACTGGTTGGACTAAATGCTCTATTCTGCTCAACTCTTCCCCGATCAAACATGTATAACGTTACACTTACGATGTAAATCCCCCCAAAACAAACACTGTGAGAAGCCGGCAGGCCAAACATACGTCTCCTTCATTCACAAAACTTGAGACCAATGACGTCGCTCTACACACCTCACGCTCTACCAATAGCAATGAGAGCAGCCTAGTCAAAACATATGCCGGTTCACAACTCTAGGGAACTACATACAGTATCTTTTTAAACAACGAAAACGTCGGGAACAAAGACGGCTCGAGCCCCCATATGTTATGCCCACTTGGCTCAAAGCGGAGATAACATAGAGGAGACCACACCGAACGTAACGTTATACTATGATCATTTATTAAAAGAGATTCAAACCCAGTCAGTAAATGTAAGCTACTCAAATGTGTAGTGACAGTCAGCTTCATGCAGTGTAGTGCATAAAAAGATAAAGGGAGAGAGAGAGAAAAAAAGAGAGGCTGCAGCCAGCCCTCGTAGCCCCAGGGCCAGAGCAGCCAAGCCAGAGCAAGAATCAGACCGACAGACCTGGAGGAGGTGCTTTTAAACGCCTCCACCCAACTACCAATCAGCTGGCCTATTGGCCACCATGGCCAGCCAGCCAAGTTGATCAGCTCCCCCTGCAGCCTGGGAGCTGGAAGACCGGGCAACTCATGCTAATATGTAGGAGGAATGAGGCAGCCATAGCACAGCAGAGCCGGGCGCAACAGATGTAAATACATACACCTTATTTCCAAGTTTAGGTTTATATGAAGAAAATTACAGAAAACGTTATAACCATACTTTGGTATTACAATAACCAATGTTACCCATAACACTGAATTTAATAGACTATATCAAGATTAAAACCATTCATATGTAAGTGGATTAAAGCCATGATCTCATCATAGACCTGTTGTCATTTCAATTGAACTACTACTAGAAAGCCATGGGGGAAGCTATGACCTAAAGTTTAGAGAAGCAGCTTTGGAACCAAAAAGTCTGATTCCCTGAACCAGCAGGAAAATGTGTGGGTAGGGGTAGTGAATGAACAGCACTTTCCCCTCCCTCTATATCCATGGCTGAAGTGCCCTTGAGTGCCTAACCCCCAACTGCTCCCCAGGTGCAGGGGATGTGTGTGTTCACTGCTTCAGATGAGTTCAATGCAGAAAGAATTTCACTGTGCTCGAATGTGACAAGGCTTACAAAACAAGCCTATCAAGAAAAATTCATCCATCCATCCATTATCTGTAGCCACTTATCCTGTTCTACAGGGTCGTAGGCAAGCTAGAGCCTATCCCAGCTGACTATGGGTGAGAGGCGGGGTACACCCTGGACAAGTTGTCAGGTCATTGCAGGGCTGACACAGAGACAAACAACCATTCACATTCACACCTACAGTCAATTTAGAGTCACCAATTAACCTAATCTGCATGTATTTGGACTGTGGAGGAAACCAGACTGTTAGGGTTTTGCTGGGATTCGAACCTGGTTCGTTGGTGTGATAATCCAGCAAACCCCCACTAGGCCACCAGGGGGATGACTCAAATGCAGAGGCGTGAGGCGGAAGTAGAAAAAGAATCAAAAGGTTTATTTAAACTATATACACTATATACAGGGCAAAACAAAAGACAAAAAAAACCCAAAGAGTATAATCCAAAAGAAAAGCAAAGTGCAAAAATTCAAAAGCTAAGAAGATCAAAAAACACAGTACAAAGGAAACTGGAGATAAACATAACAGCACAAAGACTCCGTGACAAGAGGACTGAACTCAGGGGTATAAATAGACAAACTAATTAAGGACACAGGTGAAGATAATTAGGCAATTAACACAAACACAAAACACAGGAACAGTGGCGGCCTCTAGAGGCCAAAATAAACACGACATGAAAAGGAAATAACAGCGGCCTCTAGAGGCCAAAACAGTCCTAGTCCTAACAGGACCCCCCCCCTAGGAGCGTCTCCTGACGTTCCCAGGGCGATCCGGATGGGCCGAATGGAAGTCCCGACATAGTTCTTTATCAAGGACATCCCGAGCAGGAACCCAGCAGCGCTCCTCAGGACCATAGCCCTCCCAGTCCACCAGATATTGCAACCCGCCGCGGACCCGGCGGGAGTCAAGCAGGCGATTCACAGTGAACACAGTCTGCCCCTGGAAGATGCGGGGGGGTGGGGGGTTCCTATGGGCAGGGGCATACGTAGACGTCAGTACGGGCCGTAACAGGGAAACATGGAAAGTGGGGTTGATCCTCAGAGTCCGGGGCAACTGGAGCCGGTAGGAGACAGGGTTCACCCTGCGCACCACCTTGAAGGGGCCAATGTAGCGAGGAGCAAGCTTGCGGTTCTCCACCCGCAGTGGAAGGTCCTTAGTGGACAGCCAAACACGCTGCCCAGGGCGGAAAGCGTGTGCAGGTCTTCTATGGCGGTTGGCCTGAGTCTGGTTGGTTCTGGAGGTCTGTATGAGGGTCTACCTGACCTTGCTCCAGGTCTTGCGACACCGTCTCACATATTGGTTGACCGAGGGCACCCCCGCGTCCTCCTCCTGGTCCGGGAACAGAGGTGGCTGGAACCCGAATTGGCACTGGAATGGCGACAGCTTGGTGGCCGATGACTGCAGGGTGTTGTGGGCGTACTCCGCCCATGGCAGCCAGGTTCTCCACGATGTCGGGTTATCCATAGCCAGGCCTCGCAGGGTGGTTTCCAGGTCCTGGTTGAGCCTCTCCGTCTGACCATTGGACTGTGGGTGAAACCCAGAGGAGAGGCTGGCAGTGGCTCCGATGACCTTGCAGAACCCGTGCCACACTCGGGAGGAGAACTGGGGCCCTCGGTCTGAGACGATGTCCTGTGGAAGACCAAAGACTCGGAAGACATGATTAAACAAAAGTTTCGCAGTTTCAAGAGCAGAGGGGAGTTTGCACAGTGGTATGAAGCGGCAGGCCTTGGAGAATCTGTCAACTAAGACCAAAATGACCGTGTTACCTTGTGACTCAGGGAGACCCGTGATAAAGTCGACTGCCACGTGGGACCAGGGACGCCGGGGAATGGTCAGAGGATGCAGGAGACCCTGGGGACGCTGTCGTGGGTTCTTGGTTCTGGTGCAAACCTCACAGAACAGGACAAATGACCTTACTTCCTTCTCCATGTTAGGCCACCAGAAGCGTCTTTTCAGGAAGTCCAGGGTCCTCCGAGCTCCCGGGTGGGCGGTGAGAGGGGAAGAGTGACCCCACTGGAGAACCTTGGCCCGGGCTTGATGTGGGACGTACAAGAGGCCCGGTGGCCCCGTCCCAGGACCGGGGTCCTGGCGTTGGGCTCGTCGGACAGCCTCCTCAATACCCCAGCGGACAGGGGCCACAATCCGGGACACAGGGATAATAGGCCCGACTTCATTCTCCCTGTTAGTGGCAGAGAACAGTCTGGACAGTGCGTCAGGTTTGGTGTTCTTGGAGCCGGGGCGGTATGAGAGGGTGAAGTCAAACCGACTGAAAAACAGGGCCCACCTAGCCTGTCGAGGGTTCAGTCTCTTGGCTTGCTGGAGGTACTCCAGGTTCTTGTGGTCAGTCCAAACCAGGAATGGATGTTGTGCTCCCTCCAGCCAGTGCCTCCACTCCTCAAGGGCCAGTTTGACCGCTAGCAGTTCTCGATCCCCCACATCGTACCGGGACTCAGCAGGACTCAGGCGGTGGGAGAAGTAAGCGCAGGGGTGCAGCTTTCCTTCCGAACGTTGAGAGAGCACCGCGCCGACACCACTGTCCGAGGCGTCCACCTCCACGATGAATGGTTGGGAGGTGTCCGGGAGAACCAGAATGGGTGCCGTGCAGAAGCGGTCCTTGAGGTCTTTGAACGCCTTTTCTGCCTGAGGAGACCAGCCATAAGATCCACCTGTCCCTTTGGTGAGGTCTGACATGGGTGCTGCCACAGAACTGAAGTTCCTGATGAACTTGCGGTAGAAGTTAGCGAATCCTAAGAACCGCTGAACCTCCTTAACGGACTTGGGAGTAGGCCAATCCCGGACGGCCAGGGTCTTGGCAGGGTCCATTTGGAGTTGGCCTGTCCGTACAATAAATCCCAGAAAGGAGACCTCGGGAACATGAAATTCGCATTTCTGGGCCTTGGCGAACAGATTGTTCTGTAGCAGCCTCTGGAGAACCTGGCGGACATGGTGGCGGTGCTCCTGCACGGTCTTGGAAAAGATAAGGATGTCGTCGAGGTAGACAAAAACGTATAGGTTAATTATGTCCCTTAAGACGTCGTTGATTAGGGCCTGAAAAACAGCTGGTGCGTTGGTGAGTCCGAAGGGCATCACCTGGTATTCGTAGTGCCCAGACGGGGTGTTAAAGGCAGTCTTCCACTCGTCTCCCTGTCGGATACGGATGAGGTGGTATGCGTTCCATAGGTCCAACTTGGTGAAGATGGTGGCGCCTTGGAGCAGGTCGAAAGCTGTGGACATCAGCGGAAGGGGATATCGGTTGCGCACAGTGATCTTATTCAGGCCCCTGTAATCAATACATGGTCGGAGCCCCCCATCCTTCTTGCCGACAAAGAAGAAGCCGGCTCCAGCAGGTGAAGTGGAGGGTCGAATAAACCCAGAGACCAGGGCATCTTTGAGGTATTCCTCCATGGCCTTGTGTTCTGGCTGAGAGAGTGAAAACAGTCTGCCACGAGGAGGGGTAGTCCCAGGGAGCAAGTCGATGGCACAGTCGTAGGCCCGGTGCGGAGGAAGAACGGCGGCCCTGCTCTTGCTGAATACCTCCTTGAGATCCCAGTACTCTGTGGGAACTTGAGATAACTCGGTGAGATCAGGGGGCTCGGCAGGAGACACAGGAGAGCTAGAGAGCAGACAAGAGGCATGGCATGCAGGGCCCCATTCCACAACCTGGCTTGTTACCCAGTCTATGCGAGGGTTGTGGCGAGTAAGCCAAGGAAGGCCTAGAATAACTGGGAACTCAGGTGAAGGAATCAGGTGCAGGGATATTTCTTCTTTGTGACCTTGAGACTGGAGGAAAACTGGAGAAGTAACTTGGGTGACTCTTCCATCACCTAACGCTTGGCCATCGAGGGCAGACACAGACAGTGGGACTTCAAGAGGTGCAGTCGGAATATTGATGCTTTGGGCGAAGTGAATATCCATAAAGTTCCCAGCTGCCCCTGAGTCTATCAAAGCTTGACAAGAGTGGACAGACTCACCCCAGGAGATGGAGACCGGGATGTAGATTCCTTGGCCAGGGAGTCCGGGAGAGAGGGTAGGCCCCGTCACAACCCTCCCTCGGCTGGATGGGGCGGTCCTTTTCCCAAGAGTTCGGGACATGATGCTCGGAAGTGACCAGGCTTGCCACAGTAGATGCAGCACTTGTCCCTCCTTCTGCGCTCCCTCTCAGATGCGGAGAGGCGAGTACGACCCACTTGCATGGGTTCTGGACAGTCACTGAAGGAGGTAGACGGTCTCCAGGTAGAGGTAGGGAGGCTGGGGGGGCTCAAGGCTTGGTGGCGTTCTCTCATCCTGTTGTCCAGACGAATAGCATGTGAGATGAGGGTTTCGAGGTCACTTGGGCATCCAATAGAGGCCAGACCGTCCTTGATGGGGTCAGACAGACCATGGTGGAAGGCTGACACCAGGGCAGTCTCGTTCCATCCACTTACTGCTGCGAGTGTTCGGAACGAGATGGCGTAATCTGCGACGCTTCCTCCTTGCCGGATGGACATGAGCTTTCGGGCTGCGTCGGTACTGATGTCTGCCTGATCGAAGACCCGAAGCATCTCTTCAGAAAACAGCTGGAAATCAAAGCACTCAGGTCCCTGTCTTTGCCAGATAGCAGTAGCCCAGGCTCGCGCCTTACCAGCTAATAAGGTGATCACAAAGGCAATCTTGCGGCGATCCGTAGTGTAGGTGGTAGGCTGAAGCTCAAAGGTGAGTTGACACTGGGTAAGGAACTCTCGGCACTCACTGTGCTTGCCGTCATACCTCTGTGGTGCAGGAAGGCTGGGTTCGCGAGGTGAAGAAGGCAGCATTGCAGGAGGCACTGGAGCAGGAGTGGGAGCTGGATCAGGAGCAGGAACTGGATCAGGAGCAGGAACTGGATCAGGAGCAGGAGATGCAGGCAGAGATGTCAGCTGTGCCAGGGTTTTCCCAATTTGCTGAAGCAGTTCCTCGTGGCGAGCGAGGGCCTCACGTTGGCTGGTGAGCGTACGTCCATGAGCGTCCATGGTCGCTCCGAAGCGTGTCAAAGCTGCCATAATTCCCTGAAGGTTGGCCGGGTAGACAGTTGAAGCAGCCTCTGCTGAGTCGGTCATGACGGAGTCTTTCTGTTAGGGTTTTGCTGGGATTCGAACCTGGTTCGTTGGTGTGATAATCCAGCAAACCCCCACTAGGCCACCAGGGGGATGACTCAAATGCAGAGGCGTGAGGCGGAAGTAGAAAAAGAATCAAAAGGTTTATTTAAACTATATACACTATATACAGGGCAAAACAAAAGACAAAAAAAACCCAAAGAGTATAATCCAAAAGAAAAGCAAAGTGCAAAAATTCAAAAGCTAAGAAGATCAAAAAACACAGTACAAAGGAAACTGGAGATAAACATAACAGCACAAAGACTCCGTGACAAGAGGACTGAACTCAGGGGTATAAATAGACAAACTAATTAAGGACACAGGTGAAGATAATTAGGCAATTAACACAAACACAAAACACAGGAACAGTGGCGGCCTCTAGAGGCCAAAATAAACACGACATGAAAAGGAAATAACAGCGGCCTCTAGAGGCCAAAACAGTCCTAGTCCTAACACAGACAACTCAAAGGAAACCCACGCTAAAGAAAAATTCACATCCACAATTCTCAAGTTGTTAACAGATTTAATGATTCAGTAAAAAAAATAAATAAATGAAGGCATATCTTCACAAAGACATGTAATAGCAACAGCATAACAGTAAAGAAACTCAACCTTAATGTGGACCCCCTAGAAATTTATAGAATTAAGAAATGTTTTTCAAAGCTTTTTATTTTGGTCAATGGTACATAATTAGGATAGGGACAGATTACTTTTAACACCTTGTGGGGTTTGATGCACCCTAATAATTATATTTTGCATCTGTGCACAATCAGTTATATTTAATTTGATTTCCTCCTCACTTCAGATTCAGGCCCAATGCACAGAGTGTCAGATTAAGAAGGAATTTCAGAAGCTTCACCAGTTTCTACGAGATGACGAGGCAGTCAGGATCACTGCACTGAGAGAGGAAGAGGAAAAGAAAAGTCAGATAATGAAGGAGAAGATTGAGAAACTGAGCAGAGACATATCATCTCTTTCAAACACAATCGGAGCCATAGAAGAGGAGATGAGAGCTGAAGACGTCTCATTGCTACAAGTGAGGATCATTTAGTCAGTATTTATACTGTGAGAAAGTAAAACTTCTTTCCATCATCAGAAACGTCACATTTCTGTGGTGTAAAAATGTAAATCATATCCACTGATATTTGCTTTGTTGTTTTACAGAACTACAAGGCTACAGTGAAAAGGTGAGTGATGTGCTTCCTGTCTCTCTCATTCTCTGTGTTTCTGAATCCAACCCCACAGCAACACTGACTCCTGAATGTTTTTGCAGAGCCCAGAGCACACTGCAGCATCCAGAGGAGCTTTCAGGAGCACTGATCCATGTGGCAAAACATCTGGCCAACCTGAAGTTCAGAGTCTGGGAGATGATGCAATACATTGTCCAATACAGTAAGACTCTTAAGTGTGTGTGTGTTGAACATGAATAGTGTTTTTTTTTATTTCTTTCTGTTTTTCTGCCTTTGTTAGTAACACTAGTGTGGTTGTTATAATGTCATGGTTCATTCACAGTCCCCTCCAAAAGTATTGGAATGGCAAGGTCAATTCCTTTGTTTTTTTTTGTACACTGAAGACATTTGGGTTTCAGATCAAAAGATGAATATGAGACAAAAGTTCAGAATTCCAGCTTGTATTTCATGGTATTTACATCTAGATGTGTTAAACAACTCAGGACAGAGCACCTTTTCTTTGAACCTACCCACTTTTCAAGTGAGCAAAAGTATTGGAACATGTGACTGATGGGTGTTTCTAGTTGCTCAGGTGTTGCCTTTTAGATTGATTGTTGAAACTTTAAATAGTTCTTGTTTTTGGCTTTGGGTTTCACCTGTGAAAACTGTATTTGCTGCTAAGCAAACATGAAGACCAGAGATCTGTCAATGGGAGAAAAGCAAACCATTTTGAAGCTGAGAGAAGAGGGAAAATCGATCAGAGCTATTGCACAAACATTGGGCATAGCTAGTACAACAATTTGGAATGTACTGAAAAAGAAAGAAACTACTGGTGTACTGAGCAACAAACATCGAACAGGTCGGCCAAGGGTAACAACAGCAGTTGATGACAGAAACATTGTGAGAGCTGTGAAGAAACACCCAAAGACAACAGTCAGTGACATCACTGCCAAACTCCACAGGGCAGGGGTGAAGGTATCACAATCCACTGTTCGAAGAAGACTTCGAGAGAAGAAATATAGAGGCCATACCACAAGATGCAAACCACTCATCAGCAAAAAGAATCAGAAGGCTAGATTGGATTTTGCAAAGAAGTACAGAGATCAGCCACAAAAGTTTTGGGACAAAGTTTTATGGACTGATGAGACCAAGATTAACCTCTACCAAAGTGATGGAAAGGCCAAAGTATGGAGAAAGAAAGGATCTGCTTATGATCCAAAACATACAAGCTCATCTGTGAAGCATGGTGGAGGTAATGTCATGGCTTGGGCTTGCATGGCTGCTTCTGGAACGGGCTCACTAGTCTTTATTGATGATGTAACTCATGATGGTAGCAGCAGAATGAATTCTGAAGTCTACAAAACCATTTTGTCTGGCAATTTACAGAAAAATGCATCCAAACTAATTGGGAGAAGCTTCATCATGCAACAAGACAATGACCCAAAACACACTGCCAACACAACAAAGGACTTCATCAGGGGGAAAAAGTGGAAGGTCTTGGACTGGCCAAGTCAATCACCGGACCTTAACCCAATAGAGCATGTATTTTACCTCCTGAAGAGGAGACTGAAGGGAGAAACCCCCAGAAACAAACAACAACTGAAAGAGGCTGCAGTAAAGGCCTGGAACAGCATTTCAAATGAAGAATGCAACAGCCTGGTGAAGTCAATGGGTCGCAGGCTCAATGCAGTTATTGCAAGTAAGGGTTATGCCACCAAATATTAAATGTTATTCACTTTAAGTTAATTTAATAATGTCTGTTCCAATACTTTTGCTCACTTGAAAAGTGGGTGGGTTCAAAGAAAAGGTTCTCTGTCCTGAATTGTTTAACACATCTAGATGTAAATACCATGAAATAAAAGCTGGAATTCTGAACTTTTGTCTCATATTCATCTTTTGATCTGAAACCCAAATGTCTTCGGTGTACAAAAAACCCCAAAGGAATTGACCTTGCCATTCCAATACTTTTGGAGGGGACTGTATATATCTCATCTCATCATCTGTAGCCGCTTTATCCTGTTCTACAGGGTCGCAGGCAAGCTGGAGCCTATTCGAGCTGACTACGGGTGAAAGGCGGGATACACCCTGGACAAGTAGCCAGGTCATCGCAGGGCTGACACATAGACACAGACAACCATTCACACTCACATTCACACCTACGGTCAATTTAGAGTCACCAGTTAACCTAACCTGCATGTCTTTGGACTGTGGGGGAAACCAGAGCACCCGGAGGAAACCCACGCAGACAACATGCAAACTCCACACAGAAAGGCTCTCGCCGGCCACGGGGCTCGAACCCGGACCTTCTTGCTGTGAGGCGACAGCGCTAACCACTACACCACCGTGCCGCCCCATTACTATTATTATTATTATTATTTGACCTTTCATGTTGCACTCATGTAACGTAAGGGGAGTTTTATGTTGAAAAGCTTCTATTTCTGTCAGACTGTTCAGTGTTTGAAGTGTGAGAAGAGGGACTGACTGAAAAAATTGAGTGTTTCAGCAGCTTACAAAAGTTTTTGAGTTGCAGTTATGATAAAGATTGTTTACATTTGTAATTTAAACACAGAAAAAGATGCAAGGCATGTTAAGTTATACATGTTTATTGATAAACTTTATTACAGTTATCATTTATTTGATTAAGCAATATTAGCTCGTTCCATGCTAATGTAATGATTAAGTTAGATTAGCTCCATCGAAACAGAATGTAAAAAGGTGTGTGTGTGTGTGTGTGTGTGTTTTCAGCACCTGTAACTCTGGATCCCAACACTGTTCATCCTGAGCTCCTTGTATCTGATGATCTGACTAGTGTGAGACTCACTGATGAGGAACAGAAACTTCCTGATAATCCAGAGAGATTTGGTGATGAATGTTGGTGTATCCTGGGATCTGAAGGTTTTAGCTCAGGGACACATTACTGGGATGTTGAAGTTGGAGACTGTACAGACTGGGCTGTGGGTGTGATGACAGAATCTGCTCATATGAAGGAGAAGATATTCTCCAGAAGTGGTATCTGGTATGTGTGGTATTATGATGGTAAATATTTTGCAGTTTCTACACCACATCCAGTCACTCACCTCTCAGTAGCACAGAAACTCCAGAGGATCAGAGTAAAGCTGGACTGGGACAGAGGAAAACTGTCATTCTCTGACCCTCTCACTAACACACACTTACACACTTTCACACACACATTTACTGATAAATTACTGCCATTCCTACATGTGTTAGATGAAGAATCTCCTCTAAAGCTCCTCCCACTTCAGGTCTCTGTAAGCCCATGTTTACATTAGACCATATCAGCGGATCATTAGATTAACGTTTTTAAAACGATTAGTGTGCACACAGCAACACCAATACACGATTTACGTGCACACAGCAATACCAATACACGGATACGCTCGGCTCCGCAGGCATCCTGCGCTCCAAATCACTCCGCCCTGAACAGCGAGTGCCCTCTGGAGGGTGCGCACTCCGGCCCTGCGCAGCTCACAGAGCGCGCGAGTGAAGTGGACAAGCAGTGTTTTCGGGACTGAGCCGCTGTGTGTGTGATCCCAGCGCACATCACTTACCACTTGCAAGTGGAAGGATGGCAAGCCTAAAGACAATCATAACTACACAATGGGCAGTATTTGCATCAGTATTTGCAGTATTTTCATACTTTTATACTCTTTAATGAAAGGTGATACAAGGCAGAAGTCCGCGCCGTTTTTCAGCAGTCGTGTCACATGACCAACGCCAGCGAATCAGGAAGGTGGATGTCACAGTGACGTTGTCCAATGACGACGCCAGCTAGAGCTCAGCACAGCGTATCCGCGTATTCTGAATGTTTACACAGCACCGGAGCTGACACGATCTGGATTGAATACGTGGACGCTGGTGGATTCCCGTTTCCCGGCGTTTCCAGGCGGTTTAATGTAAACGGACAGTGCATCCGCGAAGAAAACGAGACAGATACGGTCTAATGTAAACGTAGCCTAATAAGAGTGAATCAGGTGTGGGTTTCCTGAAAGCCTCTTCAGGCTAAGAGGATCTTTAATGACCTCTTTAAGTTCCATTGTTAAGCTAACGTGGTTTTCCTAAACATCATCGCCAAAGTAGTACTTTAGTTCGCTTTTAATTTATGATGGATCTAGATCACTCTTTCACAACAAAGAGCATCTCCTCGCAGTCAATGTGCATGCACCTCTGAGGGATGAGCGGAAACTGGTTTTGAATCTGCTGCCGGTGTTATTTTTTTTCTTGTACATTATTTTTCTTGACCATTGCAAGTACATCAAGTTAATTATTAAATAAATATATGTAAATCATTCTGAATATATTTCAATATTTTATGGAATTACATATCAATATCGTAATGTCACATTGATATCGCCACATTTTAATCAAATTTAACTCCATTAGGCAAGGGATTGTCTCATTTAGTGTCATAAATGAGACAAATTTCTGCACCTCTAACATTCTGTGTGTGTGTGTGTGTGTGTAATTGCTAGGTTTTGATCTGTCTGTACCGAAGGAGGTTAAATTAACAAAGTATGATCTCAGTCACTGACACATGCCAAACATATACAGTGGTGCTTGAAAGTTTGTGAACCCTTTAGAATTTTCTATATTTCTGCATAAATATGACCTAAAACATCATCAGATTTTCCCACAAGTCCTAAAAGTAGATAAAGAGAACCCAGTTAAACAAATGAGACAAAAATATTGTACTTGGTCATTTATTTATTGAGGAAAATGATCCAATATTACATATCTGTGAGTGGCAAAAGTATGTGAACGTCTAGGATTAGTTAATTTGAAGGTGAAATTAGAGTCAGGTGTTTTCAATCAAGGAGATGACAATCAGGTGTGAGTGGGCACCCTGTTTTATTTAAAGAACAGGGATCTATCAAAGTCTGATCTTCACAACACATGTTTGTGGAAGTGCATCATGGCATGAACAAAGGAGATTTCTGAGGACCTCAGAAAATGCGTTGTTGATGCTCATCAGGCTGGAAAAGGTTACAAAACCATCTCTAAAGAGTTTGGACTCCACCAATCCACAGTCAGACAGATTGTGTACAAATGGAGGAAATTCAAGACCATTGTTACCCTCCCCAGGAGTGGTTGACCAACAAAGATCACTCCAAGAGCAAGGCGTGTAATAGTTGGCGAGGTCACAAAGGACCCCAGGGTAACTTCTAAGCAACTGAAGGCCTCTCTCACACTGGCTAATGTTAATGTTCATGAGTCCACCATCGGGAGAACACTGAACAACAATGGTGTGCATGGCAGGGTTGCAAGGAGAAAGCCACTGTTTTCCAAAAAGAACATTGCTGCTCATCTGCAGTTTGCTAAAGATCATGTGGACAAGCCAGAAGGATATTGGAAAAATGTTTTGTGGACAGATGAGTCCAAAATAGAACTTTTTGGTTTAAATGAGAAGCGTTATGTTTGGAGGAAGGAAAACACTGCATTCCAGCATAAGAACCTTATCCCATCTGTGAAACATGGTGGTGGTAGTATCATGGTTTGGGCCTGTTTTGCTGCATCTGGGCCAGGACGGCTTGCCATCATTGATGGAACAATGAATTCTGAATGATACCAACGAATCCTAAAGGAAAATGTCAGGACATCTGTCCATGTACTGAATCTCAAGAGAAGGTGGGTCATGCAGCAAGACAACGACCCTAAGCACACAAGTCGTTCTACCAAAGAATGGTTAAAGAAGAATAAAGTTAATGTTTTGGAATGGCCAAGTCAAAGTCCTGACCTTAATCCAATCAAAATGTTGTGGAAGGACCTGAAGCGAGCAGTTCATGTAAGGAAACCCACCAACATCCCAGAGTTGAAGCTGTTCTGTACAGAGGAATGGGCTAAAATTCCTCCAAGCCGGTGTGCAGGACTGATTAACAGTTACCAGAAACATTTAGTTGCAGTTATTGCTGCACAAGGGGATCACACCAGATACTGAAAGCAAAGGTTCACATACTTTTGCCACTCATAGATGTGTAATGTTGGATCATTTTCCTCAATAAATAAATGACCAAGTATAATATTTTTGTCTCATTTGTTTAACTGGGTTCTCTATTTACTTTTCGGACTTGTGTAAAAATCTGATGTTGTTTTAGGCCATATTTATGCAGAAATACAGAAAATTCTAAAGGGTTCACATACTTTCAAGCACCACTGTATGTGTTTGAAAGGAAAACATTGCCAACTTGGCATTGTGGATCACAGTTGAAATAATCCTGACTGCATGATTGGGTAACAGTGAAATGAGCAGGCTCAGGGAACACATTTACTTAATTATTTAGCTTATTATTTGCTCATTCTTTCATGTGAAATTTGGTTCATTTAATTAAAAAACACACTTGTAGTAAAAAATGTTGTCCAAAAATGTAAAATATTTCCAATTATTAACTACCACATTATATATGTAATGCTTAACGATGATACAATACAGTAACATATTTTAAGTACTCCATATGTCATTGACGTTCGGTTAAAAACGAGTGCCATGTGACCTCATCGACTGGATTTAGCAACTACTGCCTTCAGCAAATACAGCACTAATGCCTTTAGCAGCTACTGAGGCCCAATAAGTTCTTAGTAAAGTTGCTCGTAAGACTCCTTCTTACAAGTGTGTTTGGGAAAACCATGTACAGAGACAATTGCTTAAGAGCGTCTTTAAAATCGCTCTTGAGACCTAAATGCAATGTTATCAGGAAACCCACCCCAGCTCTGTTAGAACTGATATTGTATTATTCTAGTTCATTCATGAAATATTGCAGATTAAAAGATTAAATGTTCTTTGTTTCGGTCTTTTTTTTCCCTTTTGGAAACCCTGAAAAACACATTGTGATTTTTTTTTTAAGTGACTCAACTCAAAATATTTACAGAATATCTTGAAATAATGAATTAATTCAAATAAAAAGATCTCAAAATATATTATCATGATTTATTTTGAAAGTCAGGGCGGCATGTTTGTGTAGTGTTTAGCACTGTCGCCTCACAGCAAGAAGGTCCGGGTTCGAGCTCGGTGGCTGATGGTGGCCTTTCTGTGCGGAGTTTGCATGGTCTCCCCGTGTCTGCGTGGGTTTCCTCTGGGTGCTCCAGTTTCCCCCACAGTCCAAAGACATGCAGGCTAGGCTAATTGTTGGCTCTAAATTGACTGTAGATGTGAGTGTGAATGGTTGATTGTCTCTATGTGTCAGCCCTGCGATGATCTGGCGATTTGTCCAGGGTGTACCCCACCTTTCGCCCATAGTCAGCTAGGATAGGCTCCAGCTTGCCTACGACCCCTGCACAGGATAAGCGGTTACAGATAATGGATGGATGGATTTTGACAGTCTGAGTCAGTCAAAATAATAAGTTAAATAATGACATACTCTCTTGAAATAACAAGCTATTAACTCAAAATAATGGCATAACTTTTAATTAAAATCACAACAGTATTTGACAGGTCAAATGAGCTGAAAATATTATTGAATTTTATTGCTGTATTTTAAATAAACTGAGAATTTGAAAGTGCATGCCTTTACTGTATTTTCTACTTGTTAGGGCCATGCTGTTAATCTTGGATGAAATGTTTTAGCTCTGTGTGTGTGTGTGTGTGTGTGAAACTGTGCAATGGAGGAGAATTCAAGCTTTAAATTTCCCTCCACCATCATTTTGTGGTTTTACAAAGATCAGATGGATTTGTATGTTAATCCTACATTAGGTGATGATTCACAAGTTCAAATAAATTCAGAGTAAAATAAAATCACTTTGGTCATACTGATATTAAATTTTGTTAATCTACATAATTGGACAATTAAAACATGCACAAATAAATACATATGTAATGTGTGTAATGTTTATTATTAACAGTTAAAATGTTAATAGTTAGTTACATATACAGTAGCTCTGGAAAAAATTAAGACCACTCTTTTTTTTCTTAAATCAGCATCTCTATGTATGGCAACCATTTCATTCCAGTGTCTGTGCTGGAATTCCAACACAAGCACACCTTGTTTTACTTAATAAGGTACTGATTAGGTGATCACCTGAACCAAATTTTATTTACTGAGGAAAAGTATAAAAAACATTGTTGTCATCATCACTATCCTCTTGCAGTAGGACCAGTTTGGATGGCAAAAACAGTGCTAGTAGTACCTTTAATTTAATTGGAATACAAAAATATCTATTCATCATGCCAAAGGAGTTAAAAAAAGTTTTGAGTGAGAAAAAGAAGGGTTCAATTCTGGTTTTATTGGCAGAGGGATACAGTGAGTATCAGGTTATTTCCATCCTCAAAATTTCAAAGATGGCAGTTCATAAGAACACAGTCAAGCAGCTTACATTGGGGAAAACAAAATTACAGAGTGACAGAGGGTGAACATGACTCCCCACTGACTGGGATGATCATCAACTCCTTTGAATGTCACTCAACAACTGCAGGATGACCTCAAGTGACCAACAATAAGAAAGGCAAATGGCAGCTGGGGTTAAGTCCATGGCATGGGCAGTTCAAAACAGGTTCCTCCAGGCAGAGTTGAAGTCATGCAAAGCTAGACAAAAGCCCTTCTTCAATGAGAAGCAAAGAAGAGCCAGGCTGAGGCTTGTTAAAGACCATAAGGATTGGACTGTGGAGGACTGGAGTAAGGTCATCTTCTCCGATGAGCCTAATTTTCAGCTTTTCCCATCACCTGGTCATCTAATGGTGAGACGGAGACCTGGAGAGACCTACAAGCCACAGTGTCTTGCACCCATTGTGAAATTTGGTGGAAGATCTGTGATGATCTGGGGGTGCTTCAGCAAGGCTGGAATAGGGCAGATTTTTGTTTGTGAAGGACACATGAATCAAGCCATGTACAAGGTTATGCTGAAAGAAAACTTGCTTCCATCTGCTCTGACAATGTTCCCTAACCCTGAGGATTGGGTTTTCTAGCAGAACAATACTCCATGCTATACAGCCAGTTCAATCAAGGTGTGGATGGAGGACCACAAGATCAAGACCCTGTCATAGCCAGCCCAATCTCCAGACCTGAACCCCATTGAAAACTTCTGGAACATGATCAACAGGAAGATGGATGGTCAGAGCCATCACACAAAGCTGAGCTGATTTAATTTTTGCACAAGAAGTGGCATAAAATCACCCAAGGGCAACATGAAAGACTATTGAAGAGCATGGCAAGATGCATGAAAGTTGTGATTTAAATGTCAGGGTTATTCCATGAAATATTGATTGCTGGACTTATCCTTAGTTTAAACATTGTTGCTTAAAGTTGAATATGAGCTTGATTTCTATGCATTATTCAAGATGTGAAAACACTTCATCTTTTTTTGTTATTTTGATCAGTTGTCGGGCGGCACGGTGGTGTAGTGGTTAGCGCTGTCGCCTCACAGCAAGAAGGTCCTGGGTTCGAGCCCCGGGGCCGGCGAGGGCCTTTCTGTGTGGAGTTTGCATGTTCTCCCCGTGTCCGCGTGGGTTTCCTCCGGGTACTCCGGTTTCCCCCACAGTCCAAAGACATGCAAGTTAGGTTAACTGGTGACTCTAAATTGACCGTAGGTGTGAATGGTTGTCTGTGTCTATGTGTCAGCCCTGTGATGACCTGGCGACTTGTCCAGGGTATACCCCGCCTTTCGCCCGTAGTCAGCTGGGATAGGCTCCAGCTTGCCTGCGACCCTGTAGAAGGATAAAGCGGCTAGAGATAATGAGATGAGATGATCAGTTGTCATTTTCTGCAATTAAATGCTCTAAGTGAATATTTTTCTGTGGAATTTGGAGGGAAATGTCAGTAGTTTATAGAATAAAACAAAAATATTCATGTTCCTCAAACATACATGTAAATAGTAAAACCAGAGAACTGATAAGTTTTCAGTGGTCTCTGAAGCTGAGTAAGATAAGTGGCGACCAAGCTGAAGAGGTGCACTTTTGTTTATTTATGTTTTGCATTACTGCACACTGACTGTTCCAAAGGGCATGAGCTCCAATAAATAAAATCTCACGTGCATTCTGACCCTGAATCTGCTCTGTTCTCTGATCAATGTACTGTTACAAACACAACCTGGTTTCAAGATTTATAAAAACAACAATCTGTTATGATTGTTCTCTCTTCAAGACGGTGACTTTAATTTCTTATTAAAATAAAAAAATTATTTAGGGAGACTTTTATGACTCATTATTTAACAGCACAGCAACTTTACTGCTGCCACTGTGTGTGTCATTTACACCAACATTTATTGCCTATGATAAAGACCCAGAACATTTTTGATACATTTTTGTATCACTTTCAATGTGTATTTATTCTTCCATTGGGCTGGTGTGAGAATGTCAGGGTGCGAGCACTTACAGATGCAGGCGCAGGGGAGAGTGGGTGCATCGCAAACTGGAAGCCAAATCCAAATCGTGGTCCGAAATACGAAGTCAGGGTCAGGCAAGGGTCAGTCGATGTATTAACAGGTTATCAGAGACTAGGCTAAGGTCAAGGTTGGAAATAAACAGAAATGAAGTCAAAGTCATGGGAATACTGGAACAAGGAAACAATGGCTTGGTACGGTCAGGTGGGAAACATTGAGCGATACTTTGTGAGGTGTGTTTGTGTTTGGAGTACTTATATAGAGGTGTGTGACAGTTCATATAAGTGGGTGGAGCACAGAAGGACGGCAGGACAGAACTGAGTTCACAAAACTCGCTTTTATTCAGCTTTTCAGCTTATATCTGCACTCTCACACACACTCAGACACACGCACACACATCAGTCGTCTAGTTGTGGAGAGAGCCCCCTCTGCTCTTGCTCTCTCTCCTTAAATAGGGTGCGGTCACTGGGAAGACACACAAACACATTAATTAACGACAGGTGTAGTGATTCTGCCACTTACCTTCCCTGACTCCGCCCTCCTGTCACAGACCGATGCTTGACCATGCCCCCGCTGCCACATACCCCCACTGCCCGACTCAGGCCGGGAGGCCATCCGGCCTGCAGCCGACTCCCCTCCTCCTTGACGGGAGAGGAAGTCCGCCACGACCATCTGCGCCCCCGGCCTGTGGATCACCTTGAAGTTAAAGGGTTGGAGTGCCAGATACCAACGGGTGATCCGTGCGTTGGCATCCTTCATGCGGTGGAGCCACTGGAGGGACGCGTGGTCCGAACAGAGAGTGAAAGGGCATCCCAGCAGGTAGTACCGGAGGGCGAGGACCGCCCACTTGATCGCCAGGCACTCCTTCTCGATGGTGCTGTAGCGCCCCTCATGCACCGACAGCTTACGACTAATGTACAAGACTGGGCGATCCTCCCCCTCCACCTGCTGGGACAAAACGGCCCCCAGCCCTCTGTCCGACGCATCCGTCTGCAACATAAAGGGGAGAGAAAAGTCAGGGGAGTGTAAAAGTGGCCCCCCACACAGTGCAGCCTTTACCTTAGAAAAAGCCCGCTGGCATTGCTCCGTCCACTGGACCGGATCTGGTGCCCCCTTTTTAGTGAGATCAGTCAGCGGGCTGGTGACGTCCGAATAATTAGGTATAAACCTACGATAATAGCCAGCCAGCCCCAGGAACTGTCTCACCCCCTTTTTGGTCTTGGGCCTTGGGCAGGCTGCAATTGCTGCTGTCTTGTTAATTTGGGGACACACCTGCCCATTGCCCAAGTGGAAGCCCAGGTACCGTACTTCCACCCGCCCAATCGCACACTTCTTCGGGTTGGCTGTGAGACCCGCTCGCCTCAGCGACCTAAGGACAGCCCTCAGATGTTTGAGGTGCCTCGGCCAGTCGTTACTATAGACGATGATGTCGTCGAGATAGGCGGCCGCATAGGTGGCGTGGGGGCGGAGGACCCTGTCCATCAGCCACTGAAACGTAGCAGGCGCCCCAAACAGCCCAAAAAGAAGTGTGACGAATTGGTGTAAGCCGAACGGTGTGGAAAAGGCCGTTTTTTCCCGGGATAATGGAGTCAAGGGGATCTGCCAATAACCCTTTGTTAAATCCAGTGTCGAGTAAAAACGAGCTGTGCCTAGCCGATCGAGCAACTCATCAATACGAGGCATTGGGTACGCATCAAATTTAGACACCGCGTTGACTTTTCTATAGTCTACACAGAACCGGACCGACCCGTCGGCCTTGGGTACCAAGACCACCAGGCTGCTCCAGTCACTGTGGGACTCCTCGACAATGCCCATTTTGAGCATGGCCTCGAGTTCTTCCCGAACCACCTTTTTCTTGTGTTCTGGTAACCTGTAAGGGCGGCTACACACTACCACCCCCAGGGGCGTCTCAATGTGGTGCTCTATGAGGTTAGTGCGGCCGGGCAGGGGCGAGAACACGTCTGAAAACTCGGTCTGCAACTGGGCAACCTCCGCGAGTTGGGTCGGGGAGAGGTGGTCTCCACAGGGGACCGGAGAGGTACGTGATGCTAATGTTCCTTTTTGAACCTCTGGTCCCAGCTCCGCCTTCTCCGGAACCACTGACACCAACGCCACGGGGACCTCCTCGTTCCAGAGTTTGAGTAGGTTGAGGTGGTAAATCTGTAGTGCCCCACCCCTGTCCGTTCGCTTCACCTCATAGTCGACGTCCCCGACTCGCCGTGTGACCTCAAAGGGTCCTTGCCACTTGGCGACTAATTTAGAGCTCGATGTGGGCAACAGTACGAGTACTTTATCTCCCGGTGCGAACTCTCTAAGGCACATACCCTTGTCATACAGGCGGGTTTGCCGTTCTTGGGCTTGCCGCAAATTCTCCTGGGTTAGGTGTGTGAGTGTGTGGAGTTTTGCGCACAGGTCAATAATGTATTGAATTTCATTTTTGCTTGGTGAAGGTCCCTCCTCCCAATTTTCTCGCAGCACATCTAAAATGCCGCGCGGCTTACGCCCATATAATAATTCAAACGGGGAGAACCCCGTGGAGGCTTGGGGGACCTCTCACACTGCAAAAAGCAAGGGTTCGAGCCATTTATCACAGTTATGCACGTCCTCACTTACAAATTTTTTAATTATGTTTTTAAGGGTGCGATTAAACCGTTCCACTAAACCATCCATTTGTGGGTGATACACGCTGGTGTGGATCAGCTTAATACCTAATAACCCATACGGTTTGTGCAGTGTTCGTGACATAAACGAGGTGCCTTGATCAGTCAGAATCTCTTTTGGGATTCCAACTCGGGAGATGACGCAGAAGAGCGCCTCCGCAATACTGCGTGCTGAGATATTGCGAAGAGGCACTGCTTCCGGGTATCGCGTTGCATAGTCCACTAGAACTAATATACTGTAAAGTGGTACCCTCGTGTTGACCGATCTAATGGCCCGATGAGATCCATCCCAATCCTTTCAATCGGGGTCTCGATTATCGGTAGAGGGCGCAAAGGCGCTTTTGGAATGGCCGCTGGATTTACTAACTGGCATTTGCGGCACGCCATACACCACCTACGGACATCGCCGCGAATCCCCGGCCAATAGAATCGGGCCATTATTCGGGCTAGTGTTTTATCCTGCCCTAAGTGTCCAGCCATGGGATTAAAGTGAGCCACCTGGAATACCAATTCCCGGCGGCTCTTCAGAATCAAAAGCTGCGTGACTCACTCTTTAGTTTGAGTGTCCTGCGTCACTCGGTATAATCTATCCTTCATAATCGCGAAGTAGGGGAAGGACGGGGTGGCGTTCGGCTGGAGCGTTTGACCATCGATTACTCTCACTTGGTCAAACGCATGCCGCAGAGTCTCGTCTCGCGATTGCTCTAATGGGAAATCCGCGAGGGATTCCCCAACAGAGAGAGGAGGAGCCGGCGGCTCCTCACTCTGACGCGGAGATGACGTAGACAGCTCTGTGACAGCTGCTCCCGCCAAAGCAACACCGGGACCTCCCCTTATTAAACTACGGCAGGACCCACTCTTCACTAGATGACTCATTAATTCCCCAAATCCCAGCCAATCCGTCCCCAAAATTATAGAGTGGGTAAGGCAAGGATTAACCGGCGCCTTCACTATAAATTTTCCCCTCGAAAAAAAATGTGGACTGACACTAAAGGGTAGTTGTGAACATCCCCGTGCACACACAATACCTTCACCCATTGTGCTCCCCCCAATGCCTCATCTTGCACCAGGTTTTGGTGGATTGAGGTCTGATTACAACCAGAATCCACCAACGCCTGATATGTATCCCCTTGGACACTCACCGGTATGCAATACGCTCTGGCCCGATCGAGGGCGGCTCCTGGCCCGTCTGGGATCCGAACCACCGTGCCCACCTCCATTACCAAGCACTGCTGTTTGAGGTGGCCCTGCTCCCCGCAGCGCCAGCAAACCGGCCCGGGCTTCCTCGCCGCACTGGTGCTCTGGGGCTCGCTTACTCACCTGAGGGGGGGGAGAGATAGACACAGAAGGGAGAAACGGGAGGGCACCGTGGGTGCGGTGGGCCGGCTGGGTGGCGCCGGCCCCCGCCTCCGTGGTGGGGGAACGGGGCGAGGATGAGACACAGGAGGAGAGGGAGAGAGAGAGAGAGAGAGAGGAGAGGAGAGAAGAGGTTGTCTGCTGTCCTGCCGTCGGGACAGCCGCCAAATGGTCCTCTGCCAGCTCGATTGCCTGATCCAGTGACGCCGGGCGGTGGCACTGGACCCACTCTGCGGTTCCGGCTGGTAGGCGTGCAATGAACTGCTCCAGTACCACCTGGTCGATGATTCCCTCGGTGTCGCGGTTGTCGGCCCTCAACCACCGCCAGCAGGCGTCCCGGAGTTGCTGGCCAAACGTGAATGGCCGGCCGACTTCCTCCAAGCGCAAAGCACGGAAGCGCTGCCGTTGTTGCTCGGGGTGCACCCCACACACTGGAGGACGGCCCGGCGAAGGTCTGCGTAGGCCAGCCGGCGGTCGGCGGGGAGCTGTAGCGCGGCCAGCTGCGCCTCTCCCGTTAGCAGGGGGAGGAGGTGCGCCGCGCGCTGTTCCACCGGCCACCCCGAGGTCTCTGCTACCTGCTCAAAGAGTGTGAGGAAGGCCTCGGGGTCATCCTGCGGGCCCATCTTCATTAGGGTGAGGGGGGAAGGGCCCGTGGCGGTGGAGTTGGTGGACCCTGCCAATGTGAGGAGGTGCCGGAATGCCTGTCGATCTTCCTGCTGAGCCAACACCAGCGCCTCAAACCACTGTTCCTGCTCCTTCCGGAGGGCGACTAGCACCTGGTGCTGGCTTTGCTGGGCCATGGCGAGGGCATGGACCAGGTCAGCAAAAGGGGAGGACTCCATGGGGCTGTTCTGCTTCTGCGCTCCAAGTCCCAGGTTTCAGCACCACTGTAGCAGTTCGTATGGGTGGGTGGAGCACAGAAGGACGGCAGGCCAGAACTGAGTTCACAAAACTCTTTTATTTTCACTTTTCAGTGCAAATTTTACTCTCAGCCACACACGCACGCACACACTCAAGTTGTCTCGTTGGCGAGAGAGCTCCCTCTGCTCTCACTCTCTCTCCTTAAATAGGGCGCAGTCACTGGGGAAGACACACAAACACATTAATTAACATCAGGTGCAGTGATTCTGCCACTTACCTTCCCTGACTCCGCCCTCCGGTCACAGACCGACGCTTGACCACACCCCCGCTGCCACAGCGGCACTGCTTCCAAGTATTGCATTGCGTAGTCCACCAGGACTAAAATAAAGTGATGCCTTCAAGCAGTCTGATCTAATGGCCTGACGAGATCCATCCCAATTCTCTTGAAGGGAGTCTCAATTAGGGGAAGAGGGTGCAATGGCGCACAAGAGAAGACAGAGAAGAGGCAGGATGTCCACCTGCCACTTGAACCACTGCCAGATGGTCCTCCACCAGCTCAATGGCTCGATCGAGTGATACTGGATGGTGGCATTGGACTCTTTCCGCTGTCCCCCTCAGCAGCCGAGTGATGAACTGTTCCAGTGCCACTGCATTGATGGCCTCCTCGACATTACAGTCTTCTGTCCTCAACCACCACTGGCATGCATCCCACAGCTGCTGGCCATAGGCCAACAGCTGGCCATCCAGTGTCAGCGTGCGGATATGCTGACAGTGTTGCTTGGGGATGCAGCTGACTTGCTGCAGGATTGCATGCTTCAAGTCTGCATACTCCAGCCTGTTGTCTGTGGGTAGTTGCTGGGCCATGAGCTGTGCTTTGCCATTTTACTCCTTCGAGACTAAACATTAGTTAGAACCATAGATGGTAGTGGGATGCAGTTTTTTGCAGTTGTAGTCTGATCCGCCTGTGAACGCCACCCCTTCTTCCTCATTTTCTGACAACTTTCCCTAAGATATGCTCAAAGTTTTTTGATACCCAATTGTAGGTCTCCACCTCAGGGATAAATGTCCCACACTATGAGTGACCCATAGAGAAATCTGGGGCTTGGCGAGTCCATTGTAGGCCCAAGAGAAATTCCCATGTGTACTGGATTCTAGTTGAATGGGACTGGACGCCCAGAGTATTCACAAAAAGTGTGATCAGCAGATAGACAATCTCCATTATTTAGTGATCACACAACAGTAGTAGACAGATGATGACAAATAACATTTAGGAGTAGAGTTCCATATTAAATGAAAACACTCCAAAGGGACGCAATGCCTAAGATACTCACTACACATGCAAACACCCGCTGCTGGTTGCCACATGAGTAGTGCCCTGAAAAGTCACTGAAAAATGAAAGCAAGGAGAAATAAAAATGAACTGGTATTGTTAAGCCTGGCTCCCAATTCCTCACTGACACCACTCCTGAAATTGTCAGAGTGTTGTTTGAAAGCTACTGAATCTCTGTTTAACAGTTATAATGTGACACATGTGAGTCAGAGCTTTTGGGCACAGACCTATAAGATTTCACCTTGTGACTGAGATCCAGTTCATCCCATTAGGAATTAGAGTGTCATAAACTGGAAGAATGACTTCAACAGACTTCAGAAATTAAAACATTATTCTCAGTTCATAAAACTCAAATTCATCACTCGATAAATTTGTACCAAATTTGCTGTTAATTGATCTGTAGTCAGTGGTTAAAGATGCCTTAAATAAGATTAGGTCTCTAACAGTTAGGTGGGTTCAACATTTGAATGATTCCTACCCATGTTAACAAAGCTCCACCCCAGATCTTAGAGTAGAAGGTCTATAAATATTGGCAGGAAGCACATCCAAACACAAGCAAGTATTCCAGACTGGAAGTCAGTTTTCCAAATGGGTTTTCTCAGTGACTTAAAATGCATGTGCTAAGGCCATGGCTTCATCTGTTTCCCCCCCTTTTAAATCATGTTTGAGAGATCATCCAGCTTATTTGTATGAATAAAGAATTTTAAAATGACTATTGCACCTGTAAATGTTATCTTTTGTTTCTGATGTAAATGATGACTGTAATAGGTAAAAACATGTCTCTCTAAAACTCCTCCTATTAAGGAAGCATTGAGTCTGAGATAATTGCAGCCCTTCATAAACATAAGTGTTTTGCTCTGGGGAGTTTAGTTTTATTCTCAGTTTGGGGAGAAGTCTGAGTCTCATTTCCAGCACTGTGAAAGGAAGTGATTACTAACTGGACCTACAAAGTCATCTGTTTAACTTTAAAGAAACTGGAAATCAGGGTGTGATTAATTTTACCAAGGTGAAAGTGAAACTCTGAGCATTTGGACTGGAGAGAACAACAACAGCAAGAAAATAAAATGGCTTTGAAGTTTTCAGAGGAGGATTTGTCCTGTCCTGTGTGCTGTGAAATCTTCAAAGATCCTGTTGTTCTGCACTGCAGTCACAGCGTGTGTAAAGTGTGTTTGCAGCAGTTCTGGGAGCTCAAAGGATCCAGAGACTGTCCAGTTTGTAGGAGAAAGTCATCTGTGTCTGAACCTCCCATAAGCCTGGCCTTAAAGAACCTGTGTGAGACTTTCTTTCAGGAGAGAAGTCAGAGATCTTCATCAGGATCTGAAACAGTCTGCAGTCTACACAGTGAGAAACTCAAACTCTTCTGTTTGGATGATCAACAGCCGGTGTGTGTGGTGTGTCAGACTGCAAGAAAACACACCAACCACAAATTCTGCCCCATTAATGAGGCAGTAACAGACTGTAAGGTAAATAAAATGTACCTGTGAGCTCATATGGCACGTAAAAATGAGAAAGAATTTTATTCTATCCAACAATATTTATAGGTTCAACATGACAAATTACAGTTGCTTTACGATAAATTTAATCATATTGTAATAACTAAATGTGTGTACCATTCCATGCTATTCAGATTTTCATCATCTGAAGTATCACCTGCATAAACAGTGGTCGATCTTCCATGTTAGACTAAAGGAGTGACACACCAATAAACAGATTCTATAAATCTAACCAATTTGTAAAGTTAAATCCCATCAATAAACAGTGATCTGAGTAAATGATGTGTAAAATAAGAGCTGAAACATAGAGTCTCCATGTAGTGGGTTGCCTTGTTTCAGGAGGAGCTTAAAATTGCACTGAAGCCCCTACGGGAGAAACTGAAGATCTTTAAAGACTGTAAACTGAACTGGTGTCAGACTGCAGAACATATAAAGGTTAGAATCAATAACATGGGTTTGATATTATAATTACATTTTGCATCATTGCACAATCAGTTATATTTCATTTGATTTCCTCTTCACTGCAGATTCAGACGCTACACACAGAGCATCAGATTAAGGAGGAGTTTGAGAAGCTTCACCAGTTTCTACGAGATGAAGAGGCAGTCAGGATCACTGCACTGAGAGAGGAAGAAGAGCAGAAGAGTCAGTTGATGAAGGAGAAGATTAAGAAGCTGAACAGAGACATATCATCTCTTTCAGACAAAATCAGAGCCATAGAAGAGGAGATGAGAGCTGAAGACATCTCGTTCTTACAAGTGAGGATAATTTAGTCAGTATTTATACTGTGAGAAAGTAAAACTTCTTTCCATCATCAGAAATGTCACATTTCAGTGGTTTAAAAATGTAAATCATATCCACTGATATTTGCTTTGTTGTTTTACAGAACTACAAGGCCACAGTGAAAAGGTGAGTGATGTGCTTCCTGTCTCTCTTGTTCTCTGTGTTTCTGAATCCAAACCCACAGCAACACTGACTCCTGAATGTTTTTGCAGAGCCCAGAGCACACTGCAGCATCCAGAGGAGCTTTCAGGAGCACTGATCCATGTGGCAAAACATCTGGCTAACCTGAAGTTCAGAGTCTGGGAGAAGATGCAATACACTGTCCAATACAGTAAGACACTTAAGTGTGTGTGCTTTAAAAGTTATACTAATTAATGCAGCTGTTGCAGCCCCTGTCATCTCATAGAACATTCAAAGCCATCAATAGTGAACAGCAAGTTCATTCCTCCCGAGCCTATGTAAACTACTGCTATAAAATCAAAGTCCCTCTCACACCAGGATCTGGTCTTCCCAGGCAGTCTCCTGTCCCAGTACTAATCGACTCTTTAAGGCATGGGTGTGGCGCCGATCTCTGTTTTGATAGCCTTCAGCCCTCGGCCTCTCGCCTACACAGCCAGGGTTACAGTGGGGGGCTAGTCCTCTGGTAACCGCAAGAGTTTGACTCCCCCACTCACATCTGTATTGCAGTGTGCCTTGCCAGATGGTAGTAGGTACCATTTTTATAATGGTCTTTGGTATGACCCGACCGCAAGTAGAACTCGCGATCTCCTGATCGAGACGCGGACACACTAACCACTCTGCCAACTCGCGGTCAAACTACTGCCATAACCTCCAGGTAATTTAGTTGTTTATGGGACAGGTGCATGTGGACAGGTTGCAGTTTCAGAAATTGGAAAAAAAAAATCATTCATTCATTTTGTGTACCGCTGACACCTTGTGGGTCACAGGTAAGCTGGAGCCAATCCCTGCTGACACTGAGTGAGAGGCAGTGTACACCCTGGACAGGTCGCCAATCCATTGCAGGGCCAACACAGAAATGAACAGCCATTCACACCTGCATTCACACCAGTGGGCAAAATTAGAGTAGTCAGATGACCTAATCTGCATGTCTTTGGACAATGGGAGGAAACCACTGGATTTTCTTTTGTAGTGTTTTATTTCTTATTCCTCTGTGTGTGTGTGTGTGTGTGTGTGTGTGTGTGTGTGTGTGTTTTCAGCACCTGTAATTCTGGACCCCAACACTGTTCATCCTAAACTCATTATATCTGATGATCTGACCAATGTGATATGCAGTGATGAGAAACAGAAACTTCCTGATAATCCAGAGAGATTTGATGACTGCTGGTGTATCCTGGGCTCTGAGGGCTTTAACTCAGAAACACACTGCTGGGATGTTGAAGTTAGAGACTGTACAGACTGGATTGTGGATGTGATGACAGAATCTGCTCAGAGGAATGAGAATGTATTCTCCAGAAGTGGTATCTGGTATGTGTGGTATTATGATGGTAAATATTTCGCAGGTTCTACACCACATCCAGTCACTCTCCTCCCAGTAGCACAGAAACTCCAGAGGATCAGAGTGCAGCTGGACTGGGACAGAGGAACGCTATCATTCTCCAACCCTCTGACTAACACACACATACACACTTTCACACACACATTTACTGATAAATTACTGCCATTCCTACGTGTAACTGGTAAAGAATCTTCTCTCAAGATCCTCCCACTTCACTAGTCTGCAAAAGTGAATCAGATCAGTTAATGCTGACATTGGTTTTATTCCAGTTCATTTTTTGTACATATGTGAACTAGTGATGCGCAGATGATGCATCATCAGGTGTATGACGCATTCCACTACCTGTGTTGGAAAAAGTGTTGCTGTTTTGGTGTCATAAAACACCAACATCTTGTGGATTGCAAAAATAATAGCAGGTGGCCTTAATGAATAACATTGAAGTACCTTTAATTTTGAGATGTGGACACCATATGAGGAATGAATATTGATGTTCTTAGAATGATTATCTACTTACTGATTACATGCTTATTGATTCAAGATAAGAAATGTACATTATTAAGAGTTACAATGGTATCCAAAAAGTAAAATATCTAATATGGTGTGCTGGTGTCTATTTCTAATATGGAATTTAGCAATGAATGTGCTTAAAATGTGTGTTGAAAAATATGTTCAGTGGGAATAGTGTGTGTAAATCATTGAGTGGATTAAAGTGCTTGTGCAATTAAGTGTGCTTGTTTACTTGTGAAGGAGGAGAGTGTTTATTAATTTTTATTCAGAAAAAGACGTTTCTGTATAGTGTTGGGACCAAGGCGATTTCTTCTTTTAGAAACTAGTTTTCCTGCCTTGAATGACATCCTTTTACAAGGTACAGCGGAGGCAGGAGTGCACAAAAACTGTACTACAAGTTTATACAGATGGAAGTACATATGTTTTTGCCTGTGCCAGTATTGCAAAGGATCCTCTGTTCTTGGACTGTTACTCTGCCAGATACCTCTGGACTTCAACAGTTGCCTCTACAATAGCATTCGACTTCCTTTTACTTTCAGCAACTGTGGTGTCAAGTAAATCAGTGTTTCTCAACCACTGGGCCGCGATGCACCATCTAGTGGGCTGCAAATTTTTTTTCAAGTTTGAAGCCAAATACTAAATAGTTCAGAATGTCATAGTGTCACAAATCCGGTAGCTGGTTTGACGTACACCTTTCAAGTGGAATAAATACATTTGTGGGTAAATTAAGAAGAACAAGTCTTTATTATTGCCACGTCCCTCCTTTGCATTTAAACACCCCCCGTGCGCGCGCGTGCGCGCGCCCACACACACACACACAGCATGCATGCACAGTGGACAGAATAAATAAGTACGTTTGTGGGTAAATGATATGGAGCTGCTGAAAGAGAAGAGCAGGGAGGATTGAGAATCGAGCAACTGTGGTTTGTTTACACCAGATACTAAAACTTCTAGCATCCTAGCAACCATCACATGGACACGTACAAAGCCCAGAAATTCTTCCTTACCCAGACAAAAACTATACAGGGTTTATGTTGTAGTGTCCTGATCCCCAGATCTTTAACCCAGCCACATATAAAAAGTTGTACACCTCTATGCTCTTCCAGATTTTCATCTGTGTCACCGTGTAGAACGATGTCTGCAGCACCAGGTAGTTTGAGACATCGGGGAACTCAATGGATGGATAATTTTCCAGTTCATAATGAATGAATGAATAACTTTATTTAAACACGAAGTTGATCAGCAGAGCTGGTGGGGTCGTGCATGTACAGATACAGATAATTACAAATACAAAAGACTAAAAATAAACACAATCTTTAAAAAAAATTTAAATAGGTTGATTATCTGTTAATTATCTTTATATTAAGTTCATTAATAGTATGCATAACTATTGTCTTTGTATTTAGTTCCAGCTACAATAGGATTAAAATGTATTCTACTAATGTCAAATTTAGCTAGCAAATTTTTCTTTCATAGGAAAAATTCTTTGTTAGCGTGTAAGGATCTAATCCCATTGAGGGGTTTCTATACCCACTTCTTTTGAGTGTACTTCTCCGTTTTAATAACTTGCTTGTTTGCTGTAAATAAACATGGCAATAAGTTTATGTGAGCTGTGTGAGACTCTACATTGTATTTGTTCATTAGTTTAGGTGTCAGTTCTATAAATAGAACACACTCTGCCTCTGGGGTTTCCAATTAACATTACTGTACTCTCATTTTGAGAAGTCAGATGTATCGGTAACTATGTGTCATGAAGATGCTGCGTTAATGTAGGGTTAATTGTCTCATCAGCACTATTTTTGTTTCACATGAAATGAAAATGAAATGAAACCTGAAGAAAAAAATACCGAGGACATGACAGTGTCCTCAATGGTACGTAGATACAGGCATGCCCAAGAGTCTTGTACCTTGGGTGCAGCAGTGTTGTGATGGTCATAACACTTATTGATTCCAAAATTGATAAACTATCTCTGAAAGGGGGCGGCACGGTGGTGTAGTGGTTAGCGCTGTCGCCTCACAGCAAGAAGGTCCTGGGTTCGAGCCCCAGGGCCGGCGAGGGCCCTTCTGTGCGGAGTTTGCATGTTCTCCCCGTGTCCACGTGGGTTTCCTCCGGGTGCTCCGGTTTCCCCCACAGTCCAAAGACATGCAGGTTAGGTTAACTGGTGACTCTAAATTGACCGTAGGTGTGAATGTGAGTGTGAATGGTTGTCTGTGTCTATGTGTCAGCCCTGTGATGACCTGGCAAATTATCCAGGGCGTACCTCGCCTTTTGCCTGTAGTTAGCTGGGATAGGCTCCAGCTTGCCTGCAACCCTGTAGAACAGGATAAAGCGGCTAGAGATAATGAGATGAGATGAGACAAACCTTCCTGGTAGGAAGAACATATGAAGAATCAAGGAAGTGAAGCAGCTCTCTGAGTCACTCAGAGAGTCACTCTCTGAGTCACTCATCTTCCACTAGTGTAAAAGGCTGACTGTCTTTGATCACTTGCTTTCTAGAAGCTTGGAGGAGAAAATTAAATGTTTGTGTCCATTATTTAATATGTATTTCCATGATTATTATAAAGGTATCACAACATTATTAATAATTGGGTTAAGTTAGGTTGACAAGGGTTCATTGCAGCTTCTTCATCTGCAGCCTGTACATTTCCATGTAAGGCTCTATAATGCCTCAGCATTGAAGAGGTGCTCTCATTTTCATCTGACAACTCTTTCAAGCACTTTACCTTAAAAAAAATTAGACACACACAACCCCAATTCGGGCGGCATGGTGGTGTAGTGGTTAGCGCTGTCGCCTCACAGCAAGAAGGTCCTGGGTTCGAGCCCCGGGGCCGGCGAGGGCCTTTCTGTGCGGAGTTTGCATGTTCTCCCCGTGTCCGCGTGGGTTTCCTCCGGGTGCTCCGGTTTCCCCCACAGTCCAAAGACATGCAGGTTAGGTTAACTGGTGACTCTAAATTGACCGTAGGTGTGAATGTGGGTGTGAATGGTTGTCTGTGTCTATGTGTCAGCCCTGTGATGACCTGGCGACTTGTCCAGGGTGTACCCCGCCTTTCGCCCGTAGTCAGCTGGGATAGGCTCCAGCTTGCCTGCGACCCTGTAGAAGGATAAAGCGGCTAGAGATAATGAGATGAGATGAGACAACCCCAATTCCATAAATTTGGGACAGTGTGTAAAACAAATTAAAAAGAAAGAAAGGATGATTTGCAAATCTTGGAAACCATATATTTCATTGAAAATGGTTCAAAGACAACATAAAATGTTGAAACTGAGAAATTTTTATTGTTTTTTGAAAAATATATGCTCATTTTGAATTTGATGTCAGCAACACATTTAAACAAAGTTGGGACAGGGGCATGTTTACCACTGTGTTGCATCACCTCTACTTGTAACACTCTGAAAATGTTTGGGAACCCGAGGAGACCAATTGCTGTCATTCTGAAAGAGAAATGTTTTCCCATTCTTGCCCGATATACAATTTCAGTTGTTGAACAGTTTGAGGTCTCCTTTGTCATATTTTATGCTTCATAATGCACCAAATGTTTTAAATGGGAGACAGGTCTGGACTGCAGGCAGGCCAGTTTAGTGCCTGGACTCTTTTACTATGGAGCCATGAAGTTTTAATATGTGTAGAAAGTGGTTTGGCATTGTCTTGCTGAAAGAAGGAAGACCTTCCCTGAAAACGATTTTGTCTGGATGGCAGCATATTGCTCTGAAACATCATTCAGGATACATCATTCAGGAATAATGATGCCTTCCTAGATGTATAAGCTACCCATGTCATGTGCACTAATGCAGTGTTTCTCAACCACTGGGCCATCTAACAGGCTACAATTTTTTTTTTCAAGTTGAAGCTAATTTTCACTCGGAGTAGGGTACAATTGCTGGATTGCATCCGACGTCACATCTGCCTCATTAAGCTACGGTCACACTACAACTCGCGATGCTTTGCAATGGGTTATCGATGAAGACGAGGCATGTTGATGGTGATATACATGTGAGGTAAAAGTTGTGGTCACACAGTAGGTGAACACTTGACTGTCGCACTTTTGCGCGCTTGAGTCTGGCGCAGCTTGAGTGGCTGTGTACGCTCACAGAGCACGTTGTGCACACGCTTGGGACCCAGCCATTATAGGAAAGACCTGACGCTGATTTGAGCACAATCAGCACAGATATGGAAGCTGTTTTCATGGAAGCTTTGCGAAGCATTATCATTATCACTGTCATGTTTGTTTCTAGCCGTGTTTTTAACACTGTATAAATACTCTGCTTTATGATTCTGCTTTTGTTAAAAAATAAAAAAAATAAAAAACTTGTAAGATGGCTCTGGACACTTACAGTAATGCATTTATGTCTGAAGACTACAGTCGACTTGCTAACTTTAGGACTGCAGTTGTCATGAACAGTTTTGTACTCAAGCTTCCATTAATGAACAGTTTATAACTTCAACAAAACAGACTTAATGTTAAAACTATAATGAATTTCCTGGTTACACAGTTATACTTTGTGACTATATAGGACACAGTTATAGAAGCAAGTTATTTATAATCACGCTATCTGTTATCACCCAGATGAAGATGGGTTCCATGTTGAGTCTGGTACCTCTCAAGGTTTCTTCCTCATTTTGTCTGAGGGAGTTTTTCCTTGACACCGTTGCCACAGGCTTGCTCATTGGGGATAGATTAGGAATAAAATTAGCTCATGTTGGAAGTCTTTAATTCTCTGTAAAGATGCTTTGTGACAATGTCTGTTGTTAAAGGTGCTATAAAAATAAACTTGGCTTAAATATCACACCTGCAAACAAACACTCTTTCTGTACTTAGATTCGTCTATCTTGTAGTGTCCTGATCACCAGATTTTTAACCCAGCCACATATAAAAAGTTGTACATCTCCAGGCTCTTCCAGGTTTTCATCTGTGTGTCCATGTAGAACAATGTCTGCAGCACCAGGTAGTTTGAAATGTCAGGGAATTATCCATCCAACGGATGGATAATTTTCCAACTCGTAGGAAAAATCCTTCTTTGTTAACATGTAAGGATCGATCCCTTTGGGTGGTTTCTATATCCACTTCTTTTGAGTGTACTTCTTGGTTTTAATAACTTGTTTGTTTGTTGTACACAAACACGGCAATACGTCTCATCTCATTATCTCTAGCCGCTTTATCCTTCTACAGGGTCGCAGGCAAGCTGGAGCCTATCCCAGCTGACTATGGGCGAAAGGCGGGGTTCACCCTGGACAAGTCGCCAGGTCATCACAGGGCTGACACATAGACACAGACAGCCATTCACACTCACATTCACACCTACGGTCAATTTAGAGTCACCAGTTAACCTAACCTGCATGTCTTTGGACTGTGGAGGAAACCGGAGCACCCGGAGGAAACCCACGCGGACACGGGGAGAACATGCAAACTCCGCACAGAAAGGCCCTCGCCGGCCCCGGGGCTCGAACCCAGGACCTTCTTGCTGTGAGGCGACAGCGCTAACCACTACACCACCGTGCCGCCCACGGCAATACGTTCTCATGTTAATCGACCAGACTCCACTTTTGGATCATTAATCTCATCTCATCTTCTTCCGCTTATCCGGAGCCGGGTCGCGGAGGCAGCAGTCTGAGCATGGAAGCCCAAACTTCCCTCTCCCCAGACACTTCGGCCAGCTCCTCGGGAAGAACACTGAGGCATTCCCAGGCCAGCCGAGAGACATAGTCCCTCCAGCGTGTCCTGGGTCTTCCCCAGGGCCTCCTCCGAGCTCCTCCTGAGTGATTGTGCTTCTCACCCTATCTCTAAGGGAGCGCCCAGCCACCTTGCAAAGGAAACTCATTTCAGCCGCTTGTATCCGCGATCTTGTTCTTTCGGTCATTACCCAAAGCTCATGACCATAGGTGAGAGTCGGAACGTAGATCGACGGGTAAATCAAGAGCTTCGCCTTTTGGCTCAACTCCTTCTTCGCCATGACGGACTGGTAAAGTGACTGCATCACTGCGGAGGCTGCACCGATCCGCCTGTTGATCTCACGCTCTATCCTTCCCTCACTTGTGAACAAGATCCCGAGATACTTAAACTCCTCCACTTGAGGCAGGACTTCTCCACCAACCTGGAGAGGGCAAGCCACCCTTTTCCGGTCGAGAACCATGGCCTCGGACTTGGAGGTGCTGATTCTCATCCCAGGCACTTCACACTCGACTGCAAACCGCCCCAGTGCATGCTGAAGGTCCTGGTTTGAAGAAGCCAACAGGACAACATCATCAGCAAAAAGCAGAGATGAAATCCTGTGGTTCCCAAACAGGACTCCCTCCGGCCCCTGGCTGCGCCTAGAAATTCTGTCCATAAAAATTATGAACAGAACCGGTGACAAAGGGCAGCCCTGCCGGAGTCCAACATGCACTGGGAACAGGTCTGACTTACTGCCGGCAATGCAAACCAGACTCCTACTCCGTTCGTACAGGGACTGGACAGCCCTTAGCAAAGAGGCCCGAACCCCATACTCCCGAAGCACCCCCCACAGAATACCATGAGGGACACGGCTGAATGCCTTCTCCAGATCCACAAAGCACATGTGGGCTGGTTGGGCAAACTCCCATGAACCCTCGATCACCCTATGAAGGGTATAGAGCTGGTCCAGTGTTCCACGACCAGGACGAAAACTGCATTGTTCCTCCTGGATCTGAGGTTCAACTATCGGCTGAATTCTCCCCTCCAGTACCCTGGAGTAAACCTTCCTGGGGAGGCTGAGAAGTGTGATTCCCCTATAATTGGTGCACACTCTCCGGTCCCCTTTCTTGAAAAGAGGGACAACCACCCCGGTCTGCCACTCCAGAGGCACTGTCCCCAACTGCCACGCGATGTTGCAGAGGCGTGTCAGCCAAGACAGCCCCACAACATCCAGAGACTTGAGATACTCAGGGCGGATCTCATCCACCCCCGGTGCCTTGCCACTGAGGAGCTTGCAAAACACCTCAGTGACTTCAGCTTGGGTAATGGACGAGTCCACCTCTGAGTCATCAGCCTCCGCTTCCTCAATGGAAGACGTGATGGTGGGATTGAGGAGATCCTCGAAGTATTCCTTCCACCACCCGACAATATCCCCAGTCAAGGTCAACAGCTCCCCACCTGCACTGTAAACAGTGTTGACAGAGTACTGCTTCCCCCTCCTGAGGCACCGGACGGTTTGCCAAAATTTCTTTGAGGCCGACCGATAGTCCTCCTCCATGGCCTCACCGAACTCCTCCCAGTTCTGAGTTTTTGCCTCCGCATCTGCCCGAGCTGCAGCACGCCTGGCCTGCCAATACCCGTCAGCTGCCTCAGGAGTCCCGGAGGCCAACATGGCCCGATAGGACTCCTTCTTCAGCTTGACGGCATCCCTTACTTCCGGTGTCCACCACCGGGTTCGGGGATTGCCACCATGAAAGGCACCGGAGACCTTGCGGCCACAGCTCCAAACAGCCGCATCAACAATGGAGGCAGAGAACATGGTCCACTCAGCCTCAATGTCCCCTGCCTCCCTCGGAAGCTGGGAGAAGCTTTCCTGGAGGTGGGAGTTAAAGACCTCCCTGACAGAGTTCTCGGCCAGACGTTCCCAGCAGACCCTCACCATATGTTTGGGCCTGCCAGGTCTGTCCGGCTTCCTCCTCTGCCAGCGGATCCAACTCACCACCAGGTGGTGATCAGTTGACAGCTCAGCCCCTCTCTTCACCCGAGTGTTCAAGACATAGGGCCGGAGATCAGATGAAACGACAACAAAGTCAATCATCGACCTCCGACCTAAGGTGTCCTGGTACCACATGCACTTATGGACACCCCTATGCTCGAACATGGTGTTCATTATGGACAAACCGTGACTAGCACAGAAGTCCAATAACAAAAAAACCACGCAGGTTCAGATCGGGGAGGCCGTTCCTCCCAATCATGCCCCTCCAGGTGTCACTGTCATCGCCCACGTGAGCGTTGAAGTCCCCCAGTAGAACAATGGAGTCCCCAGTCTGAGCACCTCTCAGTACCTCTCCTAGGGACTCCAAGAAGGCCAAATACTCTATACTGCTATTCGGCCCGTAGGCACAAACAACAGCAAGAGCCCTCTCCCTGACCCAAAGGTGCAGAGAGGCGACCCTCTCGTTCACTGGGGTAAACTCCAACACATGGCAGCTGAGCTGTGGAGCTATAAGCAAGCCCACACCAGTCTGCTGCTGCTCACTGTGGGCGACTCCAGAGAAGTGGAGAGTCCAGCCCCTCTCGAGGAGCTGAGTTCCGGAGCCCAAGCTGTGTGTGGAGGTGAGCCCAACTATCTCTAGCCGGTACCTCTCAACCTCCCGCACAAGCTCAGGCTCTTTCCTCCCCAGCAAAGTGACATTCCATGTCCCAACAGCTAGCTGCTGTGTTTGGGGATCAGGTCATCGAGGCCTCTGCCTTTGACTACCGCCCAATCCACACTGCACCGGCCCTCTACTACTACCTCTGTGGGTGGTGAACCCACAGGAGGTCGGACCCACGTCACCGCTTCGGGCTGAGCCCGGCCGGGCCCCGTGGGCAAAGACCCGGCCACCAGGCGCTTGCATACGAGCCCCAACCCGGGCCTGGCTCCAGGGTGGGGCCCCAGCTGCACCATACCGGGTGACATCACAGTCTTTGTTTTATTCATTTCCATAAGGGGTTTGGTGAACTGCTCTTGGTCTGGCCTGTCACCCAGTACCTGTTTGCCTTGGGAGACCCTAACAGGGGCATAATGCCCCGACAACATAGCTCCTAGGATCATTCAAGCACACAAACCCCTCCACCACAATAAGGTGGCAGTTCTAGGAGGGGGGGGATCATTAATCCCTTTTGCTAATTTTCTTAGCTACTCCTTGTGTTGCTAGAAATGTTGAAGTGATTGAATAAGCAGTATTTTGTTAAGTGGTGAACTATGAAATATAATTCACTGTTACAGCTAAACTGTTTTTCCTCCCATTTCTGTTTCTGGTTGAGTGTACGTCATGCGCATTCTAGCTGCCGCTTCTCACCGGAGCTTTTTTTATTTTATTTTCTCTCCTTTTTTATTTTTACTTTTTTTTCTTTTTTCTGTGTGTTTGTGTAGTTTGATGTTTATTTGAGTGTTTTGTCCGCCGGTGGTAGTGTAGCTCCGGACCCAGTTTTGGGCGTCGGTTCCCTCCAGGCCTTGGTTCGCTGTGGGTGATGTCTGTGCTCCCAGCTATGGACTGCAGTGAGCTCGTTGCTCATTTTAACATCGTGGTTTCCAGTGCCCTGTGCTTTAATGCTTGGCGTGATGTTCCGAGCGATGTTGCTCGGTGGCATCTCAGCGGCTGTGTAGGCAGTTTGGGACACTCCAGCACTCTGCATGGCGGTGCTTCTGTGTTTGCTTTGTGGATCCATGGCATGGTGTTCGAGCGATGTTGCTGGCGGCGTCACGGTGGCTGTGCTGGAGATGTGGGACTTGTTTTCGTGTGCCTTTTGGTGGGACTGTGGCTGCTACACTACTGGAATGACATCCTGACCCCTATTTGGTGGACTTTTTTTTTCTGTCTATAATTGTAAAGCGACCTTGGGTTTTGAGAAAGGCGCTATATAAATTGAACCTATTATTATTATTATTATTATTATTATTATTATTAAAAGCAGTTATTTTGCTTACTCAGTTGATGAAACGCGTATTGTTCTTACAGAAATTACATTTTGCTTTCACAGAGAAAATAAGATTTGAATGATTGTATTAATGTTAAAAATGTTTTATTGCTTGTCTTGATATTGGTGACACTAACCAGTTTAATCCTGATTTTGTGTGACATTTGTACGGTGTTTATATGCATAGCATAATTTGTTAGAGCAAGATAATTCTAGCATCATTTGGGAATTTGAAAGATGAACTAGAGTGGTGTTTCTCAACCACTGGGCTCTGGCCCATTAGTGGGCTGCGAAGCACCCTCTAGTGGGCTGCAATATTTTTTTTTCCCAAGTTGAAGCCAATTTTTATACTCATAGTAGGGTACAATTGCTGGGTTGCAGTCAACATCACATAAAAGTTGTGGTCAGACAGCACGTGAACACTTGACTGTCACGCCTTTGCGTACTTGAGTCTGGCACAGCTCAAATGGCCGTGCACGCTCACAGAGCGTGTTGTGCATGCGCTTGGGTCCCAGTTGTTATGGGAAATACCCAATACTGATTTGAGCGCAGTCAGCACGTGCAGATATGGACGCTATTTTCACGGAGGCTTTGCGAAGTATCATCACCACATTTGTTTCTAGCTCTGTTTATCACGCTGTTTAAACAGTCTGCTTTAGGATTTTGCTTTCTGTTTTGCTTTTGTTTTTGTAAATATCATGCCTGCTAATAAACACTCTTCCTGCACTTAGATCCGTCTACTGTAGTCTATCTTGTACTATATTATACTGCAGCTCAACTACACCTTCTTGTGTTGTGGTATGGTTATTGCACTCAAATTCAGCTCCTCCCAAACTTAGAGTCAGGTGTACTTACCCAGGAGTGGGTTACAGATGTCTGTGATCTTCAGACCCTTAGGCAACACAAGAAGGTGTAGTTGAACTGCAGTATAGTATAGTACAGGTAGTCGTCGACTTACAACCTATGCAACTTATGACCGATCGACTTTACGACCATCTGGTTATGACTGGCAAGTGTTTCCTAGCTGAGCGTACAACAGTTTCTGCCCCAGCTCCTGGCAGCGCCCAGCATCCAGCCTCTTGCTGTGTACAACAGTTTCCGCCCCAGCTCCTGGTTTATGAAACGAGCAAATCCTCCCGCCAGCCCGAGCACTGCAACAGCTGATGATGACGTAGACGACCCACAGCCAAGCACCAGTGATGCCAGCGGTCACTAAGTTTTGTATTTTGCTATGTTTTACATTTGTATTTTGGTATGTTTCAAACTAAAATGTTTTCTATTTTTCACACCTGTATTTTGTATTTTTTTGTTTTGCACATATTAAACAAATTGTACTGTACGCAGTGTAGTATGGAGTGTTTGACTTAAACCAAATAATGAGCCAAGGTAATGAAATAAGAAAATGTTGATAAAATAAGACTTTAAGATGATTACAATATGATTACACATCACAATATGCTTACGTTCATTTAACATAGGCCGACTTACGACCAGATCGGTTTATGACCGGTCAGTCATAACCAAACGCAGTCGTAAGTCGACGACTACCTGTATAGTACAAGATAGACTACGGTAGACAGATTTAAGTGCAGGAAGAGTGTTTATTAGCAGGCATGATATTTACAAAAACAAAAGCAAAACAGAAAGCAAAATCATAAAGCAGACTGTTTAAACAGCATTATAAACAGGGCTAGAAACAAATGTGGTGATGATACTTCGCAAAGCCTCCATGAAAATAGTGTCCGTATCTGCACGTGCTGACTGCACTCAAATCAGTATTGGGTATTTCCCATAACGACTGAGGGCCCAAGCGCATGCACAACACGCTCTGTGAGTGTGCGCAGCCATTCGAGCTGCGCCAGACTCAAGTACACAAAGGCGTGACAGTTAAGTGTTCACGTGCTGTCTGACCACAACTTTTATGTGATGTTGACTGCAACCTAGCAACTGTACCCTACTATGAGTATAAAAATTGGCTTCAACTTGGAAAAAATATATATTGCAGCCCACTAGAGGGTGCTCGCAACCCACTAATGGGCTGCGGCCCAGTGGTTGAGAAACACCACTCTAGTTCATCTTTCAAATTCCCAAATGATGCTAGAATTATCTTGTTCTAACAAATTATGCTTAACATATAAACACAGTGCAAATGTCACACAAAATCAGGATTAAACTGGTTAGCGTCACCAATATTAAGACAAGCAATAAAACCTTTTTAACATTAATACAATCATTCAAATCTTATTTTCTCTGTGAAAGCAAAATGTAATTTCTGTAAGAACAATACGCGTTTCATCAACTGAGTAAGCAAAATAACTGCTTTTAGCTGTAACAGTGAATTATATTTCATAGTTCACAACTTAACAAAATACTGCTTATTCAATCACTTCAGCATTTCCAGCAACACAAGGAGTGGCTAAAAAAGTTAGCGTATTAGCCGAAATTAGCGATTTTTTCTCTCTTAGTCAAGATTCCTATAAAACTTACAGTTCAGGCATCAAAACATACGGTACACCCTTAAACAGTAAATATTTATAAACCACAGCAGAGTGATAAATGTGACTTTTATATTCAAATAGGCGGCACGGTGGTGTAGTGGTTAGCGCTGTCACCTCACAGCAAGAAGGTCCAGGTTCGAGCCCCGTGGCCGGCGAGGGCCTTTCTGTGCGGAGTTTGCATGTTCTCCCCGTGTCCGCATGGGTTTCCTCCGGGTGCTCCGGTTTCCCCCACAGTCCAAAGACATGCAGGTTAGGTTAACTGGTGACTCTAAATTGACCGTAGGTGTGAATGTGAGTGTGAATGGTTGTCTGTGTCTATGTGTCAGCCCTGTGATGACCTGGCGACTTGTCCAGGGTGTACCCCGCCTTTCGCCCGTAGTCAGCTGGGATAGGCTCCAGCTTGCCTGCGACCCTGTAGAACAGGATAAAGCGGCTAGAGATAATGAGATGAGATGAGATGAGATGAGATATTCAAATAGCCTCGTTGCTAATACACAACCGACTAGCAAAACAGCACTGAAGCGCTAGCTTACCGAGGCACCAAGAGCAGTGTTTTATGAAATTGGCACTTCTGGAGGTTTCACAGCTGCTGCAGGAAACCTTGATAGTTATCTTAAAACTGCTCAATAACACTTATAAACTTCTTTCTAACTGGTTTTCATCTCCATTAAAGCTTAATTATTATTGCCCAAAGCACGTTTTGGCTCAAAGCAACGGCTCGGAGGGAGAGAGAGAGAGAAAGAAAAAGAAAAGGAAAAAAAAAACCTCTTTCCACCTGACTTTTTTCTTTCTTTCTTATTTTCTCTTCCCAAACTGCATTGCCACTTTCGGTCAAAACGACAGGTGCAGAAACGGTGAAAACAGGTAATTACTCACTTATCATAGCTACAGTGACATCTAGTGGCAGAAATAAAACATTGCCTCAGGTTTTAAGTAAATAATTTAGTGCTTTATAGATCTTTTTCCCTTCCTATTTTAACCCATTTTTAACAGGGTTACACATCCCATGTCAGATTTCAGCCTTGTCTCTTGAATACAAAGATTTCTCTACTCATCCACAACATTTTAGACACAGGGGAAATTAGCGTCTCCCTATGGATCTGTAAGGAATAGAGGCTTTGCACTGTCGCGTGACCCCATAGCCAAGGTAACTACACCTTCATGACAGGGGGCACGCTTGTAGTACTTCATTCAGCCAAGTTAGTTGTTATTGATCAGTATGGGAAGGTTTGCTGTGTTTTTGGATATGCAAGTCATTTTGAACAAAACAAAGACATCAGATTTTTTAATTTACCAAAAGTTATTTATCATCAGGGGAAAAACTAGAGAAATTTTTTTATGTAGAAGGGAAAAATGGGGGGGGGGGGGGGGACCACATTTACCAGGACTTAGTGTCGAAAGGAGAGATCAAAAACCCTATGGTATACTCAGTTCATTTCCATGAAGGTACAGTGATGCTTGAAAGTTTGTGAACCCTTTAGAATTTTCTATATTTCTGTATAAATACGACCTAAAGCATCATCAGATTTTCACACAAGTCCTAAACGTAGATAAAGAGAACACAGTTAAACAAATTAAACAAAAATATTAAACTTGGTCATTTATTTATTGAAGAAAATGATCCAATATTTCATATATGTGAGTGGCAAAAGTATGTGAACCTTTGCTTTCAGTATCTGGTGTGACCCCCTTGTGCAGCAATAACTGCAACTAAATGTTTCCGGTAACTGTTGATCAGTCCATTATTCCATCAATGATGGCAAGCCATCCTGGCCCAGATGCAGCAAAACAGGCCCAAGCCATGATACTACCACCACCATGTTTCACAGATGGGATAAGGTTCTTATGCTGGAATGCAGTGTTTTCCTTTCTCCAAACATAACGCTTCTCATTTAAATCAAAAAGTTCTATTTTGGTCTCATCCGTTCACAAAACATTTTTCCAATAGCCTTCTGGCTTGGGATGCCCGAACACCTGGGGCTCCCAGTCCATCCGCCTTGTTGTGGTGCAGAGGCCCGAATGTACCAATTTCCTAGTCCTGGGGTAGGTGCAACGTCCCTACTCTGTAACCTCGAATGAGGGGGTGGAAATTGGGTAGTCGCTAAAGGATGGACACAATACCACCCTCCTGTCAGCAGGATAGAAAAGGACGAGGTTTGGCTTCAGGTCAGCGACCTGTCCCTGTAAAAATCAACTGCTACAAAAACAGTTAGGAGGAAAGCAGCTTCGAAGCAGCCAGGACAACAGTCGTCTCCGGATGGAGACAGAAGGACGGACACCAGTGAAAGCCTCACAGAGGAAGCTAGTGCCCCGAGGACCAGAGTCCTGTCTGCAAAATCAACTACACATATTGGATACTGGAATGTGAGAACTCTCTACCAGGCATCCAAACTAGCACAGGTCATTAAGGAAATGGAAGAATACAATATTAACATACTAGGCATTAGTGAGATCCGTTGGACAGATTCAGGCAAGTTTGTATCAGACAACAAAACCATATTATTCTCAGGCCGACAAGATGGAATCCACCGGGATGGAGTAGCTCTTATACTGGACAAGCCAGCCAGTAATGCACTTGAGGAATGGTCACCCATAAATGAGCGTCTCTTGATTGCAAGATTCATAACTAACCATGTAAAGGTCACCTTAGTGCAGTGCTATGCTCCAACAAATGAACGTGAGGATACCCACAAAGATACACTCTACCAGCAGCTCCAAGATCTGGTCGACAGGACCCCTCGCCATGACATCCTTATTGTCATGGGAGACATGAATGCACAGATCGGAGGAAGTAGAGAGGGTTTTGAGCATACCCTGGGCCCGCACGCTTTCACAAAGTCTCTGTGAAAACAGCGTGCTGATTGTGCTCAAATCGGCATCAGGTGTTTCCCATAATGACTGGGTCCCAAGCGCGCGCACAACGCATTCCGAATGACCCCCGAATGTAAATGCGCTTTAAGTCTGGGTGAAGGTTAAGCTCTGCAGAGCTGCTGTGTTGAGGCTGATGTTCACTTCACTGTGTAAGAATGAGCACTGCACTGTAGTTGTGAATTTAATTTTTTTAAGTCTTACCTTCATGGAAATGAACTGAGTATACCATATGTTTTTTGACCTCTCCTTTGAGTCCCGCTTGAACTAGAAATTTCTCTAGATTTTTTCCCCCAATAATGAATTACTTTTGGTAAATTTTTAAAAATCTGATGTCTTTGTTTTATTCAAAATGATTTGCATATCCAAAAATGCAGCAAAACCTTCCCATACTGATCAATAACAGCTAACTTGGCTGAATGAAGCACTACAAGCATGCCTCCTGTCATAGTGCCCTAGTTGCCATTGCTATAGCGTCACGTGATGTGCAAAGCCTCTATTACAGCTAAATAACCATCGCTCTCACACGTTACACTTCATATCATATTATACAGATCCATAAAAACTGAATATAAGTGACTTGATCATTAGAAGAATTCCATCCATCCATTATCCGTAACCACTTATCCTGTTCAGGGTCGCGGGCAAGCTGGAGCCTATCCCAGCTGACTATGGGTGAGAGGCAGGGAACACCCTGGACAAGTCGCCAGATTATCGCAGGGCTGACACATAGAGACAAACAACCATTCACACTCACATTCACACCTACGGTCAATTTAGAGCCACCAATTGGCCTAACCTGCATGTCTTTTGACTGTGGGGGAAACCAGAGCACCCGGCAGAAACCCACACAGACAGAGAGAACATGCAAACTCCACACAGAAAGGCCCCCGTCAGCCACTGGGCTCCAACCCAGAAATTTAATGCTGTGAGGTGATAGTGTTAACCACTGTGCTGCCCCACATGAGAAGAATTAAAATCTAAAAATATATTACTATTGAGTTTATTTATATATTTATTTGAGATTGGTTAATTATGCTTATCTTTAATTAATTCTTGCTTCAAATAACTATTACAGCTTACAATTTGTTCAGTCCTCTCCCAGAATGCAGTAGCAACTTGATGAGACTGCAGTGACATCTAGTCAGGTTCATATTTGAAGTCTACACTGATGTTGACTTACGGCCAGCAAGGGCCTTTCTGTGTGGAGTTTGCATGTTCTCCCTGTGTCTGCGTGGGTTTCCTCCGGGTGCTCCGGTTTCCCCCACAATCCAAAGACATGCAGGTTAGGTTAATATTGGATGGCCTTGGGCTGAGGTGCCCTTGAGCGAGGCACCTAACTCCCAACTGCTCCCCGGGCACTGTTAGCATGGCTGCCCACTGCTCTGGGTATGTGTGTGTGCTCATTGCTCATGTGTGTGTTCACTGCTTCAGATGGGTTAAATGCAGAGAGGAAATTTCACAAGTGTGTGATGAATAAAGTTGTGCTTTCTTTCTTTCTTTTAATCATTTTGACCTTCAATAAGTTATTCAATAATGTTTTTATGAAACTCTTGCTGACTTCAGCTCAGTATTTACCTTTGATGGAATCACCATCATGGGCGGCATGGTGTTGTAGTGGTTAGCACTGTTGCCCCACAGCAAGCAGGTCCTAGGTTCGAGCCCAGCGGCCGACAAGGGCCTTTCTGTGTGGAGTTTGCACGTTGTCCGCGTGGGTTTCCTCCGGGTGCTCCGGTTTCCCCCACAGCCCAAAGGCATGCAGGTTAGGCTAATTGGTGGCTCTAAATTGACCATAGATGTGAGTGTGAATGGTAGTTTGTGTCTATATGCCAGCCATGTGATGACCTGGCGACTTGTCCAGGGTGTACCCCGCCTCTTACCCATAGTCAGCTGGGATAGGCTCCAGCTTGCCTGCGACCCTGTAGAACAGGATAAGCAGCTACAGATAATGGATGGATGGATGGAATCACCATCTAAAATACAATTTGATATAACAGCACTATAAAGTGCATGAAGTCTCTTAATGTCTTATAATATTTAGTCCAAAGTATAAAGGATTAAAATGCATTCACAACTGAATCCTCAAACTTCCCCCCCATGAGAACCAGTTCTCATTTTTTGAGATCTTATGTTTTTTTTTTTATTCCTCGTCAAAGTGTTCAGTCTTTATTCTCTTTCAGCTGAGAACATAAAGTGCAGTTTATGACTATTTTAGCTGAAATATTTCAGTTATGGGTCCGTCTCAGAAATTGGTCTTTCATTCGGGACATTATGGTCAAAAAATAAATCTTCTAATTTTACTTTTTTTTTTTTTTTGCATTTACTTAACACTTAATGTTTCTTCTGTCATGTTTAATAAGAATAAAGATAGCATCTTGCTTTATCTGGCCTCCACTGCGGAAAATTTTAACGATGTTCTTAAGTGAAGATATCATTACTTATATCACATCTGAACAAGTTGCAGATTTACACACTGCATTAAAATGTACTCATTCTCACAACTTAAAGTTAAATTATATTTTGATTACAATCCAAATGTTTTTGTAAAGTTGATTTACATATAAAATAACTACATCATGAAGAATTAAAGCCCCTCCTTCACAGATGAGTGAAAATATTGAATACATTTCCTCTTTTTGATTGCTTGGGTTAAAAATGCCAAGTTATGATGACTGAATTGATTATTCACTTAAATATGAATAATATGATACATTTTGGGTATTTGATATGGCGAAATAGGACACAATAGAAAAATCAAGAACACACCGGAAAGATGAGAATAACGGCGCTGGTAAAAGAACAGCGACTGTACCGGCTGAAGGTCGCGCGGGTCTCTGCTGCGGCACGCAAGCAATGGGACATCACTACCGCACTGGACGGAGCGGGGGCGGGGCAAAATGACTGGCCGTAGATTCTATCAAAAGTTCGATCTAAATTGACCATTGCTGCAAAATATTGGCCAAAAATACGCAAACACTATGAAATATGAAAGTAAGATGAAAAAGAAACATTCTATTGCCTTGTACTGCAAGACTACAACAAAATAAAACTGTCAAAACTCACTCAGTGATAACGTCCGAACAGATCACCCGCGTAGCAGAGAGACCGCAAATGGAAGCACGATCAACTTCAAACTGTTGGAGTGGAAAATTCCATTCTACACATGCAAATTGTTAATGTGTGTCCTTCCCTGCACACAAATAACACGCTACGGTAAAAAATAGACCACAACTCATTGTATAGCTCAGAAATTCATACAAGACCAGCTACCATCATAACATATTCTGTAAGAAACATATTCTATGCATACTGTACTTTCAGTTTTCATTTTACAAAACAAAATAGCAGATTTATAGCTAAATTTTTATATGGTGTCGTGATTTTAAGTTACTACTTTTGGTGAGGTAGTGATCTTGACCCTGAGGCTTTCTGTTTAGATCAAAACACACGATCGTATTGGTTTTGGGTATGTGGAAAACGGAGTTACAACGGTGGTCAAATATTTTGCATGATGTTTTATTATGGTTATGATTATTCTGTGAGCACACCAATCCTTAGGTGTATAAAGTTACAACTTAAAATACAATTAGTGATAACTGTAGACTTTTCAGTGGACTACAACCTTTTTAAGGGAATGTGATGTAGTCAACCATTTATAATGTCCCAGATCAAGCTGCCATTTTTCCACAAATTTGCAGAATTTTTGCCAAATTCTGAATATTCACATAAAAGATTTAGTTTTATTACAACCCCGATTCCAAAAAAGTTGGGACAAAGTACAAATTGTAAATAAAAACGGAATGCAATGATGTGGAAGTTTCAAAATTCCATATTTTATTCAGAATAGAACATAGATGACATATCAAATGTTTAAACTGAGAAAATGTATCATTTAAAGAGAAAAATTAGGTGATTTTAAATTTCATGACAACAACACATCTCAAAAAAGTTGGGACAAGGCCATGTTTACCACTGTGAGACATCCCCTTTTCTCTTTACAACAGTCTGTAAACGTCTGGGGACTGAGGAGACAAGTTGCTCAAGTTTAGGGATAGGAATGTTAACCCATTCTTGTCTAATGTAGGATTCTAGTTGCTCAACTGTCTTAGGTCTTTTTTGTCGTATCTTCCGTTTTATGATGCGTCAAATGTTTTCTATGGGTGAAAGATCTGGACTGCAGGCTGGCCAGTTCAGTACCCGGACCCTTCTTCTACGCAGCCATGATGCTCTAATTGATGCAGTATGTGGTTTGGCATTGTCATGTTGGAAAATGCAAGATCTTCCCTAAAAGAGACGTCGTCTGGATGGGAGCATATGTTGCTCTAGAACCTGGATATACCTTTCAGCATTGATGGTGTCTTTCCAGATGTGTAAGCTGCCCATGCCACAGGCACTAATGCAACCCCATACCATCAGAGATGCAGGCTTCTGAACTGAGCGCTGAGAACAACTTGGGTCGTCCTTCTCCTCTTTAGTCTGAATGACATGGCGTCCCTGATTTCCATAAAGAACTTCAAATTTTGATTCGTCTGACCACAGAACAGTTTTCCACTTTGCCACAGTCCATTTTAAATGAGCCTTGGCCCAGAGAAGACGTCTGCGCTTCTGGATCATGTTTACATACGGCTTCTTCTTTGAACTATAGAGTTTTAGCTGGCAACAGCGGATGGCACGGTGAATTGTGTTCACAGATAATGTTCTCTGGAAATATTCCTGAGCCCATTTTGTGATTTCCAATACAGAAGCATGCCTGTATGTGATGCAGTGCCGTCTAAGGGCCCGAAGATCACGGGCACCCAGTACGGTTTTCCGGCCTTGACCCTTACGCACAGAGATTCTTCCAGATTCTCTGAATCTTTTGATGATATTATGCACTGTAGATGATGATATGTTCAAACTCTTTGCAGTTTTACACTGTCGAACTCTTTTCTGATATTGCTCCACTATTTGTCGGCACAGAATTAGGGGGATTGGTGATCCTCTTCCCATCTTTACTTCTGAGAGCCGCTGCTACTCCAAGATGCTCTTTTTATACCCAGTCATGTTAATGACCTATTGCCAATTGACCTAATGAGTTGCAATTTGGTCCTCCAGCTGTTCCTTTTTTGTACCTTTAACTTTTCCAGCCTCTTATTGCCCCTGTCCCAACTTTTTTGAGATGTGTTGCTGTCATGAAATTTCAAATGAGCCAATATTTGGCATGAAATTTCAAAATGTCTCACTTTCGACATTTGATATGTTGTCTATGTTCTATTGTGAATACAATATCAGTTTTTTAGATTTGTAAATTATTGCATGCCGTTTTTATTTACAATTTGTACTTTGTCCCAACTTTTTTGGAATCGGGGTTGTATTTATTTCATCATTTTATTTCAAATTAAAACCAACATCACCATTCAAAACCATATAGTTTATTGACTGTGAGTATATTTAGTGGGGTACCCCCACAGTACCCAGTTTCTGAGACAGACCCATATATACGGTAAATTCAGTTAAATCTGGTTAACTAGTGTTATATACTTATTTAATGACAGTTAAGTCACACACACTGATTTTATTTCTAATTTATCCATCCATCCATTATCTGTAACCACTTATCCTGTTCTACAGGGTCGCAGGCAAGCTGGAGCCTATCCCAGCTGACTATGGGCGAGAGGCGGGGTACACCCTGGACAAGTCGCCAGATCATTGCAGGGCTGACACATTTCTAATTTACTGTGAATAAAAAAACCTTTAAGTTTAATGAAACCTGAAATCAGACTGTAATTACTTTTTACAAAAGTGAAAGACAGTTAAGATGACTGTCAACTTCAGGAGGATCTCTGCCACACCCTCCCCTCAACCTGTTTGACTTCCCAGTGGAGTATTTCCACTTCCTGTGCACTACCATCACTCCGGACCTCAAGTGGGAGATGAACATCAGCTCTCTCACCAAGGAAGCACAGCAGAGGATGTACTTCCTACGGCAGCTGAAGAAGTTCAATCTGTCAAAAACAATGATGGTGCACTTTTACACCGCCATCACTGAGTCCATCCTCACCTCCTCCATCACCGTCTGGTATGCTGCTGCCACTGCCAAGGATAAGGAGAGACTGCAGTGTATCATTTGCTCTACTGAGAGTTTGACCGACTACAATCTTCCATCTCTTCAGGACCTGTATGAGTTCAGGACCTTGAAGAGGGCAGAAAGGATTGTGGCTGACCCCCTCGCACCCCAGACACAAACTTTATGAGACACTCCCCTCTGGTAGGAGGTTGCAGTCCATTAGGACCAAAACCTCATGCCATAAGGCCAGCATTTTCCCCACTGCAATTGGCCTCATCAGCAAGGTCAGAACCCCCCACTGACTCTGAACTCACACACACTCCCAATGCATCACATTAATGCGCTTCATCTCTGGACTGCTGTTTGCACATTTCATGTCATGCCATCTTCATTCTGTGACCATTTACTGCACATTCCAGCACACACATTTAAAGAATCCATTGCACATACTCTTTAAAATGTCAGTAACTGCATCAAGAGTGACAGCTTGAGATGAACTACAAACATGGATTTCATTAACTACAACTCCCAAGATCCACAGCGCCCTCTGTCACCTGACTTCTAATTGCACCTGTCTTTAATTCCACTAATCACTTCCCCTGCTGGCGGCACAGTGGTTAGCGCTGTCGCCTCATAGCAAGAAGGTCCAGGTTTGAGCCCCGTGACCTTTCTGTGTGGAGTTTGCATGTTCTCCCTGTGTCCGCGTGGGTTTCCTCCGGGTGCTCCGGTTTCCCCCACAGTCCAAAGACATGCAGGTTAGGTTAACTGGTGACTCTAAATTGACTGTAGGTGTGAATGTGAGTGTGAATGGTTGTCTGTGTCTATGTGTCAGCCCTGTGATGACCTGGCGACTTGTCCAGGGTGTACCCCGCCTTTCGCCCGTAGTCAGCTGGGATAGGCTCCAGCTTGCCTGCGACCCTGTAGAACAGGATAAAGTGGCTAGAGATAATGAGATGAGATATCTAACTGGTATGATTGTGTCCTGTACTGTCAATCTTTCTCTTGTCAGGATGCAACTTGCAAGGACTTATACAGTCAGACTCCAGTGGGAATCCTCTGCATTGATGAAGAAAGTCCTCAGCTGAACCCGTCCAGAGTAGGAATCATCCTGGAAGGCAGTGTGGTGATGGACGAGCTGCCCAACCTTCCTCAGGCCTTCTGTGTCCTTTTTGGGCTGATATACAGTACGCCCTACACCTGGATTATCCAAAGTACATGAAAAACACTTTTTACTTTGTCCAGCAGGTGATGTTCAACCTGGGTAAAAGTGAGCTGGCACCCAAAATTCAGACTCTGAAAAATCAGCTTGAAGTCTAAGGGGTTTCAAGTAGTTATGCTACTGTTCCAGATGCTACTGTATGCTACTGTTCCAGATACAGTATTCTGCTGTTCCAGATATCAGGTGCTTAGTTTTTAATGTTGCTCTTTTAGATAAGTGTGCTGCCGTTTGTGCGCTGTTTTCACTTTGTCTGATGATGTGGGCAGTGATATCATGGGTTAATGATCCAGTTACTGTCATTTGTTTGGATTTATTTGGACATGTTATTTGGTTAAGTAGGTTTTTGGTGTGTCAGTTCATCACTATTGCTTACCTTTTCCATCCTCTCTCTCTCTCTGCCCTCCTGTCTCTCTCTCCCTCTCTCTCTGAAAGTAAATATTTCTGTCAGTGAAAATCTTATATAGTATATGCATATTTTCTCAGTTCTGCCATTAAGAAAGATGAACACCATGCTGTCAGTCTTGTGAATCCAGGATTTGAATGTTTTTTTCTGCTCCTTTTTTTTGTAAATGTGCTATCTACAGTAAAATAAAAGAGAAAAAGAATGTACATTTGTTTTCTTTTTTGTTCATTAAAGTTAATATTGCTATTTATATTGCATTAAACCAACTTGGCATTTAGTGTAATGAACTTAATATGTTACATTTAATGATTATACAAAGCAATTGGTTTAGCAAAAGATTTTAAGTTAAATCAACTTGGTATCTAGTGTGTTGTACTTAAAATAGCAATTCCATTCCCATCAAGCATTTAAGTTTAATTCACTCAAGTTTTGATTATACATTACTTAATTTTTTTAAGGCAACCACTTTCCTCAAATTTTTTTAAGTAAACTCAACTTATCCGGGCTTACAGTGTATACAGACACCTAGAATAGATTAATTTATCAGTAAGCACGCTATAAATAACCATGGTGTTTGCTTGTTGTGCTGTGGGCTGCCACAACAGACAGGGACAGCGTGCAGGACGCTCCTTTTACCGGTTTCTAGTGATGGGAATTTCGGCTCTTTTTCGGGAGCCGGCTCTTTTGGCTCTTCTTACTATAAGGAGCCGGCTCTTTCGGCTCCCAAACGGCTCCTGAGATTTTATTTTTGATTTAATTGCTGCAATTAACTAGTTAATTAATTACATTATTTATATTTTATCAATAGTTTGTTTTCCATTTTATTTTTTAGTTTTTGTAGCCATTGTAAAGCTTTGTAAAGTATAGCAGTGTAACAATGTTCTAGCTATAGAAATAAAACTTACCAATTAAATTATTTTCTCACAAACATAATGCAAAACTGTTATATTACCAATATAAAATACACAGCTGATTTTCCCCTCCTCAGGTGCCTCACAGACTCCTCTCCCCTGCGCTCCACAGCTTTAAGCATTACACCAATTTTCGTATTTTCGCAGCTGTGAATGACATCAACCAAAAAAAGTAGGCGTACACCATGCTACTTTTTTTCCTTTGAATGGTAATAGACAACACAAAGACGCAATCAGACAGCAACTTTTTTTGTGAAAGTCTCTCTCTGAGGCACCTAAGGACAAAAAAATAATTCGGCTCCCCAACTCGGCTCCCACCGAAGAGCCGGCTCCCGTCGTTCACTTCAAAGAGCCGGCTCTTTGAACCGGATCGTTCGCGACCGAGACATCACTACCGGTTTACTACTGACCCAGACAAGAGGGATTACAGCTGTGAAAAGACAGGATTGGGAGCCAACAGAGTACTCCAGACTTTGCAGTGATCATTTCATTTCAGGTTAGTTTATCAGTTAACGCAATTTTGATAAAATATATAGCAAAAAGTAAATGGGTCAGTGTTTGTTAACCCATCTGAGCAGTGAAACAAGGCAGTGTTAATTTGTCTAGGGTTGCATGTAGCAGACATCAGACATAAAACGCAATAACAGAGGCTAGAAAGAAACGGGACACAGAAATAAACAGGGAAATTAAGTAAAAAAAAGAGAAAAAAAAAGAGCGCGGATCTCCAAACACATGAGAAGCCTATCTTACGCACATCACGCGGACTCCACACACGCATCGCGTCTGAAGTCATAACTCATCAGGGGAAATCGTGTCCGCATTGGCATGTTCAAAAAACAACCTCGCGTCAACAATGATACCACACGCAAGAAAAAAAAACAGTCAGGCTACTCAACAACCAACCTGGCAGCAGCAGTCGTTGTCATGTAAACACAACACTTCGGATATGCAAATGCTTCCCGTTACACACGATTGCTATGTCAATAAACATCATTTTGCCAATATTTTAGAGACCCCCCAACATTTCCCAAATCATGTTTTCAAAGGATCTCATGTCTGTTTCAGGGGATCTCGGATCCCCCGAGTAACAAGACAGTGTTGTGAACATAGCCTACCTTGTACCGTTTCAAACTGCTGGGGTCATCCTTCATCAAACTGTTGACTTCTGTCGACAACCTTGGCTCCATACCAAGGCTGGGTACAGTGTTTGTGATAAAAGACAGATCCAATTTAACACGAATCACAGCTTACTTTCTTGTTAAAATGTGCAAAGGTCTCCACCATCTCATACTGCCTTGCACTGAAGGACTTAAGCGTGCCGTCCAAAATGGCTGCATCACGTGACTTGGTCACGTGGGTGAAATACCTCAATACCAAAGTTGCGCAGGTGACATCATCAGTGTGTGTGTGTGTGTGTGCCTAACTTGTCGTAGCCCCATAATATGCACAATCCCGCCAGCGGAACGTTGTACTAGTCATCAAAAAGACTTTACTACCATAGTACTACACTACTATGACATTACACAGAGTCTTAAGTAATACATTACGACTTGATCATTGCCATTCTGGTAACAGCAAATTTATAACGGGCCGTGTCCGCGATGTACAACCAGGGGTGTCGTAGTGGGGGGAAAAGGGGGACTGAGTTACCAGGGCCCCAAGTGGGGGGAGGGCCCTTGAGGAGTCTGTAATTTTATTTTCCTTTAAATATCAATACCATTTAAAGATCACAATATATGTTGCTAACTAATGTAAATGTAATGTTTTGGGTAAATAAATCGTTTGATTAATGGATTGACTTGTTTGTCCTAGCCCAGAGCCGGCCCGTGGCATTGGCAATATAGGCAAATGCTAAGGGCGCTGCGTCCATCCAGGGGTGCAGAAACGGGGGGAGAAAAATTATGACTTCCACTATTCTGAAAACGAGTCAGCATTATAATGTCTTAGCCTAATTTAACTGTACAGCAAAGCATGTAGTCAGGGTGCGATTTGTCAAAAAAGCGGGGTGGGGTGGGGTGGTGGTTGTTAATCATGAAACAATAAGCGCTCAAGTGCGCATCCGCGGCTATTCTCTGTTTTTGCCATGTAATAGCCTAAGTGTTGTTGGCTAAAGAGTGTTTTTGCATAACGTAGATAACTGACATAGATCTGTTGCTTGTTTTGAATATGGCTGCACTTGGAGCAGTCTGTCGGTGTCGTTGAGCAGTCTGGGCTGAAGTAAAGGTCTTTTATACACCGAACGAAGCAAGATATTCCAATGGTGCCTGGCACGTTTTTTTTTTTTTTTTTTTAATAAAACAAAGTTGCTTTGTTGATCTGTGTTCTCATTAAAATGACAGTTTAGCAGCTCATTCAAACAACCATGTTGCGAAGAGCTTCCTGGAGGAAAATATAATAAACGCGTTGAAAACAAGAAACAATCTCAGTGTGTCAAGACTGCAGGGAAACCAAACAAGCACTCAGATGTGTTCTCTTTACCAGCACCGGCGATTGCCTAGAGCGCAAAGTGTGCCCAGGGGCGCCAAGGGGGACCAAAACCCCACCAAAAAGGAGGGATGGAGTTATTGAATGGAGATGTTACCAAGTGCATCAGTGGTGTACAGTGTTTTCAACCACTGTGCTGCCGAACTCTAGTACCGCGGAACACTAGTGTGCCGTGAGAGATCACCAAGTGTACCGTGGAAAATTATAGAATGACTGTATATTGTAAATATTGGCAACAGCGTTTTAGTTTCAGTCAACATTTTCTATTGGTGATGTGCCTTGAGATTTTTTCATTGAAAAAAGTGCGCCCTGGCTCATGAAAGGTTGAAAACCTTTTTTACAACACCTCTGATGCGGCTGGGGATGTAGAAATACGCGCTCCTTACCTCTGCTGTTACACTACCTGTGACAGTAGCTTCTGCTGAAAGAAGCTTTTCAAAATTAAAACTGCTGAAGACATACTTAAGGTCAACAATGAGTCAAGAACGTCTGAATGGGCTTGCTCTAATGAGCATCAACCAAGCGATCTCAAGAGAAATATCATTTGATGATATTATCAAGGAATTTGCCATTAGGAAGACCAGACGAGTCCCATTGTAATGTTACTTCAATAACAAAGTACCCATAATAGCACTTTTGTTTGAAAATACAGCCCATTGATGTCCTAACAGGGTGCTTAAGTTTGCACAATTTAGAACTGTAGAATTTTTTATTCATTTAATTTGTTAATTCTTCAGAGATGACAACTTTTAATAGCAAAAAAGAAACTAAAAATAATTTCTTGTTTATTGTCCATGCACTACACTTTGAACAGGGTGCGGAAGAGTTTTTGCCCATTATATGGAGATATGTATTGAATTTGTGTGGTCATTTTACTTTGTGACACTTTATGTGAATAATGATAACAATAATAACAATAATGAAAAAGATAAAAATGACTTCTTGTTTATTGTCCATGCACCGCGCATTGTTTAATAGTAATAGAATAGAGTGATATAATAGAATAGAGCGCCAAAACTCAATCTCGCCTAGGGCAGCCAAAGACCTAGAGCCGGCCCTGTCCTAGCCTACATATATGGCCCTTTTCCACTACCCTTTTTCAGCTCACTTCAGCTCGCTTCAGCTCACTTCAGCCCGACACGGCTCGCGTTTCGACTACCAAAAACCAGCACGACTCAGCTCGTTTCAGCCCTGCTTAGCCCCTAAAACTCGCACCGTTTTGGAGTGGGGCTGAAGCGAGCCAAGCCGTGCCGAGTGAGGCTGGGGGCGTGAGCAGACACTCCCCTGTGCACTGATTGGTGAGGAGGAGTGTCCTCACATGCCCACACACGCCCCGCGAGCACGCTGGGATCTGTAAACACCGCAAACCCGGAAGAAGAAGAATTACGAGAATTTCTGAAGCCTTATGCGCCTCGCCTCATCTATACGCTCTTGCCAGTATCTGTTGGCGTTGTCGGTGACAACAAGCCACAGCACCAAGACCAGCAACACTAACGACTCCATGTCCTCCATGTTTATTGTTTACTATCCGGGTCGTGAGACTACCGCTTAAAGGATCACTGAATCAATGACATACAGAGCATCGTGGACGAGTTCGCGGAGCGCAAGGCTCGTCGTATGCCCTTCAAATAATGCGTGCAGTAGGCTATTGATGTTTTATTATGAGCCATGTACAGTATGTCGCCTAATGTTTTTTTGTTTCTGAGTTACATGTTCGTTTGAAGGACTTAATGTACAAAATAACATAGTTGCACCCCGTAGTGTTGAAATTGGTAAACACAGTGCATTCAGTGAGGTTTGCACCGCCCTCCTTTTATTTCTGACTCTTCCTGTCACCACTCTGAGCGCTCATTCGTATGCCCTTCAAATAATGTGCGCAGTATAGGCTATTGATGTTTTATTATGAGCCATGTACAGTATCCTAATGTTTTTTGTTTGAGTTACATGTTCGTTTGAAGGACTTGATGTACTAAATAACATATAGTTGCACCCGGTAGTGTTGAAATTGGTAAACACCGCAGTTGCGGACATTTTGTAGCCTAAAATGATGTTATGATAAGCTTTAATAAAGGGCCCGGTCATTTGCCCCGGCCCGGCTCTGACTTGTTCCGCCACTGTCACTGATGTCACTGTTTGCGCTGCTTAACGACATCACGTGACGTCCACCCACTTTCGCTAACTCCACCCAATGTGTCCACCCACTTCCAGCCAGCACGGTTCAGCGCGGTTGTAGTCGAAATGCAACTCCAACAGCCCCGCTCAGCTCGACTCAGCTCGACTCGGCACGGCTCAGCCGCGTTTGTAGTGGAAAAGCGGCAATAGTGTCTGGGGACACCCATCCACCCACCCCACCCTTTACACGAAATGGTTTACCGGGCTTTCACCGGGCTTTTTAACTAGGCGCATTTAGCGTTCGTTCTGCTGAAGCAGCGCTGCGCGTTGTAGGCTATCTGTGCTATGGAAGATCATGCACAAGAAAACAAAATCCGGTTTTTAGAAACGAAAAGAGAGGCAGGAAAGAGACAAGAAAAGAAATGAGGGAAAGCAACTGCTCACAAACTTCTTTCCCAAGAAAGTTGAGCCCAAGTGTGAAAGCAAATAGCCTACATTAAATGAACACCCGTGGTTATAAATGCTTCAATACCACCGCTATTGTCAGTGCTAAAAACTGCACAACACAAAATTAGAAATAACATGATGCCTTTTTTCTCTGCATTGCAATAGTATAATCGAAAATTAAATTATATTGGGCCATAACATAATTAGGCTAATAGCTGGGGTATAAATTCCAGTGTTTAGCACTTTGTGGAAGCCTGTTTTCTTTTTGCCCTTTTTAAAATGACAAGAGAGTCAAGTTTTGTTTACCTTTCATTCTAAAGGAAGTATTTTGTTAATGTAGAAATCTGGAAATGGCATTTACTTTTATGTAATAAATAAGCTACTTGATAAAAATCTGTTCTCTTCAGCCCAATGCAAAGGTGCTCAATTTTCATGCAGGCCTATTATGTTTGGTGACCTTTGGTGGCATTTACTGTTACAACTTTCAATCATTCTGCAAATAAAACAAAGATTCAGTGACGTATTGTGTGATTAGGGTTTTTTATTCATTTAAGAGTTGTTAGATTAATGTGTGGCTACCAGTGGCGGCTGGTAGTCTTTCAAACAGGGGAGGCTGGTCGGTTATGATATTTCCAGATTTTAAAAAACACATCAATTTTGCCCATACTCTTGCCTCTGATCTGGCTGATTGTTGGCAGGGTCACAAACTGTGAAATAACAGGTTCTTTTGGCCCATTAGCCTACTGTCCAATATACATGATGGTGGTGTTGGGGGGAGGGGGGTATATTTTCACATTTTATATTTTAAAATTGTGGCATGTTGTTTAAAAATTGATCATTATTGAAAGCAGCTCTTTGTCAGGAACCTCAGCAGTAGAGCTGGGTGCCACACATTTCATTCAATGACACTTTCCCTATATTTTACTTATTTTGACTGAGAAATGTTTTATTGGCAATTTTGATAACCCTTCACTTTTAATCCAGGTCTGTAGTGTGAAATGTTCTCGGCTGTGTTTTTGTTTAAAAATGTTTTCCAAATTGTAGCTGTGTTTAATTCATATCCAGAAAAATATATATTCCAATATAATATACTCAGCATAAACATTTTAAATAGATTCTATATTTTTGGTCCATCCATGACATATTACTAAAGTAGCCTATTTACTGTTGATGTGGGTCACTTGCTGTTAGCAAATTCACTTTCTCGTCACAGGAGAGCTGAAAGGAACGAGTATTATTCCCTACCTTTTTCACCAAGTCAGTTTGAGGCGTTGGTCTACCCTGCTCTTTAATTTTAATTTTTTCCTCGAAAGGAAGACTGGCAAATGGCTTCGCCAAAATTAAATCAGCAATGCTCGGCATCTGTGCGCAGCTTTCTTGCTAGCTGACTAGCCCCCTCAAGTTCAAGTTCAGTCACTCAAATAAACGAAATTTCTGGAACTAAGATAGCAAACTTGACAACACTATATTTACACTTTATTTACAATGAAAATATATACAAACTAAAAAAGCTGGTAGAAACCGTATGCAATGAATGAAATCGAAATGTAAGCTGATCTCTTACAATACAGCACTTGCGAATCCGCATGGGACTGAACTAATGTTGCCAGATACTGCTGACGTTATCCAGCCCAAAATATGTTCAAAACCCGCCAATATGCACTTAAAACCGCTCAATTGAGCGGGAAACCCCCAATCTGGCAACACTGTACCGCTGCCTGTCTATAGTTGAAACGAGCTGTCAATCAAAGAAAATATCCGGCCGCTTTCACCAATCACCAGTCTCCTCACGGAAACTGCCATGTCCCTCCCATGTGAGGCTCGGAGTCCGTGGGCGGGCGTTTTCGCAGTATTTGTCCAATAACCGTCTTGCATTTTGAGATTGAAAAGCGCAGAGCTCCCAAATGCCACTGAAGTCCACTGAGGCTGGGAGTCCGTGGGAGTCCGTAGGTGGGCATTTTCGCAGTATTTGTCCAATAATCGTCTTGCATTTTGATATTGAAAGCGCAGAGCTCCCAATGCCATTGAAGTCCACTGAGGCTGCGCTGCATCGCGCTGTCACGAGGGGGAGAAACTCACGCACACATTAAAGTTATAAGGGCGTTTTTAGAGGAGGCTGAGCCTCCCTCGTTGTCTTAGAGCAATCGCCCGTGGTGGCTACATAACTGACTGGACTGGTAGTACGCCCTTGTTGTTAGATACTTTCAGCATTGTTAACTGGTGAGCTTTTTTTGGGGGGGGCACTGCTTGTGCATAGGGCCCAGAATTTGGTGCAACGCCCCTGCGTACAACACACGATGAGAAATGTTTAAATGACCATGTAAAGCTGTTAACATTCTGTTGGCTAATACAGAGCCCAACGCGGGGGGCGGCACGAGCGCAAAAAAAAAAAAACGGTCCCCAAAAAAAAAGGTCCCCCCCCCAAAAAAAAAAAAAAAGACGGGGGGGGCGGGGGGGGGGGGGGGGGGGGCGCCAGCAGGGGGTTTCGCCCGGGGAGTAAATCACTCTAGGATCACCACCAGAGGCGATTTTTCTCACCAGGCAAGCCAATCAGCTGCTTGGGGCCCCCACCAGGTGGCGACAGAGAGTCGAAATTTGCACAGCAGTTGATAGAGAAATTTGCGAGTCGAGAGTGAAGAAGAATCGAAATTTGCGTTTTGAAAAGTCATTCGCTGAGTCTGACTCTCACGGGTTTCCCGTTTACAATAAGCTGTTGGGAGGAACAAAATGCTAAGCAGCCAATTGTGTGACCACATTTTTGAGTGACAAAAGTCTTCAAGCAATCAGCGCTTGCAGTCTGCAGAGGGATCCCTTCCTGCGCGTGCAACCACATGTTTGCACAAATCGGAAACCCTGTAGGCTATTAACGTGCACATATTGCGTGTTGGTAGACCTCCATGGCTAAATTATTATGAAGAGAAACTATCCATCCGGGAGTGAAAAAAGAAAGAAGAAAAAAGAAGACGAGGGGAGAAGAAAGCAAGATGGTGGTAAGTCAGTAGCAATAATAATGAACAGAGACAATAGTATTTTTCCCTACCGTTGATAATGATGTAGTGCAAATGGTGCTAGTCTTGTTTCACTCGCGCTAGCATGACCATACTTTATTTATGTTGGGTTTTTTTGTTGTGGGCGGGCGGTGGTGGGGCCCCCCAATGAATTTCTGATTGGGGCCCCACTAGACCCTAGAATCGCCACTGATCACCACTGTGCACATGCGTGCAGATGTGACCAATTCTGATTCTAATTCTAATTCTGATGTTGAGCATTTAAACAGAGAGAACAAAAGCAGCAAAATAAAATGGCTTCTAAGTTTTCAGAGGAGGATTTCTCCTGTCCTGTGTGCCGTGAAATCTTCAAGGATCCTGTTCTCCTGCACTGCAGTCACAGTGTGTGTAAAGAGTGTTTGCATCAGTTCTGGGAGATCAAAGGATCCAAAGAATGTCCTCTCTGTAGGAGGCAGTTGTCTGTGGAGTCCCTGACCTGGCAGCAGTGTTGGACAAGGAGGAAGAAGAAGAAGTTGTCTGTGGAGTATCCTCCCATAAACCTGGCCTTAAAGAACCTGTGTGAGATTTTCTTACAGGAGAGAAGTCTGAGATCATCAGGGTCTGAAGCAGTCTGCCGTTTGCACAGTGAGAAACTCAAACTCTTCTGTCTGGATGATCAACAACCGGTGTGTGTGGTGTGTCAGACTTCAAGAAAACACACCAACCACAAATTCTGCCCCATTAACGAGGCATTAACAGACTGTAAGGTAAATAAAATGTACATATGAACTCATGTGAACAAATGCTCTTGTTCATAATTATGACAATTACTTTGTAAATGATTTTGTTTATATGAATTCACGAAAATCAAAAACACAGAGTCTCCATGCAGTGTGTTAATTTATTTCAGGAGGAGATCAAAACTGCCCTGAAGCCCCTACAGGAGAAACTGAAGAACTTTAAAGACTATAAACTGAACTGGAGCAAGACTGCAGAACATATAAAGGTTAGAATCAATAACATGGGTTTGATATTATAATTAATAGCACGTATCATTTCTCTACTCAAAAATGAAAGTTTTGAATATGTTTCTGTCCTCAGTCTAAATTTGTTCCTTTACCAGTATTCAGCCTACTGACAAAAAATTGGGCAATTCGATAATGGTTCATGTGCTCCATCTGGACAATGAATAATTTCATGAATGATGTAAATACATACACCTTATTTCCATGTTTGGGTTTATATGCAGAAAATTACAGAAAACATAACCATGATTTGGTATTACAATAACCAATGTTACCCATAACAGTGAATTTAATAGACTATGTCGAGATTAAATCTGATCATATTTAACTGCATTAAAGCCATGATCTCTTCATAGAACTGTTGTCATTTCAAGTGAACTACCACTAGAAAGCCATGGGGGAAGCCATGGCCTAAAGGTTTGAGAAGCAGCCTTCAAACCAAAAAGTTTGATTCCTTGAACCAGCAGGAAAATGTGTGGGTAGGGGTAGTGAATGAACAGCACTTTCCTCTACATCCATAGATGAAGTGCCCTGGAGCACCTAACCCCCAACTGCTCCCCAGGTACAGGGGATGTGTGTGTTCACTGCTCATTTGTGTGTGTTTGTAGCACAAACTATGGATAATAGATAATGAGATCTAGGGTTAGGGTTAATTATCGCTCATGGGATCACAATGGAAGTCTTTCAAAATATCACATATTTTGTATCACAAATATTTATGTATTTTATACAATTATAGATCATCAATATTTTATTTTGAGTGTTATTTTGTAGCTCAAATGCAGCATGCACACCAAACATTTCCAAGTCGAATTTACAAATTCAACACCAGAAGTACAAATTGAAAGTATTGTTAATTGGATTTATAAATCTGATATATACACAAAAATGGTGCAACATGGTCACTGCTTTACACTGAAAAAAGTAACCTATAGAATTTACCCAATAAATCTGAGGTAACAATTTGCATTGACTTGTTTGGGGTAGATTTAATTCCATATATTGAGTATAAAATAACTGAAATAAAAAGCTATGAAATACTTAAATAAATTGGTTAAAATTTACCTCACATTTATGTATCTATTCAACAGCTACCGGTACTTTCTCATTGAAATTGGGTAAAATTATCTCTTGTTTGCTAGTAGGTAATACCTGATAATTACTAATCAAAGGTAATTAATATCACTTAGTAACCATTACTTATTCAGAGAAGGTAAGATGTACTCCCCAAAAAAAGACTTTCAGATGGTTCATCATCTCAATGTTTTTAATCCATAAAATCATTAAAAAAAACGCAGAATAAAGTGCAGTACAACAGCTTCACACAACATTTCAAGTAATGAACCTGTTTTATAACTCACTAACAAACAGTGTTGCCAGATACTGCTGACGTTTTCCAGCCCAAAATATGTTCAAAACCCGCCAAAATGCACTTGAAACCGCCCAACTTGGGCGGGAAACCACCAAATCTGGCAACACTGCTAACTAACAACTTCAAATGTTGTTTCTGGACTGACCAAATCTGCAGTCCAGGTTATACAACAAATAACTGAACCGCCTTGTTTATATGCAGCAATGATGCACCAAATGATCAAAAAACACAAAATAAAGTGCAGTACAACAGCTTCACACAACATTTCAAGTAATGAACCTGTTTTATAACTCACTAAACTAACAGCCGGAGAGAGGAAGATGGCAGTCCAAGAGTTCCCTGTCCCGCTCACTCAAACGCGCGGTCTGACGCATGCGCAATTTGGAACACAGGACTCACGGCTTTGGGGTATATTTTACCGTATTTTTCCATGTAATGGTTGTTACTGTTAACGAATAGGTAGCATATGTATAATTTACCCATTACTTTATAATTCCTTGGCTGACTGCAATAATCGAGTAAATTTTATCTGGTTTGCATAGATTATATTTACCACTCTCCGAAATCACTTCTTACAGTGTAGATGGGTTCAATGCAGAAAGGATTTCACTGTGCTCTAATGTACATGTGACAAATAAATGCTTAAAAACAAGCTTGTAAAGAAAAATCCATATCCACAATTCGAAGCAAGTTTTTAACAGATTTAACAATTCAGTAATAACACAATTAATTAAAATGTATCTTCGTAATGACACATAATATGCTAATAAATTCGTATGCTTGTTCATTGGGCTGCTTTTCATCTTTCTTGATGGTTCTACCAAGCCCAGATGAAAAACAAGATTAAAAAAGTGACAGTGTAATAGTAAAAAAAAAATAATAATAATGAAAAAAAATTAAACCTTGAGGTGGACCTCCTAGAAATTTATACGATTAAGAAATTTTTTCAAGGATTCTTATTTTGGGGTGGCACGGTGGTGTAGTTAGCACTGTCGCCTCACAGCAAGAAGGTTCTGGGTTCGAGCCCGGTGGCTGATAGGGGCCTTTCTATGTGGAGTTTGCATGTTCTCCCCGTGTCTGTGTGGGTTTCCTCCAGGTGCTCTGGTTTCCCCCACAGTCCAAAGACGTGCTGGTTAGGCTAATTGGTGGCTCTAAATTGACCGTAGGTGTAAATGTGAGTGTGAATGGTTGTTTGTCTCTGTGTCAGCCCTGCGATGATCTGGCAACTTGTCCAGGGTGTTCACCGCCTCTCACCCATAGTCAGCTGGGATAGGCTCCAGCTTGCCTGCGACCCTGCACAGTATAAGCAGCTATGGATAATGTTAGATTAGATTAGATTAGATTAGATTAGATTAGATTAGATTAGATTAGATTAGATTAGATTAGATTAGATTCACTTTATTCATCCCACATCGGGGAAATTCACGTGATGGATGGATAGATTCTTATTTTGGTCAATGGTACATAATTAGGATAGGGACAGATTACTTTTAACACCTTGCAGGGTTTCATGGACTCTAATAATTATATTTTGCATCATTGTTATATTTCATCTGATTTTCTCTTCACTTCAGATTCAGGCCCAATACACAGAGTGTCAGATTAAGAAGGAATTTGAGAAGCTTCACCAGTTTCTACGAGATGAAGAGGCAGTCAGGATCACTGCACTGAGAGAGGAAGAGGAGCAGAAGAGTCAGATGATGAAGGAGAAGATTGAGAAGCTGAGCAAAGACATATCATCTCTTTCAGACACAGTCGGAGCCATAGAAGAGGAGATGAGAGCTGAAGATGTCTCATTGCTACAAGTGAGGATCATTTAGTCAGTATTTATACTGTGAGAAAGTAAAACTTCTTTCCATCATCAGAAACATTACACTTCCATGGTGTAAAAGTGTAAATCATATCCACTGATATTTGCTTTGTTGTTTTACAGAACTGCAAGGACATAGTGAAAAGGTGAGTGATGTGCTTCCTGTCTCTCTCGTTCTCTGTTTCTGAATCCAAACCCACAGCAACACTGACTCCTGAATGTTTTTGCAGAGCCCAGAGCACACTGCAGCATCCAGAGGAGCTTTCAGGAGCACTGATCCATGTGACAAAACATCTGGCCAACCTGCAGTTCAGAGTCTGGGAGGAGATGCAGGAAGCTGTCCAATACAGTAAGACACTTAAGTGTGTGTGTGTGTGTGTGTGTGTGTGTGTGTGTGTGTGTGTGTGTGTAACATGAATTTTTTTTCTTTCTGCTTTTCTGCCTTTGCTTTTAACCCTAATGTGGTCATGATAATGACATGGTTCATTTGTTTATTATTATTATTATTATTATTATTATTATTATTATTCACCTTTCATGTTGCACTCATACAATGCAAGGGAAGTTTTATTTTGAAAAGCCTCTATTTCCATCAGACTTTTCAGTGTTTGAAGTGCAAGCAGAGGGACTGAGTGAAAAAATGGAGCATTTCAGCAGCTTACAAAAGTTTTTGAGTTGCAGTTATTATAGAGATTGTTTACATTTGTACTTTAAACACACAGAGAAAAGGACATCAATGCATGTTAGTAAATGGTAGCTAGTTCCATGCTAATGTAATGATTAAGTTAGATTAGCTCCATCGAAACAGAATGTAAAAAGGTGTGTGTGTGTGTGTTTTCAGTCCCTGTAACTCTGGACCCCAACACTGTTCATCCTGAGCTCATTATATCTGATGATCTGACCAGTGTGAGACTCAGTGATGACAAACATAAACTTCCTGATAATCCAGAGAGATTTGATGAATGTTGCTGTATCTTGGGGTCTGAGGGCTTTAACTCAGGGACACACTGCTGGGATGTTGAAGTTGGAGACTGTACATGGTGGAGTGTGGGTGTGATAACAGAATCTGCTCAGAGGAAGGGGGAGATCACCTCCAGAAGTGGAATCTGGTATGTGTGGTATTATGATCGTAAATATAGAGCAGGTTCTACACCACATCAAGTCACTCTCCTCTCCGTCGCACAGAAACTCCAGAGGATCAGAGTGAAGCTGGACTGGGACAAAGGAAAGCTGTCATTCTCTGACCCTCTCACTAACAAACATTTACACACTTTCACGCACACATTTACTGATAAATTACTACCAATCCTACATGTTGGTTGTGAAGAATCTCCTCTAAGGCTCCTCCCACTTCAGTGCTCTAAGAGTGAATCAGATCAGTGAGAGCTGATATTGTTTTTATTCCAGTTCATGAATTAAATATCGCAGATTAAAAAATTAATGTCCTTTATGTCAGTGTTTTTTTTTTCCTTGTGGAAACCGTGAAGCACAATTTTTGTGATTTTTTTTTTAAAGTGAATCAACTCAAAATATTTACAGAATATCTTGAAATAATGAATAAATTCAAATAAAAAGATAATATCTTAAAATTTATCATGATATATTTTGAAGGTCTGAAGAAATCAAAATAAGTTAAATAATGACATACTATCTTGAAATAACAAGGTGTTAACTCAAAATAATGATGTAGCATGCCATTAAAATCACAAAGGTGTGTTTAAATGTAGAACGAGCTAAAAAAAAAGATTATTTATTTTTAATGGTGTATTTTAAATAGTTTTAAGTAAACTGAGAATTTGAAAGCTCATGTCTTTAATGTATTTGTACTTGTTAGCGTTTGCTGTTAATCTTGGATGAAATGTTTAGCTGTGTGTGTGTGTGTGTGTGTGTGTGTGTGTGTGTGTGTGTGTGAGAGAGAGAGAGAGAAACTGCAGTGGAGGAGAATTCAAGCTCTAAGTTTTCCTCAACCAGCAGTTTGTGGTTTTGCAAAGATCAGATGGATTTGTATGTTAATCCTGCATTAGGTGATGATTCACAAGTTCAAATCAGTTCTGAGTGAAATAAAATCACTTTGTTCATACTGATATTAAATATTGTTAATCTGCATAATTGGACAATTAAAACATGCACAAATAAATACATCTGTAATGTGTGTTGTGTCTTCTAATACGGATATACTAGGTATTTTTAAAAAACGTGTGTATATATATATATATATATATATATATATATATATATATATATATATATATATATATATATATCAGCCTATTTTTATGCATTTTAAAGGGTAACTTTAGCTTTAATTTCCTGTGAAGATATTCATGCAAAGTAAAGATGAATTGTCTTCAGTTCCTCATAAAGTAGTAATAACCATGCCCCTCACACATTTAAATGTCTTTATTGAGATATTAATATTCTATTGCAGAATTCAAGCCGAGTTGAATCAAGGTTTTTTGTTTTTTATTTCTTTTTTTATTTTAACTTACAGTTCTTCCATTGTAAAATGAGAATCAAGTCACATAACTGTGACCATTATACAGCTTGATAACCTGTAATAGTCATGTTAAAAACAACAACAATTATTGTTGAATAATAATAATAATAATAATAATAATGTTCTGAGTCAACATGCTGCTGTCCCAACTTTTTTGAAATGTTGCTGACAAATTCAAAATGAGCATATATAAAAACAATAAAATTTCTCAGTTTCAGATTTTGGGCGGCACGGTGGTGTAGTGGTTAGCGCTGTCGCCTCACAGCAAGAAGGTCCGGGTTCGAGCCCCGTGGCCGGCGAGGGCCTTTCTGTGCGGAGTTTGCATGTTCTCCCCGTGTCCACGTGGGTTTCCTCCGGGTGCTCCGGTTTCCCCCACAGTCCAAAGACATGCAGGTTAGGTTAACTGGTGACTCTAAATTGACCGTAGGTGTGAATGTGAGTGTGAATGGTTGTCTGTGTCTATGTGTCAGCCCTGTGATGACCTGGCGACTTGTCCAGGGTGTACCCTGCCTTTCACCTGTAATCAGCTGGGATAGGCTCCAGCTTGCCTGCGACCCTGTAGAACAGGATAAAGCGGCTAGAGATAATGAGATGAGATGAGATAATGTTCTGAGTCAACATGCTGCTGTTCCAACTTTTTTGAAATGTTGCTGACATCAAATTCAAAATAAGCATATATTTTTCCAAAAACAATAAAATTTCTCAGTTTCAGCTTTTGGGCGGCACAGTGGTGTACGTAGTGGTTAGCGCTGTCACCTCACAGCAAGAAGGTCCGGGTTCGAGCCCCGTGGCCAGCGAGGGCATTTCTGTGCGGAGTTTGCATGTTCTCCCCGTGTCCGTGTGGGTTTCCTCCGGGTGCTCCGGTTTCCTCCACAGTCCAAAGACATGCAGGTTAGGTTAACTGGTGACTCTAAATTGACCGTAGGTGTGAATGTGAGTGTGAATGGTTGTCTGTGTCTATGTGTCAGCCCTGTGATGAAATGGCGACTTGTCCAGGGTGTACCCCGCCTTTCTCCTGTAGTCAGCTGGGATGGGCTCCAGCTTGCCTGCAACCCTGTAGAACAGGATAAAGTGGCTAGAGATAATGAGATGAGTTTCAGCTTTTGATATGTTGTCTTTGTACTATTTTCAATGAAATATAGGGTTTCCAAGATTTGCAAATCATCATAGTCTGTTTTTTATTTATGCTTTACACAGTGTCACGAATTTATGGAATTGGGGCTGGAAAAAATGATAGTTTATGAATATATAACAGAGCAATTCACTGATCCTGTGTCAAAAACTGGAGCTTCAGAATATTTTATTCATAAAACATTGTAGTATGTTCCTGGGGTGGGTGGAACACTGAAGCTCAGGCAGTCAGGAAATGGTGTTCAACACAGTCCTTTTTTATTGTTAGATTTGCTTTCCAGCTTAATGTTATGTCTTAACACACACATACACAAACCCACACAAGCACTGGTCAGGAGATGCCATCTCCTCGTTCTCCCCTCCTTTTCACTGCTCTGTCATCACTGCTGAAGACACACACACACACACACACACACCATCAATTCACAACAGGTGTGCACATCACCACCAATAGCCCCCAGCTCTCTGTCCAATACGTCTGTCTGCAAGATAAAAGGGAGCGAGAAATCAGGGGAGTGTAAACGTGCCCCCCCCCCCCCCCCCCCCCCACACACACACACACACACAGTGCAGCCTTTACCTTATTGAATGCCTGCTGGCACTGCTCTGTCCACTGGACTGAATCTGGTGCTCCCTTTTTAGTGAGATCAGTCAGTGGGCTGGTGACGTCTGAATAGTTAGGTATAAACCTACGATAGTATCCAGCCAACTCCAGGAACTGTCTCATTCCCTTTTTGGTTTTGGGCCTCGGGCAGGCCACAATTACTGCAGTCTTGTCAATTTGGGGATGCACTTGCCCATGATGCAAGTGGAAACCCAGATACCATGCTTCCACCCACCCAATCGCACACTTTTTTGGGTTAGCTGTGAGGCCCGCATGCCTCAGCAACTCCAGGACAGCCCTGAGGTGTTTTAGGTGTCATGGCCAATCATTGCTATATACGATGATGTCGTCTAGGTAGGTGGCAGCATAGCCGACATGCGGACAGAGGATTTTGTCCATGAGCTGCTGGGATGTTGCGGGAGTGCCAAATAACCCGAAAGGAAGGGTGACGAATTGGTGTCAGCCAAATGGTGTGGAAAAGGCCATTTTTTCCTCATGATAGAGGAGTCAAGGGGATCTACCAATATCCCTTTGTCAAATCCAGTGTCGAATAAAAGCAAGCAGCACCTGATCAATCGAGTAACTCATCAATGCATGTCATTGGGTATGCGTTGAATTTAGACACCATGGTAACTTTTCTATAGTCCACACTGAACTGGACTGACCTGTCAATCTTGGAAACCAGGATCACTGGGCTGCTACACTCACTGTGGGATTCCTTGATTATTCCCATTTTGAGCATGGCTTTGGGTTTGTCCCGAACCATAGCTTTCTTGTGTTCAGGCAAGTGGTATGGGCGGCTCCGCACCACCATCCCTGGGGGCGTCTCAGTGTGGTACTCTATGAGGTGAGTGTGGCTGGGAAGGGGCTAGAATATGTCAGAAAACTCCACTTGCAACCTGGCAACCACCATGAGTTGGGCTGGCAAGAAGTAGTTTCCACAGGGGACTGGAGTGGCTCAAGTGTTAACTTTCATTTTTACCTCCGGCCCCAGCTCTGCCCTCTCTGGAACTACCAATGCCAATGCCATGGGAACCCCCCTCATTCCAATGTTTTGGTAGGTTGAGGTGGTATATTTGTAGTGCCCCAGGCTGGGTCTGCCACGCAACCTGAGCAGCATTGCACTATATGGGAACAGCAACAAGCTCAGGCTCCTGTTCAGCTCGGTCAGGGAGGAATTAATTGTGGCACGTACACAGGAACACCTGCAGTAGGCAGAGTCCAGAAACACCGCAGTGTCTGGAACAGGGATTAAAGTGAGGATGGGGAGGAAGTGGAGGGCAGCAGAGGCAGTTCAGCAGGCAGAAAATCGGCTGAAGCACAAGGCCATCCTTGGGAGTGTGGTGCAGGGCAGAGCCGGACTTGGGAGCCTACCAAAGTCCTCATACGACTCTGCTAGTGGGATGGAGAGGTGGAAGCAGGTGCAGAAGGAGGTGTGAGCTTCAGTGGAGGAAGAACAAACCAGCAGAGCAGTAGTCATGTGGAAACAAGGTGCCTGGATGAAGTGGGAACAGGGAATGGAGTGGAGTGTCATCTGGAAGGATATCTGGAAGTGGAACCCCCAAAGAATCAAATTCTTGATTCAGGGTGTCTATGGCATCCTTCTGAGCACATCCAACCTGTTCACATGGGGCAAAATAGAAACACCTGCATGCTCCTTGTATTCTAAGACAGGAATCCATGAGCACATCCTGAGCAGCTGCTCCAAGGCACTGAGTAATGGCCAGTATTGCTGGAGACATGACCAGGTCCTCAAGTCCATCACTGAGGCAATCAGCAAGAGGCTCAAAGATAGCAGATACACCCATGCTGCAGCCAAGGGCATCCACTTTGTTAAGGAGGGACAGGTGCCAAAGAGAACACCAAAAGATTGCTCTGTAGGTTTGCTCTCCACAGCCCCAGACTGGAGTATGATGATTGACCTGGAGAGGCAGCTGAAAATTTCACCATACATCACCCAGTTCACATTGAGACCCGACATCATTTTAGTCTCAGAGGTCACAAAGCAGCTGATACTGCTGGAGCTGATGGTACCCTGGGAAGAGAGGATGGAGGAGGCTCAAGAAAGGAAGAGGGCAAGATACCAGGAGCTGATGGAGGATTGTTGGAGGAATGGGTGGCGGACCAGATGTATGCCAGTGGAGGTGGGCTGTAGGGGATTTGCTGGTCACTCCCTGCATAAGGCTTACGGAACCCTGGGCGTAACTGGTGCCAGCAGAAGAGCCAATGGTAACAACATGGAGGCAATAGAGAGAGCATCCAGATGGTTCTGGTTGAAGATGGGGGAGTAGTGGGGGCAGAAGAATGCCACTAGGATACAGGCTGAGGTCTGATCAGCCTTGGTCAGGTCACCTCGAAGAGGGTGTCTGTTGTAAGACCCAAAACACCCAATGACTCAAGGAAACAACACTGATGATGTGTCCTTTTGTGTGCATCAGAGTATGCTATGGAGAACTCTCACCAAGAAACCACAGCAGAGGATGTACTTCCTAAGACAGCTGAAGTAGTTCAATCTGCCAAAGACAGTGATGGTGCACTTTTACACCACCATCACTGAGTCCATCCTCACCTCCTCCATCACTGTCTGGTATGCTGCTGCCACTGCCAAGGATAAGGATAGACTGCAGTGTATCATTCGCTCTGCCAAGAGAATGATCAACTGCAATATACCATCTCTTCAAGACTTGTATGAGTCCAGGACCCTGAGGAGGGCAGAAAGGATTGTGGTCGATTCCTTGCACTCCAGACACAAACTTTTTGAGACACTCCCCTCTGGTAGGAGGTTGTGGTCCATTAGAACCAAAACCTCACACCATAAGGCCAGCTTTTTCCCCACTGCAGTTGGCCTCATCAAAAAGGTCAGAGCCCCCCACTGACTCTGAACTCACACACACTCCCAATGCATCACATCACACTTCCTCTCTGGACTACTGTTTCACATTTCAGGTCATGCCATCTTTATGGCTGTGACCTTTTATTGCACATTCCAGCACACACTGTCCAGCTTGGACATTTAAAGAATCCATTGCATATATGCTTTAAATATGTGTATTTCTTTTTTAAATTGTACATTTTAGATTTCTACGTATTTTTATTCTATTTATGTTTCTACTTTTGTCTCTTTTCTATTTTTTCTCTTAATTGCTCATGCACCAAACACCAAGCAAATTCCTCAGTGAGAGTGTACTTGGCAATAAACTCAATTCTGTCAGCAAAGTGGCGGTAGATGGATATAGGCGCAGGAAGCATGACACTGAGGTCATCCATCCATCCATCCATCCATCCATCCATCCATCCATCCATTATCTGTAACTGTTTATCCTGTCCTACAGGATCACAGGCAAGCTGGAGCCTATCCCAGCTGACTACACTGAGGTCATGTCTTCTGTAATTTTTTCTTCAGGTTTCGTTTCATTTTCATTTCATATTAAATGAAAGTAGAGCTGACAAGACAATTATCCCTGCTTTAATACAGTGTCACATAACATGTAGCTGCAGATACATCTGACTTTTCCAAATGAGAGCACAGTAATGTTAGTTGGAAGTTGCAGAAGCGGAGTGTGTTCTATTTATAGACCAGATGCCTAAACTAATGAACATATGCAATGTAGAGGCTCACACAGCTCACATAAACTTCAATACCCACAAATCCATTGTCCAAAATAAATTAACCTGATGGCATGTTAATTTCTGCCTGATGTGATCTTCATACACCTGAATAAAAATCAGTAAAAGGCTGCAACAAACAAAATTAATGTTCGGAGTTGGAACGCTAACATAAGTTGAGCAGGCAAAGAGAAGGAGGGAAGGTGTGAAAGTAATGGTTAAGTAGCCCACAGCTGGCTATAGATACAGTAGGGCTACAATGAGATGTTAACCTACACAGACAATTTTATGTTGAAATTCAATGGAGATGCAGCTAACCTACATTGTCCAATGTTAGATTGGATGGATAGTTAATGTTGTGATGGATAGATTATCCTTTTCATTACCAAGCATTACCCTAACATAACCTATTGTTAAATAATATCAATTGTAGATCAGTTATTTAGACTGTTGTCATTTTAAAAATTCAACAGAGGAGACAGGAGAAAGAATCAGGCAGGTGAAGTGAGAGTCAGGAAAAGAGAGGGAGATAACAGGGAAAGGCCTTCCTAAGTGAGTGAGAGTCAAGAAGTGATGCAGTCAGAAGGTCCTGGCACATGCTCTGTTGTCTATGAACCTGCAAATTATAAATGCAAGTCACCATTCTGATGAGGAGAAGCAGAGCATTCTCTAAAACAGATGGATGAGGGACCAGTATAAATATCCCCATAGCCAATTTGGAAAAAGGCTTTTGAGATAATTTGAAGTGGGAAAATAATATTCCTGGCTATGGTACTCTCTGTCTGATGAAGCAGCATATTGTTGTGTATGCATATTGTTCAGTAAACAGAAAGGTTCAAACATCACATTCCAGAGGGAAGAATTTTGGGACTGGAAGAATGCTGTTGGTAAGAAAAGGGGAATAATCTCAAATCATGGAAACACTCCAGAACACATAACTTCAGAGCTTGCAGAAAATTTCCTAAATGTAACAAAAGGACAAAGGAAATATATGCATTCTATCAGTAAGACATTCAGACAAAGTTGAGACCAACCATAAGGATTTGTTATCAATCCTAGACATAAATCTGGGAAAGGGAAATATTGCATTGTGGAGCACTTGGAAAGACAATGAAGAAGATGGTAACTACAGTTACTTTGTTCAGTGGCAATCTAAGTTTGATGATTCACCATGAAGTACTTTTGGTGGGTGGATGATTACTTTTTCTTTCAGAGCTCAAAAAAAATATTGAGAAGTTTGTAGAAATTATGGTGTCTATTCCTGAACTGGATTGGGGGGGGGGGTCAGTTGGGTCAGCCATTGATGACCTCGATATTTGAAAAATCCTGGCTATGGCCTTGGCAGGAAGACTTTCTTAAACAGAAAAACAATCAGGCATACAACTCCTAAACGTTAGTCAGGAACAAACACCATAGGCAGGGAAAGGTCAAGCGAGGCACAACCAGACTAGATGAGGCAAAGGCAAAAGCAATCCAAAATTAAAAAAATAGGTACCGTATGGGTATGTGGCTACTGCTTATAAATAAAACTGTTTCCTGATACCATGTCCATACAGTAAATATAGCATATATATTTACTCGACGAGGCAATAGCCACAAAAATGAAGTGTAATCCAAAAATGAACAATTTAAAAATCACAGAAGTAAAATATGCCAAGTATCTGTACTTTATATTATTCTAATCTTACTTCTTACAGTTTTTGAAACTGAAACCTCTGAACAGAGGCTGACATACACAGGCTGTCGCCATGACCCAAACTCTGAATCTATTGATAGTATTAAACACTCCATGAACGCTAAAGCCATGAAAACTGTTTTATTATATGTATCCTTTGTGACCTCTTAGGAATGCAGTTAAAGCTTTTTTTTTGGGGGGGGGGTTGTTTTGGTTTTTTTTTTCTTTCTCTGCCTATACCCCGAAGCATTGTAATATGTTATGTATTGTCTTCTTGTCTCTATGTTGCCTTGTATATTTTTCTAAAATGTAATAAAATCTTTTAAAAAAAACCCTCTTATTTCCCAGAAAAGACCCAGCGCTAGAGCTCAGTGGTCTCCATACGCTTTTCGACAACTTCCTATAACAACTTGGAATTGCGCCACATCTACATCACGCATGGGACCACTGGCCGAAGAAGGCAAGGAAAGGGGGACAACCTGTAGTATATTTTAAAATAGGAATGCACTTTCCTTCGGTAATAAGCATTAACATGTCTGAAAGCGATTTCTTTAGTCTATTCCATTTATTTCGAATGGTGAACCGAATTGTATACACTCACTGGTCATTTTAATAGGAATACCTGTATGTGCATGCACAGTGTGCTATTGTTACACTCATACTCACATTCTTACAACACAATGACATAGTGGCTACAGGCTACAGCCTCTATATGAAGCAGTAGCCATAAAAGCCGAGAACCGAATAACAATATTAACAAAAGGCTTGGTCAAGACATACTGAACGCAATACTTCAGAAAGTTTATTAGATTTCAGCATCCTTATAAGTGTGTGCTGATTGCACTCTAATAGGGAACAGGTGCATGTAAGTAGTCCTTAAGGTGCACTCTGCTCAGAGCTCGAATGTGTGTGAGTGAAAGTTTGAGGCGTGGATGTGTGCAGATGTGGCCAATTCTGATTCTAAATCTGATTCTGACAGTGAAACTGCATTTGGAACACCAGAAGGTGGTCTGAACTGTATTGGAAGAAGGAAACAAAATAGCTTCTATGTTTTCAGAGGAGGATTTCTCCTGTCCTGTGTGCCGGGAAATCTTCAAGGATCCTGTTGTTCTGCACTGCAGTCACAGTGTGTGTAAAGTGTGTTTGCAGCAGTTCTGGGAGACCAAAGGATCCAGAGAATGTCCTCTTTGTATGAGGCAGTCGTTTGTGGAGTATCCTCCCATAAATCTGGCCTTAAAGACCCTGTGTGAGATTTTCTTTGAGAGTAGTCTGATATCTTCATCAGGGTCTGAAGCAGTCTGCCGTTTGCACAATAAGAAACTCAAACTCTTCTGTCTGGATGATCAACAGCCGGTGTGTGTGGTGTGTCAAGATTCAGGAAAACACACCAACCACAAACTGTGCCCCATTGATGAGGCAGTAACAGACTGTAAGGTAAACTAGATTGCATTTCCTCTGCAGAAACTGCTGGAGTGTGCTTGCTCAAATGAAGCCACATCCTCTGCCTCTCTCTCTCTCTCTCTCTTTCTCTACATCTCTCTGTCACCCAATCACTATCCCCGCCAAGACACATTGTCACACAGTGTCATGGTTTAAAAGAAGGATTTCAAAGCACTTCGCGCTCTGAAATCCTTGTTTTAAAGGGGTACCAAATATAATATATACAGTTGCTGATGTGACAAAGTAACGTATTCTTAAGTATTCTATCAAATTTATATACTAGAAAACAACGAAATATCTTGGTAATTGTAAATATAATAGTCGGTACGCTAAACGGCACAAGAGTCGCCATTTTTAAAAGACCGTGACGTCAGCCCTACCCACTGCACTAGGAGAGAAGCGTGTAATCATGGCGTCGGGCGCATCAAGTGAAAGCGACAGCTCTGTCGAATCATACGAAGAGATCCCGCAAGACACACTGCAAGCAGGCTATGGCTTAGAAGGGTACCAGTTTGAACCTAGGAGAGGTACTCTCGACTCCGGTGATGATGAAAGAAGAGAAGAAAGCTCGAACTCGTTTGGTGTTTTTCAGCGGAAACGAGTGAAAAGATATGTCTGGAGGATCATTATGCTTTCCATCGGTCCTGTTATTACACCCGAAAGCAACACACTGTGGCATTGTGTAGCCGATCACTTACAATTCATCCTACTTTCCGATTCATACGTGCTATTCCCAACCTCAATGAGCCAACACAACTGGGCACATACATACGTCATGAGTGTTACGCAGAGAAAATGAACGTGCATTCTGATTGGATAAAATTAATATCATGGCGGGCTGTTCAAACTGCGGAAATAGTTTGCTCGAGCTACTTTCAAAACACTATAACTTTCCAACCTTAGAACAAAAAACTTTTGTAAGTCTTGAATAAGGTTCGTTAATGTGTGTTTTATTGTTATATTTACTCCATATATTGCCCTCTGTTCCCCTTTAAATGGTTTTGGTCAACAGCTCTCACTCCTCTGGCTCAAAGTCTCTTTCACATCATTTTGAAGGGAGATTTCACTGCGCTTCATGCAGTGAAATCTCCTCTCCACCCTTTTATATGTTTTTCAATTTAATTCAGAGGTTTTACTGGGTTTAAAACATGGATTTTGGCTGTAAAATCACAGTTTTAATTTTTTTTTTTCCTGCTGCTCCCACTCTAACGTCTAGAGTGGAGGAGCTCCTTATGACATCATCACTCCAAAGTTCGACCCATTCAAAATGGCACGGAATTTTGCCAAAAAATGGGAATACCGAACGAACGACAAGGGGTAGTGCAACCATTTTAACAAGCACGCCATTCCAGATCGGGCCCTACGTTTCAGCGTTGGAACAGTGTCTCTATCTCGAAAGCCCTAGGAGCAGTAGTGGATCCAAAAAACGGGTGAAACGGAATAATAATACTAAAAATAAAACTTAAGAAGAACAATAGTGTGCTTTTGCAAGCACACTAATAAAATGTACATATGAACTCATGGGTCACATGTTAACAAATGCCGTTGTTCATAATTATGACAATTACTTTGTAATTAATTTAGTTTATATGAATTCACTAAAATCCAGAACACAGAGTATCCATGCAGTGTGTTAATTTATTTCAGGAGGAGCTCAAAACTGCCCTGAAGCCCCTACAGGAGAAACTAAAGGTCTTTAAAGACTGTAAACTGAACTGGAGTCAGACTGCAGAACATATAAAGGTTAGAATCAATAGCAAGGGTTTGATATTATAATTATTAGCATGTACAGTATCATTTCTCTACTCAAAAATGAAAGTTTTGAATATGTTTCTGTCCACAGACTAAATTTGTTCCTTTACCTTACCATATTCAGCCTACTGACAAAAAATTGGGCAATTCAATAATGGTTCATGTGCTCCATCTGGACAGTGAATAATTTCATGAATGATGTAAATACATACACCTTATTTCCATGTTTAGGTTTATATGCAGAAAATTACAGAAAACGTATAATGTTACCCATAACAGTGAATTTAATAGACTATATCGAGATTAAAACCGTTCATATTTAAGTGGATTAAAGCTATGATCTCATCATAGAGCTGCCATCATTTCAAGTGAACTACCACTAGAAAGCCATGAGGGAAGCCATGGCCTAAAGGTTAGAGAAGCAGCCTTGGGACCAAAAAGTTTGATTCCCTGAACCAGCAGGAAAATGTGTGGGTAGGGGTAGTGAATGAACAGCACTTTCCTCTACATCCATGGCTGAAGTGCCCTTGAGCGCCTAACCCCCAATTGCTCCCCAAACACTGGGGATGTGTGTGTTCACTGCTTCAGATGGGTTCAATGCAGAAAGAATTTCATTGTGCTCTAATGTACATGTGGCAAATAAATTCTTTAAAAAAAAAAGCCTAAAAAGAAAATTCCAAATCCGCAATTCTAAACAGGTTTTTAACAGATTTAACAAGTCAGTAAAATAATAATAATAATAATAATAATAATAATAATAATAATAAATGGATGAAAACATATCTTCATAATGGCATGTAATAGTGACAGCAAAATAATAATAATAATAATAATAATAATAATAATAATCATCATCATCATCATCATCAAGCTTGAGGTGGACCCCCTAGAAATATATAGATTTAAGAAATATTTTTCAAGGCATTTTATTTTGGTCAATGGTACATAATTAGAATAGGGACAGTTTAATTTTCACACCTTGTGGGGTTTGATGCACTCTATTAATTATATTTTGCATCATTGCTCATTCAGTTATGTTTCATTTGATTTCCTCTTCACTTCAGATTCAGGCCCAATGCACAGACTGTCAGATTAAGAAGGAATTTGAGAAGCTTCACCAGTTTCTACGAGATGAAGAGGCAGTCAGAATCACTGCACTGAGAGAGGAAGAGGAGCAGAAGAGTCATGATGATGGAGAAGATTGAGAAGCTGAGCAGAGACATATCATCTCTTTCAAACACAATCAGAGCCGTAGAAGAGAAGATGAGAGCTGAAGACGTCTTATTGCTACAAGTGAGGATCATTTATTCAGTATTTATACTGTGAGAAAGTAAAACAACTTTCCATCATCAGAAACGTTACACTTCCATGGTGTAAAAGTGTAAATGATATCCACTGATATTTGCTTTATTTTACAGAACTACAAGGACACAGTGAAAAGGTGAGTGATGTGCTTCCTGTCTCTCTCATTCTCTGTGTTTCTGAATCCAAACCCACAGCAACACTGACTCCTGAATGTTTTTGCAGAGCCCAGAGCACACTGCAGCATCCAGAGGCGCTTTCAGGAGCACTGATCCATGTGGCAAAACATCTGGCCAACCTGCAGTTCAGAATCTGGGAGAAGATGAAGGACATTGTCCAATACAGTAAGGCACTTAAGTAGTGTGTGTGTGTGTGTTTCTATTTTTGTTGTCTGTTTTTTTTTCCTTTGTTAATAACCATAATTTGGCCTTTACTGTGGCATGTTCACATTTCATGTTGCACTCATGTAATTTAAGGGAAATTTTATTTTGAAAAGCTTCTATTGCCGTCAGACTTTTCAGTGTTTGAAGTGCGAGCAGAGGGACTCAATGTAGAAATTGAGTGTTTCAGCAGCTTATAAAAGTTTTTGAGTTACAGCCTTTTATAAAGATTGCTTACATTTGTAATTTAAACACACAGAGAAAAAGACACAAGGCATGATATTAACTTATTCATGTTTAACCCCAATTCTAAAAAAGTTGGGACACTGTAAAACATAAATAAGATCAGAATGTGAAGCTTTGCAAATCATGGAAACCTTATATTTAATTGAAAATAGTACAAAAACAACTTATCAAGTGTTGAAACAGTAATTTTATTTTATCTTATTTTATTTTTTGAAAAATATTTGCTCATTTTGAATTTGATGTCAGCAACACATTTCAGAAAAGTTGGGACGGGGCAACAAAAGACTGGAAAAGTTGTGAAATTAATTGGCAACAGGTCAGTAAGATGATTGGTTATAAAAAGAGCATCCCAGAGAGGCGGAGTCTCTCAGAAGTAAAGATGTGGAGGGGTTCACTGCTCTGTGAAAGACTGCATGTGTAAACAGTGCAACAATTTAAGAATAACGCTCCTCAATGTAAAATTGCAAAGAATTTGGGGATCACATCATGTATGGTACATAATATCATTAAAAGATTCAGAGAATCTGGAGAAATCTCCGTATGCAAGAGACAAGGCTGAAAACTGACATTGGATGCCTGTGATCTTCAGGCCCTCAGGAGACACTGCATTATAAGCAGGCACGTGTCTGTAGTGGAAGTCACTGTATGGGCTCAGGAACACTTCAGAAAACCATCATCTGTGAAAACGGTTCATTACTGCATCCACAAATGCAAGTTAAAACCATAAGCAAGAAAAGAAAGAAAGAAAGAAAGAAAGAAAGAAAGAAAGAAAGAAAGAAAGAAAGAAAGAAAGAAAGAAAGAAAGAAAGCACAACTTTATTCATCACACACACTTGTGAAATTCCTCTCTGCATTTAACCCATCTGAAGCAGTGAACACACACATGCACACACACGTGAGCAATAAGCACACACACATACCCAGAGCAGTGGGCAGCCATGCTAACAGCGCCCGGGGAGCAGTTGGGAGTTAGGTGCCTCGCTCAAGGGCACCTCAGCCCAAGGCCATCCCATATTAACCTAACTGCATGTCTTTGGACTGTGGGGGAAACCGGAGCACCTGGAGGAAACCCACGGAGACACGGGGAGAACATGCAAACTCCACACAGAAAGGCCCCCGCCGGCCACTGGGCTTGAACCCAGAACAATATCTATATAATATATAGACAATATCTATATTGAGTTACAGCATAATAATAATATATAAACAATATCCAGAAACACCACCACCTTCTCTGGCCCCGACGTCTTTTATGATGGACTGAGGCGAAATGGAAAATTGTCCTGAGGTCTGACAGATCAAAAATAGAAATTCTTTTTAGAAATCATGGACACCACGTCCTCCAGGCTAAAGAGGAGAGGGACCATCCGACTTATCAGTGCACATTTCAAAAGCCAGCATCTGTGATGGTATGAGGGTGCATTAGTGCACATGACATGGGTAGCTTGTACATCTGGGAAGGCATCATTAATGCTGAATGATATATACATGTTTTAGAGCAATATGCTGCCATCCAGACAAAGTCTTTTTCAAGGAAGGCCTTCCTTCTTTCAGCAAGACAATACCAAATTGCTTTCTGCAAATATTAAAACTGCATGGCTCCATAGTAAAAGACTCTGGGTGCTAAACTGGCCTGCCTGCAGTCCAGACCTGTCTCCCATTTAAAACATTCGGTGCATTATGAAATGCAAAATATGACAAAGGAAACCCCGAACTGTTGAGCAACTGAAATTGTATATCAGGCAAGAATGGGACAACATTTCTCTTTCAGCACTACAGCAGTTGGTCTCCTCAGTTCCCAAATGTTTACAGAGTGTTGTTAAAAGTAGAGGTGATGCAACACAGTGGTAAACATCCCCCTGTCCCAACTTTTTTGAAATGTGTTGCTGACATCAAATTCAAAATGAGCAAAAAAAAAAAAAATCACAGTTTCAACATTTGATGTGTTGTCTTTGTCTCATTCATCTCATTATCTCTAGCCGCTTTATCCTTCTACAGGGTCGCAGGCAAGCTGGAGCCTATCCCAACTGACTATGTGCGAAAGGCGGGGTACACCCTGGACAAGTCGCCAGGTCATCACAGGGCTGACACATAGACACAGACAACCATTCACACTCACATTCACACCTACGGTCAATTTAGAGTCACCAGTTAACCTAACCTGCATGTCTTTGGACTGTGGGGGAAACCGGAGCACCCGGAGGAAACCCACGCGGACACGGGGAAAACATGCAAACTCCACACAGAAAGGCCCTCGCCGGCCCCAGGGCTTGAACCCAGGACCTTCTTGCTGTGAGGCGACAGCGCTAACCACTACACCACCATGCCGCCGTGTTGTCTTTGTACTATTTTCAATGAAATATAGGGTTACTATGATTTGTAAATTATCACATTCTGTTTTTATTTACAGTTTACACGGTGTCCCAGCTTTTTGGGGATTGTAATTACAGTTATCATTCCTTTGGCTTAGGCAAATTTTAGCAAGTTCCATGCTAATGTAATGATTAAGTTTGATTAGCTTCATCAAAACAAAATGTGAAAAGGTGTTCGTGTGTTCATGTTTTCAGCACCTGTAACTCTGGACCCCAATACTGTTCATCCTGATCTCCTTGTATCTGATGATCTGACCAGTGTGAGACTCACTGATGAGGAACAGAAGCTTCCTGATAATCCGGAGAGATTTGGTGATGAAAATTGCTGTGTCCTGGGCTCTGAGGGTTTTAACTCAGGGATACACTGCTGGGATGTTGAAGTTGGAGACTGTACAGACTGGACTGTGGGTATGTTGACAGAATCTGCTCAGAAGAAGGGAGATGTAATGTCCAGAAGTGGAATCTGGTATGTCAGGTATTGTGATGGTAAATATTTCATGGGTTCTACACCACATCCAGAGACTCTCCTCTCAGTAGCACAGAAACTCCAGAGGATCAGAGTGCAGCTGGACTGGGACAGAGGAAGTCTGTCATTCTCCAACCCTCTCACTAACACACACTTACACACTGTCATGCACACATTTACTGATAAATTACTGCCACTCCTACATGTTGGTTGTGAAGAATCTCCTCTAAAGCTCCTCCCACTTCAGGTCTCTGTAAGAGTGAATCAGGTGTGGGTTTCCCGAAAGCCTCTTAAGGCTAAGAGGATCTTTAATTACCTCTTAAGTTCCATCATTAAGCTAACATGGTTTACCTGAACAACATTGTAGTCACAGTAGCCAAAGTAGTACTTTAGTTCGCTCTTAATTTTTGATGGGTCTGGATCACTCTTTCACAACAAAGAACATCTCCTAGCAGTCAAAAACACAGAATGCACATGCACCGTCAAGGGTTGAGCGGAAACTGGTGTTTAATCTGCTGCCGGTGTTAAATTATTTTTCTTGTACATTGCAAGTACATTGAGTTAATTATTAAATAAATGTATGTAAATCATTCTGAATATATTTCAATATTTTATGGAATTACATACTGATATCATAATGTTGCATTGATATTGCCACATTTTAATCAAATTTAACTCCATTAGGCAAGTAATTCTCATTTAGTGTCATAAATGAGACACATTTCTGCACCTCTAACATTGTGTGTGTGTGTGTGTGTGTGTGTGTGTGTGTGTGTGTGTGTGTGTGTGTGTGTAATAGCTAGATTTTGATCTGTCTGTACCGAAGGAGGTTAAATAGATAAAGTATGATCTCAAACAGTCACTGACACATGTCAAATATATGTGTGTGTGAAAGGAAAACATTGCCAACTTGGCATTGTGGATCACAATTGAAATAATCCTGACTGCATGATTGGGTAACAGTGAAATGAGCAGGCTCAGGGAACACATTTACTTAATTATTTAGCTTATTATTTGCTCATTCTTTCATGTGAACATTTGTTCATTTAAAAAAAAACCACGCTTGTAGTAAAAAATTTTGTTGTCCAAAAATGTAAAATATTTCCAATTATTAACTACCACATTATATATGTAATGCTTAACGATGATACAATACAGTAACATTAAGCACTTTATATTTCGTTGGTGTTTGGTTAAAAACGAGTGCCATGTGACCTCATCGACTGGATTTAGCAACTACTGCCTTCAGCAACTACACTACTAATGCCTTTAGCGACTACTGAGGCCCAAGCAGTTCTTAGCAAAGTTGCTCTTAAGACTCCTTCTTACAAGTGTGTTTAGGAAAACCACATACAGAGACAATGTTCATTGTTTAAGAGTGTCTTTAAACTTGCTCTTTAGACCTAAATGCAATGTTATCAGGAAACCCACCCCAGCTCTGTTAGAGCTGATATTGTATTATTCTAGTTCATTCATGAAATATTGCAGATTAAAAGATTAAATGTTCTTTGTGTCGGTCTTTTTTCCCCCTTTTGGAAACCCTGAAATACACATTGTGATTTTTTTAAGTGACTCAACTCAAAATATTTACAGAATATCTTGAAATAATGAATTAATTCAAATAAAAATATATATTATCTCAATATATTATCATAATTTACTTTGAATGTCAAAGTCAAAATAATAAGTTAAATACATAGGTAAGTTAAATACATAGTCTCTTGAAATAACAAGGTATTCACTCAAAATAATGGCATAATATTTAATTAAAATCACAACAGTATGTTTACATGTCTGTCTCTATGTGTCAGCCCTGCAATGACCTGGCAACTTGTCCAGGGTGTACCCCGCCTCTCGCCCATAGTCAGCTGGGATAGGCTCCAGCTTGCCTGCGACCCTGCACAGGATAAGTGGCTACAGATAACGGATGGATGGATGTTTACATGTCGAATGAGCTGGAAAGACTATTTTTATTGATGTATTTTAAATAATTTAAATAAACTGAGAATTTGAAAGCTCATGTCTCTACTGTATTTGTACTTGTTAGTGCTACAGTGCCTTGAAAAAGTGTTCATACCCCTTGAACTTTTTCACATTTTTCCACCTTACAACCACGAACTTAAAAGTTTTTTATTGAGATTTTATGTGATAGACCAACACAGAGTAGCACATAATTGTGAAGTGAAACGAAAATGATAAATGGTCTTCAAAATTTTAAACAAATAACAATCTGAAAAATGTGATGTGCATTAGTATTCAACCCCCCTGCGCCAATACTTTGTAGAGCCACCTTTTGCTGCAATTACAGCTGCAAGTCTTTTGTGGTATGTCTCTACCAGCTTTGCACATCTAGACACTGAAATTTTTGCCCATTCTTCTTTGCAAAATAGCTCAAACTCAGTCAGATTGGATGGAGAGCGTCTGTGAACAGCAATTTTCAAGTCTTGCTACAGATGCTCAATGGGATTTAGGTCTGGACTTTGACTGGGCCATTCTAACACATGAATATTCTTTGATCTAAACCATTCCATTGTAGCTCTGGCTGTATGTTTAGGGTCATTGTCTTGCTGGAAGGTGAATCTCCTTCCCAGTCTCAAGTCTTTTGCAGCCTCCAACAGGTTTTCTTCCAGGATTGCCTTGTATTTAGCTCCATCCATCTTCCCATCAACTCTGACCAGCTTCCCTGTCCCTGCTGAAGAAAAGCATCCCCATAGCATGATGCTGCCACCACCATGTTTCACAGTGGGGATGGTGTGTGCAGGGTGATGAGCAGTGTTAGTTTTCCGCCACACATAGCGCTTTGCATTTAGGCCAAAAAGTTCAACTTTGGTCTCATCTGACCAAAGCACCTTCTTCCACATGTTTGCTGTGTCCCCTACATGGCTTCTGTCAAACTGCAAATGGGACTTCTTATGCCTGTCTTTCAACAATGGTTTTCTTCTTGCCACTCTTCCAAAAAGGCCAGATTTGTGGAGTGTACGACTTATAGTTGTCCTGTGCACAGATTCTCCCACCTGAGCTGTGGATTTCTGCAGCTCCTCCAGAGTGATCATGGGCCTCTTGGCTGCTTCTCTGACCAGTGCTCTCCTTGCTCACTCTGTCAGTTTAGGTGGACAGCCATATCTTGGTAGGTTTGCAGTTGTGCCATACTTTTTTCCATTTTTGAATGATGGATTGAACAGTGCTTCTTGAGTTGTTCAGAGCTTGGGATATTTTTTTAGAACCTAACCCTGCTTTAAACTTCTCCAGAACTTTATCCCTGACCTGTCTGGTGAGTTCTTTGGTCTTCATGATGCTGTTTGTTCTTCAGTGTTCTCTAACAAACTACTGAGGCCTTCACAGAACAAGTGTATTTATGCTGAGAGTAAATTACACACAGTAGGACTCTATTAACTAATAATTAGTTACTAATTAGATGACTTCTGAAGGCAATTGATTGCACTGGATTGTATTTAGAGGTATCAGAGTCCAGGGGGCTGAATACTAATGCACACCACATTTTTCAGATTTTTATTTGTTTAAAGTTTTGAAGACCATTTATCATTTTTGTTTCACTTCACAATTATGTGCTACTCTGTGTTGGTCTATCACATAAAATCTCAATAAAAAACTTTTAAGTTCGTGGTTGTAAGGTGGAAAAATGTGAAAACGTTCAAGGGGTATGAATACTTTTTCAAGGCACTGTATGCTGTTAATCTTGGATGAAATGTTTTAGTTGTGTGTGTGTGTGAGTGAGTGAAACTGTGCAGTGGAGCAGAGTTCAAGCTGTAAATTTCCTTCCGCCAGCAGTTTATGGTTTTGCAAAGATCAGATGGATTTGTATGTTAATCCTGCATTAGGTGATGATTCACAAGTTCAAATCAATTCTGAGTGAAATAAAATTACTTTATTCATACTGATATTAAACATTGTTAATCTGCATAATTGGACAATTAAAACATGCACAAATAAATACATCTGTAATCTGTGAAACATTTAACAGTTGAAATGTTAGTGGACAGTTACAGTGTCTTGCAAAAGTATTCATCCCCCTTGGTGTTTGTCCTGTTTTGTTGCATTACAAGTTGGAATTAAAATGGATTTTTGAGGGGTTAGCACCATTTGATTTACACAGTATGCGTACAACTTTAAAGGTGAACATTTTTTATTATTATTTTTTTTATTGTGACACAAACAATTAAGATGGAAAAAAAACAAACAGAAATCTGGAGTGTGCATAGCTATTCACCCCCTTTTGTATGAAACCCCTAAATAAGAGCTGGTCCAATCAATTCACTTCATAAGTCACATAATTAGTTTATTAAGCTCCACCTGTGTGCAATCAAAATGTCACATGATCTGTCACATAATGTCTGTATAAATCAACCTGTTCTGGAAGGACCCTGACTCTGCAACACTACTAAGCAAGCAACATGAAAACCAAGGAGCCTCCAAACAGGTCAGAAACAAAGTTGTGAAGAAGTATGGCTCAAGGTTGGGTTATAAAGAATATCCCATACTTTGAATATCCCACGGAGCGCCATTAAATCCAGTATAGCAAAATGGAAAGAAAATGGCACCACTACAAACCTGACAAGAGAAGGCTGCCCACCAAAACTCACAGACCGGGCAAGGAGGACATTAATCAGAGGTGCAACAAAGACACCAAAGTTAACACTGAAGGAGCTGCAAAGGCCCACAACGAAGATGGGAGTATCTGTCCATAGGACCACTTTAAGCCGTACACTCCACAGAGCTGGGCTTTATGGAAGAGTGGACAGAAAAAAAGTCATTGCTTAAGAAAACACATTTGGAGTTTGCCCAACAGCATGTGGCAGACTCTCCAAACACATGGAAAAAGATTCTCTGGTCAAATGAGACTAAAATTGAACTTTTTGGCCATCATGGGAAATGCCATGTGTGGCGCAAACCCAACACCCTGAGAACACCATTCCTACAGTGAAGCATGGTGGTGGCAGCATCATGCTATGGGGATATTTTTCATCTGCAGCAACAGGAAAGCTGGTCAGAACTGAAGGAAAGATGGATGGCACTAAATACAGGGCAATTCCAGAGGAAAACCTGTTTGAGTTAGCCAGAGGTTTGAGACTGGGATGAAGGCTCACGTTCCAGCAGGACAATGACCCTAAACATACTGCTAAAGCTACACTGGAGTGGTTTAAAGGGAAACATTTACAACCCGATTCCAATAAAATTGGAACAAAGTACAAATTGTAAATATAAACGGAATGCAATAATTTACAAATCTCAAAAACTGATGTTGTATTCACAATAGAACATAGACAAAATATCAAATGTTGAAAGTGAGACATTTTGAAATTTCATGCCAAATATTGGCTCATTTTAAATTTCATGACAGCAACACATCTCAAAAAAGTTGGGACAGGGGCAAAAAGATGCTGGAAAAGTTAAAGGTACAAAAAAGGAACAGCTGGAGGACCAAACTGCAACTCATTAGGTCAATTGGCAATAGGTCATTAACATGACTGGGTATAAAAAGAGCATCTTGGAGTGGCAGCGGCTCTCAGAAGTAAAGATGGGAAGAGGATCACCAATCCCCCTAATTCTGTGCCGACAAATAGTGGCGCAATATCAGAAAGGAGTTCGACTGTAAAATTGCAAAGAGTTTGAACATATCATCATCTACAGTGCATAATATCAAAAGATTCAGAGAATCTGGAAGAATCTCTGTGCGTAAGGGTCAAGGCCAGAAAACCATACTGGGTGCCCATGATCTTCGGGCCCTTAGATGGCACTGCATCACATACAGGCATGCTTCTGTATTGGAAATCACAAAATGGGCTCAGGAATATTTCCAGAGAACATTATCTGTGAACACAATTCACCATGCCATCCGCCGTTGCCAGCTAAAACTCTATAGTTCAAAGAAGAAGCCGTATCTAAACATGATCCAGAAGCGCAGACATCTTCTCTGGGCCAAGTCTCATTTAAAATGGACTGTGGCAAAGTGGAAAACTGTTCTGTGGCCAGATGAATCAAAATTTGAAGTTCTTTATGGAAATCAGGGACTCCGTGTCATTTGGACTAAAGAGGAGAAGGACGACCCAAGTTGTTATCAGCGCTCACTTCAGAAGCCTGCATCTCTGATGGTATGGGGTTGCATTAGTGCGTGTGGCATGGGCAACTTACACATCTGGAAAGACACCATCAATGCTGAAAGGTATATCCAGGTTCTAGAGCAACATATGCTCCCATCCAGATGACGTCTCTTTCAGGGAAGACCTTGCATTTTCCAACATGACAATGCCAAACCACATACTGCATCAATTACAGCATCATGGCTGTGTAGAAGAAGGGTCCGGGTACTGAACTGGCCAGCCTGCAGTCCAGATCTTTCACCCATAGAAAACATTTGGTGCATCATAAAACGGAAGATACGACAAAAAAGACCTAAGACAGTTGAGCAACTAGAATCCTACATTAGACAAGAATGGGTGAACATTCCTATCCCTAAACTTGAGCAACTTGTCTCCTCAGTCCCCAGACGTTTACAGACTGTTGTAAAGAGAAAAGGGGATGTCTCACAGTGGTAAACAAGGCCTTGTCCCAACTTTTTCGAGATGTGTTGTTGTCATGAAATTTAAAATCACCTAATTTTTCTCTTTAAATGATACATTTTCTCAGTTTAAACATTTGATATGTCATCTATGTTCTATTCTGAATAAAATATGGAATTTTGAAACTTCCACATCATTGCATTCCGTTTTTATTTACAATTTGTACTTTGTCCCAACTTTTTTGGAATCGGGGTTGTATGACGTGCTCTCTCCTCAGGTACACCCAATTGCCAGGTACACCCAATCAGGCATGTGCACCCCATTACTCAGAACACCTGTCAATCAGACCTGCAAAAAACAGGAAGACAGAGAGGAACGGGAAACAGCACACAGCCAGACCCTAGCATAGGAGGCCGCCACACCCCCCTCCTTAAAAATGGGGTTCCACCCCAGACCAGAAACACCCCTCACTACAGTTCAACTAAACAGTTAAACTTGATGGCTTTAATTATCCTTGAAAATATACCAATATTGTTAACATAAGCTAACAGTGTTATCATCTACTAAGCACAAAACTGACCTGACACTCACTGACGCCACCATCCACCATGTTTGAGTACCTTTGCCACCACACCCCAACCTCAGCAACCTGGTACCAGTGGGAAGCAATTTAAGAGGGAGAAGAGAAGGGACAAGGACACAAGCAACATAACAGACAAAATGACAGTGAATCAGACAGTTAACAAGGAGCTCTGGACAATGCGTCCGCCACCACATTTTCAGAGCCCTTGATGTACAGTATGTCTAACCAGTATGACTGCAGCATTAGCGACCAATGCATCAGTCTCTGATTAGGACATTGTATTAAATTGAGAAATGTTAAAAGATTATGGTCCGTGTAGACCACTACAGGCACAACCCCAGAGCCCACATAGACCTCAAAATGCCTCAGCGCCCACAACAGGGCCAGTGCTTCCTTTTCAATGGTGGCATAATTCAGCTGGTAAGAATTAAATTTCTTTGAAAAGAAGCTCACTGGTTTCTCCACACCCAAATCATCAGCTTGCAGGAGGACACCACCCACCCCAACGTGGCTGGCATCCACCTGCAAGGAGAATGACCGGTCAAACTGTGGTGCTGCTAGAACAGGAGCTCCACACAACAGTGTCTTTATAGTGTCAAAAGCCTGCTGGCAAACAGAAGACCAAACAAAACTAACTTTGCCTTTTAACAAGTCAGTCAGTGGAGCAACTACCTCAGAAAAATTCCTGCAGAAACATCTGTAGTAGCCCACTAGCCCCAGAAAATGCATAAGTTCTTTTTTTTGTTACAGGCACTGCATACTGTGCAATGGCTTTAACTTTTTCCTCAACTGGACGAATGATACCCTGCCCGACCACCTGACCTAGATATGTCACCGTCGCCCTAGCAAACTCACACTTTGCGAGGTTGATGGTGAGACGCGCCTCAGCCAAGTGACAGAACAGAGCCCGGATACGTTCCAGATGAGAAGACCAAGTATCAGAAACCACCACTACATCATCCAAGTACACTGTACAGCCTTCTAGGTCTCCCAGTATGTTGGTCATAAGCCGCTGGAATGTTGCCGGTGCGTTACACAACCCGAACGACATAACGTTATAGGAATATAATCCAGCTGGTGTAATAAACAATGAAATTTCCCATGCTTGCGGGGTCAGTGGGACTTGCCAATACTCCTTCAGTAGATCAAACTTACTCACGTACTTGGCAAAACCCACCTGATCGACACAATCCTCCATGTGAGGCAACGGGAAAGCATCAGGTTTTGTTAATGCGTTTACCTTGCGGTAATCAGTACAAAACCTCAGTGTGTTATCAGATTTAGGAACTGTAAGACAGGGCAAAGCCCAACTGGATGAGGATGGCACTGCAATCCCATGTTCCAACATGTACTTTATTTCATCATCCAAATACTTGTGCTTGTCAGAACTAACACGGTAAAACCGCTGTCTGACCGGCGTGGCATCACCCACATCAATGTCATGCTCAATAATGTGTGTTTGCGTAGGGACGTCGCTGAACAAACAGGCGAACTCTCCAATTAATTCAGCCAAATCAGTCTGTTCAGATGCCAACAAGTGGGCCAACAAAACATCCAGCTTACGCAACATTTCTGAATTTTTCAAACAACCTTGTAATACAGCGGAATCAGGACAAGGCAACCCATCCTCCAATTCAGATGCCACAACCTGCGGGGCAGAGACAACAGACACTCTCGCCACAGGACATGCCAGAAAAACATCTTCTGGAGAAGACTTCACTTCAGAAAGACCAGACACACGACAGTAATAGGGCTTCAACAAATTTACATGATAAAGCTGAGTTGCCTTTCTGCAATCAGGGGTAGCTATGATATAATTTAGCTCAGACACTCTTTTCAAGACTTTGTGCGGGCCAGTGTACTTAGCCTGGAAGGGCGAGCTGACAATAGGCAATAAGGCCAATACCTGGTCTCCCTCACTAAACACATGGCGCTCAGCACGGTGGTCAAACAATGTTTTCATTTTACCCTGTGCAGATGACAGATTTTTCTTTGCCAGTTTCGCAGCCACATACAGTCTATGTCTGAATCCATTAACATAATCAATAAGGTTTTTTGGTGGTTCTGTTTTGAAAATAATTTGTGACATAGCGCGTGTTACCATTAACGCACACTGTAACATCAGTGCACGGGCTGACTCTGGTCACTTACGTGTGTCTGCAACGCGCTCAAACAAAGAAAAAAACGTCTCAGGCTCCCTCTCGCTAAATTTAGGCAACAATCTCAAATTGCCCAAAATATCAAAACAATCAGCAGGCACCGGTGACAGGCCTTCCAGGTCATCAGAATCATCAACACCCAATTTGCCACTACGTATTAGATCCAGCTTGCACTGCTGCAGAGACAACCTCGCTTGTTCAGTCTGTTGGCGTATCTTCTCAACCTCCAACTGCTTCCCAAGCTCAGCTTCATACTTAACCTTATCATGCTGTAACTGCAACATCATAAGTTCTTTTTGTTGCTCGAATGTTAAATTACTGGATGTCAAAACTGGCAGAGACAACCCAGTAGTAACAACTGAGCCAACTGGTTGTTCCTGGCTCGGCCCAAGAATTTTCATCTCCTGCAGATTAGCCTCAAGGATGGCTTTTACATTGTCTTTAAAGTGCCATTCCACCATTGGATGTATTTTTCTGGCATGAAATACAATATATTTTATGACAACATGACTAGACAGAGAAATCTTTTAGCTTCAAAATGATATATCAAACATAATTTTTTGACAACGACAAGTATATTAATTTTGCGACCAAAGTCACCTACCCTTTTAATTTCCGCGCGGTAGTGAAACGTGATGTCATCGGCAGGTTCCCTTTCTTGTGTACCATGTCACGTGTGACATGGCACAGATTATCAGCAATGGCAGATAGAACGCGATTGTCAGCTTCGGAAAAGAAGCGAAGGAAAATAGCAAGTGATGCCCAAAGGAGACGGTCGATGGTGAATATCGGCACAGCAATCGACAAGTGGAAATCGCGTTCTATCCGCCATTGCTGATAATCTGTGCCACGTCACACGTGACGTGGTACACAAGAAGGGGAACCTGCTGATGACATCACGTTTCACTACCGCGCGGAAATTAAAAGGGTAGGTGACTTTGGTTGCAAAATTAATATACTTGTCGTTGTCAAAAAATTATGTTTGATATATCATTTTGAAGCTAAAAGATTTCTCTGTCTAGTCATGTTGTCATAAAATATATTGTATTTTATGCCAAAGAATACATCCAATGGTGGAATGGCACTTTAAGGCGTTTATCCGAGATCTCAATATTGTAGTTCTCTGCTATTTTCAGCAGCTGCTCTTTTGTAAGTGTGTTCAGTAAGTTCTCCAATGGAGACTTAATAAATTCGGCAATTTTGGCCATCTTAACCAAACGAGAATAAATAATAATATTGACTCAAGCTCTCTCAAATCAGGTGCAGACGACACTAGTGAGCGCACCTCCCCTCTAACTGTAACTACAGACCAAACTTACCTATCAATCAACTCAACCTAGTCTTCATGCAGTTCCAATATGGTGGGTATTTATGCACTAGATACCGACAGCGCAAAAAGGTGACAATATTACAATCTCCCTTTGCAGCTACGGCTGTGCCCCTGAGCAATGCTCCAACCATGTTTACTGCAACACTACCAAAAAAACAAACCTGACGAACCCAAAGGGATTACACCGCTTTGCCTATCAGGGGATTGCACTCACAAAACACAAAAAAGTCTACACAAAAATTAACACTACTACCCGGCACCACTATAATTAAATTAACAAACCAAGAACCGAGAAACTTACCGAATCTCCCCTGTCGCACAGCAAAACCTAACCACTCAAGGCTGCATGCTTCTCACTAAACAGCGATGACGTCAATTCATTCACACATTACCACGCCATTCACAAATTTCGAATTATTATAACACGGGTTACAAGCTCCCAATTTGTTAGACAGGCTAGAACAGACGAGCCCCCAATTTGTCATGACCCGGCTCGTTGGCCAAGACAAAAGACGGGGGAGATGTGCAAACATTTGAAAATAACAATTTATTTAACCCAAAATAACACAAATGTCTACTTTATGTATATAAAGTCAGTGGTATCAGTATGTTTGTTGTTGGATGATTGTGAATTGTTGAGTGCAGGATGTTGTAAGGTGCAAAACTAAAAGACAAAAACAAGGCCAAAGCCAACACAAACAAAAGACATGGTGTCGGGAAGACAAGGAGAGAGAGAAACGGGAACCTGCAGCAGCCATTTTATGACATGCTATCTCCTCAGGTACACCCAATCAGGCAGGTGCACCCCATTACTCAGAACACCTGTCAATCAGACCTGCAAAAAACAGGGAGACAGAGAGGAACAGGAAACAGCACACAGCCAGGCCCTAGCATAGGAGGCCGTCACAAGGGTAAATTAAGCTTTCGTTTCCTGTGAAGCTATTCATGCAAAGAAAAGTTGAGTTGTCTTCAGTTCTTCATAACCATGCACCTCACACTGTTAAATGTCTTTACCGGGGTATCAATATTCTACTGCAGAATTCAAGCCAAGTTGAATCAAGGTAAGTTTTTTGTTTTGTTTCCTTTTTTTAATTTTTATTTTAACTTATTGTACTTCCAGTGTGAAATGAGAATCAAGTCACATAACTGTAACCATTATACAGCATGATACTATGCAATTGGTAGGTTAGTAATAACAACAACAACAATAATAATAATAATAATAATAATAATAATAATAATAATAATAATAATAATGTTGGGAGTCTACAAGCTCTGATATAATAATTTGTCAGGACTCTGATAATCTTGAAGTGAAACTGGTTATTTGGAAACCTGCAGATGTTCTCCAGTCACAGCATTCGGTAACAGCTGGGGCACAGGTCCCTACTGAACTCAGTAGCTGTTACATAAATACTTCTCTAATCAGTCCAAAAGTCAAGGACAGACAACTAAGTCATAAAAAAATATAAACAAATATTATTCACACTGCTTCTGCAGGATACATTAACAGCAACATGAAAGATTTTAGTGCTACCTTAATAGATAATATATTTACCAATGATATAGATAATAACATTATAAGTGGAATATTAATCAATTATATTAGTGATCATCTACCAGTTTTTACAATTTATGACCGTAATCATAAGAGAAATGTGACAGACCATAAACTGAAGTATAGAAGAGTTAGGACTGAGGAAGCCATGTTTGCATTAAATAATGATTTATTAATCCAAGACTGGGAATCAGTTTATATAGAGAATAGCATTGATAGAGCATATGATAACTTTAAGTATATTCAAATTATTATATGATAAAAATTGCCCACTGAAGCAATATAGTACAAAACAAAACTATAATGACTAACCTTGGATTACTAAGGGATTACAAAATGCCTGTAAGAAGAAAAACACTCTATATAGAGAATTTATTAAATTAAGAACCAAAGAGGCAGAAAATAAATATAAAAAATATAAAAACAAGTTAACAAGTATCATAAGGAGATGTAGGAAGGATTATTATGGTAAATTAATATATAATAACAAAAATAATATTAAAGGAATATGGAATATATAAAATAGTATTATTAAAGATGGTTCTGGACAAATACATTACCCTAAATACTTTAATGACAAAGGTATCGAAAATTATAACATGGATGTAGTTGCTAATAGTGTTAATAATTTTTTTGTTAATGTTGGACCAAGATTAGCTCAAAATATCTCTGATCCAGTAACAAATGATGATTGTATAGATAATATTATAAAGAGGAATTCTTGTTCTGTGTTTCTTACACCAGTAGATGAGAAGGAAATTATTGATATAGTTAATAAATATAGTAATAAAATATCCACAGATTGTAATGATATTGATATGAAACTAGTGAAAACTATTATTGGGGGGATTTCTAAACCATTAACATACATCTGTAACTTGTCATTTCAAACCGGTACATTTCCAAGCAATATGAAAATAGCAAAAGTAATTCCATTGTATAAATCTGGGGACAAACACAACTTCACAAATTACAGACTTGTTTCTTTACTTCCTCAGTTCTCCAAAATTCTTGAAAAACTATTCAATAACAGATTAGATAAATTCATTGAAAAATACAAACTACTCAGTGATAATCAATATGGATTTAGAGCAAATAGATCAACAGAGATGGCACTAATGGAATCAATTGAAGAAATCAGTAACTCTATAGATGATAAACATGTCGCTGGGATATTTATTGATCTTCAAAAAGCTTTTGATACTATTAATCATGATATATTAATTAATAAGATGGAACAATATGGGATAAGGGGAGTTGTATTAAATTGGATAAAAAGTTATTTGAGCAACAGGACACAATTTGTGAAGTTGGGTGACTCTGTCTCAACTTGTTTGAATATTGATTGTGGTGTCCCTCAGGGGCCAGTATTGGGTCCTAAACTGTTTATTCTTTATATAAATGATATGTGCAATGTATCAAAGATATTTAAGATGGTATTATTTGCAGATGACACAAATATGTTTTGTTCTGGAACAAATTTACATGAGTTAGAAAACATAATCTCTTCAGAATTGTGCAGGTTAAAAAGTTGGTTTGATCGAAATAAATTATCATTAAATCTGTCTAAAACAAAAATTATGTTATTTAATAATTATAAAATAAATAGGGCAATAAATGTACACGTAGATGGTGTTGATATTGAAAGAGTTTCTAATAATAAATTTCTTGGGGTAATAATAGATGATAGAATTAATTGGAAATCACATATAAAATACATACTAATGAAACTATCAAGAAGCATATCTGTGTTGAGTAAAGCTAAGCACGTCCTGGACTATAATTCACTCCGCATTCTTTACTGTTCCCTGGTTTTATCGTACTTAAATTACTGCTCAGTAGTGTGGGGAAATACGTATAAATGTTCACTTCATGCAATAACTATACTTCAAAAAAGAGCTATAAGAATAATTTATAGTGCTGGTTACCGAGATCATACTAATTCACTATTCTTAAATTCAAAATGTTTAAAATTCAGGGATATTATAGAATATAAAACTGCTTTAGTAATGTACAAAGTAAGGAATTATAAAGTACCAAGGAATATCCAAATAATGTTCTCGGATAGAGAGGGGGGCTATAATTTTAGGGGGAAATTGAAATTTAAAATTCGCAGTGCTAGGACAACATTAAAAATGTTCAGTATCTCTATTTGTGGAGTAAAGCTATGGAACAGTTTGAATGTGGAGCTCATGAAATGTACAACTATAAACCAGTTCAAAAAAAGGTATAAGGAACAGATCTTTATGAGGTATAGGGAGGAGGAATTACAATAACATGCTATTGATAATATAAGTGTATATATGTGGGTATGGGTACATTCGGATATATTATATAAAAAGTGAGTATTTGTGTGTGTGTGTGTGTGTGTGTATATATATATATATATATATATATATATATATATTGCATAATTGTATATAATATATAAGCATAATATGCATAATTATATGGCCGTCTGTGTACGTATGGATGTGTATAGTCATAGGTATGTGTATATTATATATATATATATGTACTGTATATATGTATTGTATGTGTGTATATATGCATAGCATAAGTATTTGTATATATATATATGATTTGATTTGGGCGATATTATATGGTTTTTTTTGTTGATTTTGCTTTCTTTTGTATCCTCCTAAAACCCGAACTCTTGTATGGCATGTATTTTTAATTTCTCTTTGCTATTTGGGCTGATTGGCACCTGATGAGTGTAAAAACAAAGAATTATCTTTTTACATGATGTAGTTTCTGAGAAAAATGATGTCCACCTATGAGGACTTTCGTTTTGGATTTCAATAAAACACAATGAAGTCACAATTAAGTAATGATGTGCAAAACTCTTTATTTTGTGCCTGAACACAGCAGCATTTTTCTTGAGTGCAAAACAAAAATAGAAACAACAATTGTGCCCTTTTGAGCAATATGGCTCATTTAAAGTGCTGCTTCAACAGTTGCACAAAGACGTAACAAAGTAAAAAACAAACATTTTGTATTGTTACTGTTCGTTTAAATTTTTGAACACTGCATGAACATTGCACGAAACATTTCACTTACACTCCAAAACTGCTACTTCAAACTTTTTTTTCCCTATGGGAACATGTTTACACCTATGTGTGAAAGGCTGTGTAACAGTTGCGATCTGCCTGTAAGCAGAGGAACACCTTGCATGTAACACACTGCACTCGAGTTTTCCCTGAGCAACCTTTGGCTCTGCAGTGCGCTGCATTCTTCATGTTTACCATCTCTGGCAGATGTGCATTAGCCCTCCTGCGGAATGAGACATGGGGCAATGGCTTCACTGGACACTTTTTCCCTTGGAATGACACTTCTGGGTCGTCTTCCTGCTCTGAAAAGTCAGAGTTGTCATTGGCATGCTGAGCCAAGAAGGTCATGGCCACTTCCATACGAAATTCAAGGAACTGCATGATGTTCTTCTTTGGTGTGCCACATACAGGTAGGTCTTTGCGATACAGTAGCCAGCTGTTGGCTAAAGCCAGATCTGTAAAGCGCATTAGCATCCGCAGCGTCCATTTCTTTGTACGGCCACTCATGCGATAGTAACTCATCATTCTATCGACAAGGTCAACTCCACCCATCTTGGAGTTGTATTCACGGATGATATTTGGTCGCGAGATGGTCACATATCGTTTTAGCTTTTTGTCCCATCCCTGGCAGTAGTCTTCTGGCTCTCTATCATGAACAGCAGACATCATCAATACCGGTTTATTGTCATACCACTTCACCACGCAAATCTTTCCATCCTCAGTGGTAACTTGTGCTGAGGTACCTCTTCCATCCTTTTTCATTCTTTTGTCAGTTGGTAGCTTCTGTACTGCTGCAGCGACCCGATTCTTCATAACTGTACCAGTTACATACATCTGCTTCTTCATCATGTGTTCCACACCTTGGATGGATGTGAAGAACCAATCACAGTAGATATTTGTATTAGGATGCAGAGTTTGAGACAGACGATCTATAACCAAGCCTCCCAAACCCAGATCCCCTGGTTCTTCAACCTGCTCAAGGAGTGCATCTGCACCTTGATGTCAAAATCCAGCACAATACCATCTGCTGTTGCACAAACAGTTTTTCATGCCAACTGGACTTGGTTTCATTGGCAGATATTGTCGGCACGGACAAGCTCCTGTGAATGGAATCATCTGCTCATCAATGGAAACGCATTCTGGTCGAGCCTGAGATTTGCAGCCTTTCAGAATGTGGTTCAGAAAAGGCCTCACCTTCCAGAATTTATCACACTCTCTCAGATCCTCTGGAACATCATCATCAATGAGCACTTTGAGTGATCTCCTCAGTCTGAAGAATCTGTCACGTGTGAACTTGTCAGTGATGGCAGGGAATTTAAAGGTTTTGGACCAGTACATCCTGATTGCAGAATACGGTACGCAAGACATCAAAATACAGGCACCAAAAAAATGATATATTTCATCAGTGGATGTGTTGAGTGGGTTCCCACTTCTAGCCAGTGATGTAGCATTAGAGCAATCTGCAATCATTTTCATCAAATCTTTATCAATATACTGTTCTATCTCTCTGTCCTGCACAGTTTCCTCCTCATGCTCAAACTGGGCTTGATTTGGTGTTAGTGAAGAAGCCCTCCATCGCATCCCATGCCCTTTCTTGGACTGTTCTTGATGGCTTGGTCCTGGTGTTGTTTCTTCAGGGACATTGTTTGAGACATCAGCCTCATCTTGCTGTGTCCGAGAGCGACGTCTAGGAGTGCGTGAACTGGCAATGTCACGATCTGAACGATATCCTTCATATTCATCACGGAGACGTTTACGTCCCCTGATAAGCTGAGAGGGCTGTGGAATGGGGTCTTCATACCCACTACTGTCCTCCTCACTGCTGCTTGGCTCCTGTCATGGGGGTTGATATTCAGCATCCCCTACAGGATCATCAATGTCTGACAAATCTTCCACCTCTGAGTTGTCTCCACCAATTAACCCCAGTAACTCCAGTGCTTTTGACAGAGAATAACGCTCTGGAAAAATACATCATGAGAAAAATCAAATTAAAAATTATGTAGATTTATTTATAAAACATGCTATATCTGCTTGTACTGTAGTAAACTATTGTTTTTTTTTGCCTAAATCATCCCAAAATACAATTTCATTCTCACATTTTGTTGCTAGCATAATATGACTCCCTCTGTCCACATTTGTGGACATTGTCAATAAACTAACAAAACTAAGTCCGCAAGTCCACGTGTGTACATCATGTTTAGTGACATAGTAAATCGTTACAGTTACTAACTTTTGTAAAATTTGACTTCCATAACAAACATTGAACACTTTTATACATATCTGAACAAGAATCAGCCAAGAATCATCTGATCAAATTTTTTACCTGGTCGATGTTTGGATCGGGAGTTGCCATCTGAACTTCTGGGTGTGTTGTCAGCCATCTTGAATCTAACCTGTAATGTGTTATACTCTTCTGCCACCACTAGGTAACAGTATAATGGCCTCATAAGTGGACACCAGGCCCTTGTAGAGCAAAATTTAGTCAGTACGTTTACATGCACATCCAAATCGAACTATTGTCAGTAATCGAGCTAAGGGTCCCAGCAGGGGTGCCAGAGAAATCCAATCCTACATGCACACAAGGAAATCGAGCTATTGTGTGAGGTACATTGTGCACCCGAGCCACAGGTGGCACTACACGCCCCATCGTGTTGGTACACTTCCGGTTGTCGTCATGAAGAAGAGCTATTCAAGAGTATAAACCAAGTTATCAGCAGTGTTGCCAGATACTGCTGACGTTTTCCAGCCCAAAACATGTTCAAATCCGCCAAAATGCACCTAAAACCGCCCAATCTGGCAACACTGGCAGTTCCGTGTTCACAAGTTCCGTGCTCAAGCTGTTAGGCTTGCTCTAACAGACTGTATGGCTACAAACTGTCCTGCGCAGACCACTGTTTTGTAAGACAACTTATTTTACACAATTGTATATTTTTCTAAAGTCCATTTTTTGCTTACAAAAATTTTTTTTTTATTACAATTTAACTTATGTCTTAATAAACGCACAAAAAGTTCAATTGTTTTGTTTTTATTGACATTCTTCAGATGTTGGACATATATATATATATATATATATATATATATATATATATATATATATATATATATATACACACACACACACACACAAATACAATGACTTGTTTATGTACACAATTCACAGCTATGCAACAGCTGTACAGATGTATTTGGTGATACAGTAAGTGAGCTAAATTTTAACAGTGCAAACAATGCCACAAAAAGAAAAGATTCATGCCGTTGTCATAATTCGTTGTCATGCCGACCGAGGCTGTTGTGTTTCCCGCTTGTGGTCTCGTCACTCGTCACTTCCGGAAGGGGCAGTGCTGAAGTAAGTAGCTCGACTACGTAGCTCGATAGGGTTTACATGCACTAAGTAGCTCGGCTACAATCACATAATCTAGGTCGTGTAGCTCGATTACGAGAAATCAAGTTCAGTTCGATTTCAGCTGAGCTAAGGTGTTTCCATGGCATTTAGAACTTCGATTTCAGTCGAGCAACAGCAGAAATTCGATTTTCTCTATGTGCATGTAAACGCACTGACTGTTGTGGTCTAGACAACCCAAAATGTGATGTCCACGCATATGGACGCCAGGTCCTAGGAGGGTATATATAGTTTATTATGGTGGAAAGTGACATTTGATTAACGGTGGTATAGAGGGTTAGGATTTGATAAGTTATTTACTTCTTCCTAATCCTTGCCGAACATTATTATGTTATTGCCTTGTGGCTACGCTATTCTGTTTATGATGATGTTTTGATGATTGCATTTTTTACTTTTATTTTTTGTTTTTTTGTTTGTTTTTATATCTTCTTTACTGTTCGGAATCAATCAATCAATCAATCAAAGATTAATGTTTTAGTCAAAGCCTTGCTCTGCCAGCAGATATGGATAACACTCTGCTTCTAGAAGCTCAGCATGGAACTGATGTGACACTGAGCTGTGAGGTGTCTGACCTCCCAGAATCCTCCACTGTGCAGTGGGAGAGAGAGGAAGCTCCTGTTCCTAACAGCACTCTGTTCTACAACAACACTGCCTACATCATTTTACACAATGTCAACCATCGCAGTCGGGGAAAATACTACTGCACACAGAGACACCAGGGAAAGAAAGACATTCATAGGACTCAAACACTGGAAGTGTCAGAATGTGAGTATGTTATGTAAACTGGAAAATACTTGACTAATTGTCCTTTGTTACTATATTTAAATATTATTTTGGGGAATTTTTACTCATTTGAGTTTTATTGAATTGAATACTTGTCTGCTAGATTTTCACACACACACACACACACACACACAAAAAAACCTTTTACACCTTACTTTATTTAATTGAGACCTTAAAAATGCTCCTTACAAATCACAAAGGTATCTTATTCTCTCATCCAGCCAATGACTGTGTTCTGTTTGTCAATGTAATGGGCTTTTGTTCATCAATGTAGAAAAAAAGAAGGAATCTTTCCAATTCATCACCTGTGGTGATCTTCTTCTGCTACACAATGTCATTAGTGATATAGCTATCTGTGTGCATCTGAGGATTGATAAGTCACTTGACTGTAGTGTGGAACTTGAGGAGGTACGCCCCTGGCTCTACCTCACTAAATCCTTTCAATTTGCTGGACTAAATAATGACATGGATAAAATGAGGCATCTCCTTTGAAGGCATGGAATCTATCCATCCATCATCTATACCACTTAGCCATCAGGGTCACAGGGAAAGCTGGAGCCAATACCAGCTGACTTCAGGCAAGAGGCGGGATATACACTGGCAAGGTCACTAATCTATCGCAGGACTAATACAGAGACAAACAACCATTCACAATGATGGGCAATAGCCCCTAAGCATAACTACATCATCACTTCAAGATTCAAGATTCTTTTATTGTCACTGCACCATACAGTACAGTGAAATTGAAGCATGCAATCCAGTCAGTGTATTCATACAAACACTTACTGGGGTGGGGGGGTGGGGGGTCAGATCTGTACAAGATAAACATTCAAGTAAAAGAGATAGATAGATTAGTCAATGAAAAAAAGATAAACATCTATACAAGAACTGCTTTTTTAAAAAAAAGTAATTCTATGTATCTAGGGTGTGTCCTATGATATAGTGGGTTATTGCACAGTAATAAGTGAAAATATTGCACAATTAGGCATGATAATTGCACATTTGCCCATCACAATTGCACTTGTTTATTGCAATGCATTATGGGGGATAGCCGGGGTCGGTAGTTGTGCAATATAGTGGATGTTAGATTAATTTTATGTGAGAGGAGCAATTTTGCCATGATCTGTCGTGGAAGACAATGAAATTGGTGATTTAAAGAGGTGGATAACATGTTGAGGGTTTACAGCAGGAAAATCAGAATCCAAATCAAGCTTGGTGAGAAGGTAAGACGTAAGTGACAAGAATTCGTACAACCTAGAGATTGACCGAGTCGACCACACTGTACAACAACATCAAATCTCAGAATGTCTTATCAAAATGAGTGATTAGTTAAATAAAACTTGATATCAGGAAACATTACAAAAAAAATCTTTGGAAACCCGCTGATCTGCCGTGTCATGTTCAGTATAAATGCATTTACTTCAATAAATGCCGCTAGTGAGGTACACTGAGCATTATACATACCCAAATGAGAACCCTTCGTGGTTTGGGAGTTTTATCAGTCCGACAGGCTCGTTCGGCTGCCGAGTGCTTCAGCACGTTGAGAGACAAAGGCTGAAGAATGCTTCTTTGCTTTAAAGACTTTGGAATATCACTAGCTTCAGATGATAAATAGTGTTGATTGTTAGAATCATCTATAGCCGAAGGCCATTCCACAAACCATGGAAATATTGCTGGGTCACAGTTTAAGTATGTCTTTTTCCCACCAGAGAAATGTAAGCTACAAACACTTGTCCATTTCAATTCAGTTCGAAGGTTTTCGTTGCGGATTAAACTTATCCATTTTTTTCTTCTCTTCTTCTTGACTGGCAGCTGATAAAAGCTCAAATGAGGTGTTCCCTTTGTTGTGGAGACAGTTAGGCGCACAACAATGCACTTTAGGCATGGTTAAAACCAGTTAGACAGAACAATGAAGTGTTTAACAAGGTGAAAGTAAACAATATAGTGGAGCTGACCCAGGGTATCGCCCATAATGCATTGCGGTTAACAAACGATGATGTAGTCATAGGTTAGGGTTATTTACAGTAGTTAGTTAACCAAATCCACATGTCTTTGGACTGTGGGAAGAAACTGGAGGACCCAGAAGAAACCCACACAGGTACTGTACAGGGAGAAAGGCCCTGGAAAGGCCCCAGTTGGCCTGGGGTCGATCTCAGAAACTTCTTGCTGTGAGGCAACAGTGCTAACCACTGCACTGGCATGCCACCCAATGTGGAATCTAACAGAATCTAATTTGAAAAAGCTGTTTAAAATGGTTTTGCTAGTTTGCTAACATTAACTGACCATATTTCACTGTTAGGCTGTTTCTTTGCTAATGCCAGGTTAAACTAGCATTCCAGTAACAAACATAATTGATGAGGCAGAAAGTCAAATTCTACTTAATGGTAAGTTTTGGTTATTTACAGTACCAGTCAAATGTTTGGATAAGTTCTAATTCAATGTCTTTTCTTTATTTTTATTAATTAAAAGTCACTTCATGTCTTGAAGTAATGATGGATGTCGTTTCTCTTTACTTAGTTGAGCGCTTCTTGACATAATATGGATTACTACAGTTGTGGAATAGGGCTATTTACTGTATTTTTTATTATTTACTGTTTCATCTCAAACACATTAAGAAGGCAAGAAATTGCACTAATTAACTTTTGACGAGGCGCCTGTTAATTGAAAAGCATTCTTGGTGACTACCTCATGAAGCTGGTTAAGATAATGACAATAGTGTGCAAAGTGTCATCAAGGAAAACGGTGGCTACTTTGAAGAATCTGAAATATGAAATATTTAGGTTTTTTAACAATATTTTCGTTTACCGCATAATTCCATATCTGTTCCATTGGTTATTTCATAGTTTTGATGTCTTCAGTGTTGTTCGACAATGTAGAGAATAGTCAACATACAGAAAAACCTCTGAGTAGGTGTACATGCTGACTGAGCATTGACTGGTACTGTACATGATATTTTACTTCTGATTAATTAGTTAGTTTTACATGATGGCAATTTTCATATGAAAACACAGCACAAACTGAATTTCATGACAACTTTTTTTTACTTTCACTTGAGTGGATAATTCCACTTTTAATTGCATAAGAATTTAACACGGCGGCACGGTGGTGTAGTGGTTAGCGCTGTCGCCTCACAGCAAGAAGGTCCGGGTTCGAGCCCCGTGGTCGGCGAGGGCCTTTCTGTGCGGAGTTTGCATGTTCTCCCCGTGTCCGCGTGGGTTTCCTCCGGGTGCTCCGGTTTCCCCCACAGTCCAAAGACATGCAGGTTAGGTTAACTGGTGACTCTAAATTGACCATAGGTGTGAATGTGAGTGTGAATGGTTGTCTGTGTCTACGGTATGTGTCAGCCCTGTGATGACCTGGCGACTTGTCCAGGGTGTACCCCGCCTTTCGCCCGTAGTCAGCTGGGATAGGCTCCAGCTTGCCTGCGACCCTGTAGAACAGGATAAAGCGGCTAGAGATAATGAGATGAGATGAGAATTTAACACATTATCCACACTTTAATTGAATTGGACGTTTTTCCTGATAAGCAACTGCATCCAGTTCATTCTAAAATCAAAACTTTTCCTCTAAAACTGTGGCAGTATCCTTTTGTAGTCATTGTGATATATGCTGAGGTCTTAAATTTGAGTTAGCAATAAAGAGATTAAAAGAAAACCTAAAAGTGTGTTCTGTGCTTGATGTCTTTTTAGATGCACAATCAAAGAAGTATATTCTATACAGAGAAAGCTCCAACAGTAGTAATTTGACCCTCAGCTGCAAGTCCAAAAAGTCTTACAACAGAATAATGTGGATCTGGCAGCTAAACCAAACAAAAGAGGTAATGATAGCTGCAGAAAAAGAGAAGAAACTCAGCATATGTGGAGGAATTGTACCGGGGAAGCATTCATCTACATTCTACAATGGAAATGATTTCATCTTTCACATCTCACCTGTGAAATTCAATTACAGTGGAACATACAGATGTCTTGTGAATGATAACACGACCTATTCATCCTTAACACTCCACACTCTAAGAGGTTCGTAACTCATCAGTGAACTTTTATCCTTTTGTTCAGTAATATAGTTAGAATACTGTGAAATATTTGTTCTGACATGTATTAATCTTAGTCTTCACAGAGCCTGCTGTCATGGTCAGGAATCAGTCAGTGGATCTGACCTGCGAGGTGTCTGATTTGAGAGAGGAAGTTATTCTGGCCTGGCTGAGGATGGAGGGAAACAGAGCAATGCTAATTAAACAGGAAGTCTTGACACAAAGAGATATGAAGAGGAAAGTCAGTGTAACACTGAACAGTGTCTTTGAGGACCAGCTTATCTGCCAGTGTGCTGTGTTTACTGAGAACACACTCAGAGCTCTGGCCCCAGTAACACTTCACCTCGTTCAGTCATTGAGAAAAGAGCCTTGTACAGCTTTACCAAAACATACCACAGCTCTCTCCACCCAGGGTAATGCTCTTTTACATGTGTTCACTAGCAGCAGTTGCAGGTTCATTTTGATTATCTTCTCCGATTCATGTACGTTTTGGTTAGGATTTACTGCATCTCTATAGGAAACATTGTGGAAGAGGGCAGTGACACCCAGACTGTGGTCATCGTTGTGTTCACTGTGTCCGGGTGTGTGGTGGTTTTGCTTGGAGCTGTGTTGTTTTACAGTCAAAGAAAATCTTCCACAGGTAAGCACACCTGTTATTCTAAATACTGCTTATATAAATAACAGGTTTAGGATATAAAAACCTTAATTTCAAGGTACACATTCATCATCACTAGCACCTAGTTAAAGCTGCAATATGTAAAGATTTTTAGGTTAAACAAAAAAATTAAGCCAGTGTCACATCAGCGCAAACTGCTACTCTCGTCCACACACAATCATGCACTGCGCACACCGTAAGGCTGATTATCATATGCACCTGTCCCGGATTAGAGCGCAATCAGCGTGCGTATGTAAGGACACCAATAACTTAAGGACTTTGCGAAGTACTGTATATGCATTGTACCCTGGGTCTCACATTGCCTAGCCTTTTACTCTGGTTATTGACTCCACTTTCTGTTTTCTCGAATCTGCTCTGCATTTCCTCTGATATTCTGTTTGCACCTCGTATGACCCTTGTCTGTTTTCATGACTCTGCTTCTGCCTTATGGTTTTGCACATGCCTGTGTCCACTCCCATTTTCGAATCCATGCCCATGCCATGGTCCATGCCTATGTTAAAGCCCAGGTCCACCCTTGAGTCCATGCCCAAGCCCAGGTCCACACCTGAGTCCATGCCCATGCTCAAGCCCAGGTCCACCCTTGAGTCCATGCCCATGCTGACACCAGGGTCCATGCCCATGCTTAAGCCCAGGTCCACACCTGAGTCCATGTCTATGTTCGAGTCCAGGTCCACACCTGAATTCATGCCCATGTCAACCACAGGGTCCATGCCCAAGCCTACGTCTATGCCTGAACCCATGTCTATGCCTGATCCCATGTCTTTGCCCATCCTCAAGCCCATGTCTATGTTGGCGTCCACAGTCGTGTCTATGCCTGAGTCCCTGTTCATCCTCATGCCCATGTTCATGTCTAAGCCTGAACAAAAGCTTCCACTTATATCTATGCTCCCATTCAAGGCCCGATTGGAACCCAAGCCTCCGCCGAAGCCCAGGTGCTGGTGCCACATCATTCCCAAGCCAGAGCAGAGCTCCAAGGGGACTTTGTCCAGCGTCAGGTCCTCATCCCTGGGGCTGACTAAGGAGGTTTTTAGCTCCTGGAGGGAGCTCTTTGGGGGTGGGGTGGGGTTCTGTCACATCAGCATGCTTGATGAACTTTGAACTGTTACTCTCATCCACATGCATTTGTGCACTGCACACACCACAAGGGCTAATTATCATATGCACCTGTCCCAGATTAGAGCACAATCAGCATGCACGTATAAGGATGCCAATAACTTAAGGACTTTGCAAAGTATACATGTTATACCCTGTGTGTCGCATTGCCTCACTTTTTATTCTGTTTAGTTACTCTGGTTATCGATTCTGCTTTCTGTTTTCTCAACTCTGCTCTGCATTTCCTCTGATGTCCTGTTTGTGCATCATATGACCCTTGCCTGTTTTCATGACTCTGCTTCTACCTTGTGGTTTTGTGCATGCCTGTTGTTAATAAACTCCTTCCTGCACTTACATCTGTCTGCAGCCAACCTTTACTGCCAGCCAGGGGAGTTTAAAAAAAAAAGTCAAGAGACTATGGCTAATTAAACTATGTATATTCAGTAGATGCAAACAGATATGGGGGTTTAGTTTGGTCTTTTAGTTACATAAATATAAAATGTCTACATGACCCTGTTAGAAATTTCAGGTTTTTGTGATGTAAAAAAAATCATGCCAGATTTTTTCCCTTTAATGGAATATAGCAACCAACACAATTCAAATGAAAAACAAACAGAAACATTTTCGGTGGAAAAAAGAAATGAAACTTAAAATGATCTGATTACATAAGTTTGCACACCATTTTATAATGGAGCATGTGACTATGCTCAGAATTATCCAATTACATTCAAACTCCTGTTCACAATTAATTACAAACACCAGTGAAGTGATCCTGATTAACCCCAAATAAAGATTAGCTGTTTCATCAGGATTTCTTGACATCTTCTTGGCTTCGTCTGACTGCTGAAGTCGTGGTTCACAAAGAGCTTACAATGTGTACTGGATCTCTAGTCATGTTGATGTGCACAAAAATGTTTTAATTTTCATTACACTTCTTTAACACTGAAGAAATGACAATAACAGCAACAGATAATTAGCAGTAAAATATATCTATACACTAGTGGTGTCTTTATTTATTTAGGAATACGCCTTAGTGCATATTATGTGATTTGGGGCACAGTACAATCCACGTAATGAAATGATGTTCTGGGAACAGCTTACAACAGCACTTCACTAAGCAAATCTTACATCTTTGTGTTTTTATGCATTACTCTAGATAGACCATGTGTGATCAAGAGGAAACGCAAAGTTGATCCATGCCATTCAGATTCAGCTCACGGTAACATAGGTACTGTATAACTTACTGTGGTTCTACTAGTAATGTATCTAAAAAACATAGGTTGCAGCAATTGACTGAAGGTTTAAATAAATAATTTTGGTTTTCTAATCATATTTGGTGAATAAAAATATTACTTAAGGTAAAACATTTTTTTCTTAATAGCATAAGTTGCATAATAGCTGTCATTCTTTCTCATTAGATACTGGCATGGTAAAAGCAGAAGAAGAAAAAGGCGAAGAAGAGCTCCACTATGCCTGCATCACCATAGTGGAATCTGATCATGGTACAATTAGAGATCAGTTCCAGCTCTATTTCTTTTTTCTGCTCACGCCACTAGGACTCAATACTGTTCTACAGGGTTGTATACTACATTAAAAAGGTTTCTCTGCAAGTGAGAATATCTTAAATACAGACATATTGCTCCAATGTTTAATATTATGAGATTAGTATAAAATAAATATGAAGGACACATTTTTACTCATTTAAATTTTAAAAACTTTATTCCCTGGTAAGATAATACCTTTTTCTATTTTTAAAGAATATATGCTTTAAATTATATAGCAAAACGACCTTCCGACCGAACAAGATTTCATGTCTATAATGAGATTTAATAACCATAGGTTTATTTTTCATGATAATGTCATAGTGGGAAAATATAAGTCAGAATATTTTCTTAATGAAATCAGCTTTTCTGCTTCTCCAGCTCTGCCATGTTTTCGCCCTCAGTACAGTATAATTAATTATTGTCTATGAAACAGTTTGGATTTGTAAACCATAGTTTATAAATGGAACAGTATTAATTTTGATTTTTGAATACACCACTGCTGCTCTATGTAATAAACTGTAAAGTAGCTGCTATATACCTCACAGCAGTGTTTTAAATTATCTTTGCAGGAGCTAGTGGGAATTTTAAAATGAACAAGGTAAGCAATAACCGATATATTCCCATGTAAGCTTTTGCAATTTACACAGTAGCCTATAAGATCCTGTATTCTGATATGAGGCTCACTGATAGACGCCTGTTCTTGTAATAACTGACAAATCTTTGTGTCTCTGTATTTTGTCCCTTCTGTGATTTCAACAGATGCCAAATAGCAGTGACTCAGTCATCTACTCAACTATTAACTTGAAGTGAGAAGCTGGAATCGTCTGTATGCTGAGGTTCATTTAAAATATTTTGACCACATCACCACTGTGATGTGTACTTTATGCACTTTGTGATCCTGCCAATTTTATATATATATATATATATATATATATATATATATATATATATATATATATATACACACACACAGTTGTGTTCACAATTATTCAACCCCCACTGAAATTGAGTGTTTTGGCCAGTTTGACATTGATTTTGATCATTTCAGTCATCTTATTTACAATTACATCAAAGAGGCACTTGTAAATTAGACAAATATAACATAACATTTATAATAAAATGACCACAAATGTCTTTTCTGTGCTCACATCATTATCAGTTTTATTCAACCCCCAAGTGACATTCATTCTTAGTACTTAGTACAACATCCTTTTCCAGTTATAACATCTTTCAAGCGTGAAGCATAGCTTGACACAAGTGTCTTGCAGCGACCAACGGGTATCTTAGCCCATTCTTCATGGGCAAAAGCCTCCAGTTCAGTCACATTCTTAGGCTTGTGCGCTGCAACTGCCTTCTTTAGGTCCCACCAGAGGTTCTCAATCGGATTTAAGTCTTTTGACTGCAATGGCCACTCCAGAATGTTCCAGCCCTTCATCTTCAACCATGCTCTAGTGGACTTGGATGTGTGCTTAGGATCATTGTCCTGTTGAAAGGTCCAACGTCTCCCAAGCCGCAGGTTTGTGACAGACTCCATCACATTTTCTTCCAAGATTTCCTGGTACTGAAGAGAATTCATGGTACCCTGCACACGATGAAGCTTCCCTGTACCATTAGAAGCAAAACAGCCCCAAAGCATAATTGACCCCCCGCCATGCTTCACAGTAGGCAAGGTGTTCTTTTCTTCATAGGCCTGGTCCAAACATAGCGCTGGTCCATGGGCCCAAACAGTTCTAATTTAGTTTCATCAGTCCACAGAACACTTTCCCAAAACTTTTGTGGCTTGTCCACATGACTTTTGGCATACTGCAGTCGACTTTTCTTATTCTTTGGAGTCAGCAAGGGGGTGCGCCTGGGAGTTCTGGCATAGAGGCCGTCATTACGCAGTGTGCGCCTTATTGTCTGTGCTGAAACCTCAATGCCCACATCTGACAGATCTTTTTTCAGTTCCTCACCAGTCACACGGGGATTTTTATCCACCTGGCGCTTCAGGTAGCGCACAGCAGTCGCCGTCAGGATCTTCTTTCTGCCACGACCAGGTAGCGTTTCCACTGTGCCCTTTGCCTTGAATTTACAGATGATGCTTCCGATAGTATCTCTTGGAATGTTTAACATTTTGGAAATCTTCTTATATCCACTGCCATTCTTGTGAAGAGAAATAACCTCTTCTCTTGTCTTCTGGGACCATTCTCTTGCCTTCACCATGTTTGTCAACACACCAGTAAATGTCTAGAAGGAGCGGAGTATCACAGTCCTTTTAAATCTGCCTAATTGGTGCTTATTATGCTTGATTGATGCTCATTGACATCCACAGGTGTTTTCAATACCTGATTGAAAACACTTGAATGAACCTCTGTTCTTAAGAGTGGTAGTCTTAAAGGGGTTGAATAATTGTGTCAATGAAGAAATCACAAAAAGGCCATTTAATACTTTATTACAAAAGCAATTGATGTCATTTTAGTTGCATTTGGTTCTTTAACAAGTCCTTGTAAGATGTCATTATGAACACAATTACAAATGTACACGGAATTCCCCAAAACCCTTTACAGCATTGGGGGTTGAATAATTTTGAACACAACTGTGTATATATATATATATATATATATATATATATATATTTTTTTTTTTTCATCCATTGTACTCTCACCCCTGGCCAATTTCCGAGTCCCTGCTGATGAAAAGTATCCTTACATCATGATGCTACCACCACCATACTTCACTGTAGACATAGTGTTCTCAGGATGATGAGTAGTGTTAGGTTTTTGCCAAGGCCAACACGCAACATTTTGGTCTCACCAAATGAGGTGCGGTTGTGCCACATTCATTACATATTTATATAAAGGAGTTAATGATGCTTGCAAGACACTTTTGGTAGTTCTTTGATTTTCATGATGCTGTTTTGTTTAGATATGTCCTCAAAAATACACCAGAGCCTTCCTGCAACAGGTTTATTCATATTGAGGTCATGTGACACTTTGATGATAAGATTCATGATAATCTCAAATGTTTAAGTTCAGGATGTAACACTGCAAAAAGTGGAATGTTTTGAGGGGTGAATACTCCATGAGTAGATGTGAGACACTGTAGGTGATAATTGCGTTAATATTCATTAGCATTTAGCCTTCTATATTTTTTAACCAAGTCCCCTGCATTGTTTAACAAAGTCACCTCACTGATTTGCAAAAACATGGATGCAGACATCAATGTGCTTCTCACCAAGTCTTCTTCAGTCATTCTAGTGCATGTGAGAATAGATATTCTGAAATTTGGACTCATCATTCAGCTATGAAATGATTGGGTTTGTTGTCAGACAACACTGTCAGATGGGGAGCAATTTATATATATGGGTCTGTCTCAGAAACTATTCTCTCTTTTGGGACATCATGGTCAAAAAATAAATTTTCTTATTTTACCATTTTATTGCATTTACCTAACACTCAATGTTTCTTTTGTCATGTTTAATAAGAATAAAGATAGCATCTTGCTTTATCTGGCCTCCACTGTGGAAAATTTTTTTAATCACAATTCAAATGCTCTTGTAAAATTGATTTACATATAAAATAACTACATCATGAAGAATTAAAGCCCCTCCTTCACAGATGAGTGAAAATATTGAATAAATTTCCTCTTTTTGATTGCTTGGGTTAAAAATGCCAAGTTATGATGACTGAATTGATTATTCACTTAAATATGAATAATATGATGCATTTTGGGTATTTGATATGGCAAAATGGGACACAATGGAAAAATCAAGAACACACCGGAAAGATGAGAATAACGGTGGTGGTAAAAGAACAGCGACTGTACCGGCTGAAGGTCGCGCGGGTCTCTGCTGCGGCACAAGAGCAACGGGACATCACTACCGCACCGGACGGAGCGCGAGGCGGGGCAAAATGACTGGCCGTAGATTCTATCAAAAGTTTGATCTAAATTGACTGTGGCTGCAAAATATTGGCCAAAAATACGCAAACACTACGAAATATGAAAGTAAGATGAAAAAGAAACATTCTATTGCCTTATACTGCAAGACTAAAACAAAATAAAACTGTCAAACCTCACCTTTTCAGTGATAACGTTCGAACAGATCACCCGCGTAACAGAAAGACCGCAAATGGAAGCACGATCAACTTCTAACTGTTGGAGTGGAAAATTCCATTCTACACATGCAAATTGTTAATGTGTGTCCTTCCATGCACACAAATAACACGCTACGGTAAAAAATAGACCACAACTCATTTTATAGCTCAGAAATTCATACGAGACCAGCTACCATCGTCACATATTCTGTAAGAAACATTCTATACCTAACTTTCAGCTTTCGTTTTAAAAAACAAAATTGCAGATTTATAACTAAATTTTTATATGGCGTAGTGATTTTAAGTTCCTACTTTTGGTGAGGTAGTGACCTCGACCCTGAGGCTTTCCGTTTAGATCAAAACACACGATCGTATTGGTTTTGGGTCTGCGGAAAATGGAGTTACAACGGTGATCAAATATTTTGCATGATGTTTTATTACGGTTATGATTATTCTGTGAGCGCACCAATCCTTAGGTGTATAAAGTTACAACTTAAAATACAATTAGTGATAACTGTAGACTTTTCAGTGGACTACAACCTTTTTAAGGGAATGCGATGTAGTCAACCATTTATCATGTCCCAGATCAAGCTGCCATTTTTCCACAAATTTGCAGAATTTTTGCCAAATTCTGAATAAAGTATTCACATCAAAGATTTAGTTTTATCTGTACTATTTCTTTCATCATTTTATTTCAAATTAAAACCAACATCACCATTCAAAACCGTATTGTTTATTGACTGTGAGTATATTTAGTGGGGTACCCCCACAGTACCCAGTTTCTGAGACAGACCCATATATATCTGTCCATCCATTCATTATCTGTAGCCACAGATAGATAGATAGATAGATAGATAGATAGATAGATAGATAGATAGATAGATAGATAGATAGATAGATAGATAGATAGATAGATATTAATTTCCTAACTTTAATCCAGCTTTAAATTAATTTGTGGTGTAGTTCCATGAGGTGTTACTCACATTTAATAGTTTCCTGAATTTAAAATAAATAAATAAATAAATAAATAAATAAGTGTATTGCTGGGGCAGCACGGTGGTGTAGTGGTTAGCGCTGTCGCCTCACAGCAACAAGGTCCGGGTTCGAGCCCCGTGGCCGGCGAGGGCCTTTCTGTGTGGAGTTTGCATGTTCTCTGCGTGGGTTTCCTCCGGGTGCTCCGGTTTCCCCCACAGTCCAACGACACGCAGGTTAGGTTAACTGGTGACTCTAAATTGACCGTAGGTGTGAATGTGAGTGTGAATGGTTGTCTGTGTCTATGTGTCAGCCCTGTGATGACCTGGCGACTTGTCCAGGGTGTACCCCGCTTTTCGCCCGTAGTCAGCTGGGATAGGCTCCAGCTTGCCTGCGACCCTGTAGAACAGGATAAAGCGGATAGAGATAATGAGATGAGATGAAGTGTATTGCTCAAATTTAAAGTTACTTCAAAATGAGTTCAGGACCTTAATTTAACCTACCTCCCCCACTGTGCTAATTTTCTACTGGCCATTTATCTGTGCTCTGTGCTCCTCCTGTGCTGATGTACTTACTTTTGCAGAAAACACTTATTTAAGTATCCCCCCAAAAATCTGTCAATACAGTTTGTTTCTCTGAAATGTATTTAGCACAAAATCTCACTGCAAATCTAGTTATTCTCCTACAAACTTGCTTCAGTCATCAACAACAACAACAACAATAAAAGAATACACAGAAACCTTTTTATATTAGTAGTGTATAATGTACTAGTGTTTGTTGTACTAATCGGGTCACAGTAGTGGGTCCAGTGTAATGAAATCCAGTAAATTAGTAATGGCTTAATTTAATCAGAACGTTATTGAATCTAGTTGGTAGAGCTGGCTGGATGAGGAAGAATGTGTCTGCGGAAATGATGCCTGTGGGTGCAGAAGTATTTTAAGGTTTGCAACAAAAGGGCCTAGGCTGGGCAAGCAAATTGAGCTAATCAAGGGCTGATTACCCCAGGGAGGGCAGTAGGGGACAAACAATGTTGATGAGTTGGTAAACGATGATTAAAAAACCTTCAAAAACTACTAAACTCAGGAACCAATGAAGACTGTCTATAATGTTAAACATTTTGTTGATGTAAATGTTTGATACATTTATATGTTGACATCAAACTTTGGTACAACTTAAAGTATGCCCTTGAAATGGACTTTATAATAATATTGACCAGTATTAATAATGTATGATGTGTATTAAGGTATTAATGCACAAAAAAATGAGATAATAAGGATATCGGCTGTAATGACATATAACGGGCACTAGAGGGCAATATTGTTATATAATATTGTATAACGTTTTGAGCAGGATGAGAGGGGCACCTCTCTTGAATTTTGTGACTTCATTGAATTTAGTCATAAACTGATATTTTACAAGGTATATATATCCACTGTTTTTATATTTTATCTTTTATCAATAAAATGGACTGGCACAAAATTCTAAATTATTAAATTAAATCAATAAAATATCAAATTAAATATCAAAATATCAAATTAAATATCTCATCTCATTATCTCTAGCCGCTTTATCCTGTTCTACAGGGTCGCAAGCAAGCTGGAGCCTATCCCAGCTGACTACGGGCGAAAGGCGGGGTACACCCTGGACAAGTCGCCAGGTCATCACAGGGTTGACACATAGACACAGACAACCATTCACACTCACATTCACACCTACGGTCAATTTAGAGTCACCAGTTAACCTAACCTGCATGTCTTTGGACTGTGGGGGAAACCGGAGCACCCGGAGGAAACCCACGTGGACACGGGGAGAACATGCAAACTCCGCACAGAAAGGCCCTCGCCGGCCACGGGGCTCGAACCCGGACCTTCTTGCAGTGAGGTGACAGCGCTAACCACTACACCACCATGCCGCCCAAATTAAATATCAAAATATCAATTAAATATCAAATTAAATTATTAAACTATCATAATGTTGTAATACGTATATCAGGATATCATGTCACGTTTGTGCACTTTTACCACACACACTTGTCTTGCTGTCCTTCGAAGGACCTTCTATTGACGTAGTTATTAACGCCAGTCATTAATGCAATGCCTAAACTCAACCTTATCATTAATAACTGAAAGGAAATTTAATTTAGCTAATTTAACTTTTAAAAACTGCAGTTTATGAAAAACTGGGGACCCATGGGGACAACTCAAGGTCAAAACTGTCAGATATTCCTGTCTTTGTGGGGACATTTGGTTCCCAAAAGATATAAACCATGACCCCCCACACACACACACACATTTCATATATTCTAAACTGTATGGATGGTTTTATAAAAGCAGATATATAGACTGTAAATTGTTTTATTGAGAAGCCCAGGCTGTTTCCTTTTTTTTTTTTTAAAGTAGATGGCACTGTTGCATTGTAGGAGATAAAACGTATTAGTGTAATGTATATTACAGGAAAGTTATGCTTAGCTGATACATGATATAAAAAATTGTAATGAGATTCAAGTTAGAAAGCACATTTCACATATGCATTATATAACTATTACATATATGCATCTCATCTCATCTCATTATCTGTAGCCGCTTTATCCTGTTCTACAGGGTCGCAGGCAAGCTGGAGCCTATCCCAGCTGACTACGGGCGAAAGGCGGGGTACACCCTGGACAAGACGCCAGGTCATCACAGGGCTGACACATAGACACAGACAACCATTCACACTCACATTCACACCTACGGTCAATTTAGAGTCACCAGTTAACCTAACCTGCATGCCTTTGGACTGCGGGGGAAACCGGAGCACCTGGAGGAAACCCACGCGGACACGGGGAGAACATGCAAACTCCGCACAGAAAGGCCCTCGCCGGCCACGGGGCTCAAACCCGGACCTTTTTGCTGTGAGGCAACAGCGCTAACCACTACACCACCGTGCCGCCACATTATGCATGATATTTCCTTATGCCAATATGCATTTAAAAAATGTTTCCTCACATGATGCGCGCTCTCTCTCTCTCTCTCTCCTTATGCCAATATGCATTTAAAAAATGTTTCCTCGCATGATGCTCTCTCTCTCTCTCTCCAGCATCGGTGCATTTCAGTTTTCAGTCCTTCAATTTGAAATATAAAAGTACAAAAATGTAGAATTGGAATGTCTTTATCACCAAAGCACAGCGCTCTTCATGTGTCCAAGGTTCTTCTGTGTTATATAAAGGATTTGCGTGTCTATTCAAACATGTGTGAGGAGCAGGGGAGTTGGAAGGCTCGCTCTTGCTGTCAAGGTCTTCCAAAGCAGTACCACAAAGAAATTGCACTCGTTCACCAAAGCTTCATAAAACAATAGCGAAGAAGGAATGAAGCAGGTGTGGGTAGAATAGGAGGTATGTGGAGGAGAGCCTGCCAAGGTCACCACATGGCCTGCTTCACACTCTTGTCTCCAGTTATTTTGCCCTGAGTGAGGAGTAGATACAGTCACATCATGCTACAGGGAATTACAGCTGTGAGCTCCAGGTACGGTGTGAAGATAGGTTGAGTTATTATAGGTCCTCTCTGAAATAATGCATGAGTTATACAGTATTTCTGCAAAGTGTTTCAAACAACACATTTGCTGCAAGATTCTGCACTTCTTGTCTTTGTACATTAACACAGCCAAACCTATACACGTCAACAGAAGTTTAAAACTGAGGCTTATGCAAATGCACATCTGTAATGACTGGCAACATCCACATCATAAGTGGTTACACTGACTTGAAACAATAAAACACATAAATGTGGGCTTTTTATCAGACAGAGAATAGCTCATGAGAACTAAAATTTATGCTTTAAAGGCAAGGATGAAAAAAAAACTATTAGTAACAACATTAGCACTTAAAAATGGTGGAAACCATTTGCACATTTGAATCCCTTCATGCTTCATCAAAGAAGTACATCTAAATTACCTGGTATCTGTCTATGTTTATGCCTAAGGTCTCTGTACATATTGTTAAATTAAGGCATATAATAGAAAAAAAATGACATAAAAGTGGGGCGGCACGGTGGTGTAGTGGTTAGCGCTGTCGCCTCACAGCAAGAAGGTCCTGGGTTCGAGCCCCGGGGCCGGCGAGGGCCTTTCTGTGTGGAGTTTGCATGTTCTCCCCGTGTCCGCGTGGGTTTCCTCCGGGTGCTCCGGTTTCCCCCACAGTCCAAAGACATGCAGGTTAGGTTAACTGGTGACTCTAAATTGACCGTAGGTGTGAATGTGAGTGTGAATGGTTGTCTGTGTCTATGTGTCAGCCCTGTGATGACCTGGTGACTTGTCCAGGGTGTACCCCGCCTTTTGCCCGTAGTCAGCTGGGATAGGCTCCAGCTTGCCTGCGACCCTGTAGAAGGATAAAGCGGCTAGAGATAATGTGATGTGTGTGATGTGTGTGACATAAAAGTTCCTTGTTTGTTTATTTGGGCTGGACAAATCATTCATCCATCCATTATCTGTAGCCGCTTATCCTGTGCAGGGTCGCAGGCAAGCTGGAGCCTATCCCAGCTGACTATGGGCAAGAGGCGGGGTACATCCTGGACAAGTCGCCAGGTCATCACAGGGCTGACACACACAGACAACCATTCACACTCACATTCACACCTACGGTCAATTTAGTCACCAGTTAACCTAACCTGCATGTCTTTGGACTGTAGGGGAAACCACTGTAGGGGAAACCAGTGCACCCAGAGGAAACCCATGCAGACACGGGGAGAACATGCAAACTCCACACAGAAAGGCCCCCGTCAGCTACTGGGCTCAGACCCAGAACCTTCTTGCTGTCAGGTGACAGTGCTAACCACTACACCACCATGCTACCCCGGGATGAATCATTCCTCTGACTGAATTCTCACGAATCTTAAAATGAACCCAGTTTAAACTGAACCCCCTTTTACCATACTGTACTTGCACTCTTCTTACTATAATTCCACTATCCTATTTCATCTAGAGGAGGATAAGTTCCATTTTTAATCTCCCTACCTCTAAATAATTCCTCCTAATGTCCTGAGGGAATTTTTCCTCACAACTGTCGCCTTTGCTTTGCTCATTAGGGGTCTAGACCCAGATTTCTCTAAAGCTACGTTGTGACTTTGACTGTTGTTAAAAGCACTATATAAATAAAATAAAAACTGAATAAAAGAAAATTGAGTTCTGTATAGAGTTCCACAGGGACGGGACGAGGAACGCTCTGTCTAAACTTTAAGACTTTGGTCTGTATTACTTTACTTACAGTAACCTACATAATATACATTTATAGAGCTTAGGCTTGGAAGTATAAGGACCTGGAAGTATAAGGTTCTGTCTGACACCTCTTATTTTAAAATATTCATCATTAAAGAGATACAGCTTTTAACATTTATAATATTTTGATCTCATATACAGTACCAGTCAAAAGTTTGGACACACTTTCTAATTCAGAGGCTTTTCTTTATTTTTATTGATTAAAAGACACTTCATGTTTTAAAGTAATGATGGGACGTCGTTTCTCTTTACTTAGTTGAGCGGTACTTGACATAATATGGATTACTACAGTTGTGGAATAGGGCTATTTACTGTATTTTTATTATTTACTGTTTGATCTTAAATGGAGCGGCACAGTGGTGTAGTGGTTAGCACTGTTGCATACATGTCAACCTTTGGTCAATCAAATCTGTATAACCAACCTCCAAAATCCGTATAACCAACCTCCAAAATCCGTATAAGATGCAAATTAAAATAATTTACCTAAAATTTGAATGATAATTAGCAATGATATATCCCAGTTACTTTTTATTCAATATTAATAACAATAAACCTTCAGAATGAATACAAAGTATTTTTCCAGTCTCACCTGTGAAAGGTAATCCCATGTGATCTCGTTTGGACGGTAAACCTGTTGGTACAGTTAAACGCAGCACATGAATGAGGCATCTTTATTCTCGGCTACTGTCTAGACGCTATACCAGAGACGGCTGAAGAATCTCCACTTTGCCCCATCCAATATGGTGGTGAGGATGACGTATGATTCTACGCAGAAGGCGGCGTCTATGTTTAATTCTCGCAATGCGGTGTGCGCATGATCAAAAGTGGAACCAAGTCTCGCTACCACAAGATAACGCGCGATTTCATAAGACTCTTTACTGGCTGTCTGTGGTGTACAGTACGTTTATCATCATGGGAATTGATTATAAGCTCTAAATAAATATTGAAGTTTTTTTTTAAAGAATCCGTGTAACTTTATTTATACGCCCGTATACTACGTTTATTGAATCAAATCCGTATAAAATACGGACATTCCGTATAGGTTGACATGTATGCTGTTGCCGCACAGCAAGAAGGTTCCCGGTTTGAACCTCATGGCTGACAGGGGCCTTTCTGTGTGGAGTTTGCATGTTCTCCTCATGTCTGCATGGGTTTCCTCTGGGTGCTCTGGTTTCCTCCCACATTTCAAAGACATGCAGATTAGATAAAAATATCCAGCCACTGGGACTGCACAAGCCAGTGTATACTTAGTGCTGGTCCCAAGCCTGGATAGATCGGGCAGGGTTGCGTCAGGAAGGGCATCCGGTGTCAAAACCTACGTAAAATCAAATAATGTGGATGATGATCTGCTATCGCGACCCCTAATGAGAGCGGCTGAAAGAAAAAGTGAAGTATTGTTTGATCTCAAACGCATTAAGGCGGCAAGAAATTGCACTAATTAACTTTTGACGAGGCACACCTGTTAATTGAAAAGCATTCCAGGTGACAACCTCATGAACGGTAGCTACTTTGAAGAATCTAAAATATGAAACATTTTTCAACACGGGCGGCACGGTGGTGTAGTGGTTAGCGCTGTCGCCTCACAGCAAGAAGGTCCTGGGTTCGAGCCCCGGGGCCGGCGAGGGCCTTTCTGTGTGGAGTTTGCATGTTCTCCCCGTGTCCGCGTGGGTTTCCTCCGGGTGCTCCGGTTTCCCCCACAGTCCAAAGACATGCAGGTTAGGTTAACTGGTGACTCTAAATTGACCATAGGTGTGAATGTGAGTGTGAATGGTTGTCTGTGTCTGTGTCAGCCCTGTGATGACCTGGCGACTTGTCCAGGGTGTACCCCGCCTTTCGCCCGTAGTCAGCTGGGATAGGCTCCAGCTTGCCTGCGACCCTGTAGAAGGATAAAGCGGCTAGAGATAATGAGATGAGATTTTTCAACACTTTTTTTTTGGTTTACCACGTAATTCCATATCTGTTCCCTCTGTTATTTCATAGTTTTGATGTCTTCAGTATTGTTCTACAATGTAGAAAATAGTCAGAATCTAGAAAAAACTATGAGTAGGGGTGTACAAACTTTTGATTGGTACTGTATATACAGTGGCATGTAAATTACATCTTTATGGCAGAAATTCACTGTCAATTAAAAAAAAACCTTATCAAGAACTTTATATGTCTTAAAAATTACTACTACTACTACTAATAATAAAATAAATAAATAAATAAACTAAAACAAAACCAGTTTCAGACTGTAATGAAAGCAGATGGGCATATTTACAAATGAGCGTTCTAATGGGTTTATTTCTCTGCAGTCTTCTGTGCTCAGTGCAAAGCTGATACAGATGGTCGAGGATTAGAGGGAGCAAGCAAATGCCAGCATGAACAAGGGAAGCAGACTTAACCTTTTTCTGTGATTATAAATGAGAATAAGACCACTTTCCTTAAGATATCTGCTCTCCTACAGCTGCAACTGTTCAGAAAGATCAATCTCGTGTTGCCAGAGTTCCATTGTATGGACCAGCATATTCAACTACAATGCAAAATCCTCATCTCCTTTAATCACATTTGATCAATCACCAAAAAAAAAGGTCTGTTCACATTTATTTACATTACTTGTTTTAGACATTTAATGGGCCCAGCCTTAAATGTTCTTTCTATGGGAATACAGAAATATGGATAGATATTTAAATCGAGTTTCTATTTGGAATATCTAATGGTAGCTTTTCAGCGCTATAGCATAATACATGCATAAAACATGTCTTAATTAGCCTGGGGGTAATAAAACCACGTCTTTTGTCTTTTTATATGAAAGATAGTTTACTGTGGCATTAATTTTGAGGCATGAATATTCAAAGTGTATTTTTGAAATGTTTTTGTGATATAACAGGATGCCTGTTGCTGTAAGTGTACTCAAGAGGAAATGGATCTTTGGTGGAAATCATGCTAATGTGCCTGTTCGGGTGTGGGCGGAGAGCGGTAGCAGAACTCTGACAGATCTATATATCTCACCCAATCTGCTATGAAAAGCATACAGTAATATTCAAACTTATATATAACGCTAGAATGCAATTATGTTGTATTACATCAAGGGGAAAAAAAAATCTCATCTTTTTCACAGCATACCTGGTTACTATTTAGATATCATTTTAAATAAAGGAATAATCACGCCATTAGTACTTGCATTGGAATGCATCTCCTCCATAATAACACCATAAGATGTATAGATGCAATGACATTCTACAGAGTGTGTATTAGTAAAAACAAGGCCTCAGTGGCAGGAAATGGTAAAGTGCAGACCCTCAGACAGGAGTGCCAGAGTATGAACAAGAGAGGGAATGAGTTAAAGAGTGCACTGTGTGAAAGCGAGGCTACACTGTTGGACACACCACCGAGGTACTCAGTTTCCATCCAGCTTGAGCTTTTTGTAAGCACTGGTGCTGTGATGCAGAGGAGAAAACTGAGAGAAACTTGTTTACGCTGCCTGAGGCTACTCAGATATCTAGCTTAAAGGAGCATCGCGGTCTTTCCATCCAGCTTTTAAATGAGGATGGAGGCTCAGCAAAGGATGAGCTGAAGCACTGAAAGTAGTTAGGAGAAGAGGAGGAAAAGGGCAAAAGCAGCAATGCTGACATTTCATTAACAGTGGAGTGGAGTTTTGAGGGGGAAACTGGACATGCCAGTAGATGAAAAAGCAGGAGGAAGAGAGCTGCAAAAAAATGATTTCACATCAGAACTGATTCAATTAAACCTAGATGATAAGCTAATCAGGCTGATGATCTGTTTTCTATATTTCTGCCTGGACATCTGCCATATTATCATCAACAGGCTGTTAGGCAATAACTCATTAATACATTCTGGATTAATTTGTACTTAAAATCATCATACCTCAAGCAAAGAAGTTCATCCCACATCTTCCCATTGCTGCATTTTCTCCACTGGCTTCCTATAGCTGCCCAAATCATGTTGAAAATACTGACGCTCGAGGACAAAGCCCAAAACAGACCTGCACCACCTACATTAAGGCACTTATCACACACTGCTCTACACTGTGCTCCCTTCAAGCCACAACCACAGCTCGACTCAATCCACCATCCCTCAAGGTACAAGACATGCATCAGGACTCTTCTTTGCCCTGGCTCCAAAGTGGTGGACTGAACAGCTGAGCCACTGTCTGTCTTCAAACTAAGATAAATGCCTACCTCTTCACCAAGAACTTGAATTGAAAAAAAAAAAATCCCTTGTCTTACAGTGGTGCTTGAAGGTTTGTGAACCCTTTAGAATTTTCTATATTTCTGCATAACTATGACCTAACACATCATCAGATTTTCACACAAGTCCTAAAAGTAGATAAAGAGAACCCAGTTAAACAAATGAGACAAAAATATTATACTTGGTCATTTATTTATTGAGGAAAATGGTCCAATATTACATATCTGTGAGTGGCAAAAGTATGTGAACCTCTAGGATTAGCAGTTAATTTGAAGGTGAAATTATAGTTAGGTGTTTTCAATCAATGGGATGACAATCAGGTGTGAGTGGGCACCCTGTTTTATTTAAAGAACAGGGATCTATCTAAGTCTGATCTTCACAACACGTTTGTGGAAGTTTATCATGGCACGAACAAAGATTTCTGAGGACCTCAGAAAAAGCATTGTTGATGCTCATCAGGCTGGAAAAAGTTACAAAACCATCTCTAAAGAGTTTAGACTCCACCAATCTAAAGTCAGACAGATTGTGTACAAATGGAGGAAATTCAAGACCAGTGTTACCCTCCCCAGGAGTGGTTGACCAACAAAGATCACTCCAAGAGCAAGGCATGTAATAGTCGGCAAGGTCACAAAGGACCCCAAGGTAACGTCTAAGCAACTGAAGGCCTCTCTCACATTGGCTAATTTTAATGTTCATGAGTCCACCATCAGGAGAACACTGAACAACAATGGTGTGCATGGCAGGGTTGCAGTGAGAAAGCCACTGCTCTCCAAAAAGAACATTGCTGCTCATCTGCAGTTTGCTAAAGATCACATGGACGATTAAATGAGAAGTGTTATGTTTGGAGAAAGGAAAACACTGCATTCCAGCATAAGAACCTTATCCCATCTTTGAAACATGGTGGTGGTAGTATCATGGTTTGGGCCTGTTTTGCTGCATCTGGGCCAAGACGGCTTGGCATCATTGATGGAACAATGAATTCTGAATTATACCAGTGAATTCTAAAGGAAAATGTCAGGACATCTGTCCATGAACTGAATCTCAAGAGAAGGTGGGTCATGCAGCAAGACAACGACCCTAAGCACAAAAGTCGTTCTACCAAAGAAGAATAAAGTTAATGTTTTGGAATGGCCAAGTCAAAGTCCTGACCTTAATCCAATCGAAATGTTGTGGAAGGACCTGAAGTGAGCAGTTCATGTGAGGAAACCCACCAACATCCCAGAGTTGAAGCTGTTCTGTACGGAGGAATGGGCTAAACTTCCTCCAAGCCAGTGTGCAGGACTGATCAACAGTTACCGGAAACGTTTAGTTGAAGTTATTGCTGCACAAGGGGGTCACACCAGATACTGAAAGCAAAGGTTCACATACTTTTGCCACTCACAGATATGTAATATTGGATCATTTTCTTCAATAAATAAATGACCAAGTATAATATTTTTGTCTCATTTGTTTAACTGGGTTCTCTTTATCTACTTTTAGGACTTGTGTGAAAATCTGATGTTGTTTTAGGTCATATTTATGCAGAAATATAGAAAATTTTAAAGGGTTCACAAACTTTCAAGCACCACTGTATGTGTTTTCTTTCCATTCTGTACTAATGCCCCCTAGGGTTAGGCTTAGCTTGCTGATATTCTTCGTATCAGGCCTATTGAACTAGTATGAGGATGTCTGCTAAATGCCGCAAAATGTTAATGTAGGTATCTACAGATGAACTCTCTCAAGAGCTCCATTAGTTCTCCATTAGAGATGGAAGTGTTGAGAATCTATAACATAGTGTCTTGAGTACTCTCTCATACATGCTCTGCCCACACACACACACACTACTTCCTGCCTGCCTGCTGTTAACCAGGAAACACATCAGTGCTGGTGTCAGTAGCAGGCAGGAGGTTGTAAGTAGTCACCTCAGGAGGGATCTAAAGGATTACCATCATAATTCATTCACTTGGTAATGAAGCAATGCAGAGTTGATATTTTCCTGCAAACAAAAACAGACACTTTTTTTTTTCTAAGAATGAATGATTAAAAACAGCTGTAAGATCAAATTCAGCTAGCAGCACCTCACCGCACTGTGATTAGGAACAAGACTAGAAGAGTCTCTGTCAAGCTGAAGCACAACATTTGGCAAACTAAATTAATGACATTTCCAGCTAACATTAGCAGAGGATGCAGGAAAGCAGGCTTTTGTGCGTTGTGCTATAGGAAAGCAAACTGCTCAGCACATTTCATTGATTCTGTGATAAATAGCAAAATGATTTCACAATTGCCTGACTGTGTTATTAAATCCCACTGGTACTGCATATAAATTCAGAACATTCTGAACCCTGCAAAACATAAACTGTATGTTACTGTTCACTAATTATACAATACAACAAACCGATAATGGTTCAGGCTCAACTGGAAGTGAGTGTGACAGAAAATGACTCATTGTCGACAATTAGATTCACTAGTCCAATCCAAACTGTCACTCATTCCAACTTAAAGTCATCATTTTTCCTCCAGCATGCTCTGAATTTACTATCATCACACATCCATAAAAATGTACAGTACCAGTCATAAAGATGTTATTTACATGCCATTGTATATACAGTACCTGTCAAAAATTTGGACACACCTACTCATTCATAGGTTTTTTTGAGGGGAGGTACACCTGGCGCCATGACCAGGTGCTGAAGGCAGTAGCTGACGCCATCTGCACCGGAATCCAGCAGAGGAAACATCAGCTCCCATCAAGGCACATCACCACCTTCGTTAGGGCAGGGGAGAAACCTCAGGCGACGCACAAGGTCTCGACTGGGCTACTAGCCACAGCCCATGACTGGCAGTTGAAAGTGGACCTTGGGAGGCAGCTGAAGTTCCCAGAGCGCATTGCAAGGACATTACTCAGGCCAGACTTGGTCTTAACATCTGAGTCCACTAAGCAAGTAGTGCTGCTGGAGCTTACAGTCCCCTGGGAAGACTGGATGGAGGAGGCCCATGAATGCAAGAAGGCCAAATACCTGGAGCTGGTAGAGGCCTGCAGAGAGAGTGGCTGGAGGGCTCGCTGTGAGCAAATCGAGGTGGGCTGCAGGGGTTTTCTAGGGCAACCTGTGCACCAGGCATTCAGGCTCCTTGGCATCAGAGGGTTGCTAGAAAGAAGAGCCACCAGAAACATCAGTGAGGCTGCCGAAAAAGCCTCAAGTTGGCTGTGGATCAAGATGGGAGATACATGGAGTAGCGCGCTGCTTGGACACAAACTGGGGACTGATCATCCCCGGTTAGGTCGCCCAGGTGAGGGTATCTGATGATGAAAGACCCGAAACACCCAGTGACCCTGGGTTCATCACTGACGATGTGTCCAAGCCGCACCATCAAGGTGTTTCATGGAACAACAGGTTTTTTTGTATTGTGACTATTTTCTACATTGTAGAACAATACTGAAGACATTAAAACTATTAAATAACATATGGAATTATCCATTCGTTATCCGTAACCACTTATCCTGTGCAGGCTCACGGGCAAGCTGGAGCCTATCCCAGCTGACTATGGGCGAGAGGTGGGGTATACCCTGGACAAGTCACCACATCATCGCAGGGCTGACACATAGAGACAAACAATCATTCACACTCACATTCACACCTACGGTCACTTTAGAGCCACCAATTAGCCTAACCTGCATGTCTTTGGACTGTGGGGAAAGCCAGAGCACCCAGAGGAAAGCCATGCAGACACGGGGAGAATATGCAAACTCCACACAGAAAGGCCCTTGTCAGCCACTGGGCTCGAACCCAGAACCTTCTTGCTGTGAGGCGACAGTGCTAACCACTACACCACCATGCTGCCAATATAGAATTATGTGGTAAACAAAAAAATGTTAAAAAGGAATGCTGCCTATTTTAGATTCTTCTAAGTAGTCAGTGTTTACCTTGATGACACTTTGCACACTATTGGCATTATCTTAACCAGCTTCACGAGGTACCCACCTGGAATGCTTTTCAATTAATAGGTGTGCCTCATCAAAAGTTAATTAGTGCAATTTCTTGCCCTCTTAATGTGTTTGAGATCAAACAGTAAATACTAAATAATAAAATTACAGTAAATAGCCCTATTCCACAACTGTAGTAATCCCTAGTATGTCAAGAAACTCTCAAATAAGTAAAGAGGAATGACATCCATCATTACTTTAAGACATGAACTGACTTTTAATTAATAAAAATAAAGAAAACCCATTGAATTTGAAGGTGTGTCCAAACTTTGGACTGGCACTGTATGTAAGACATAATTGTACACTGACACGTCAACACAGTGATCAGTGACCACCAAAATCTTGCCTCAGACACCACAGATCCTTTTTTCTGTCCTCCTTTCCAGAGGACACAGAGGTTTGGAGATTTGCCTACAGAACTGGGCACAAACTCCAAACCCATACAGGGAAAGGTCTCACTGTGGCTTCTCTCTCTCTCTCTCTCTCCCCTATCTATCTGCCTATCTATCTCCTTGGTGTCCGCTGGCTGTGGCCACAGTAGTGATTGACCCCATCAACATGATGACGCAGATTACTGGAATCTCAAGAGGAGAAGATAAATATTTAATGAATGCCACTGTTTTGCCTTTACCGACTAGTGGCATAGTGGTAGCGTGTCCGCCTCTCGATCGGGAGATCGTGAGTTCTATTCACGGTCGGGTCATACCAAAGACCATCAAAAAATGGTACCTACTGCCATCTGGCAAGGCACGCTGCAATACAGATGTGCATGGGGAGTTAAACTCTCGTGGTTACCAGAGGACTAGCCCCCCACTGTAACCCTAGCTATGTAATAGGCAAGAGGCCGAGGGCTATGGAAACGGAGATCGGCGCCGCCCGATGCGCCACATACAGAGTTGGGCCTGGTTAGTACTTGAGTGGGAGACTGCCTAGGAATACCAGGTACTTTAAGGCGTGGGAAGGACTTTAACTTTTAACTTAACTGTTTTGCCTTTAAGTGGCATGAGCCTGTTATTTGTCATTACACATATATCTTTCTTTCCTCGCTGTTTTTGCTCTCTCTCCTGTAGCCAAGACAAATTCTCAAATTCTCTTCACCTTTTCTACCTACAGCTACTCCAGGTACTGCTTGGACAATCCTGAGTGCTATTACTGATCCTTATTTTTGTCTTCTTTATCCATTTCTTTGTATGCATATCACATTATCTGGTTTGCTGATTAATGCAATGCAATCAATCACTTGTTTTCTCCTTTTATTATCCCTTTTTCTTGCATACCTTCCTTAGTAGCATCTTTCTCACTTTCTCAGTGATAAATGCCTCCTGTGGCTTTGCCTTTTTTCCTTGCTTCCATTATTCTCCTTCTTTCTCCACTGTTATCTTCATCTCTGGATCTCTTACTATAATGGACTTTTTTTTCCTCTGACACCACAGCGTCCACTCCTCCAAGAGAGCCTACTGCAGACATGCTCTGTGCAAAAGACTGGAAATTGATTTCTGGCGCAGACCCGAGCATGAGCGTCTATTAAGCAGGAACAGGATCCTTCATTAACATGAAACCTGAGGAAGTTAATGTCAAGCGAGGCTGGGGGGAGATAAACCGACAAATCTGCTGGCTGTGATCACAGAATATTCTGTTTGCAGTGCCTTATGTGCAAGTTTTGAGGATACAAGAAGGTGTCAAGAAGGAGGGGCAGAACAAGGTTACATTTGTTCCACTGCATGATAGGAGTATGGAAAATGGAGAGATAATAAATGTGAGAGAGAAAGAGTTTGCATGTAGGTGTTTGCATGCATACCACCCTGCTAATTTGATTTTCGAATTAAAGGCAAAAGCAGCCAAGGGAAATAGAGAATGTGAGCAGAAGAGTGAATGAGAGAGAGGCAGAGAGAGAGAGAGAGGGAGTGAAGGGAGAGAGAGAAATATTTATAATTGGCACTAGTCCCTCATCTGATAACATTAAGCCTGATTCCACAACAACAAACATAATGGCTTTTGCAGACGGTTCCAGACATCATCTCAATTACAATGCAATATTTTCTCCTCCCTCGTCTTGCTCTCTCCCTCCCTCATGCTTTCAGCCTCATTCAACCGATTGGTATTTTTTCCTTATCATTATAATGTGTGGTACAAAGCATGAAGCGGTTGTCAGCAGCAGCAGCAGCAGCAGGAGCATGGAGTATGAAGCTTGCATGCATCTCTGTGTGTTTCCCATCGACACACACACACACACACACACGCAACATTAAGCAGCCGAAATACTGTGTGCATTTTGATGATGAAATTTCGGTTCCCCACATCCTCGCTTATTCAGCAACATTATAGATAAATTGCATCAAATGCCATACATATTGACGCTTACTCTTTCTCTCCCTCCTGCAGGTTTGCCAGTATAAATCTGCTATGTTAACGCTCAAAGGCTTAGACTGCTGTTAAATACGACCCTGCTTAAGCATTCTCCATTGTGATATATGCATATTGGATTACAGTTCACCAATTAGAAATCTTTAGACTGCTCCGTTTGGTTGGGGGTGGAGGTAGTGATGGATGGTAGAAGAAGTGGGGGGGTGGCAACTGCAGCTGGTGTCATGGTGGACATTCACTCAGGCTGATCAGAGGTTAGCAGATAGTGGTGAGGGGGAGAGATGGGGGAGGGGGGGCTTTTATTTTGCCATCCATCACTCGGCTGCGTTTGGCGATCAATAAGGCCCATTAGACACTTTGTGCTCTCGGCGGAGCCCTGCTGCTCAGACCTGGAGCGCCAAACACTGTGGCATTTTCAGTTTCAGCAAATCGACACAGACCAAACGCAGCAGCCCCCTGCACCCTGCTAGAACCTCAAATTAACATCACTGCGTAATATCAATCACCCTGATCGCCTGCATGTCTCCAAGTGAGTGCATTGTGATTGGTAAGGTTATGACATGGTACATACGTGCATGATAAATATGTAAGAGATTGGCTAAAGAGGTCCCATGCATCATGAATGTTCAAGTAATGTGAAATTGATATCACTGGAATGGATCATCAGTGCACAAGCATGACGCTGATGAGGAGGGTTTAAGATGCATAGCCCCCAAGGCTCAGCGAAAAAGGGGCTCTCATGGCCATCTCTCACAGCAGATAATATTACAACTGGGGATGCTGGAGGGGTGTGCCAGTGATGGAATGGGAGAGGCTCATCCATTCAGAGCTTATGACAAACTGAGAGACCTCAAGGCCTCATTTGTTTTGAATGGCATTTGAAAACAAACTGGCTCATTTCAGGAGCACTATTATTTGTCACTGTTAGTGGTGAAGGTTGGTAGAGCTCAGAATAGTAAACGCATAGCAACTGGTTTCCAAATCTGTGGGACCCAGATCTGGAGATCGTTTATGTTAACAGCACAAGCTAACAGTAATGTGTTTTTGATGAGAAAACAATGATGTACAACAGTATGTGGGTTAGTTTTCAGGCAAATGCACACAGCCACTTCGATTTCATGCTCTTTGCCAACTGTTCACACATTATGAGCTATAATTGTCTTGGCTTATATCCAATCACCACAGGTGGCATGGAGAACATAATTCTATATGAAACAATAGGGCAGAGCAACTCAAAACCAGTGCTACAATTTTTTTTTTCTGTTACTGCATGTGGATTGTAAGTGTGTGACCCTCCAAACCTGACTGATGTCCTCACTGTCATGTCTGATGTCAATAGGATGTAAAATCCGCCTGCTACGCTGCATGCAAACCAATTCCAAAAAGGTTAATTAAATCATCGAGCCTAATATATTCTAATTAACTGGGTGTTCAGTACAGCAGGCAAGTACTCTGTGCTTCATCAGTGGTGGAAAAAATATGGAAATAAGGAAGTGAAGAAATAGATGAAAAGTAGACACACAGCTTCCAGTACCTGGTGTAGTAAGCAAAATTTTGGACAAAGATGGAAACAAGGCCTGCTGAGGTGTAAATGTGTGTGTAGATGGTCCTGATACAATTTTTGGCATTACATGTCATGCACATGAGTGTAATTACATTCTGCTAAAGCTGGCTTTTCTTGTCCTTTATGACAGGCACATCAAAAGCAGAGTGTACTGGAAACCAGCATGCCACAGCAGCCCCCATGAAATTAACTCTACCAGGGATGGCTCACTCCCTTCTCCCTTCTCTGTCTGTCCCTCTCTCTCCCTTTTGCTTGTTTTTTCACGCTTTGTGGATCACCATAAGCCTTTGCAGCGTAGAGCCGGCGTGAACATTTCGCTTGACCTCCAAAGCCTTTCATCTTCTCTTGTACTCCAAACACACCATGCCCTTCCTCTGCTTGCTACCACAGCGTGCTGTTCAGGATCAGACTTAGAGGAAGCATGCTTGTCAACAGGGCAGCATGAAGGGATGCTAACAAATCGCATTCTGTACACATATGGCTGTCATTTTGTCACCAAGGAGTTATGAGACAGAGACACTGTGCTCATTCAGACAGAGCTTGAACATTGAAAATTTGTCTCTTGACTTGTTCGCCAAGTGAACATCCTTTATTCACTTCAGTGTAACACTCACTGGCCACCCAGTTGACTAGCACTCATGACAACACCACTTACGAGCCCTGTAAAGGACATTCGGGCCACACTGAAAAATGTATTCTCTGCTCAAATTTGGCCATAAAAGCATAATAAACCATCAGGACAAAGCCAGAGGAGCTTCTTGTCCTTCTCATGCCTCTATAGCTCCACAATGAGCTGCCAGATGAATCCTGATGTCCTTCAAGCTGACCTTGTTAACATTTCAAACAAGAATGGAGCCTGACCTTGTTCGATGTGTGGATTTAATTAACGTTGCACACTCTGGAACGGCCTTCAAAGAAGAAAATGGTGTGCAACAAAATTTAAGTTTTTGTGTAAACCAGAATGCAAACATGGTCTTTGTAGAGGGACACGAAGCAAGGGCTGTACCTTCTACAGCTGCAATTATACAATCATACAATTGTAAAGCTTTTGCAATTGCTATAAAGATCTTTTTTCTTAAGCCAACCTTTTTCCTTTTTAAAAACTTGTAAATGTAGTAGTGCAATGTACTGTAATAAGCATGCTTGCAAATCATTATACGTGCTGGTTAGTGGATCTTATTAAATGTTTGAAACAAGAGCTTGTATGAATCAATAAATGGATTTAAAATGTAAAAATCCTAAACACTGAGAACATATCGCACATGAGAACATGAGAGACATGGTGGCTGGGAATCGTGACTTTGCGCATCGTGTATCACCGGACTTAGACCAGGAACCGAATAGACTTTTTGCTGAACGTGGCCATCAGTCTTTGTAATGGCTTATCTGTTTTTAGTCCTCGGCTACGTGTTCGGCACACAGCTCAGAAGTCTATTTAATGAATTTCTATCAGGGCACTATTTCAACATACAGTGCCTACATTAGAGAGAGAGATATGGCATATTAGCCCAGAGAGAGAGAGAGAGATCGAAACAGAGAAGAAACAGCTTACCCATTGTGGAGAGTAAAGAAAATTGATCTAACAGCAATTTTCCTTGCTACTTTATTCCATGTCTGTGTGCATACATGGATACATGCACTGACTGCCTCACTCAACACACAATACACCCAGATCAAATATATTAGCATGTGTGTGTTTGTTCTTTTCCCCAGGGAGGTGCAAAACTGCCTGCTGAATCAGGCTGGCTGTATTCGTGTTCACACCGGCTAGTAATGGGGTTAAACAGCTCCGCTGACCTGCATCTCGTCTCACTTGTTACAGACTGCCTGGAACCCTCAGCATGCTTTTTAACAGCAGCAAAAAGGGAAAACAACATAAAAGAACCTAAAGCGAAGGTGAAGAGCGGGTTTCCTCAACGTGTGCCGCTTTCTCCTTTACTCTCACATTCTGATGGTACACGAAAATAAACCCCACTTGCAAACCAACTAGTGATGGAGGCCAATTTAATACAGGCATCACTATTAATAAATGGCAGCCATTATGCTACCAAATGGACTGGGCCTGTGTTATTTACTCTGAGAGGAAGACGGTGTGATATTCAGGGCTGATAAAGCTGCAGTGGAACAAAGATTAGAAGCACAGCGACTTCTTTATCGCTTAATGAGAAAAGATGAGTGACTCTCTCGCGCTGTTTCTCTCTCCCTGACTTTCTAATTTTTCTTTCTCTTCTGTCCCATCCTCTCTCTCTCACACACACACACACACACACACACACACACACACACACACACACACACACACACACACACCATCCCTCCTCCTCCAACCCACTAGGGTTGCCATGACAATGGTGCGTTGCCTGGGCAACGGTGGGAGCTGATAGGTTGGTGTAAAAAGAGATAGAGCTATCTGAGGCTCCTTGGCTGTACAGGTAGGGGGACAGAGAGAAAGAAAGTGAGAGACCGAGGGAAGGAGAAATGTCACCAAATAAGACAAGTAGAGGCCAGACAGAGTTAGAGGCTAGCGAAAGGGCCAGAAGAAGAGGAATGCTTGATGGAAGTAGAGCAGCAGTCAGTGCTCATTGGCTCCGTTCACTGTGGAAAATGGGGCAAAGGCCAGTGAAGCACACAACACAAATCCTCAGAGCTGAACACCGAGTGAGACATAGCCATTAGACAGGACACATGACTTTACTTCCTGTATCTGTAGTGCAGGAGCAAAGGTGCATGAATGAGAGCAATGTAAAGAGGATGTGTGTGCGTGTGTGTGCGTGCTGCTTAGAGCATTCTCTGTGCATCTGAGCATTATTCACTGTCTTTGCTAGTCTGTTATACACACACACACTTTCTTACACTTTCTTGCTCCATCCCTTGCTGTGTGACTGTTGTGTAATCTAATCATGGCTCCACTTCTTCCTGCGCTGCAGAGATAGCACAGACATGCTCTGCTTGAAGCAGAACGAGTGGAGAGAGAAACAAGAGCTAAGCTAGAGGGGATGAAACAGGAGAGAGATGAGAAAAGGATGAGAGGGCAGGGGGATGATAGGATTGGATGACTGATGTATGAAAGTAGAGGGGAAAGAAAACAGAAGAAAGAGAAAGATGAGAAAACTGTGAGAGAGGTTTGATGAAGGTTTAACAGAATAGTGGGATGGAAGCAGAGATAGAACAGGAGATAGATGAGAAAAGGACATGAGCCCAAAGCAATGAAATGGATGACAGGAGAGAGATATAAAGCAGAAGAAAGATAATAGGAGAAAAGGAGCATGGCTGTGTTTAATGCAAAACCGGGAAGAGATGAAAATGGAAATAAGGAGGTAGGGATGTTCAGTGGTGCTCTGTCTCTTCTGCCCTCAGTGGTGTGTCATGTGTAAAGCTCACTTTGGGTCCTGGAACTCAACCTTGGCCACTGTGGTGGTCCTCCGGGGGCTGAGCACTAATGCGCCTGGTGTGGATCAGCAGGTCCCACATCACATCACTTAAACAACAGCCCTTACTGACCTCAGCACCATCTACTCCCACTGCGCCCTGCCTAATGCACCTCCATCTCACAGCACAGCAAGAGACAGCATCCCCTAACACACAACTCAACACTCCTCCATCTTACTGAGCTGAGCACACACAGAATGAAGAATCGGTGCTCGATGGGGAATAGCAAAGAGTGCGTCGTTTTCAGGAAGATTAACACAAAGGTTAGTTCACTCTTTTAATAGCCTCAGGACAGATTAGTGACTTCACAGAAACTGCAGTCAGGAGAAAAATAACAGGATTTACCTTTTAGGCTTCTAGCAGTTGAAGAATAATAGAAAATGATAACATTTTTCTAAGAATAGAAACATGTAACAAGATCAAGCTGTTCAGCCTTTCTTGCACACCCATTCACTCTTTCCTTAACTATTCACAAATCTGTTAACCATACAATCTCCTCTCCTCTGTGCAGTGGTGTACTGTTGCCGAATTTGTTGGTTATATGATGCATGGTGTCACCAGGCACAAGATGACAAATGGTACCAAAAGAGTGAGAGCCTGGGGCCAGCCAAGAGCGGTTTGCTACATGCTTGCCTCTGAACGGAAACCATTTACTTGTGCCTTAGAGGGGTCATATAAAATCATGTTACCAAACTAAAACAGTTCCCGCTCCAAGTTTTTGCCTCTACCGCCCTGCGAAATACAACCAGCTCTCCTGCAAAGTGCTAATAAAGTGGAGGAAGTCATTAGATGTAGAAATTAGATGTGAGGAAAATATAAGAGCCTTTCTCATCTCTCTCTTTAAAGCTGAAGAATTCTCACAACGGTTTAGCTCGGTGGCCAATTTAAACTCCCTGTGCATTCACACTGCTCCATTGTAGACGAGTGGGTTCCATAACCACAGGGCTGCTGGAACTAACTATTCTGCTTTATTTCCTTCTAGATTTGTAGGACTGACAGAACTAACTATTCTACTCCAACTTCTTCCCCAATCTCATTTGTCTATTTAGCCAAAAAGCAACACAAATGGTGACTCCCCCAGTGGGGCCACTGCAAAACACAAGAACGCTCGCCTTCTCCAGAAAGCAATTTGCAGCTGGTGCGATTAAGGGTATCCAATCACACGGGGCACACTCAGCTAAGACGGACGAGATGGGGAAAGTGGAGGCATTCAGAGGAAAGCTAATTCGCCATATAGTGAGCATGTGTGCATGTGTATATGAGACCAAAAGCTCCTCAGTATATTCAAACTGTAAGGCTGATATTACTTTCATTTAAAAGAAGACTCAAAGCTTTGGAGAATACAGAAACCAGTGACAATAAGATTAGCATGTCGTCCATAAGCGCTCCAGGCTCTCTGTCTGTAATCAGTAGCTATCAAGTTCATTCCATATGTGCATATAAGCACATACTGTACCCATGCTGATGATTTTGCTAATGTGAATTGACATACGGTTCACCTCTATTATATTTGCAAGACATCCAGGACCATCATTAGATTATTAGGAAAGTAGGTTGCTACTGATAAACCTTGTTGATACTGGGAGTGTGGAGAGGACGGCTGCTAGGTCAGTGCTTCCTTGTAGATAAAATTGGACTCTTTTCCTAAACAGCAGCTTTGCTTGTCGAACTCGCTGACCTCTGTCGGTATCACACTGTACAGATAATCAATCGAGAGATCATGGCCACCACCGTCCAGCCCAATGACTCAGCACTCACACTGCCTCACATTGGCCCTGCTGCATTGCCTTATCTTTGTTCAGCACAGTCATGTACATGGGGTTATTTGGGGCAAAAAATTAAAATAAAAAAATGGGGGGGGGGGGGGTCGTCCATACACTGCAGTGATATTGTCAATTTTTCCTGTCAATACATTGCTGACTTTTATTCGTCCTCCTCGCTGTCAGGTCTGTCAGACATGGCAGAGGGAAGAGAGAATATGACTCCTTGTTCACTGCCGAAATGCGATAATGTGCTTTAAAGCAACTGCAGATGTGTTGATCGAAGGATTCAGCAGAAACCACAAGCGGCGAGCACACGACACAGGCAACCTGGAGGATCAGCGCACCCACTAACTCCAATTACAGAGGAACAGATTCAATTTGCTGGGAGAGGCAGAGGACGAGCGGTTATGCCGTTGCTAGCCAGGGGCAAAGTCAGGCTGAAAAAAAAAACAAAAAAAACAAAACTAACAACAATACAATAGAGAATTTGTACTGTTGTTTACAGCAAGAGGGGTTTTTTTTTTCTTTTTTTGCCCGTGCAAACCTTTACTGAGTTTAAAGACCTGGGTAGAACAGAACTTCAGTATTCCTCTTCGAGAGCTTTTCTAGCCTCCTAGTGTCAATAAAGGGTTGGGGGGGGGGGGGGGGGGGGTTTGTGGTTTTTTTGGGGGGGGAGGGATTATAGTAATAAAACCATTTTGGGTAACAGTTTATTTGTACAATATGTTGTGGACACTGCCAATAAACCATCTACAGACTGTCATGAACAGCCTATTCACTGATTCTCATCAACATGTCAAGAGAAAACCACAACTATGATGAAGACAAAGAGGTTAATGTAGATGTATAAATGTCAGGAGATATTTGTCGTTCAACAACATGTCAGATATTTAACCAATAGAGTATGCAGCAGGTAGTGTTGCTGTCTTACAGCTCCAGGATCTTGGGGTTTGATTCAGACCTCAGACTACTGTCTGTCTGGGGTACTCTGAGTACTGCTGCTTCCTCCCCCCTCAAAAAACATGCTAGTTGGTGGATTAGCCATTACTGCTTGAACTGCTTTTACCGGTAGCTATGTGCCTGTATCTTTGTGTGTGGTGCCTTATGATGAACTGGTGGTGAATGAATGAATGAATGAATGAATGAATGAATGAGTACACATTGAATGGTACTCTCCAGTCTATAGATGGTCTCCTGAACATCAACAACTATTAACTGTTGATATATTGAGAATAAGTTACACTGGTACATGGCAGTCACTTGACAGGTGGTAGACAGACAATATCTGGTTTGTTTACTGATTATAGAGTGATTATTGTCATTTATTGTGTGATATTAGCCAGACAGAAAATTAGTGAAAATTTGTTCATGCTTATGATGTCACTACTCTTCATATATGTGATATAATGGCTTAATGGCTCCTGATTTTTTTTTCTTTTTTGGCAGGTGCTCTCTACTGTCTGTAAGAGATCAACTGTGCTGACACAGCATTTCAGTCCAGTCAGGAAATGGCAGTGTATTTATACTCTTTCAAGTATGGCTGCAGATGGCACAGTGGTGCAGTAGTGCTGCTGTATGGGGCCCACAATTAAATCCTGAGCTAGGATCTCTTTGGAGTTTCTGTGCATGTTCTCCCAGTGTTCCTGTGGGTTTACTCCAGGGACTCAAGTTTCTTCATGACTCCCAAAAAAACATGCCAGTGAGTGGATTGGCTATGCCAAATTGATCCTAGGTGTGAATGTCTGTGTGCCTTATGATGGACTGGCATCCCATTCAGGGTGTAATCCAATCTCTCACTGAGTGATTAGTTACAGTGGTGCTTGAAAATTTGTGAACCCTTTAGAATTTTCTATATTTCGGCATAAATATGACCTAAAACATCATCAGATTTTCACACAAGTCCTAAAAGTAGATAAAGAAAACCCAGTTAACCAAATGAGACAAAAATATTATACTTGCTCATTTATTTATTGAAGAAAATTATCCAATATTATATATCTGTGAGTGGCAAAAGTATGCGAACCTTTGCTTTCAGTATCTGGTGTGACCCCCTTGTGCAGTAATAACTGCAACTAAATGTTTCTGGTAACTGTTGATCAGTTCTGCACACCGGCTTGGAGGAATTTTAGCCCATTCCTCCGTACAGAACAGCTTCAACTCTGGGATGTTGGCAGGTTTCCTCAGATGAACTGCTCACTTCAGGTCCTTCCACAACATTTCGATTGGATTAAGGTCAGGACTTTGACTTGGCCATTCCAAAACATTAACTTCATTCTTCTTTAACCATTCTTTGGTAGAACAACTTGTGTGCTTAGGGTTGTTGTCTTGTTGCATGACCCACCTTCTCTTGAGATTCAGTTCATGGACAGATGTCCTGACATTTTCCTTTAGAATTCACTGGTATAATTCAGAATTCATTGTTCCATCAATGATGGCAAGCAGTCCTGGCCCAGATGCAGCAAAACAGGCCCAAACCATGATACTACCACCACCATGTTTCAAAGATGGGATAAGGGTCTTGTGCTGGAATGCAGCGCTTTCCTTTCTCCAAACATAACGCTGTTCATTTAAACCAAAAAGTTATATTTTGCTCTCATCTGTCCACAAAACATTTATCCAATAGCCTTCTGGCTTGTCCACATGATCTTTAGCAAACTGCAGACAAGCAGCAATGTTCTTTTTAGAGAGCAGTGGCTTTCTCCTTGCAACCCTGCCATGCACACCATTGTTGTTCAGTGTTCTCCTGATGGTGGACTCATGAACATTAACATTAGCCAATGTGAGAGAGGCCTTCAGTTGCTTAGAAGTTACCCTGGGGTCCTTTGTGACCTCACCGACTATTACACACCTTGCTCTTGGAGTGATCTTTGTTGGTCAGCCACTCCTGGGGAGGGTAACAATGGTCTTGAATTTCCTCCATTTGTACACAGTCTGTCTGACTGTGGATTCGTGGAGTCCAAACTCTTTAGAGATGTTTTTTTTAACCTTTTCCAGCCTGATGAGCATCAACAATGCTTTTTCTGAGGTCTTCAGAAATCTCCTTTGTTCACGCCATGATACACTTCCACAAACACGTTGTGAAGATCAGACTTTGATAGATCCCTGTTCTTTAAATAAAACAGGGTGCCCACTCACACACGATTGTCATCCCATTAACTGAAAAAAAAAAAACTGACTCTAATTTCACCTTCAAATGAACTGCTAATCCTAGAGGTTCACATACTTTTGCCACTCACAGATATGTAATATTGGATAATTTTCCTCAATAAATGACCAAGTATAATATTTTTGTCTCATTTGTTTAACTGGATTCTCTTTATCTGCTTTTAGGACTTGTGTGAAAATCTGATGTTGTTTTAGGTCATTTATGTAGAAATATAGAAAATTCTAAACGGTTCACAAACTTCCAAGCACCACCGTATTTTATGAATAAATATTGTGTTGAGTGGATAACAGAAAAAATTAAAATTACTGAACCTGCTCCTTTGTGAGATTTATCTAAGATTCCCACAACTACTAACTCCATTTGCAGAAAAGCTGGGATATTTTCCAAAATGCAATAAAAACAAAAATCTGTGATTTGCTAATTCATGCGAACCTTTATTTAACCGGCAAAATTACAAAGAAAAATTTTCAATAGTTTTACTAACTAATTGCATTTTGTAAATATAAACAAAGTTAGAATTTGATGCCTGCAACACACTCAAAAAAAATTTTGGACAGAGGCAAACTAAGACTGAAAAGTTTAGATGTAGAGATCTCCATGCCAAAAATGAGCACGACCATCCAGTTTGTTATCAGAGAAAGGTGCAAAAGCCAGCATCCATGATGGTATGGGGTGCATCAGTGACCATGACATGGGTGAGTTACATGTGTGTGAAGGTACCATTGACATGGTGGCATATATTGGGATTTTAAAAGACGTGTTGCCATCAAGGTGATGTTTCTTCCCGGGAAGTCCATGCTTATTTCAGCAGGACAACGCCAGGCCTCATTCTGCATGGGCTACAACAGTGTGGCTTCATAGACAGAGTGCATGTGCTTGACTGGCCTGCTGCCAGTCCAGATCTGTCTCCTATTGAGAATGTACTGTATGGTGCATCATGAAAAGGAGAATCAGACAACAGAGACCACGGACCGTTGAGCAGCTGAAGTCTTGTATCAAGCAAGAATGGACAAAAATTCCAGTTGCAAAACTGCAAAAATTAGTATCCTCAGTTCCCATACAATTTAAAAAAAAGTGTTATTAAAAGGAAAGGAGATGTAAAACAAGGGTAATAATGTCTCTGGCCCAACTTTTTTTGAGTGTGTTGCAGGCATCACATTCTAACTTCATTTATATTTACAAAATACAATTAAGTTGGTCAGTAAAACTATTGAAAATCTTTTCTTTGTACTTTCATCAGTTAAATAAAGGTTCACGTGAATTAACAAAACACGGATTTTTGTTTTTATTGCATTTTGGAAAATATCCCAACTTTTCTGGAAATGGGGTTCATATAATGACTGGGTCCTTAAAGATGAAAAGGTTAAGAAAAAAATTCATACTACCATATATGATTGCTTCATCAGATTAGCAGCCAGTAGTCTATAATGCCTGCACAAAATGTATACTTCCATAATATCAATAATGAATTTCATATATGGTCACATATTTGGTGTATTATTTTGGCGAATTTGTTTAATACATTGTCTATGATTTTGGACAACGAAACTGAGCTACCAAACTGAGAATGTTTCTGACTAAGGTGGGGTTTACATTAGACCGTATCAGCGGATCATCAGATTAACGTTTTTAAAAACGATTAGCATGCACACAACAACACCAATACACGATTCGCGTGCACACAGCAACACCAATACACGGATACGCTAATCACATGACTAATTAGACGGCACATAAGTTGAAATGTGTTCTCCTCACCGGCTCGGCTCCGCAGGCATCCTGCGCTCCAAATCACTCCGCCCTGAACAGCGAGTGCCCTCTGGAGGGTGCGCACTCCGGCCCTGCGCAGCTCACAGAGCGCGCGAGTGAAGCGCACGAGCAGTGATTCGGGACTGAGCCGCTGTGTGTGTGATCCCAGTGCATGTCGGGCATGCGCGTCACTTACCACTTGCAAGTGGAAGGATGGCAAGCCTAAAGACAATCATAACTACACAATGGGCAGTATTTGCATCAGTATTTGCAGTATTTTCATACTTTTATACTCTTTAATGAAAGGTGATACAAGGCGGAAGTCCGCGCCGTTTTTCAGCAGTCGCGTCACATGACCAACGCCAGCGAATCAGGAAGGTGGATGTCACAGTGACGTTGTCCAATGACGACGTCAGCTAGAGCTCAGCACAGCGTATCTGCGTATCTCAATGTTTACACAGCACCGGATCAGATACGAACTGGATTGAATACGTGGGCCCTGGCAGATTCCCGTTTCCCGGCGTTTCAATGTAAATGGACAGTGCATCCGCGAAGAAAACGAGACAGATACGGTCTAATGTAAACTTGGCCTAAACTTCCTTCAAGCAGCACAGAGGGAACTTGTGAGTTGGAGGCTTGTAGGCATGTGCAGTTTAAGGCTGCCTTTGTACAATGATCAGTTAAATTGGCTTGTAAAGTGTGCAAGAGCACATATTCTCCTTATGCTGTAACCCCTTCTGAACTCGTGCCTCATACTGATCTCAGATCTCACCTGACCTCAGTGTCATCAGCTTATAATAGACCCAGTAGAGCTTGAAGGTGCCACTGCAGCAGTATGGATAAGAGAACCCTCTGTGTTGGGTGGATTACAAGCTGGTGCTAGCCGTGTGGGCTCTGGCTTTAGCTCCTCTTTGGCAGGCAAGATATGCTGACCCTGCCATTCTGCTAAGTGCCCTCATCCAGCATCTCAATGAGCTTTGACAAGATCTGCCTCCCCCACACAGCAGGATGCTACTGGACTTTTGGTCCTGCAGGAATAGTTAGAGCTAGCAGGCTAGTTCAGCACACTGTTAACAATGAAGGCTTTTTGAATGTCAACAGCACGCCCGCTGCCATGCACTTTTACATTCTGTAGCATGTTTTGGTCCTGTTATTGTAATTACTGGTGCAGTAGGAGAAAGCAGCACCAGAAAGTCACACCAGAAAGCAAGAGATCTGGAATGCTGATCAAATCTCGACTGTGTACACAAAACTGTCTAATACGCTTCATTTCTTCTAATTTGTTGTTTTGCTGTTCTTTGTTTGGGATTCATTAATTTGTTTTCATGCTCTACATTTAGTATTCATGCTTCATTTTAGCTTTTCGGTTTTTTTTATATTTATTTCATATGCCTTCATATTTGCATTTGTGCTTCATGATTAGTATTCCTTTTTCCCCCCTCACTGAGTATTATGAACAAGCCAAGCAGCATAGTCTTTTTAAGCACTTGATATTAAAATATGAAAAAAAGCACATCTTTGAACATGTGGCTTTTCATACATCTTCCATAAATACACACTCACACTGTACACTCTTACTCAATGACATGTAAAACAAGTCCCTGCAGGGGGGAAGATGTAGTGCACCTCTCACTGAATTACATGCCTCTGACTCATGCAATCTCACACTCTTAGACACACACACACACAGTCTCTACTCCATGCCTGAGCTCCTATCTCCATAATCCTCTTACAGCCTGTGTGTCACACTGACACACATTCCTCCAGTCACACACTCCACTCTCAGACATGCATACTCTCACCTCTACATCCAGCACCTATCAATTAATCAGTGCTAATGTAATATCAGATCATCTCCCCCACTATCAGACCCAGTATCTTACCACTGATTTCCAGTCCACTACCTTCTCAAATGCTTGCCCAAGGACACTGCTTAAAGCCTGTAATCTCATTAAGAGCATACAAGGCAATTAAAAGGCCCATACGAGACGAGGTGATTGAGAAGGGCAAGTGTCAAGGTAATGCAGGAGGATGTCATGAGCAAGACATGGAATTAATTGGCACCTAATTGAGTTGACATGAGCCACATAAATGCTTCCACAGAGCTGGTAGACATATCATGTGCAGCAGGTGAGGAGGAAGCTGACAGATCTCTGAGACAACATGCTCCTCACAGGACAAACAACCACCGCTCAAATTATAGTAAAAGTCCTCTCTGCGGGTGGAATGATTTGAATAAAAGTAAAAAAAAAAAAAAAGTGGCTGAAATTGGTTTCCAGTGAAAGCAAGGAAATATTTAGATATATTTAATGGAAGGTCAACTAAAGAAACATGCTGAAGAAAAATTTTCACAAGTCGATATAAAATGTCATGAACAACCCCTAAACCAACCCTAATGGAGCTGCAGACAATTTAAGTGGCAATATTTTTGCTACTGTTCTTTTCCTGTCAGCAGATAATTATGTAATTCTTAAACACTTATATAATTTACTGTTCACAAACATGACATTCTTACAATTTATTTTCCGAAATACAATGGAAAAGGAAATTAGGTTAAAAGGCTTTCCTTTCTTGCTGTAATGGAAGAGAATTTCAAGATGTCAGAACTAGTAAAAAAGTGAACTTCTCGAGCACGCATCATTTATAAACCTCTTTAAATACAGGAATAAAATCCACCACTGATTATAATTTTAAACATTACAAAAGACACCGAACAACTCTTCTCAGATCAGCGTAAAATGAAGCTAATTCAAGTCTATCGCTGGAACGGTATAATATCAGTATTGTGTGGTTAAATACAACATACAAGAAAAATATATTAACATTTATTCATTTTGTAAATGTATTCATACTGCACCAGTTATGGCATGATTTATGACTGGGGAGAAACATATGAAAGTATTGTCCTCCTTTTTAGGATGTCCTTATTCTCTATGGGCTGAGAGGCACAGCTTCACCCTCCTGTTTTACTGAAGAAGATGCAGTTTATCAGACACCACCTATGAAATTTGTCTGATGTACACATATGTTGATAGCTGATTTCAACCACAAATTGTTTGAGATAGTATTTATTTCTGTCAAACGTAGTCTTTCTCTACGGAAGCCGAGAGAGGCCCTTCATATAATCCTTTTTTTTTTATTCACCTTGTTATCCCGAGATAACGACATAATTAATTCAGGATCTCGAGAAAACAACATAACTAATTTGAGATCTCAAGAAAACAAAACCGTTATTCCGAGATAGCGACATAATTAATTCAGGATCTCGAGAAAACAACACAACTAATTCGAGATCTCGAGAAAACAAAACCGTTATTCCGAGATAACGACATAATTAATTCAGGATCTCGAGAAAACAACACAACTAATTCGAGATCTCGAGAAAACAAAACCGTTATTTCGAGATCTCGAGAAAACAAAACCGTTATTTCGAGATCTCGAGAAAACAAAACAATTATTCCGTGATCTCGAGAAAACGAAACAATTATTTCATGATCTCGAGTAAACAGCTGAGAAATGGTTCATTCAGGTGCGCCAAGAGACTTGTGATATGCTGACTTTGGGGCCATTTCTCATTCTGTATAGACGCAACTTTGGTCATTAGAATGTCTGGAATAATCGATCACCTAATAAAGCGAGATCACGGAATAATTATTTTGTTTTCTCGAGATCTCGAATTAGTTGTGTTGTTTTCTCGAGATCCTGAATTAATTATGTCGTTATCTCGGAATAACGGTTTTGTTTTCTCGAGATCTCGAATTAGTTGTGTTGTTTTCTCGAGATCCTGAATTAATTATGCCATTATCTCGGAATAACGGTTTTGTTTTCTCGAAATCTCGAATTAGTTGTGTTGTTTTCTCGAGATCCTGAATTAATTATGTCGTTATCTCGGGATAACAAGGTGAATAAAAAAGATTATATGAAGGGTTTCTCGTGGCTTCCGTATTTCTCAGATGCTAAGCTAGATTTAATTTTTCACATTTGTATCTATACGCATCTTCTGAAAAGTGGCTAGAACTGTAGAGGAGGGGATACGGAGCAGTTTAGGAGGGAGGTTTAGTACGCAGCGAATAGACCAACAGAGCAAAATCAAGCAGTGCCTTATGTTTGCACGGGCAGCTCGAGTAAGTAAGACAGATGAAATAGGAACAGATGGAAAAGATGAAAAAAAAACATATGAAATAATAAACAGAACAGAATGGTTTTATATGGAGTGACAGGAGGAGTGATGTGTAGAGAGGTATATAAGTATAGCTTTAGAAGAAAGAAACAGATGAAAAAAGTGCTGTGTGAAATAAACTCTGATTTGAGACCTCAGGGAGCCTTATGTACGCAGAGAGAAATACAGCCATCTGTTCTTGTCCATGTCCACAATGACAGATAGACAAGCCAGAGGGAACATGACCAGCTTAACCTTTCCAGTAGTCTTATTGACAGCGTGTATATTTTCTTTGTCTTTCAAACACAATGTCTTTAAGATTATCCATGAACCTAGATTATAGAGGTGACTCCACTGAAGGTGACCAGAGACTTATTGCTAGGTTTCACGTGACATCACATCCGCCTCATTAGTTTATTCAACACTTTAGCTGGTGGTCTACCGGTACCAAAGCTCAGTTGACAAAGAGTCTGTACGGAGAAGGTGCATTGCTCGCATGAAAAATGCATTACGCTTGTGTTGTTTTAGGTTGTTCAAATTGATCAAACCGTGAAACTGATAAAAGTTTCTTCAGGGTTCCCCGTGAACTAATAAAAAGGGTGAATGAACACAGGCTTTTACAAAAAGATGAGGAGAAAGGTGACTTTTGAACCTCTCACTGAAATCGAAGGGAGCCGAGTCGAAGCATGCTCAAGTTTGCAGTGATCACTTGGTGAAAGGTTTGTATTTCCCTCTCAGCTACGGCCTTAGTGTTTTCCAAGTACTTTTCTTGCTATGTGTCGTTATTTTATGGTACTTTTTTTAGTCACAAAGCACTAAAGTCCCCAGCTGTTTCTTTGTTTACTCCTCACGAAGTCCATATGCATGAAGGTCGCAACAAAATTCTTACCCAGCCATAGAGTTACAATGCGCCGTGATCACTTCTCCATCTTGTTTAACTAAGATCCAGGTCTTTAAAGGGGTTTCTGATGATCTTTATGAATGATTTACCTGAGAGATAAGAGCCAACACAAGGGAGAATCAAGCGAACTGTGATTTGTTTACACTTCAACTTGCGGCACTTCATTGTAAAGACACGAACGAAAAGCTTAAAAAAAACATACTTACACGGGAAAAAATAATACAGGATTCATTCGGCAGCAACTTGATAGCGAGTTACTTTACCCAGCCACATACAAAAAAGTTGTAAGCCTCCATACTCTTCCACGCTTTCATCTGTTTTGTGGTGTAGAAGGACGACTGCAACACCAGATAGTTCGAGATGTCGGGGAACTCGACTGAAGGGTGGTTTTCCAGATCGTATGACAAATCCTTCTTTCCCAGACTGTAGGGGTCGATTCCATTGCACATAGCAATCTTCTGAATAGATCTAAAGTGAGCAGTGGCTTCCAGATTACGAGCATACTCTGATAAGTTATTGCTAGTTGTTTGCACTATGGCAGCCGTTTAGACCACCGGCTATTTCACTTCTGGTAAAACCACTAAGAAAAGTCACATGACTGAAACCCAGCAATAGGCTTAAGTTTAGTTAAGATTAACTAGAAAATTCACTTCATTTCAAATTTAAAAAAAAGCAACTTTACTTTGTGATGCTAAACATCTGTCATTTACTAGTGGTAGATTCAATAAATATATATCCATAACTACAATTATTTATAAATACAAAAACTTCTACAACCCCGATTCCAAAAAAGTTGGGACAAAGTACAAATTGTAAATAAAAACGGAATGCAATAATTTACAAATCTCAAAAACTGATATTGTATTCACAATAGAACATAGACAACATATCAAATGTCGAAAGTGAGACATTTTGAAATTTCATACCAAATATTGGCTCATTTGAAATTTCATGACAGCAACACATCTCAAAAAAGTTGGGACAGGGGCAATAAGAGGCTGGAAAAGTTAAAGGTACAAAAAAGGAACAGCTGGAGGACCAAACTGCAACTCATTAGGTCAATTGGCAATAGGTCATTAACATGACTGGGTATAAAAAGAGCATCTTGGAGTGGCAGCGGCTCTCAGAAGTAAAGATGGGAAGAGGATCACCAATCCCCCTAATTCAGTGCTGACAAAAAGTGGAGCAATATCAGAAAGGAGTTCGACAGTGTAAAATTGCAAAGAGTTTGAACATATCATCATCTACAGTGCATAATATCATCAAAAGATTCAGAGAATCTGGAAGAATCTCTGTGCGTAAGGGTCAAGGCCAGAAAACCATACTGGGTGCCCGTGATCTTCGGGCCCTTAGACGGCACTGCATCACATACAGGCATGCTTCTGTATTGGAAATCACAAAATGGGCTCAGGAATATTTCCAGAGAACATTATCTGTGAACACAATTCACCGTGCCATCCGCCGTCGCCAGCTAAAACTCTATAGTTCAAAGAAGAAGCCGTATCTAAACATGATCCAGAAGCGCAGACGTCTTCTCTGGGCCAAGGCTCATTTAAAATGGACTGTGGCAAAGTGGAAAACTGTTCTGTGGTCAGACGAATCAAAATTTGAAGTTCTTTATGGAAATCAGGGACGCCATGTCATTCGGACTAAAGAGGAGAAGGACGACCCAAGTTGTTATCAGCACTCAGTTCAGAAGCCTGCATCTCTGATGGTATGGGGTTGCATTAGTGCGTGTGGCATGGGCAGCTTACACGTCTGGAAAGACACCATCAATGCTGAAAGGTATATCCAGGTTCTAGAGCAACATATGCTCCCGTCCAGACGACGTCTCTTTCAGTGAAGACCTTGCATTTTCCAACGTGACAATACCAAACCACATACTGCATCAATTACAGCATCATGGCTGTGTAGAAGAAGGGTCCGGGTACTGAAGTGGCCAGCCTGCAGTCCAGATCTTTCACCCATAGAAAACATTTGGTGCATCATAAAACGGAAGATACGACAAAAAAGACCTAAGACAGTTGAGCAACTAGAATCCTACATTAGACAAGAATGGGTTAACATTCCTATCCCTAAACTTGAGCAACTTGTCTCCTCAGTCCCCAGACGTTTACAGACTGTTGTAAAGAGAAAAGGGGATGTCTCACAGTGGTAAACATGGCCTTGTCCCAACTTTTTTGAGATGTGTTGTTGTCATGAAATTTAAAATCACCTAATTTTTCTCTTTAAATGATACATTTTCTCAGTTTAAACATTTGATATGTCATCTATGTTCTATTCTGAATAAAATATGGACTTTTGAAACTTCCACATCATTGCATTCCATTTTTATTTACAATTTGTACATTGTCCCAACTTTTTTGGAATCGGGGTTGTATTTTCTGCCTGACCAGGACAGTGTGTGTGTGTGTGTCGTACTGGTTGACATCAACATTCATGAAGTGCTAATGCTAGAGTGCGTAGGAACGGCAGAGTGGCACTTCTTCCACAGCGTTTTTGTTTTTGAGTCATGAATGTTGCGTGGTTTGTGTATTTAGTGCATATTTCTAGCAGTACAGTACTCACAGATGGCAGCAAAAACAGATAAAATTATGGGTTGTGTGCATATCACTGCTGCATTTCCTTTTTCAGCTAATTTTGAAAGCTATACTGATCAACAGAGCATGAACTGCAATCCATAGATATCAGTTAGCATATCCTCTCATCATGCCTACTACAACATATCATATCAGTGGGTCATGAGGGTCATGATGCTCAGCAAGATGAAATTATTACTATATAGCTTTGTGATTTTTTTCCCATTTATAAATTTGTAAGATTTTATGATACAAATGCCCAAGTATAAATAATGAGTATTATAAATGTGTTAATTACATCAAAAAATACAGCTTGTCAAGCTTTTTAGAGTATTAGATGTAAATCATGATTATCTTTGTCATAGTGCAGCCACTCTGCTAATTCTCATCTCTTTCCCCATTTAAAAAAAAAATGCAAGCTATATATATATATAGCTTGCATTTTATATATATATATATATATATATATATATATATATATATATATATATATATAAACTATTCACCAGTACCACAGTACTATACTTACACAGTGTAGGTTTTCCTCACACACAGGTACAAAGAGGCTACAGTGAGCAGGTAGAAGTCAGTCCTGTTTTTATGGTTGAGGTTAAAAAAAAATAAAATAAGTAAAAAAGGAAGCTCATATAAGGTTTTATATGAAATATGAAAAGTTCTTATATGAAGCTCATATATGATCGTTGGTATGACCCGGCCACAAGTAGAACTTGTAGAACAATACTGAATATTGACTATCTTGTTTTGATTAATGACCGAGTCATGTTGTACTTCATTGTCAATAGTCTGAAAAATTCTTAAAGACTTTAGGACCCTTTTCTCAACAAAATAAAGCTTTTTGTCTATAAATTGTCTAAAATGTAAAATATAAGCATAACCGTAGAATCACCAGAATATGGAGAATTTACAGAAATGCTTAAAATTAAAATTTTACAGTATTTCTGACACAAAATAATGAAAGCAGGTCCCATTTGTTCTACAAAGGTGTTTCTTCGACTACAAGTAGGCATATCAGATGCTCACTGGCCGCGCTGTGAAAATTGTGCATGCAGACGCTCATCAAAATTTCCAAATCTGTCATTGCTTACTTCTTGAATATTTTCTATCATGAATAGCATCATTGAAAAGCTTATAATCTCTGCTTTCCAAAGAAATTTATTTCATTAAGATCCGTTCAGGACTTTGAGAGTAAATGGCTGTGTCATACTGACAGTTTGGTAAACCTGCTGTCTCCTCTATCAAACATAGCCCTGCTCGAAGGAAACCACAGAAAAAAATAATAATAACAATAATAATAAGATTCAGAAATCTTTCAACTTAATAAAAAAAAGAAAGAAACCCGAGTGTTCTTTCTTTTGCTGTAAGTGGTAAAATGGCAGAAGCTATAGATAACATAAAGAGACTATTTATGAAAATGAGCTGACCAGGGCTTTAATCTCAGAACTGCATTAGAATCTGAGTTTTTATATCACACTATACAACAAATCCCCCAGAGCTGAAATAACACCTGCAGTGTTTTATATCCAGACACAAACGAACACAGCAAGGGCTAATTCAATCCTGGTGATTTTGCTGAAATAGGCTGTAATAAATGTGCTCTATCATGATATCACTAAAGTCATTACAGTAGCATGCACTTAGCCTATTTATCATGTTAATGATTAGGTCTATGATTTGGCAATGTTTTTATTATTTGTTTATTTCTTAAAGCATATACATTATGCGATGTTTAAATGAGAGAGAAAAAATGGGGCATATGAACAGTATGTTCATCTTCAAGCATATTTTGTAGGTGTGTTGTGCAGCTCCAGAGGTCTGTCACTTTCCAGAGTCATATTGTTAAAGCTATGATGAAAATAAAAGCTGGGAGAGAGGACACCTATTGTCTTTTCACCTTCTCTTTTACACAATGTGTGTCTAAATCGCTCACCACAAGAGGCCAAATTTATTCAATGGTTTCAATGAAAGATGGCGATTTATAGGAAGACAATAAAGAAATAGGAAAATTTTTGATGTGTTGTATTGTTTTGAGTCAAAAGTCACTCATTATGAAATCATTGGACATTTGGTTTGAAAAGGTATTTTGGGTCAAGCAAACAATGGGGTTTTATTGGTTTCGGTTTCTGGGCTCAGCATTCATACTGCGTTGAAAGTATTGTGACTTTCCAACAATAAATGTACGTTAAATGTTCTTTAACATAGGATAATACTCACTCACTTTCAGTAAGCACTTTATCTTGGTCAGGGTAATGGTGGATCTGGAGCATATCCCAGAAACACTGGATGTCATAATGCATTACGAATTATGAATTATGTCTCTCACTAGAGGAGCCACAACCTTCAGAGAATTCTTTCTACTTTCCCAAGTATTGATATGTGGTGGGAAATAGACATAGTAGAAAAGTACTTAGTATATAACAGTACTAATACTAGTATACTAATAATAGCATATGATAGAATCAAAAAATCCTCCTGTGCCAGCACCTGGTCTTTCCAGGCAGTCTAACTCCAAGTACTAACCAGGCCCTTAAGCTGTACTGGGTGGCGCCAATCTCCGTATCTATAACCATTACATAGCTAGGGTTACAGTGGGGGGCTGGTCCTCTGGTAACCATGAGAGTTTGACTTCCTACTCACATCTGTATTGCAGCGTGCTTCACCAGATGGCAGTAGGTACCATTTTTACGATGGTCTTTGGTATGACCCGGCCACAAGTAGAACTCTCAATCTCCCAGTCGAGAGGAAGATACACTAAACACCAGGCCAACTCGCAGAACATATAATAGAATAGTACTTAAATACTGAATATTGACTATCGTGTTTTGATTAATGACCAAGTCATGCTGTACTTCATTGTCAATAGTCTGAAAACTTCTTAAAGACTTTAGGACCCTTTTCTCAACAAAATAAAGATTTTTGTCTATAAATTGTCTAAAATGTAAAATATAAGCATAACCGTAGAATCACCGGAATATGGAGAATTCACAGCAATGCTTAAAATTCAAAATTTACAGTATTTCTGACACAAAATAATGAGAGCAGGTCCCATTTGTTCTACAAAGGTGTTTCTTCGACTACAAGTAGGCATATCAAATGCTCACTGGCCATGCTGTGAAAATTACAGTGGTGCTTGAAAGTTTGTGAACCCTTTCGAATTTTCTATATTTCTGCATAAATATGACCTAAAACATCATCAGACTTTCACACAAGTCCTAAAATAGATAAAGAGAACCCAGTTAAACAAATGAGACAAAAATATTATACTTGGTCATTTATTGATTGATTAAAATGATCCAATATTACATATCTGTGAGTGGCAAAAGTATGTGAACCTTTGCTTTCAGTATCTGGTGTGACCCCCTTGTGCAGCAATAACTGCAAATAAACATTTCCGGTAACTGTTGATCAGTCCTGCACACTGGCTTGGAGGAATTTTAGCCCATTCCTCCGTACAGAACAGCTTCAACTCTGGGATGTTGGTGGGTTTCCTCACATGAACTGCTCACTTCAGGTCCTTCCACAACATTTTAATTGGATTAAGGTCAGGACTTTGACTTGGCCATTCCAAAACATTAACTTTATTCTTCTTTAATCATTCTTTGGTAGAATGACTTGTGTGCTTAGGGTCATTGTCTTGCTGCATGACCCACTTTCCCTTGAGATTCAGTGCATGGACAGATGTCCTGACATTTTCCTTTAGAATTCGCTGGTATAATTCAGAATTCATTGTTCCATCAATGATGGCAAGCCGTCCTGGCCCAGACGCAGCAAAACAGGCCAAACCATGATACTACCACCACCATGTTTCACAGATGGGATAAGGTTCTTATGCTGGAATGCAGTGTTTGCCTTTCTCCAAACATAACGCTTCTCATTTAAACCAAAAAGTTCTATTTTGGTCTCATCCGTCCACAAAACATTTTTCCAATAGCCTTCTGGCTTGTCCACATGATCTTTAGCAAACTGCAGACGAGCAGCAATGTTCTTTTTGGAGAGCAGTGGCTTTCTCCTTGCAACCCTGCCATGCACACCATTGTTGTTCAGTGTTCTCCTGATGGTGGACTCATGAACATTAGCCAGTGTGAGAGAGGCCTTCAGTTGCTTAGAAGTTACCCTGGGATCCTTTGTGACCTCGCTGACTAATGCACGCCTTGCTCTTGGAGTGATCTTTGTTGGTCGACTGCTCCTGGGGAGGGTAACAATGGTCTTGAATTTCCTCCATTTGTACACAATCTGTCTGACTGTGGATTGGTGGAGTCCAAATTCTTTAGAGATGGTTTTGTAACCTTTTCCAGCCTGATGAGGATCAACAATGCTTTTTCTGAGGTCCTCAGAAATCTCCTTTGTTCGTGCCATGATACACTTCTACAAACATGTGTTGTGAAGATCAGACTTTGATAGATCCCTGTTCTTTAAATAAAACAGGGTGCCCACTCACACCTGATTGTCATCCCACTGATTGAAAACACCTGACTCTAATTTCACCTTCAAATTAACTGCTAATCCTAGAGGTCCACATACTTTTGCCACTCACAGATATGTAATATTTTTAGGACTTGTGTGAAAATCTGATGTGTTAGGTCATATTTATGCAGAAATATAGAAAATTCTAAAGGGTTCACAAACTTTCAAGCAACACTGTATGCATGCAGACACTCATCAAAATTTCCAAATCTGTCATCGCGTACTTCTTGAATATTTTCTATCCTGAAAATTATCTTTAAAAAGCTTATAATCTCTGCTTTCCAAAGAAATGTATTTCATTAAGATCCGTTCAGGACTTTGAGAGTAACGACAGGTTGAAGTTGGTACAACAGAGTACACTCTACTCATGGGATGTCGGGAAACTGCAGGTGTTTTCCGAGTCACAGAAAAGCGGCCAGGCTCTATCTCTTCTAATTGGTTTCTGACTGGATTACTCATGAATATCAATCAGATAACTTTTATAGGGATGTTCTTTCGCTCTCACTGTTTCTGATGAAGTATTCAGCAAAATTTTCCATCTGCTAATTTTGATGTTATGCTTCACGGGAGACTTTGAAGTGAGTTTTCATAGCTTTACCTACTTTTTTTTTTTTCAAATCAAACTGATTCATGTCAGTAAATAACAAGTTTAGAATATAACTGTAGCTGTTTTGTTGAAAAATATTGACATCTTAGTGGTCAGAATGATATTTTAAAAACTGAAAGTCAGAAATGCTAGTGTCAGTTTCAGTTCAGTTAACTGAAGTTGTTTATTGGATGTGGATCACACACAGTTTTTTTTTTTTTTTAGGTTAAGCTTGAAAGCTGTGAATATTATCATTTATATTCTTTAATATAAACAGCCCCTACTTTTGAAAAATATAAAGGCCTACAGACCACCAAAGAGGGGATTAGAAATAATCTTTTATTAATTTTTATTGAGTGTACTGATTTAATGTTTTACCTAATTAGCATAATTAATGTTAATTAAATATGAATTTGCAGAATTTTTTTTTTTACTAATTTTTCAAACTCTGTATTCAGAATACAACCATCTATCTGCCTGCCAATTTCCATGTAAATATCTTGAAAAATTATTAAGAAAAAAAAACATTTGATCTCATTGGTTAATGAGGCCCATTTTGGACCATTTGATCCAAATACAGAATATTACAGCAGTTTTCTAAAAATTAAGCCTTTTTTTCAACATTTGATTTCTAATATCTCAATAACAGATAAACATTTTAATTCTATAAAGAGTTTGTTGTTCCATATTCAATTCTGAATTCAATGAGAGCAGTTTCAAGCAATGTGGGTTGAATTTGAAGTTTCACCTGATATGCTACTACAAGCATTTTTAAATGACAGGAACTCAGATTTTCACATAAAATTCACATTAAACAGTGTTATTTGTGCTACTTCATACATTCCGTTTATGTATAAATTTCATTATTTACCTCAGTTCCTTGGGTGACACAGTGGTGTAGTGGGAAGCACTGTCACATCACAGCAAGATGGTTCTGGGTTTGAACCCTGCCTACTGTGTCTCTCACCTGAAATCAGCTGGAGTTGGCTCCAGCTCATCTGTGACCCTAATAGATAATGGATGGATATCCTTGTCCCTAATCCAGACTTTTAATATGAAAATTAGGAATAAAAATGTTTTTAAAATGCTTTTGTTAGTTTGGTGTTCTGAAGAAAAACTGATAATAAATATATAACTTTCACTATTCAGAGAATGAGAATAATTTCCATCAGTTATTACACATTTGACCTGACGCAATGCTACCATTTCCACCACAACCAACAATTTTGCCATTACATAAAATTTCTCTGGTTATTTTTTCTAGTTAGCAAGGAAGCACCATTTGTCAAATATGAAAACAGAATATGTGTATTGTGTGCCATTTCCAATAACACCATAATTCCGTAAAATTAGGCCAAAAATGTGAAAATGTTAAAAATGAATTGTCTGCCTTATTTAAAACGCACAATATCGCTAGCTATAAAACCAGCTGTAGCATGAATAAAAAGTCTGCCTTTTTTATACGAAACTGTTAAAATGTGATTTCTATCACAGTGATTTCCACCACAGAATGAATGGTAGTGGAAATTAGTTCAATTATTGTCATTTAAATGTTTTCACATGTAGGGATCGCATTCTTCTTGTTACAGTAACAAAGTCTGTTTATGTGAAATGTGTTATTAACATGCAACAATTAAAATATATTTGAAATCATTTCAATTTCAAATTATTGCCACTGGGCCTTAATAATAATAATAATAATAATAATAATAATAATAATCTACAAGGGGCGGCATGGTGGTGTAGTGGTTAGCGCTGTCGCCTCACAGCAAGAAGGTCCGGGTTCGAGCCCCGTAGCCAGCGAGGGCCTTTCTGTGCGGAGTTTGCATGTTCTCCCCGTGTTCGCGTGGGTTTCCTCCGGGTGCTCCGGTTTCCCCCACAGTCCAAAGACATGCAGGTTAGGTTAACTGGTGACTCTAAATTGACCGTAGGTGTGAATGTGAGTGTGAATGGTTGTCTGTGTCTATGTGTCAGCCCTGTGATGACCTGGCGACTTGTCCAGGGTGTACCCCACCTTTCGCCCGTAGTCAGCTGGGATAGGCTCCAGCTTGCCTGCGACCCTGTAGAAGGATAAAGCGGCTACAGATAATGAGATGAGATGAGATAATCTACAAGGATTTATTATGTTAAATTATTTCCTAATAAAAAATGATCACAATATTCTCCAGTGATGAGAAAGCAACTGCATCCACTTTCAGACCTTGTTATTAGGCAAATTAATTAAGCTGCCGAGACTAAAAAGTGTGTTTTGAGAACATTTTCCCCAAAGCCCACCCCCTTCCCTCCCCAAAGATTTACAGGGCCACAAGTTCCTGGGCAGTGCCTTCAGCTGTCCAGTTTTGGTGATCCTGTGCTCACTGGAGCCTCAAATTCCTGTTCTTTTCTAACAGGACTGGAACTTGATATGTTCTTCTGCTGTTGTAGCCCATCCTCCTCAAGGTTCTACAGTATGTCTTGTGCATTCTGAGATGCTTTTCTGTTCAACCCAGTGGTTATTTGAGTTACTGTAGCCTTCCTGTCAGCACAAACCAGTCTGGCCATTCTTTTCTCACCTTTTTCATCAACAGCATCCACAGAACTGCTGCTCACTTTTTTTGTTTGTTTTTCACCCCGCTCTGTGTAAATTCTAGAAACTGCTGTGTTTGAAAATCCCAGGAGATCAGCAGTTTCTGAAATACTCAAAGCAATCCATCTGGCACCAACAACCATGCCACGGTCAAAGTCACTGAGATCACATTATTCCCCCTCTCTCATGTTTTTCCCTTTCTGAAATCATGTGTCTGCATGATTTTATGCACTGCTCTGCTGGTGCATGATTGGCTGATTGTATAATTGCGTGAATGAGGTGTACAAGTGGCTGGTGAGTGTATAAGTAATAAAGTAATACAGTAATATATGTATGAGAATGAGCATGTAATCCATCATCTGTTAGCCTTGAAAATATATATCGAAAGGGGCCTGATCTTAACAATGCTTTTATGACTCACAAACCCAAAGCTTATATTGGCATAGGGCCTTAGGGACCTTCAGCGGTGTCCTCACATTCCAGACAGGGTGATTTTGGCAAAGGTGGAAGGAAGGAGAGATAGTGAAGGAGATGAGACAACAGCAGACATGACGTCAGGGTTTTTTTGTTTTGTTTTTTTTAATTTATGGCCCCTCAGTGCTACAAATCATGAAAAAACAAATCAACCCGTTCACCCTGCTTTGGAGAGGTTCAATGATGAACCCACTGTCACAAACTGTCAGTGTCACACTTTTCTTCTAATACAAAGAGACAAGTTGTTTCACTGATACACACCAGGTTGTTTTCAACACTGCCAGTGCAGGCCTGCATATGAGCTATATGTGGCTCATGCATGATAGCTAGAAGGCCTGATTGGTGACACCAACGCAGACACACTACATGCTGTCTCCGTTTGGACCTGACAGCTATAATTCACCCTGTTCTGTTCCCATGGATACAGACCTCATTATGTAACACAAATATTTCTGGAAGCTCAGACATTGACACCGGCTCTGAGATGCCTGTCGCATCATTGGGGTTTGTTTTATGACACTTTATTCCCTAAAGGCACCACCTGACCTTTAAGACTGATAGGTGCACTAAGGTCACATTTGTCCTGGAGATCCAAAAAATGATGAATAAGAGTTTCTGTGTGGCTGACAGTTTTTGGGCTACATTTCATGCATTTCAGAACTCTTGTTCGCGATCAATGTTTTTATGAATACTTAGCTAAACGGTCAATACATCCTGGATGGTCAATATGTCATTGACTGTTCTGCATTCTGTAATCAGCAGCTAAATACGGCCAAAGGGCCTTGTAGTAGGAAAATAAATTGCAAGACGGCAGTCCTTCACATTTGTCCATTTTTTCCTTCCTATCTGCTGTAGATTGTGCACTAAAAAATAAACCAGAAATGAAGGACTAGGCTGAAAAAGAAGAAGATAAGCATTGGATTATTGTAGAGTATATCTTATGAAAGCAAAGACAGAGAAGGTTAATCTGACTGAATGAAGATTGCAACTGAAAATAAAACGCCTAGAACAGAATGGCTTCTAGCAAATGGGATCTTTTTTTTTGCTTGGTAAGTTCTGGTGTAAGTTGGTATCCTGTAACAATACAATGGTAGCATTTTGACATACTGCATAGCAACATACTGTTCAAAATAAATATTGGAGCTAATATTGGAATCTTACAAGCAGCAGGATCTGTTGGCAGAGGATGCTGACAATTCAGGGAAAGACTATCTTCATAGTAAGGACTGTAATAATAAAACAAGGCACCATTTCTTCTCTTCTTCAGGCTCTGTGAACAAATGTGGAATACTCACCGATCTGGATGAGGAAGTCTGTGATAATTCTCTTCCATTAAGCAGTGACCAAGCTAGAACATCCATCTCTCTCTCTCTCTCTCTCTCTCTCTCAGCTAGCACTGACTTCAACGATTTGGAGGTAATCTTAGAGGATAGTGACGTGAAATTTCTGGGACCAGCTAAACACGACATTCAGTACAGCTACATGCAAGAAAAACTCAAGCAGTAGCTCTGTAAAGATGGACAGTTAATGACCCTAGCTCAAGAGGACCTCAGATTGAATCAGTTTTCATTTGAGTTTTGAGCATTTAAAGAAATTATAGTTTTACATTACTTACTAACTGCAAATTAACAAGTAATTAAAACTTACAAATCTAATTTTAGTTACCTGCAATGTTCAGTTACATAGTATTTTAAATTAAACAAAATATTTTTTAAGAAATTCACAGTGGGGAAAACAGGTTGATTACCAAAGGGTGTTATGGTAGTAAATTTACATTTCAAATCATTCAATTAAAATTTAGCCCTTAAATTAACAGTAATTACCAGTAAGTGATAAACAGAGAATAAATAAAGCGATAAGTAGTGAAAAGAGAGAAAACTGTATTTAAAGATTTCCTTCTGACTGCTTCATAGGAGCATCACAGACATTCTGACAGCTGGTGTCTGATTAAAACAGACTGGATTAGACATATGTCTGTTTCTCTACAGCTATATAACGATACAACAACTTGATCAAAACCTGACATTCACTGAAAAGAAATCACATTTACTTTAGCCAGCAAGGTTCTCCTTAGTCAACATAACCTTTCAGGAAAAAAGTATATAAAATATGGTCATTTCCATAATGTTTTGGTGAAGAGACATCAGACAGGTTTTCCCAGACTGTCTTCCATATCCTGGGTCTCCCAATACAAACACAGGGTTGGTTTCTTCATGATGCACCACCACTTGTTTGAATGGAGAGATCTTCTGGTCTTTCAAATAAGCATTGATCCTTGAGACAAATATTTATGCATTGTGAATGCTTCCTGGCCTTTTCACAATAACATAAAATGCATATGTAATCACGATGCTTGCACATTGAAGGAATGTTGTGCTTTCTGATTATGTAATCAGTGGAGATTGTTGCTGGCCACTTGATTGTAGTGAGTACAGTGCTCTGTACTCACTACATTGAGTCATGCTGTGACCTTGGCAATAATAATAATAATAATACTAATATTAATAATACTACTTACTTAATCCTCTTCATCCGTACTGGGACATAAGGCCACAACATGCACTCTCCACCCTGCCCGGTCCTGTGCTGCTGCCTGCGCTTGTCTCCATGTCATGTTCATCTCATTCAGCTCGGCCAACACTGTCCTTCTCCAGGTGGTTTTGGGCCTGCCTCGGTTTCTCTTCCCTGGTGGTGTCCATCTCAGGGCTGTTTTAGCAACCCGCCCCTGGGGCATTCCAAGCACGTGACCCAGCCATCTCAAACGTCTGGTCTTGATGTCTATGGAGATGTTGGAGGAGTTGGTCTTGATGTACAGTTCGTTGTTAGAAATTTTGTTTGGCCAAAAGATGTTGCACAGTCAACGCAGGCATCCATTGTGGAAGACCTCCATTGCTCTGATGTCCTTCTTTGTGATGCGCCAGCATTCTGCGCCATACAGGAGGATGGACTTCACATTGCTGTTATATAGTCGAAGTTTGGTCTGTAGGCTGAGCTGTTTTGATTTCGATATGGTGCAGAATCTACTAAAAGCGCCCCAGGCCTTCCCTAGGCGGGCTTTGATGTCTTTTTCTGCACCGTTGTCTGAGGCGATGAGACTGCCGAGGTAGACAAAGTCTTCCACAGGCTCAAGTTCCTCATCATCTAGGGTAAGGCCAGGGGTTGGTGGGGTGATGTTGATGTACATGGGTTTGGTCTTCTTTTTACTGATGGTAAGGCCGACTGACTTGGCTTTGTTGCTCAGTCTGCTAGTTTTCTGCTGTATGGAGTCAAATTTTGAGGAGAGGAGAACAATGTCATCTGCGAAGTTGAGGTCTTCTAGTTGGGTGAACAGTGTCCACTAGATGCCTCTAGGTATGTCTTCTGTTGTTCTCTGCATGACCCAGTCGATGGAGACCAAGAACAGTATTGGTGATAGGATGCATCCTTGTCACACGCCTGTCTTGACTGAAAACCATTCAGTCTGGGTGCCCTCAAGGATGACCCTGCATTCAAAGTCTTGGTAGAAGGTAATGATGAGTCTAACGAGCTTGCCTGGGATTCCATAGGACCTCAGGATAGCCCACAGACTGTCTCTATGGATGCTGTCAAAGGCTTTCCTGAAGTCAATGAAGTTGATGTAGAGAGTGGTGTTCCATTCTATGCACTAGTCTATGATGTTGCACAGAGCTAAGATCTGGTCTATGCATCCTCTCCCCTTCCTGAAACCCGCTTGCTCTTCCCTAAGTGTGGCATCTATTGCAGTTTCAATTCTCTTCAGGAGTACTTTGCAGAACACCTTGCTTGGTATGGGGAGTAGGGTGATGCCACGCCAGTTGTTGCAGCTCTGAAGGTCTCCTTTCTTGGGCAGCTTCACTATGAGTCCTTTAGACTAGTCCTTGGGGATAGACTCTGTGTGCCAGATGGTCTTGAAGAGGTCCATCATCACCCTGGATGCTGTCTCAACATCGGCTTTGAGCATCTCAGCGCTGACGCAGTCGATGCCTGGAGCTTTGTCATTCTTCAAGGTTTTGATGGCCCTCTTGACTTCATCTTCGGTTGGGGGGTTTATGTCAATATCTAGGTAGTTGTCTGGAGGTGGTGGGTTCCCATCCTTGTCTTTCACTGGGGCAGACTGGCTCATCTGAGCTCCACTCAGCCGTTTGGTGATCTTGTACACGGTACTGAGTTCACTGCGTGCTGCTGCCTGTTCCGCCTCTTGGGCCATCTCTTCAATATACCCCCTCTTGTCCCGACTCGCACTCCTCTTAACCTCTTTGTCTTTCTCTCTGTATGCTTTCTCCAGCTGCTCATGGATCCTGACTGATTTGGCATTCAGCAGTTTCATTTTCAGCTCTTTCCTCTCTTGGATCTTCTTCCACATGTCTGCTGTTAACCACTCTTTGTTCTTCTTCTTTTTGGGGCCTAGGGTTTTCTTGGCTGTCTCCACGTACATATCTTTAATGGTGTTCCATCTCTTCTCCATGGCCTCGGGTGTCTCTGTTCCCTCTTCATCTTGGTCTAATAGACTTGCTAGGCCCCTGAAGTGGTTCCTCAGCTCCATCACGAACTCTCTCTTAACGTCTGGAATCCTCAATTTGGCAGTGTCCAGTATCTGCCTGGTTAGTCTTTGTCTGGGTGTTTGGTGGAGCTTCAGGCCAATTGTTGCTACTACTAAGTAGTGGTCACTGTTGGCGTCCGCTCCTCTGTAGACACGCACATCTCGCAAGGATCGTCTCCACTTGTTGTTTATCACCCGTGGTCAATCTGGTTCACAGTGTATCCATCTGGTGACTTCCAAGTGAGCTTGTGTACGTCCTTGTGCAGGAAGATGGTGCCCCCTATCACACAGTTGTTGTTGAGACAAAGGTCCACCAGATGTTGTCCATTGTCATTGATCACGCCACACCCTTGTTTTCCCATGGCTCTTTCTCTGATGGTGTTATCCTGTCTGACTTTGATATTCATATCCCCTAGGATCACCAGCATGTCATGTTGAGGGACTTTGGCTACTGCTTGTTGGAGTTGCTCATAGTAGTCATCTTTGTCCTCATCATCTGCCTTGTTGGTTGGTGCGTAGCACTGTATGACTGTGAGCCTGCAGTACTTCGAGTCAAAGCGAGCTTTGATGAGTCTGCTGCTGATACCATTCAATTAGTGCTCTCGTCCTCATTCTGTTGATCATGATTGCCACTCCACCGGCGTGCACGTCCTTTTCTCCTGAAAACAAGATGGCTGTGCCCCGGGAGACTATCCGTCCAGATCCAGTCCATCTACATTCACTAATGCCAAGAATGTCCAGATTGTACTTTTCCATTTCAGTGATGACTTCGGCTGACTTCAATGTTTCATACATGGTTTGGACATTCCATGTCCCTACTCAGATTTTCTGCTTGGGCCTTCGGAAACTCTCCATCGCTCTCCTGACTTCCCTGGCTGGGCTTTCATCAGACAAGGTCATCCTGCCGGTTAGGCCTGAGTTTCCGTCCAGGTCCCTGCTGGGTGTACTAGTTCTCATTGTAGTTTCTGTAACAATTGTTGTTTTTATGGGGTGGGGGTGTTGGCCCCATGCCCAACCCAGAGGACCAGGGCACTAGTTTCGTCTGGCCTCTCACCCTCGACCTGTCCGGCTTGGTTGAACCTTCCAGGAGCCGAGGCCCCCGCCGGCTTAGCTCTCAGGGTCCTAGGGGCATGCAAGCCTATCCACCACAACAAGGTACAGCACCACGGATAATAATAATAATAATAATAATAATAATAATAATAATAATAATAAGTTCAACTTATATAGTGCGTTTCTCACACCCAAGGTCACTTTACAATTACAAAAAAAAAAAAAATTCCACCAAAAACAGTCAGGATGAAATTCCAATAGTATAGCTACCCACAGTCCCACCAAAAGGCACACAAAGGTAAGTCCCACACTGTCTGCACAGCCGCCACAATGCCACCGGGCACCATTGCTCAGAACACCGCACCAAGCACAGAAGCACTGCCGCATAGAGCGCTAGACAACCCTGATGTTAAAAGAGCAACGAGCTCACTGCAGTCCAGAATGAGGAGCACAGACATCACCCATGGTGGACCAAGGCCTGAAGAAAACGGACGCCCAAAACTGGGTCCAGAGCTACACCACAACTAGTGGACAAAACATCCAAACAAACAAAAAAAAAACATTCAAAGAACATTCAAACAAAGAACAAATATCCAACTATTCAAACACAAAAAGAAAAACAATGGGGGGAGGGAAAGAAAAATAAAAAGCTCCATTGAGAAGCAGCAGCCAAAATGTGCACAGCGTACTCTTAACCGGAAACGGAGTTCATTAAAAAACAAAACAAAAAAAACCTTGGTAGAGGTTCGTAATGAGGTTAAGAGTGAAACATGTACAGTGTCTTGCAAAAGTATTCATCCCCCTTGGTGTCTGTCCTGTTTTGTTGCATTACAAGATGGAATTAAAATGGATTTTTGGAGGGTTAGTGTCACTCCTGTGCGCTGTGGCGCGTGCACCTAAAGGCGCGCCCCAGGCTGCGCGTGCATCGAGCGGACTCCAGCACATGTGCTGTTGATGCCGTGCACCTGAACTTAATTAAGGAGCTATATGTGCACCTATTTAAGGACTGTGCTGAAGCACGATCAGTGTGAAGTATTACGCTACATCAGTACACATTACCAAGCCTTACTACCCGTGTTTCTGATTTCCTGGTTTCCTGATTCCTGTACGTGTTCCTCTAGTGGCATAACTTGAAGATTGCTGTACACCAACACAACCCATCTAACTTGAAGGAATTGGAGCAGTTTTGCCTTGAGGAACGGGCAAAAATCCCAGTGGCTAGATGTGCTAAGCTAATAGACACATTCCCCAAGAGACTTGCAGTTGTAATTGCAACAAAAAGTGCAAAGTACTGACTTTGGGGGGTGAATACCTATGCACACTCCAGATTTCTGTTTTTTCATCTTAATTATTGTTTGTGTCACAATAAAACAACAATTTGCACCTTTAAAGTGGTAGGCATATTGTGTAAATCAAATGGTGCTAACCCTCCAAAAATCCATTTTAATTCCAGCTTGTAATGCAACAATACAGGACAAACACCAAGGGGGATGAATACTTTTGCACGACACTGTACTATATACAGTACAGCACAAAAGTCTGAGAAAAATACTACACTGTGCAGTAAACAATAATGAACTAAACAAAGTCAATATTTGGTGTGATGACCCGTTATGTTTTTTGTTTCTAAAACAGTAGTCTCAGGTACAATTAGTGCAGTTTTATAAGGAAATTAGCTGCAAGTTTTACTGCACATCTTGTAGAACCAACCACAGTTTTTCTGGAAACTTAGACTGTTTCACTTGCTTCTTATTTTTGCAGCAAAACCCAGTAGCCTTCATTATGTTTTTCGTCTGAAAAGTGTCTCTTACATACAGTAATATCCTGCTTTCTTTACTGACATACAAACATTTTTCTGTAACTTTTTTTTTTTAAAGTAATGTTTGGAAAATATTTTGCATTAACTCAATAATGCGGAATTCATAAACTAAATCTCTATAACAAAATATGTACCAAAAATAGGATGCCTAAGACTTTTGCACAGTACTATATGTTTACAATCAATATAAAGAGTGAAACCTGATGTTTCCCTTATTTTCATCACCCAGGCTGGTGCAAGTGACCTTTTTCACCACATCTTCTGCCACATTGACCTCAGACCTGCTGTCAAACTTCCGAGGTCTTAAAGGGTACCAGTACAGCATGTAAACATGATCAATATCAATAGTACAAGCCCTAATTATAATAATGCACACAAGTGCAGCCACCTGATTAGCCATCATAAACTTAAAAGTCCAAAAGCATGCCAAGTTGTATTGCACATGGGCAACCAATATGGCGTCCAGGATGTGATGTAAATTCGTTGATAGCCAGGTACCAGAAGTTAAATGTAGCCGATGTAAACACACTTGTTAGCCTGGATTTCATCAGTTGAAAAAGAGTTATTTTCAAGTTAGTATGGACAGTGGAAAAAAACAGATATCTGTAAGAACCTCGGAAAAAGGACTATCTGCATCTCATAAATGATTCAAGCAGCAAATAATCAGATGACTCTAATGATGAACTCAGTGGTGCTTTGCAAGCATAAAGACGAGAAGACAGGTTAAAGGGTCAGGGAGCTATCTGGTGCTCATGTGGAAAGTGTGCCTATCGTGGTGTGTACCACAATAGCATGTACTGATGTGAGAGGGACAGCACCAAATGGAGAACTTGCAAATTGGTAAGCAGCCTATTGTATAGAAGCTCAGTGTACGTGTGTGCATTTATGTATGTGTGTGTCCATACTAGCTATAAAGCCTATTTATTTATCCATCCATCCATCCATCCATCCATCCATCCATCATCTGTAGCTGCTTATCCTGTTCTACAGGGTCGCAGGCAAGCTGGAGCCTATCCCAGCTGACAATGGACGAGAGGCGGGGTACACCCTGGACAAGTCGCCAGGTCATCGCAGGGCTGACACATAGAGACACACTACCATTCACACTCACATCCTATTTATTGTGTGTGTGTGTGTGTGTGTGTGTGTGTGTGTGTGTGTGTGTGTGTGTGTGTGTGTGAGAATACAGGTATAAACATGCAATGTGCCACAATAATGTCTCATCTCATCTCATTATCTGTAGGCGCTTTATCCTGTTCTACAGGGTCGCAGGCAAGCTGGAGCCTATCCCAGCTGACTACGGGCGAAAGGTGGGGTACACCCTGGACAAGTCGCCAGGTCATCACAGGGCTGACACATAGACACAGACAACCATTCACACTCACATTCACACCTACAGTCAATTTAGAGTCACCAGTTAACCTAACCTGCATGTCTTTGGACTGTAGGGGAAACCGGAGCACCCGGAGGAAACCCACATGGACACGGGGAGAACATGCAAACTCCACACAGAAAGACCCTCACTGGCCATGGGGCTCGAACCCAGACCTTCTTGCTGTGAGGCGACAGCGCTAACCACTACACCACCGTGCCGCCCCCCACAATAATGTATAAGGTCTAAATATAGGCGAGTGACAGCTTGAAGCCAAGTGCGATTTTATAACGGAGCGGAGCAAAGCGCAGTGCACCAGACAATGAAATCTGTATCTTTATTTACATAAGATAGATGGGTTTTTATCGAGCCCCTATTTTTAATTTGTGTTTTAAAAATAATGTGGGATTATTTTCGAACACATTTTACATTCATCAGGAGCTCCACTTTTAGGCAGTGCCAAAATATATACATTAGCTGTGAATGTCTATCCTATTCTAGCTAATCAGCTTGCATGGCTTGAATCCCTTTTCCGTGGATAGTGTTGGAATATTGTTGGCATAGCATCAGGTTTGTGTCTAATGCGACCGGTGTAGCCCAAGAACCCGGCCTGTGGATTCCTTTCAAGGCAATCTGGCTTAAAATGGTCCTCACAAAGAACAGAATTTCTACCAAAGGAGAGGGTTTCTAAAGTGTGACTTGTTCCCAAGTTGTGTAGCCACTGTTTAGCAAGTTGTTTATGTTGCTCGGTTGTCAGCAATGGAACACAGAAAAAAACAGACCCTCCAGGATTTCGCGATGTTGCGATTTGCAACTTCAACATAAATTCAACCAATCCGCGCAAATTCAGGGCGGTGTTGCAATTATATCCAATCACCGCAACTTTCCAGCAAATTTGACCAATCGTTGGCGTCGTCTTGAGGTGACGTCGACAAACTACCTTCCGCCTTACTTCCATGTTTCCGTTCAAGAGAAGCAGCATGTGCGCAGTGTTGCCAGATTGGGTGTTTTCCCTCCCAATTGGGCGGTTTCAAGTGCATTTTGGCGGGTTTTGAACATATTTTGGGCTGGAAAACGTCAGCAGTATCTGGCAACACTGCATGTGCGAGTCAGTGTTTATATAGGCTTAAATTCTGTTACTGAAAGTGTGTTGTATTTACAGTGAAGGACTGTGTGCACTTTACATTATTTTTTTACTTAATACAAGAAATTAATGGATGCCAACATTTTTGCCAAAATGGTATTTTATTTTCCATTGTTTAGGCAGCTTCAGCATCATACTGTGAGATTCTGTTCAAATAGTTTTTTTTTCTTCTATGAAGCCTGAGCCATTTATTTTATTAGTTTATAATTATTGTTTAATTTAGTCTTCAGGAGAGACTGCCTGCACACAGTACTAGTATTAATAGTTTTTTTTTTCTTACATGAAAGCTGAGGCATTTATATTTTAAGGTAACTTCATGTTGTGCTGTGAGGTTCTATGCACTTTAACTTTTGAACCAACAGGTGCATTTGGATAAGTAAAGCCTATTTTTCTGCATTTCTGTAGTCCTGGTAATCTTTTATATTGGTAAAGTTGTTTATAGGACCATTTCTCAGTGTCTTTGTTTTTTAATCAATAGTTTTTCAGTAATAACTTAATATTTAACATATCACTCAATTTTAATCACAAAAAGAGAAAATCGCAACAATTTCTCACAACTTTCACTTCCTCCCGCAATGTAATCGCAACAAAAACCTAAAAAACACCGCAACTTTCATCACAATTTTTTGGAAAACCCCCCGCAACATCAGACATTTTAGCCCGCAACAATCACAAAAAAGGCCCAAGAAATCCTGGGGGGACTCAAAAATACTTTCCCTCATTATCACATTTATTATTTTTACAAACATAGGATTTGCACTCTGCTGTTTTTCAACAATGTTTTGTCTATCTAGCTACATTGTGGTGTCAGGAGCAGCAAGCCAATCAAGATACAGGTAACCCATCAACGATTCTACCTCATGCTGACCTTTGACACCACCCACAAAATGGCAATATGGCTGTGCCCTTGAGTGGAGCTTAAGTGAATGGGAATACAAAAGAATTTTAAAGCTCTGCTTTATGCTACACAGTGTGACAATACAAGGTAGTCAAAATGCATTTATGCAAAATCTGTAATATTTCTAGCCTATGTTGATTTTTCGCTGTGGGTACCCTTTAGCAGTTTGCTTAGACATATCAGACAGTTCCTTGACATTCTAAAATTTTCTTACCGTTTAAAAAAAATTAAATACCTAATGCGGCAAGCAGCACCATAATATGCTCTGCCATCCTGGAATTATGGAGATCACTTGATAACTGTACATTGCATTTTCAAAAGGTTACTGTATGTTTTCTGTTAAAGGGACAGAAAGATAAACTCATAAGATCTTGGTGAGCATTTAGATGTGAGTGTTATTCACTTGGCTGTGTCCGACAAGGTGTGGAAATTAGCACGATCTCTTACATCGATTACAGAAGCTTTAATTTATGTAAGTTCGGAGAAACAAATGCTTTAAAACCCACTGAGTGCTAAAAGAAAATCATTTCCATGTGGCATTCTGCCTGGTGTATGCATTTCACCATATGTCCACTGTCATGTAATTGGAATTTAGTGATGCTTAATTATTAACATTACTTTCTTGTAGTATTTTCCCCATAGATTAATGACTACTACAAACAGACAGAGACAGGGAAACTGTATTCACAGATTTCCTTGGATTTCCATCAGTGATTTAGAAGCCTTTCTAAAACCTGCAACAGACATGCACTTTAATTAAAAGTGCCCCCACCACCACACTCCACCCTCACACACACGGCTCTGCATTCTCATTCTAAATAAATTTTCACACGGCCATAAACCCTGTGCATTGGGATTATCCTTTCGAACCCAACCCTGATCTATTTCTTCATTCACTTATTCCATCTCTTTCTGTGTTCCCAATTTCTTATCACCCTTCCTTTCTCAGCTCAGTCTCTGTCTCTCTCCTCTGAGCAAATCCTCACCAGTCGCTGCATGACATGACATGATAACGCTTATATTTCCAAAACACTTCGTCAGGCATAGTGTCCTTTTATTGAACCACCTAAGTGTGTGTGCATGTGTTTGTTTGTGTGAGAGATTTGGCAATGAGATTGATGGCTAGGACACATGGTTTGGCAGACATTCGGACCCAAGGAGAGTGAGAGGCGTTTCAAACCACTCACCCAGGTCTCCCTAAGCTGCCTCTTCAGCACTTGCCTTCCCAACACACACATGCATGCATGCACATCTGCAGGTGCACAACTTTAATATTGGCCCATGTGTCCAAATTTCTACTTTGTCCATGTGTCCATGCATGTGTGTGTGTGTGTGTGTGTGTGTGTGTGTGTGTGTGTGTGTGTGTGTGTGTGTGTGTGTCTGTCTGTCTGTCTGCCTGCCTGCCTGCCTGCCTGCACACACATATGTGGGTAAGAGTAGGCATTTTTAAAATGCATCAGAGAAACAAACTGCAATAGCAGGGCTTTTGTTGGAGGAACCCTTGGGGCAGTAGACTCACATGAGTCAGCAGTCAGTCAGATTTACAGCACATTGATTAAATTAACATTCGTTCCGAGACCTGAATATCAACCCATCTGGCTGGTCCAACACTCCCACCCACCACACACACACTTTCTCTCTTTCTCCATTTCAGCTGCCATCACACTAAGTGTTGCCAAGCCGTCTGCACTGCACCCGCCCCATCCTTAGGACTGCCAAATTCCGATAGATAGATAGATAGATAGATAGATAGATAGATAGATAGATAGATAGATAGATAGATAGATAGATAGAGTTGTGGTCAGAAGTTTACATACAGTGACATGAATGTCATCTTGGATATGAATGTCATGGCAATAGTTGGGCTTTCAGTAATTTCTTTGAACTGTTCTTTTTCTGTGGCAGAATGATTGTACAGCATACATCTTTAATAAAAAAAAAAAACCACTAGAATTTGGTGCACAAGTTTTAATTTTCTTTGGGTTTTCTGAAATCAACACAGGGTCAAAATTATACATACAGGATCAAAAATGTACATATGCTCACTTAGATTATTAATTCAGAGGTGCTGAAACGTCCAAAATGTCTTTTATCTTGCCAAGGCCCAGGTCTCTTAACTTCCTGTTAGTGATCATGATTGACTACAGCTGGTAGCTTCACTGTGCCTTCATAAAAAGTGTTTGTTTACAGCACTCATTGGATTGACCAACACACAATACAATGGGAAAGTCCAAGGAGCTCAGTGCAGATCTGAGAAAGAAGATCGCAGATATACACAACTCCAGAATGTCTCTTGGAGCCATTTCTAAACAACTGCAAATTCCATGATCAGCTCAAACAATTGTATGCAAGTAATTGTGAGGTGTAGTCACTTTGCCAAGCCACTTGGCTTCAAGAGAACCAAAACTGTAACCCTCAGCAGAAAGGAAATTAGTTTGAATGGGCAGGAACAGCCTGGGAACCACCATGGCACAGCCTTGCCATGAACTGGAAGCTGATGGATCACTGTCTGCAGTTCAGATCACCATGGACTAAGAGGCTGGTATCCAAGAAATAACCCCCTGCTCCAAAATTGACACCTTCAAGCTTAACTAAAGTTTGAAGCTGACCACACAGACAAAGAAAAAGCCTTCTGGAAGATAGCTGTATGGTCAGATAAGACAAAGATTGAGTTGTTTGGCCACAATGACCATCATGTACAGAGGGACACTGTACTGTACTAACTGGTGGTGGTGGTAGGATCATCATGCTCTGGGGCGGATTTGCTGCCAGTGGAACTGGTTCATTGCACAAAGTGGATGGAATAATGAAAGAGGACTACCTCAGAATTCTTCAACATAAACCATCACAAACTTGAACACGACTTGGGAGTTACAACAGAACAATAAACCCAAACATGCATCAGAGCTGGTTGTGGAGGATAAAGCAAGCTAACATTAAGCTTTAAACAAGTCCTGACTTCACCATTATTGAAAATATATGGACCGTGTTTATAAGTCGAGTCCATGCCAAGAAAAAAAAAACAAATTTAATTGAACTCTACTAATTCTACCATGAAGATTCGTGAAATATCCAACCAGAATTCTGCCAGAAGCTTGTTCATGGTAAACAAAAATGTTTGGTCAAGGTGAATCTTGTGAAGAGACATTTTACCCAAATATTAGGTGTGCTGTATGTATATTTTTGACCCTGTGGTGATTTCAGAAAACCCAAAGAAAATTAAAACTTGTGCACCAAATTCTAGTGTTTTTTTTTTATTAAAGATGTATGCTGTACAATCATTCTGCCACAGAAAAAGAACAGTTCAAAGAAATGACTGAAAGTCCAAATATTGCCATGACATTCATATCCAAGATGACATTCATGTCACTGTATGTAAACTTCTGACAAAAACTGTAGATAGATAGATAGATAGATAGATAGATAGATAGATAGATAGATAGATAGATAGATAGATAGATAGATAGATAGATAGATAGATAGATAGATAGAGGGAAGTTGGTTATTAATTGGCAACCCTGGACACTGTCGTGGTAAATATTGCCAGCTGTACAAATACAAGCAAACGATTACAAAACAACCTCAAGTATTTCGTTGCAAATAATATAACACTGCTGTATTTTCATTGTCTCTGTTCAAATATTTGAGTGATATTTGTTAATTTTATCTCACTATATGTTGTTTGAATTCAGTGTGGTCTGTAGGTGCTAAAGAAAGCAACTGGACTTGCTTGAAATCCTTGGCAATGTTTCACCTCTCATCCAAATGACTTATTCAGTTCTGTCTGACTAGTGGGGAGTTCCAGGTATTTATCCTCTAATGGACCAAAAGCAACCGTAAGGAGAGTCATTGAGGTCACCTGGGTCACTGAGTCATCTTGTAGGTGTAGGTCACTGGGCGCTGGGTGTGAACGGTTTTAGCGGCCTAGAGAGTCGTTAGGGAGATCTGTGGGTCAATGACTCACTCTGCCATCATGTGAGTCACTGAAGTCAGCTGAGTTTTGGTGTGGATGTGTATTCAGCTTTCTGGGAAGTGTGCCAAGGACTGCATTGTAGGTGGCTGATACAGTAAGTGGTGTCTCAGACCACCTCCTCTGTTCAGTAATGGTCATTCCAGGTTGATGAAGATGGCTTCTTTTACTCTTCTTTCAAACCACCAGTCTTCTCTGGCTAAGGCTACATCCACACGACAACGAGATTTTTTTTTAGCGGGTAAAAAAAATATCGCGTCCACATGGGTAACGGATCAGTAAAATATCAGGTACATATGGCAATGCAACACTTGCTGAAAACAATGCAATACACATGCCACACCTCTATGTGCGCTGTAAAACAGTCCCATCGGAGACACCAGAACAATAGAAGAAGTAAGACGCATGCGCATAAACCCCTTCTTCTACCCGGCGTGAATGAGTGAGTGCTGCTTGTTCTAGTCATGTGGTTGTGACGTCATCATAAACAAATCCGTTCTACTCATCCAGATGACTTCGCAACGGCTCCATTGCCAGATTTTTCCACTCTGGAAACCGTTCTCAAAAAATATCGTTTTGAAGCACCCAAAACGCCGGTGCCGTGTGGACGCCAGGCCGAAACGATAAAAAATTTTATCGGATTCACCTGAATCCGTTGCCGTGTGGACAGGGCCTTAAATGCATACATCACAGTCCTGAAACACGTGTCCTTTGTTATTGAGATGAAGATAGACTGCAAAGTCCTGGCCTGAGGAACTGTTTCTCCTGTGTTGAGCCATGCGCTTATGAAGCGGTTGTTTCAGTTTCCCCAATGTACAGGTCCGTGCATTCCTCACTGCATTGAATTGTGTACACTACATTGTCTTGTTTGTGTCTGGGTATCCTATCCTTAGGGTGGACCAATTTGATGGCATGATGGCAGAGAGAATCATTGACCCACAACTCACCCCTAACGACTCTCTAGGCAGCTAACACCATTCACACCCTGCCCCCAGTGACCTACACCTACAGGATGACTCAACAACACAGGTGACCTCAACAACTCTCCTTAGGGTTGCTTTTGATCCACTAGAGGATAAAAACCTGGAACTCCCCATTAGTCAGACAGAACTGAAGAAGTCTTTCGGATGAGAGGTGAAACGTCTTCAAGAATTTCAAGCAAGTCCAGTTGCCTTCTTTAGCACCTACAGTTTACTTTGACCTAGATGACTGAGAACCTTCACAGATATAATTCAGTGTGGTGTCTTACTCCCCTCAGATACAGTGCACTACACAGAATAATCTATACTGTGAATAGTAAAAGTTAGTAACAAGGTTTTTGACAGAACACAAATACAGCACTCGTGTTAAAATGCTATGTTATGGCTGGCAACCTTACCCATCCTACTGCATATAGCAGGTGTAAAAGAAAATAAAAAGTATGAAATCAAAATAAAAAAGGCCTTAAGAAGACAGATGACACAACTGGATCTGTTTGGTAGGTCTGCACTAGAGAGCTTGTTGAAGCCAAAAGTGATCAAATATTGACTCAGCATGGCATAAAAGCCTGTATCTGTGAGTAAAAAAAAAAACTTAAGCCTGATCCAGACTTGCTTGACCTGCATCTTTTTTATGATGTGCACTAGGCCAATTAGATATTTTCTGCTCAATTAGTTGGTCCAGGGAAGCTGGATCAATTAGGCAGAGAAACAACATAGCGCTTTTTCCTTGTTGTCAGCTTCTCTCTGTCTCTCTCTCTCTGACACACACACACACACACAAAAAACCTTTCTTCCTCTCTCATGTGAAAAAGTAAACATGAGCCACCTTCAGAACTGTTCCTAAAGCTGTATTGATTTATGAATATTTAATCTATTAATGAACTCATTTCCCCACGATATCCCACTATGTTCTTTATTTGAATAGACTTTATTATGGGCGGCACGGTGGTGTAGTGGTTAGCACTGTCGCCTCACAGCAAGAAGGTCCGGGTTCGAGCCCCGTGGCCGGCGAAGGCCTTTCTGTGCAGAGTTTGCATGTTCTCCCCGTGTCCGCGTGGGTTTCCTCCGGGTGCTCCGGTTTCCCCCACAGTCCAAAGACATGCAGGTTAGGTTAACTGGTGACTCTAAGGCCAAGTTTACATTAGACCGTATCTGTCTAGTTTTCTTCGCGGATGCACTGTCCGTTTACATTAAACCGCCTGGAAACGCCGGGAAACGGGAATCCGCCAGGATCCACGTATTCAATCCAGATCGTGTCAGCTCCGGTGCTGTGTAAACATTGAGAATACGTGGATACACTGTGCTGAGCTCTAGCTGGCATCGTCATTGGACAACGTCACTGTGACATCCACCTTCCTGATTCGCTGGCGTTGGTCATATGACGCGACTGCTGAAAAACGGCGCGGACTTCCGCCTTGTATCACCTTTCATTAAAGAGTATAAAAGTATGAAAATACTACAGCGGCTCAGTCCCAAATCACAGCTTGTGCACTTCACTCGCGTGCTCTGTGAGCTGCGCAGGGCCGGAGTGCGCACCCTCCAGAGGGCACTCGCTGTTCAGGGCGGAGTGATTTGGAGTGCAGGATGCCTGCGGAGCCGAGCGTATCCGTGTATTGGTGTTGCTGTGTGCACGCAAATCGTGTATTGGTGTTGCTGTGTGCACACTAATCGTTTTAAAAACGTTAATCTGATGATCCGCTGATACGGTCTAATGTAAACATGGGCTAAATTGACCGTAGGTGTGAATGTGAGCGTGAATGGTTGTCTGTGTCTATGTGTCAGCCCTGTGATGACCTGGCGACTTGTCCAGGGTGTACCCCACCTTTTGCCCGTAGTCAGCTGGGATAGGCTCCAGCTTGCCTGCAACCCTGTAGAACAGGATAAAGCGGCTAGAGATAATGAGATGAGATGAGACTTTATTATTACTTGGATTTTTAAAAACGCATAAGACAAGAATATTACTGCGAAGAAGAAGCTGTGTTTGGCAAGTGGGTTAAATCAGGTTGACCTAAACAATCAGCGGAGGATATGATGAGAGACAGAATTATTATTCTGACTGAAAACACATTTGAATGACCAATCAAGTGAATTCAAGATTGCATTATATGAGCTGTAACAGAGCTGTAGAAGATGTAGTCCTAAGCCGGGATATGAACAATTCAATTATTAGGAAGATTAATGGACGCTATTCAGGTGTCAGAGTACTCAAAAAGAAACAAAGGTACTTTAGAGTTGTTGAAGTCGCACAGGGAGGAAATCTGTGTCTGGGGAAGCAAATCGAAAATGGGTGAGATGTGAGATGCAAAGTCGCCCAATTAAAAATGCAGGTAAAGGGGACTGAAAAAGAATAATGGAAAAGAGGATACAGAGAAAAGACTGTCTCTGAGAGGAAACCATTAACCCAATTTAGGAACTGCAGAATGACTGGAAGGTTTTGGAAAATGTTACAAATCAAATCCACACAGACCTCAGCTAATCCAGTATGGATTTGGGATCAGGGCTACAGACCCCCATGACCACCACATGGCCCTTAGCCAAGATTTACAGATAACACATTACAAAATGGGCAGGAAAAAAATCTTAAATTCAGAAGGAACCATCATCGTTCTTATATAATCTCAAATTTGCTTAATACTCCATTTTTCTTTGCTTGTCATAAAAAAAAAATCCTCTTCCCTGTTCCCAAATTCAAAACTTGATTCCAACCTCCTCCTCCTCACTCCCAGAATTACAATTAAATAATATTTGAACTGTTGTTTCATTCATATCACTGTGTGTACCCCGTGCAGGACTTTTAAAAGGATTACATTGTCATGACTGATTATTGTGATTTTCCTGATTCAGACCATTTTAATGCTGGATTTGCAAGTTTCTGCAAGCTGAGCGACTGTGTTTCTGCTGCATTCATGCTTTAATGCTGTAAACTGTCCACTGAATTGCTGTGGCAAAAAATAAGGTTGGAGCAACACACGTGTCAGAGAATGAGGCACTGCAGCAGTGCACCTCCCCCTGATGATGCCTATTGATTTTGATGTCTGTCGCAGATGAACCTCTCAGTATGAATCTTCACGGCCATCCAAGGTGCTGCTCAATGACCCCTAATGCTCACATAACAGTCTAGGGAAATGGATTTCAGATAAACATTATGGTTGTCAATAAAGAGGCTTCATCTATGCATTTTGTTTTGTTTCTCATCCTGGGCCGTTTGTGCTGCCAGCTTTGGTCCAGACATGACCATTGACTGATGGGGGTGTTTGTTTATTAAAGGCTTATTTTTGTCTCGATGTCCAACCCTGTTTGCCCTGGGAAGAGGGGCTCAGCTGTGGAGGACCAGGCATGAGTGGTGTGAATTTTGACACATGGGGAGACAGCTGCCAAAGGGACATATGTCGAGCACTTTCTGAAGAGTGCTCTGATGACACGCAAAGGCTTAGCTAAGCCCAGAGTATGTACTGTCACATCTCAGGGCCACCAGGCCAAAGCATGTGCTCCCAAAATGACCCCACTCACCACTGCTGCCACTGTTGTCACATTAGAACCACAGAGATAACCATGACAATGTCATGGCCTCTGTCTGGTGGAGCCACAGCCTACCACCCAAACAGGCCTGCAAAGTTCTGCCAGTTAATAACCAGTGACCAAAAAAAACTTTCTGTATTGACTTTTCCTCTCATTCATATCTATCTTTTTTAAACACCCATCCTTTCTGCTAAGCATCAGCTCCCATACCAGCATTAAATCTACTGTACTAATCAGGACTCTGCACATAGGCTTGCATTACTGCTGGCATTCTGGACCAGATCTATTGGGCATTCTGTGCACCTGAACAAATCCCTCACATAATCTATCGCACCAGACATTTTCAGGGGGAATTTCTTTATAGTGGAAGAGTCTCGTCCATCATGCTGCAGCTGATAAGCAAAGTGGGTGTTACCAGGCCAACACTCACCAGAGCCAAGCAAGACAGAGCCTGAATCTCCATCGATCCCCTTGGCTCCACATATTTATTTATTTTTTCCATTCAACAAAGAAGACTTCTCTCCATCTCATGCAACCAGACACTTTTTCCTTAAGGAAGCCATGCCTAGAATAGATATACATATGCAAATGTTTTTGCTTAGTATTCACGTGCCATAATGATGCAGTGACTATCAATCAAAGCTTCAGACAGGGCAAAAGTGGTTGAAATGCTTCATTATAGGGGGAATGGGGGCTTTACATACATCGCTCATGTTTTCATGGCAGGTAAAATACCATGACCAGCACAACCACTCTGTCAATCACAATAGCATGCTCGTCCATGCATCTATTAGTACACTTCGATGCACACGATTTGTTCCGTGAGATTAGTCTCTATTTCTCATCTCTTCCATTCTTGACCTGATTCCACTCCATTCCTCTTCTCTCAACAATCTCATCCTACCCTGGGTTTGTGATTCATCCCAGACCAGATGCACTGTAATTTGATTACTGCCATAACAACGTCCAGGACTGCGTCAGCTCTGCCCAATGTCAACAGTCCAATGCGCTTCTCTGGTTATTGCCTGCGAGGCCCTCCTTCCTGACCCAGGGTGTAATGCAATTAAAAGGCCCAGATTATGGTGAATAAAGAATCTGATTCAATTAGGAGAGAGTTGATGGAGGCCAATGCTCTTCAGAAAGCCTGCACTCTGCCTCTTGTCACCTCTTTAGAGATTGAGGTCAGAGAGGATGAGCAACAAAGACAGAGGTGCAAAAAAATCCATCATGAGTAATATCTGTTTTAATCATTTCATCAAAGACCTAGCTTGAAAACTAGCTTCTGTGATTAGTTTTGTCAAAGCAGGAGAGTATTGCAGAATATACACACTAGGTATACAGTATATTAGCTAAAAAAGCTACAGAATTGAGAGCAAAGGTTGAAAGGTCAAGGGTAATCAAGGTCACTGGGTGCTCCACAGAGTTGTAAAGGACAGCTTATCGATGGGGTTCAGACCCACATTAATCTGAATAGCTCAAGAGTTTCCTTTGTGGTAGAGCATGTCTTTGAAAGAGCTCTTGGATTTGGACATCTGAATGTATAGAGATTTCAGTTACTCTGTCAGCACAGCCAGGGAAATCTATTGTTCACTCCCTTGGCTGCCATTTTCTGCATCTCACATGTGAAGGAGGGATGAAATAAGATGCTGGTAGATGGAAAAAAGAAAATCCATTTACTTGAAGTGGCCTGGAGGCAGAACTCCACGGATGCTCTATGGCTATCTGGGAAAAAAAAAATCTCTTGTATAGAGAGCCGATGATCATGCAACTGAGTGTTGACCTCAGCATGGTCCAGTTTACACACACACACCATGTTGCTGCATCCACTCTTAAAGAACCTCCCAGCTTCTAAATTTTGCTTCATTTTCCCCCTTTTCATATTACTGAAATTTGGTTGCTATATCCCATCAGTCATTTTAGTCACCCAGGAAGAAGGTACTTTCCCACCCCCTCCCTCTAAACCACTTTACCTCTCCAGGGTGGTACTGCTGTAATGGCATTTTCACAGTGTGGTCTTGCGCTACAGTAGTGTGACCTGAGGGGAAGCAGAGCACCCTGATCCCTTTATGGAACAGAGGGAGGGAAGCTAGTGTGGAGGCCATGCCAATTCAGCTGCTTCACTATTATCAGCCCCTGCTGCTGAGGTGGAAAAGCTTTTCTCATCTCTGTCCACCCAGGGGAATGACTTCTATGGCTGAACTCGAAGACTCAACTGACATTTGTTTCCTCACCATCTGTATACAATGATCTCTCTCTCTCTCTGCTCTCATTTTTCCTCCTTACTGGGCCACCACATCACAATCAAGCCAGCAGGAGCCACCGCTGAATCAGAGCTTACTGACTTTGCCACCCCACTCACCCCTCCCTTTCTCTTTCGTTCTGTCTCTCTTGGGGGAATAAGGCTCGGAGGTGGAGAAGCTTATGCTGGCAGGCTGACCAAATAAGATAAGGAAGTCAAAGCACATGCTCATCAACAGTCAGAGCCTATCAAATATTCATGGGCCTTGACAGAACCTACTGTAAAATGGCCAATTTGCCTGGTTGTGGCTGGTGCACTAAAATTGGAGGATGGGCTCCAGCCTGCTGAATGTCCACAGGAGAGGGTGGAGGGAGGAGGGAGCGGGCAGCCTCAGGACCAGGCGAGTATTATCCTCCAATTTTCCTGTGGGTGACTGTGTTCTATGTGACTGGTATGGACAGAGACCATGTGTGTGTGCTTAGTGGGAGGGGGAGTATGGAGCTCTTTGTCCAAGCATTGAGAGGACGAGGATGAGGTGATTGCAGAGAGAGAGAGAGAGAGAGAGAGAGAGAGACGGAGGGTTGAGGGGAGTGTGACAGAGGGTACAGGAGAAGGATTAGGACAGGGAATGGTCAGTGACAGAAGGCTTTAACAGCATACTGATTTTCCAGGCAGGACTTAAAGCCAAAGCCTTGTGACACACAAAAGCACGGGGTTTGTGATAAAACCCTATCAGGACCACCATGCTCGATTACAACAAAAAATAGGAAGGCTTCTTATGTAATATGATTTACAACATGGTTAAAATGCTTTTTAAAAAATGCGATTTTTAATACTCATATTTACATACTTTCTAAACCAAACTAAATCATACAGAATATGGAGGAAATTGAGTCATAGTGAGCCATAAATCATCCTTAGCTTAGAAATTTTTGAATAGTACAGTCATAGAGGCTGAGAGTTGTCTGAATAAGTGCACCACTATCAAGGCAACTGTATGCTTGAAACAACAAAGAACTAAATTATAAATGAACCACCACCATTTATAATTTAATCATGAGTAAACTAAAAAAAAGAATTTGTGTCTTTCTAAGACTCTCTGCTCTACCAGGAACGCAGAAGGGTTTTAAGACACTGTGACCCAAGGCCATCAAACAGACAGCATATAAATAAAAAACAGCAACAATGGTCATGAAAACGGTGTGTGATACACTGTAGATGGACCAGTTGCAGACAAAGATGATCCATACCTTGCCCAAGCATGTTTTACCCCAAAATTTGGGTCATTTGACTAGTGTGATAGTTGTGTACTATGCTGGGGTGTGGTTCACATGGACCACTTGGAAAAGGTGTGCTTAGGCACTGGGCTTGTGCACAGTGTGATCACTAACCACACCAAAACATGGAACACGAACACTATGACATCAAAATCAGTTGATGGAAACAAACATCAATAAGTGTTGCCAGGCAAAACAAACCTCGCCTGGTAGCACTTAGGATGAATATGAAGGAAGATATCATCCATCCATCCATTATCTGTAGCCGCTTATCCTGTTCTACAGTGTCGCAGGCGAGCTGGAACCTATCCCAGCTGGCTATGGGCGAAAGGCGGGGTACACCCTGGACAAGTCGCCAGGTCATCACAGGGCTGACACATAGACACAGACAACCATTCACACTCACATTCACACCTACGGTCAATTTAGAGTCACCAGTTAACCTAACCTGCATGTCTTTGGACTGTGGGGGAAACCGGAGCACCCGGTCACCTTTTTGGTGACCTTGACCTTGTGTGTGAACATACTTGGCCAATAAACCTGGTTCTGATTCTGATTCTTATTCGCACACCATACTGCTCTCAGCCAATCAGAACACACCGTACTGCTCTCAGCCAATCAAAACACATCTGAATGAATATGAAGGAAGATATCACGAAAAAACAATTTTGACCTTTTTGGTGACCTTGACCTTGACCGGTTGACCCTCAAAATATTGGCAGTTCTATTTGAGACCAATTTGCATCTATCTTAAAAGTTTCATGAAGATTGGTCCAGCCGTATTCCTGTAATATCGTTATCAAAAAAACAAAGAAACAAACCCCACCGAAAACAATACCTTGCCCCCTGGTGGACTCCGTCCCAGGCGAGGTAACAAAGGAAGCTGACAAAAAGGAATTTAAAGGTGGTGAAGGTATCTCTTTTCCAGGGCTTTGAACCGGTTCAAGGAACGAAAACGAAAACCGGGAACTCTTTCCATTTCACATGGAACAGAAACGAAACCAGAAACTTTATTATTTTTTATGTTCCGGAACAGAAACGCTTATTAAAAATAATGGTAACCGGTTAATACCGGTTTTTATTTCATTCCTCAAAGTTTCCGTAGCCTACAAATAAAGTCATTCTTCTCCTGCGCAAGTTTCTATGACCCGCTGGGGTTCACTTCCTGTGTGACGTTCGCTGACTGAATGGAGAGAGTGGGAGGGTGGACTACTATCACGTCTCCACATCTTAAATAAGAAGTAAATATTGCAGTCTATCGTTATTCAAAAACGTCAATTTCAAACACAATATCAATATATTTGTCCACGTTAATGAGAGGCTCGCGAACATTAAATGACGTTAACCTCTGTTAGCCTATCAATGCATAGGGCCTGACTAGCCTTTGGTAACACACTAAACGAATTATCTTTCATTTTTGGCACTTTTTCTGTTTGTGTAGATGGGAAGACATACTGAGAATCCAAATCGCCAACATTTGAAATAATAATTGTTTTGAATTATTTCTTGTCTTATTTAATGAATGTTGTAATAGAATTAGCCTACATTTGGCTTAAGCTGGATGAGACAGAGACATAATTTTATAGCCATTTGTTAAACAGCTGACAGGGAACGTAATTAACCGTTCCGGGAACAAAATTTTTTTGTTCTAACCGGTTCGGGGACGTCTATTTCATGGTGGAACCCAAAACCGGAAACGTTAAAATTCTGTTTCTGTTCGGAACGAACCAATAGGAAAAAAATTCTGGTTCAAAGCCCTGCTCTTTTCTCTATTTGATCATTGTGAATTGTAGTAAATCTGCAAATTCCTCCTTCAGTGTCTGCTGCTTCTGTAAAAATCTTCTTACTCTTACAGCATGATGTACTGAAAATCGACAACTTCATAACTGATAAACCTGTGCAGCATTTGAGAGGACCGTGTATCACTGCATCCAAAACAACAACTTAAAATAATCCACAATATAAAAAGAGTCATGAAAGAAAAAACATTCATTATAGGATGCTAGAGCACTTTTCTTCAACATAAAAAGTCACATAGTGATGATGTAAGTGTATTCCGGCACGGAATGATCAACGCAGAGCGAGCGCAGGCCAATGGGGGAGTGGGGAGGGGAGACAATCACTCTCGGGCACGGTTTCAGGCAACCGTGCCTAGTGTGAGTACACCCACAAAGATGTACAGCATTTTGCTTTGAAATATCTTTATCATTTGACTACATAGCAGCTTAAGCAAGTCTTGAGCTGCAGAGTCTCTGCTGTCACTAAAGTAGGCCCAGGAGTCTATTGCTGCAATATGTACTGCATTACCAAATGCTGAATTCTGGTCTTTGGGTTACTTTGCTCTGCTGGGTAAGAGGAGAGGTGGGGCTGCAGGAGAGAGGATTTAAGTTAATACGTTCACAGGCAGAAGCAATCCAACAAAGTGTTCATAAAATAAGTGCCCATAAAATACCCTCCTGTCAGGTTAGAACAGCTTGTCACTACCAAAAACTGAAGCTGCACTGGCTGGGGCAGTAAGGGCAAAGTGTGGTCAGCATACACACACCGAAGCTCTGTGTGTGTGTGTGTGTGGGGGGGGGGGGGGGGGGGGTGGTAGTGCTCTAGTAGGGGCAACCATAGACACAGTGGAGGCTGGGAAAAATTAGGTCACTCTGATGGAGAGAATAATTGGCAATACCAGAGGAGACATCACACTGTCGCACAAGTGGCGACTCTGCAGGAGATCAGCAGAAGGGGAACTCCAGAGACTAAATGACACGCACATGCAGACAGAGAGGTGCTGAATTCTCCCCTGGGTCATACAACACACACATACAGAGAAAGAGAGAGATACAGAGTGAAATGAGAATGGAAAAAAGGGGCAAAATAATGACACCGCAGGGGAGCAATGAGCTAGCCGGAAAAAGAGTAAAGGGGTAGAATAGGTCGACAAAACGAGGGAAATTGATATAGACACAGGAAACACCAGCCAGATATATGTGGCTAGAGAATCCACATAACTGCTCAGCACAGAAAACAGAGTGAGTGTGAATGAAATTTAAGAGACTGGACATGGAAACAAAGATTAGATTAATAATATAATATTTAGCCTGACTAAGAGAACTAAAAAGAACAATGTATTCAGAGCACGAGGCACATTAATCAGGGATGTTTGAAAGATTTATATGGCATGTTTCAGATTCATTCCTATTAAAGGCAAAAACACACCAAATCAACAGAGATGAATGATTTATGAATGTGGCCTTGTGTGTGTGTGTGTGTGTGTGTGTGTGTGTGTGTGTATAAAAATTGCACCGAGTGTATTTTCGACAACATGCCGAAGATGACACTGATTTTAAGTGTGAACTACAATTTAATTAAGCGGACATAACATTCATGTGTATAATGGACATAAATGTATACCTGTGAGCACTCCATTAAGCGCATGACATTTAGAATCTCTCGTTTAATGTAAGGATAAATGAAATACCGACTAACATTTTGTTCGGTCTCTCTGCATAAAGTACAATATCACACAAGAGAGTGCAAGTGAAAATGCTCTACGTTATATTGTGTGTTATCAGGATGCATAAAGGTAGACATCAGCCTCAGAATAAATATCCACCAGAAAGTCTTTATTTCACTACACGTCATGGCTGAACTATCCTTTACCTAGGAATGTTTGCGTGGGCCCATCACACCTACATCCGCTTTATAGCAGCTTGGTCGGCATTAATTAAGGTATTGAGAGAGTGTCATTAACATGGTAATAACTCAACAGGGTAAATGACTGTGTGGCAAATAGCTGCGCCTCATTACCCTCATATTTCATTGCTTAACAAACATGTAATTGAGAGCATATGTATTTGCCTATTGATGGGCCCATTTGCAGTTTCCCAGAAAGCTGTTCTCCACTATCAGGCTGATAGAGTGGGAACAAAATGATAGTGGGCAAACACCAGCAGGCTACTCATCAAGCTGTAAATCGCACGTTTGTAAAATTTTCTTTCAAACCAAATCCATTGTTATCTAATTCTAGCCCTATATTGAATTCTAAGTATGCTACTGCATGTTTGGAGTGAGCAAACATACAATTACACCATATTATCTGCCAAGGTTTCATCGGTCTTTTTCCCCCATGCTAATTGTCTGCAAAGTGAGCTGTGAATCGAGCGGCAGAGCTGCCAAATGGCCCTATGGCCCTGGCAGATATTGCCCATTTAAAAGCACATTTCTGTGCATGCAGAGACCAGGCCCAGCGCATTTGGACCTAGCACAGCACCTTCACTGTTTATTTGGCCACCATTATCTTTTATTTGCAGGCTGATGCCTTCTCTTGGCAAGTCTGCCACAGCCAGTAATTTAGTGTTGCATGGTCTGTGAGGGAATGAAACAAGCCCCCAAGTCAGGATAGAGTCATCATATACAGACACATGTAATCCATGCTGGATTAAATCATTAATATAAGAGTAAATTATGCATAATCAGCTGTGTGGGATGCTCTCTATTACACACTTTGTCAGTTTGTATAATCATTCAGAGGATGTCAGTGTATGGTTGTTTGATGTCGTTGCATAATCTTAAGATTTAACAGAAATAATTGCTATCTAGTGAATGAGTGTGGGTCAGCATGGTGATGTAGTGGTTAGCACTGCCACCTCACAGCAAGAAGGTTCTGGGTTCGAGTCCAGTGGCCAACAGGGGTCTTTCTGTGTGGAGTTTGCATGTTCTCCCTGTGTCTGCGTGGGTTTCCCCCACAGTCCAAAGACATGCAGGTTAGGCTAATTGGTGGCTCTAAATTGACCGTAGGTGTGAGTGTGAGTGTGAATGGTTGTTTGTCTCTGTGTGTCAGCCCTGCGATGATCTGGTAACTTGTCCAGGGTGTACCCCATCTCTTGCCCATAGTCAGCTGGGACAGGCTCCAGCTTGCCCATGACCCTGCACAGGATAAGTGGTTATGGATGGATGGATGGATGGATGGATGGATGGATGGATGGATGGATGGATGGATGGATGGATGTGTGTGTGAATGTGTGTCCATGGTGTACTGTGAATGACTGGTATCCTATTAAGGAAGTATTTCTGTCTTGCACCCCATGTTCCCTTAACCTGGATAAAATGACTGAATGACAATGGATGGATGGATGAATAGTCATCAACTGTAATTCTGACATAAATAGTAGGGATGAATGCATTAATCAGATTGAACAAATAATGTATTCTGAGCAGATGCAACAACAGCTATGAATATGGGTGTATGTTATATGGGTGGAATCCCTAAGGATGCAACAAAAAATATTGAAAAACTGGGAGATTTTTGCTATCATGTGGTCAGAGATGAAACTTGTGGACAATGATGATGTGCACTGAATGTGTAGTGTTGCATTATGCATTTACAGCATCCTTCGTAACTGCCTAGTCAGGGTGACAGTGGTTTAAAGTAGGCTACTAGTATGTTTACCATAAGCTGGCCGAGTGGTTAGTGTGTCTGCCTCTCGACCAGGAGCTCGTGAGTTCTACTCATGGTCGGATCATTCCAAAGACCATCATAAAAATGGTACCTTCTGCCATCTGGTGAGGCGTGCCACAATACAGATACGAGTAGGGAGTCAAACTGTCACAGTAACCCTAGCTATAGTAATCAAATATACCATGCACTGAGAGGCTCTGGGTAAAATTATGGATTCTCTTTGGTGACTGGCATAGTACTATTTTCTTCAGTGCTGCACCCTTCAAAAATAGTACTATGCTAGTCAGTGAAGAAAATCCATAATTTCACCCAGAGCCTCTCAGTGCATGGTATATTTGATTACTGTAGCTAGGGTTACTGCAAGAGTTTGACTCCCTACTCGCATCTGTATTGCAGCATGAAAAAATTCAAAATAAAAAAAAAAATCCAAACTAAAAGTGTTAAGTTTGAATCTTGACATAAACTCACTGGAGGCAGCCATGTTTGTTGTTTACGTCAGCACAACCTTTGACCTGTACATGTGCAATGTACCATGCTATCGCCTGCCTCGCTAGGCATGATCATGATACGTAGATCTACACACACAGAAATGCTCACAGAGCCTCAGCTGTGACTCAAGTCGGCCTTATAGCTTGAAATTGTGATGTCAGTTCATGGTATATCCAGGATATACCATGACTGACTCATATCGTGTCCAATTTTTTATTTTTGACATTACAAGATACATTACTTAATTCAGTGTTTCTCAACCACTGGGCCACGGCCCATTAGTGGGCCGTGAAGCACCATCTAGTGGGCTGCGATTTTATTTTTCCAAGTTGAAGCTATTTTTTACTCATAGTAGGATACAATTGCTGGGTTGAATCTGACGTCACATCCGCCTCATTAAGCTATGGTCACACTACAGCTCGCGATGCTTTGCGATGGGTTATTGATGAAAATGATGCATTTCTGTGGCAATGCTTGGCAATATACATGTAAGCTACAAGTTGTGGTCACAAAGCAAGCAAACACTTGACTGTCACGCCTTTGCACACTTGAGTCTGGCGCAGTTCAAGTGGCCGCGTACACTCACAGAGCGCGTTGTGCATGCTCTTGGGATCCAGTCGTTATGGAAAACACCAGATACTGATTTGAGCGCAGTCAGCACACACAGATATGGACACTGTTTTCACAGATGCTTTGCAAAGTATCATTATCACTGTCACATTTGTTTCTAGCCATGTTGTAGGTGCTAAAAAAGGCAACTGGACTTGCTTGAAATTCTTGAAGACGTTTCACCTCTCATCCGAAAGGCTTCTTCAGTTCTGTCTGACTAGTGGGGAGTTCCAGGTATTTATCCTCTAGTGGATCAAAAGCAACCCTAAGGAGGGTTGTTGAGGTCAGCTGGGTCGTTGCATCATCCTGTAGGTGTAGGTCACTGGGGACCGGGTGTGAATGGTGTTAGCAGCCTAGAGAGTCGTTAGGGATGATCTGTGGGTCATTGGCTCTCTCTGCTATCATGCCATCAAATTGGTCCACCCTAAGGACAGGATACCCAGACACAAACAGGACAACGTAGTGTACACAATTCAATGCAGTGAGGAATGCATGGACCTGTACATTGAGGAAACCGAAGCAACCGCTTCATAAGTGCATGGCTCAACACAGGAGAGCCAGTTCCTCAGGCCAGGACTCTGCTGTCTATCTTCATCTCAATAACAAAGGACACTCATTTCAGGACTGCAATATAGACCCCTTTCACTGACGTCACCCGAAACCGGAAGTAAACAGACCCTGCGCCATTTTGGAAGACCAACGGGAAATAACGGCAGCGGTATGTGAACCCACGAGAATAAAGTGGAGTGGCAAACGACTTAAACAAATCTGAGCTATTTTATTTATGATTTATTGGCCCAACAGTAGACTTGAAAGAAACCTGTGTGAGTCTTGGCAAAAAACTGTGGATATAATGGATAAGTCTGTGCATGATCTGCGGACACTTTGAGGTAAGCAAACGCAAGAAATTCAGATTTAAAACATGCTAAATTGGCCTCAAGTTGATAACTGTATGAGCAAGCCTCCCAGACTTCTACAATTTAATAATAATAATTTAGGATGGTTTGGGGCTTGCTCTCCCTCCTATTATATAAATAAAACATAGTTGTTGTGTAGGCATATATCATAAATACATATATATAATTTGGATAAATTAACCTAAATTATGGATACCTTAATAGTAACAAAAAGTATTAATTTTTCAACTGAAAAGATATATTATTAAAAGATAAATATCAACAAGATTATCTTGACCATAACTATGTGTAGGTTATTCTTAATTACAGCTGTAATATCACGAACCAAGCCACTAACAACATAATTGTAAGCCTGTAGCCCTTTGTAGGCTTTCAAGTCATCAGCAGTGTAGGCACTGGGTGTAAACAACAAATAGTTTACAATGTCTGGGTAGCAAACAGATGGCAGAATTGGTGTCCGGTCCTCCTTATGTATCAGACACGGAGAAATAATATAAATCGTGCTGCCTACCAGGTTACAGTCGTCTGCTTTATTGTATCAGTACTAGTATCACTTACTATACTCATCAGTCATAGATTAGTCCAGTACAACATGACCAGCTTGCTTTTTTTCCATTTGACTGTAGCAAGTTTTTTCAGGCTGGTACAGTCAAAAATTGAAAAAAGTTTTGGCCTACTAAACTAGTCATCGATTCTACTAGTGTATTAATTGGAGTCGACATGAAAACGTTTGGTAAAAACTTTAAACCAGTACAATCTCTTCTTCAAAGTTTCACCAAATGGTTTTATTTATGCAATTTAAAGCTCATAATACTGTATAACTTTGGTTGAGTAAAAACGGAGGAAAAACATGGCTGAATCCTGAATGACTCCTATTTGTTTAAATAGGGGACTACATAGGCGGCAGAATGTAGTTTCTTTTTCCCTGCCATGGAAGCGCACTTGTATACCGAGGAGGAAAGCAATTTGCATTACAGCCGTGAGGCGGCTCGGCTCGGTTTTCCCTTTCAGGCGCTCTCGTTTTCTGTTAGAATTTGGTAAAGAAAAAATAAATAAATAAATATTATTTACCAGCTTACCGGGTCCATTAACATAAATCTGACAGCTGACAAGGTCGGGATATAAGCGAACTTTTGCGTTAAACTGTGTGTTTGGATTCACATAATTTTTTCTGAGTCTTATCATATGGGTCAAACCCATCAATCACAGCCAGTTTCTCCACATACCATGCCCTTTCTGCAGCTGGTAATGTACTCACATAACCCGAATTATCATCCATCGTGTCACTTTACTCTCGCTCGTACTTTGTTTTATATTGTGAGTGCATGTACTTGGTCTTCCAATATGGCGCCTAACAAAATCTCGCGGCGCGGTGACGTCATGTGAAAGGGGTCTATATGTATTCTAGCCAGAGAGGATCGGTGGTTTGAAAGAGGAGTAAAAGAAGCCATCTTCGTCAACCTGGAACGACCATCACTGAACAGAGGAGGTGGTCTGAGACACCACTTATCAGCCACCTACAATGCAGTCCTTGGCACACTTCCCAGAAAACTGAATACACTTCCACACCAAGGCTACGTTTACATTAGACCGTATCTGTCTCGTTTTCTTCGCGGATGCACTGTCCGTTTACATTAAACCACCTGGAAACGCCGGGAAACGGGAATCCGCCAGCGTCCACGTATTCAATCAAGATCGTGTCAGCTCCGGTGCTGTGTAAACATTCAGAATACGCGGATACGCTGTGCTGAGCTCTAGCTGGTGTCTCATTGGACAACGTCACTGTGACATCCACCTTCCTGATTCACTGGCGCTGGTCATGTGACGCGACTGCTGAAAAATGGCTCGGACTTCTGCCTTGTATCACCTTTCATTAAAGAGTATAAAAGTATGAAAATACTGCAAATACTGATGCAAATACTGCCCATTGTGTAGTTATGATTGTCTTTCGGCTTGCCATCCTTCCACTTGCAAGTGGTAAGTGATATGCGCTGGGATCACACACACAGCGGCTCAGTCCCGAATCACAGCTTGTTCACTTCACTCGCGTGCTCTGTGAGCTGCGCAAGGTCGGAGTGCGCACCCTCCAGAGGGCACTCGCTGTTCAGGGCGGAGTGATTTGGAGCGCAGGATGCCTGCGGAGCCGAGCGTATCCGTGTATTGGTATTGCTGTGTGCACGCAAATCGTGTATTGGTGTTGCTGTGTGCACACTAATCGTTTTAAAAACGTTAATCTGATGATCCGCTGATATGGTCTAATGTAAACATGGGCCAAAACTCAGCTAACTCCAATGACTCACATGATGGCAAAGAGAGCCAACGACCCACAGATCACCCTAACAACTCTCTAGGCTGCTAACACCATTCACACTGGGCCCCCAGTGGCCTATTGAGGTATTTCACCCACGTGACCAAGTCATGTGATGCTGCCATTTTGGACGCCACGGCTCGAATCAATTTGAATGCGAGGAAGGCGAAAAACGAAAAACAAAAGAAAAAGGAGCGAGATGCAGAAAACACCTTCACTATCCAGCGACGTAGGGCATTTACAGGGTGAGCAGAGGGAGAGGTATTTCCAAAATTGAGGTTAGCAGGCTTAGAGAACGACGTTTACCTGCTTCCACCAGGATTGTTCACTGACCCATCGCCATACACAGGTTTGGGCGATTAGAATTGAATATTGAATAGAATATTATTTTCCTTTTGATGAATAAAGTTTATAAATACTACTTATATCATGTCATAGCCGGAGCACGCTAGCGAGCTCCCCCGGCGCGCCAGCGAGCGCACTAGCGAGCTCCCCAGCGCGCTAGCAAGCTCCGGCTATGACATGATATAAGTAGTATTTATAAACTTTATTCATCAAAAGGAAAATAATACATGACAAACAGTAGAACAAAATGTCTGCTACATGCAACCCTAGACAAATTAACACTGCCTTGTTTCACTGCTCAGATGGGTTAACAAACACTGACCCATTTACTTTTTGCTATATATTTTATCAAAATTGCGTTGACTGATAAACTAACCTGAAATTAAATGATCACTGCAAAGTCTGGAGTACTCTGTTGGCTCCCAATCCTGTCTTTTCACAGCTGCAATCCATTTGGCCCTCTTGTCTGGGTCAGTAGGAAACCGGTAAAAGGAGCATCCTGCACGCTGTCCCTGTCTGTTGTGGCAGCCCACAGCACAACAAGCAAACACCATGGTTATTTATAGAGTGCTTACTGACAAATTAATCTATTCTAGGTGTCTGTAACACATTTTTTTCCAAGCTGGTTCTCCCTCTCTGTCTGCAGCGTTAGTATGTAGCTTGCCATCCAAAATGGCGGACACCGGGGCGTCATGTGACCCTGTGACGTCAGGTGAAATACCTCAATACCTACAGGATGATACAATGACCCAGGTGACCTCAACGACTTTCCTTAGGGTTGCTTTTGATCCACTAGAGGATAAATACCTGGAACTTCCCACTAGTCAGACAAAACTGAAGAAGCCTTTCGGATGAGAGGTGAAACGTTTTCAAGAATTTCAAGCAAGTCCAATTGCCTTTTTAGCACCTACGGTTTACTAGGACCTGGATGACTGAGAACCTTCACAGACATATTTCTAGCCATGTGTATAACGCTGTTTAAATAGTCTGCTTTATGATTCTGTTTTGCTTTGTGTTTTGTTTTTGTCAATATCACACTTGCCAATAAACACTGTTCTTGCACTTAGATCCATCTACCGCCATCTATTTTGTAGTGTCTTGATCCCCAGGTCTTTAACCCAGCCACATATAAAAAGTTGTACCCCTCCATGCTCTTCCAGGTTTTCATCTGTGTGTCCATGTAGAACAATTTCTGCAGCACCAGGTAGTTTGAAATTTTGGGAAACTCAATGGATGGATAATTTTCCAACTCATAGGGAAAATCCTTCTTTGTTAACGTGTATCTATCCCATTGAGTGGTTTCTATATCCACTTCTTTTGAGTGTACTTATTGGTTTTGTTTTGTTCTTTGGAGTGTCCTACTTGCTTGCTGTACACAAACATGGTAATAAGTTCTTGTGTTAATGGACCAGACTCCACTTTTGGATCATTAATCCCTTTTGACTAAGAATGCCCTGCATGCAGGGTTTTATGTTGGCTTCTGGCACATCCGTACAGTTTTAAATACAATACCTACAATTAAAAACAGTTTGTTTTTATTGCATTCATTTAATTCCTGGGCTCCCATCTGTAACAGTGAGTGATGTTGCATCCCATTAATACACTTTACAATTGATTCTTAGATTCTAATAGAATAGGTGAGCCAAAATAATTGGGAATCTTTTTTAATGGGCCCCAACTCGTTACAAGTATGAGTAGGTGGGCCTTAAAGGAGTACGCCACCCCCAGGTGAAATTGAGTCAGTCTCTGCAGTCCCTAGAGTTGGATGAGTAAGCCAAAGCGTTTTGTAGCCGACCCAGCCATTGTCCTGATCTAGAAACGCCCTGGTTAGCTTTAGCTTAGCGTAGTCGCTGTAATCCGGCATGTCCAGCTAGCATTGTCGTTGCAAAAGTGAATCAAATAACTCAAGATTTTTTATAATTATTTCTCATGACCTGTACATTCACATCAAGTACACATATCAATGCAAATTAACACGAAGGGATTTACTAGACCAATTTATATCTGGAACTATTTTCGGCCACAGCACAGGCAAAGCACCGCTGCAGGCGCAAAGACACCACGCAGCACCACAACTTCCGTCAATACACCAGTGTTACCAGCACGTAGTTGCGGTAAGAGGAGAAGAGAAGTTGTTGTAGTAAGGTTGTTACGTAAGTAGTTTGAAGTTAGTTTCACATCTACTGAGGAAAAATGGTTATTTGCTGTGTGAAGGGCTGCAATAACAAGCAGAGGACGTACACGAACATAATGTTTCACAGAATTCCAAAACCAGTGGAACGAAGAAATCTTTGGCTTGCAGCCCTCGGCATTCCTGCAACAACACCAGTGGATAAAATCAATCAATATCGTGTTTGCGATGAGCATTTCAAACCGGAGGACTACGAAGAAAAAATGCAGTATGCTATGAGAAAGGTGTTGCTACATCTGAAGGATACGGCCGTTCCATCCATTTTCAGTACAGAGGCAGAACAGAGTTCATCATCCATGCCTGTAAGTATAATTTCTATCCCTCCTTCCTTGGGTTATACATTGCTAACGTTATAACTAAAACTTCCCGTTAGTCCGACAGTCGGCATGGGTTGGCACACTCCACACTCACACCACCAGCTCGTGTTTGCTCTCGTTCTCTCATCCGACTCGCCTTGACTAGTCGCAACGTCCTCTCTTCCCCGATCCAAAGCACGCAACTCCTCTTCAGTGAACTCAGGTTCGAAAAGGTAGGGTCTTGGATCTTGGTAGTCGAAGTCATCATCTTCATCTGTCGTGTAATCTTCCATATTCATCGCCATTACAACTCGAGAAAGCACACCTGTCAGTGTCAGCCTAGTAGCAGAGAACTTAGTAGTCACGCTGGTGTATTGACGGAAGTTGAGGGTTTTCAGGTGCTGCGTGGTGTCTTTGCGCCTGCAGCGGTGCTTTGCCTGTGCTGTGGCCGAAAATAGTTCCATATATAAATTGGTCTAGTAAATCCCTTCGTGTTAATTTGCATTGATGTGTACTCGATGTGAATGTACAGGTCATGAGAAATAATTACAAAAAATCTTGAGTTATTTGATTCACTTTTGCAACGACATGCTAGCTGGACACGCCGGATTACAGCGACTACGCTAAGCTAAAGCTAACCGGAGCGTTTCTAGATCATGGCAATGGCTGGGTCGGCTACTAAACGCTTTGGCTCACTCATCCAACTCTAGGGACTGCAGGGACTGACTCAATTTCACCTGGGGGTGGCGTACTCCTTTAAAGCAGAAACGGTTGAGAACCCCTGGCTTAATCAGTGGTGGAACTGTTTTATATCACATGAGCTATCCTTGGCCAGTCCCTGCACGGGAATTTTTTGATGAAGAATATAAACATAAATAGATATAGACAAAGGAGAATGGTCAGAGGAAAATAGGTGGAGGTTCAGATGGCGCAAGAAAGAATCCAAAGACATTCACAGACTATGGTTTTATTCTCAAAAGACTGAACCAGTGCAATTTGAATGCATAAATGTCCATCAAAACGAAGCACTTGACATGTTATTACACCTCAACATAAGATGTTATAATAAAGAGACAGTTGGAAAGAAAGCACAGACTAAAAACAAAAGCCCAACATATAGTGAAAGTGAGATCCTATGTGAAAGCATGAGAGACACAGGCTGAACACGTGTACTATTCAGGTCAGGGAGAGATTGTGGTGATAAGTAAAACCTGCAGAGGTCGTAATGGTGAGTGAAAAGTGAAATGGTACATGCTTGCAGCAGCAGCAGAAAGAGTGAGCCCTCGGAGACCTGGTGCTGCTGAGCAGAGCTGCTTGTTGCCTAGCGGCCCCAGCCAGTTGCCTGGGAGACATGTATCTGAGGTGTGTGTGTGTGTGTGTGTGTGTGTGTGTGTGTGTGTGTGTGTGTGTGTGTGTGTGTGTGTTTGTGTGGGGGAGAGAGAGGTAGTGCTGCTGATAATGCCACTCCAATGACTGCCAAAAGCCTGAATTAGAGCAACACTGTAGCCAAGAGCCAGTCACTGAGAAAGGTCATGAAGAAAACGTCCCAAATCAGACGCAGAGGACGAAGCGACCTCTATGTTTGCTCTCCAGGCTTGACGGAGGACAATTGCTTTTAATGGCATGATTTTGGTCAGCCATGTGTGTTTAACCCTTCTGAATGAGGCAGACACAAGGAAGAATGGCACAAAATGTCAAGTGTTAATAGAGGCGAGGAAATAGTCCTGGTCACTGTGAAAATGTCAAACAAAAAATATTAAATATCCTGGAAGAAGAAAGGGGCTGGTTAGAGCTGATTCAGAGATATGTATAATCACTCCCTATGAACATCTTCAGAGAAATGAAGAGGTGACATTTATTGTACAGTAATTGAATTTGAGAATTAATTGAAGCTCCTAACGGTTATTGGTGTTATAATATTAGGAATAAGGTTTCGAATCATAAACTGTGATTTATGGGTTTCTAAATACTTTTCTTCAGTCTTAACTAAGATTCATTTATAATGATGTTATTACTTCACAGAATTTGTACCAGGAATACTAACAGATTAACAAGAACTATGCAAAAATCAAAATCATGGTCAAACCCTTGATGGAGAACATATAAAGTTTAAAGGCATCTAAGGTATGCATTATGACGGATGGATACAATTTGAGTATGATATTAATCCAGTATTCAGTATTTATTGCACGGTGGTGAGCTTGCCAAATTATAATTTTTATCAAATGATGTCAATGTACAAGAGAAATTTAAAAAAAAGAAAAAATAGATGAGAAGGGGAAGAGTGAAACATTTTGTAGTAAACAAAATGTAAAAGAAAAGTGTGATATAATGTATGCTCATAAATCTATACGCTCAGCACAGAGGCGAAGCTGAAATTAGATAATAGCCACATCAGTGTAGAAATTGATCCATGCTTTGTTCTTTAATCAATATCACATTTATGATACAATTTGAGGTCACCATAAAGTGTACATTACAGCCTGGTGATTATTGTCAGTGGTGTTTGAGATTTCTTAGCTGCGACAGTGGTGGTCCAACCAGACTTGAACAGTAATGTTTGTTCCTATTCCTAATAGCTGAGTGTAAGCCTGATTAAAGTCATTATTTTGGTTGTAAACCACCGCACCTGAGTGTTCTCTGTATTGATTGCTTGCTGAGTGAAAGTTTGCTTTAACACCCACAGGGCTGTAGAAACTAGAATCACTACAATCCACAAACACTCACACACACCCACACACTCACACACATACACTCGTTCCTCTCGTCTACTCCTGTCTTACTCTAAGTAGCACAGCAACCAAAAACCCAAAGCTGTCTATCTCCTTTTATTCACCAGGGCTCCTTAAAAGATAACACAACTCTTTTGCATGGTTCAGTGCTAAAGCACTCTCTGTGATCAAACCAAGCTCCAAGTTTTCACAGGCAATTAGCAAGAGACTGTTTGATGGTCTGTTCTCATCAATTAGCAGGCTGTGCTTTAGCAGGACTGCAAAAGTCTTTTGTGTCTGAATGTGGGGTTCGGGTGCTCTCGCTTGCCTCCTCTTCCAAAACTGTAGTGGATGTGCGAAAAGGACGAGAGGAGCCGTGCTGAGGAGAACCCAGTGGGAGGGACAGCAAACAAGCTGCCAGCACCACCAGGGGTCCACAGTAAAGCCTGCCCTAATATTAGCCCATGAGTCACATCTTCGCAACCATTCACCCTGCTTCACCAGGACACTTAAATTGGTCATCTTCTTTTTTTTTTTCCCCCTGAGGCAGAACACTGATCACGGAACACCACTGTGGTTGGGTAGCACACCTTTCCAAGTACCCTGTGATTCTGAACATCTTCCACCAGGACTCACTATCATCACTCACACTAACACTCCTGAGGATTGACAGAGGTCTGGCACAGATTTGAGATTTGATGGTTTCCGTGATGCACCAGATCTCTGAGAACGGTTTATGTGCATTTCTCATAAATTAATATGAATGATCTTGATTTTTCTTGATCTTAAATCTATTGCCAAATGTTTATATTAACAAGGTTCCTAATTAGCTAGTCGTGACAGGATTTCTATCCTACTCCTCTAAGCATTAAATAAACTTCAGTACTGCCATGGGTAGTGCCATTTCCCCCAGTTGAGTGGGGGGGAAAAAAGCTTCAGATCATCTAAAAAAATCCACTGGCACGGGAGACACCCCATCAGCAGTAAATTGGGATCCATGAAGATCAGTGAACAAATTTCAACAGCTCAGTGCCGAGCCCTTTCGAAGCGTGACATTTTTAAGATGGTACCAATGAGTCGCCTGCCAGACTAAAGACTACTGCCAGCAGATGGGTGATGTCAGCGGCAATGAGCGTAAAGTATTCAAGGAGAAATCATGACTCTCTCTTGGCTCCAACACTCCGGCACCCCCACATGTCCTCAGCCCTGTCCTGAGGGAGACAAAATAGGGGCTTCATCAGGAACAGGCACAGTGAGCCGGACCCAGTGTGGCGCCACCAGTCTGCCAGCCTAACAAGGTCCCCCAGGTCGTAAAACACATGGGGTGTGGAAATTATGGTGTGGGGAGGGGGGTCGTTCATAGGAGGGTATACTGAGCCTTTAAAAACACCTCTAACTGTAAAACTGATTTATAGTAAGAGCAAGAAGGAACAATATTATATAGTGTTGGCACACCCTATCTTGTCTTCTGTTGTTCAGTTTTATTTTGAATAGAGAATTAATTTCCAGTATGTCTGTTTAAGATATCTTGATAAGAATGTTTCTGGGATGACAAATAGCTGCTTTTTTTTTTTTTTTAATACAACCCCAATTCCAAAAATGTTGGGATGCTGTGTAAAACATAAATAAAAACAGAATGCAATTATTTGCAAATCCTTTTTGGCCTATATACAACTGAATACAATACAAAGACAAGATATTAATATTCAAACTGATAAACTTTATTGTTTGTTTGTTTGTTTTGTAAATACACACTCACTGAACTTGATACCTGCAACACTTTCCAAAATAGTTGGGACAGGGCAACAAAAGACTGGAAAAGTTGTGGAATGTTCAAAAAACACCTGTTTGGAGCATTCTGCAGGTAAACAGGTTAATTGGTAATTGGAAAGGCTCAGTCATTCACAAGCAAGGATGGAGCAAGATTCACCATTTTGTGAAAACTGCATGGGCAAATAGTCCAACAGTTTAAGAACAACGTTTCTCAACATATAATTGCAAGGTATTTTGGGATTTCACCACTGACAAGCCATAATATCATCAAAAGGTTCAGAGAATCCAGAGAACTCTCTGCATATAAGGGGTAAGGCCGAAAACCAACGGTGAACGCCCATGACCTTTGACCTCTCAGGCTGCACTGAATTAAAAACCAACATGATTGTATAAAGGACATTACTACTTTGGCTTGGGAACACTTCGGAAAGCCATTGTCGGTAAACACAGTTAATCGCTGCATCTACCATACAAAGCAAAATATCAGCCATATATCAACAACATCCAGAAACACTGCTGAATTCTCTGGGGCCCGAGCTCATCTGAGAGACAAAGTGGGAAAGTGTGCTGTGGTCTGACAAGTCCACATTTCAAATTGTTTTTGGAAATCATGGATGTTGTGCCATCTGGGTTCAAGAGGAAAAAGACCATCCAGAGTGTTAACAGCACAAAGTTCAAAAGCCAGCATTTGTGATGGTATGGGGGTGTGTTAGTGCCCATGGTATGGGTAACTTGCACTTCTGTAGAGACACTATTAATGCTAAAAAGGTACATACAGGTTTTGGAGCAACATATGCTGCCATTCAGACGTCTTTTTCAGGGACATCCCTACTTATTCCAGTAAGACAATACCAAGCCACATTCTGCACGTGTTACAACAGCGTGGCTTCGTAGTAAGAATGCAGGTGCTAAACTGGCCTGCCTGCATCCCATTGAAAATGCGAGATGTATTATGAAGCGCAAAGTGCAACAACGGAGACCCCAAACTGTTGAACAACTGAAGTCATATATCAAGCAAGAATGGAAAAGAATTTCATGTTCAAAACTTCAGCAGTTAGTGTCCTCAGTCCCCAAACACTTACTGAGTGTTATTAAAAGAAAGGGTGATGTAACACAATCATAAACATGCCCCTGAACCAACTTTTTTGGAATGAGTGAATATTTACCAAAAAAAAAATCAGTAAAGTTTATCAGTTTGAACATTAAATATCTTGTCTTTGTATTGTATTCAATTAAATATAGGTTGAAAAGGATTAAGAATTTGCTTATCATTACTGTCATGGTGCAGGCACTTACGGACGTATGCGCAGAAGAGGAGCATAGAGCAAACAGTGAGCAAGCCAAAACGTGAGACGAGAATCAGAGTCGAGGGACTAGCGATGGTCGGGCGAACGGCAAACAGGGCAAACGAGAGAAGACAAAGCTGTGAGTTCTGACAAGTGTAGTTCAAAGGTTTGTAGTTTGGATATCAGCAGGTTTACTGACAGACCCCCCAAGGAGCTCCCACCGGGAGCTATAGATTTTCTAGGGCGCCCCCTACCTCTGGGTGCAGGTTTGTCTGGATGTGTGGCATGGAATTCTTGCTTGAGGAGTGGATCTATGATGTCTTTGGCGGGAACCCAGCTCTGTTCCTCAGGTCCGTAACCCTCCCAATCTACCAGGTACTCGATCTGCCCTCTTCTTTGTCTAGAGTTGATGATCTTGTTTACCTGGTAGATGGGTTTGCTTTCTAAGTCAAGAGCTGGGTGTTCCTGGCTTGGTACGTTTTCAGCAAGAGGGCCCGGGATAGCAGGTTTCAGATAGGATACATGAAATGTGGGTGATAGTCTGCTGTGAGGGGGGGAGCTCGAGCCGGTACGAAACTTCACTGATGCGGTCGGTGACTTTAAATGGCTCGATGTATCGTGGTTGTAGCTTCCTGCATGAATTGGGTTCTGAGAGGATCTTTGTTGCTATCCATACTCTGTCCCCTGGGTTGTATGTAGGTGTATCTGCTCTGTGTTTGGCTGCATACTCTTTGTACTTGGCATTGACCATTTCAATACATTGGTGTACCTCCTCCCAAACTGTCTGGCTGCGTGAGAACCAATCTTCAACGGCTTGAACTTGGTTGAGCGAGTCATCCCAAGGGAACAGGGGTGGTTGGTAGCCGAGTATGCATTGAAACAGTATTAGTTGGGTTGCAGAGTGCTTGAGGGAATTCTGTAGATACTTGGCCCATGGAAGGAAGTGTGCCCAGTCCCCCCCCCCCGGTTGCACATACAGAAGATTCTCAAGAAGCAGCCAATTTCTTGATTTGCTCTTTCGACTTGGCCATTGGACTGAACCATTGATTTCATCACTGACCCCCCCACTAAGCAACACCACCATCATGGTAATGATCGACTGTTTCTCCAAAGCCCTTAGACTCATTCCATCATTCCATCATGTGGGACCAGGGTTTCTGAGAAACAGGGAGGGGACAAAGTTTGCCAGCGGGAGGTGTTCTGAGAACCTTGGCTTGGGCGCAGATGGAGCATGAGGTGATGAACTGGTTAATTTCTGTATGTTCTCCCACCAGTACTTATTCTTGATCATCTGATGGGTGCATTGGCTGCCAGGGTGTCCAGTGGCTGGTGAAGCATGGGCCCACGTAATTAGTTTGCCTCTAAGATGCTTGGGCACATATAGTAGACCGGGCGTAAGATCGTTGGGAAGTGTTTGGGGTTGAGAGTCTCTGTTTTCTTTATCTAAATCACAAGTAATGGACTGAAGGAAGCACTGAGATGGAAGTATGGGATGAGTAATGGGATCTTGGTGAGTGGGTGCAAAGATTCGTGATAGGCCATCAGCCTTGGTATTCTTGGAGCCAGGATGGAATGAGATGGTGAAATTAAATCTTGTGAAGAAAAAAGCTCACCTGGCTTGGCGAGGATTTAGCCACTTGGCTTTCCTGAGATAGTCAAGGTTCTTGTAGTCAATGAGAATAACAAACAGGTGAGTGGCTCCCTCAAGCCAGTGTCACCATTCTTTGAGGGCCAGCTTTATGGCGAGTAGTTCCCGGTTTCCCACATCATAATTTCTTTCAGCAGAAGAGAGTTTCTTAGAAGAGAATGCTACTGGATGGAGTTTCTGTTTTTCCCCAAAACTTTGTGATAGCACAGCCCCTACTCCTGTGTCAGATGCATTGACCTCCAGAGTGAAAGGTTTGGATGGATCTGGATGCTGCAAGATGGGAGCTGAAGTGAAGGCTTGCTTAAGATGACCAAAAGCTTCTTCCGTTGTGGGGTTCCATTGAAGGCACTTGGGTCCCTTCTTGAGTAGTGAAGTTAGTGGGACAGCGATGGAGCTGAAACCCTGAATAAAACGGTGATAGAAGTTGGCAAAATCTAGGAAATGTTGAAGCTCTTTAACTGATGTGGGCATGGGCCAAGATTTGACCGCAGAGACCTTAGATGGGTCCATACTGACACCTTCAGAGCTAATGATGTAGCCCAGGAAAGAGATGCAATGCTGATGGAACTCACATTTCCCTGCTTTGACGTAGAGATGATTCTGGAGCAGGCGTTTGAGGACCGTCCTAATACGCTCGATGTGACTTTCTTTGTCAGGAGAATATATTAAAATGTCATTGATATAGGCAATGGCGTATCTGCCTAGCATGTCCCGTAACACATCATTGACGAGACATTGGAACACACTAGGCGCCAAAGAAAGGCCATATGGCATTACCCGGTACTCAAAATGGTCAGCAGTAGTGCTGAATGCTGTTTTCCACTCATCACCCCTTTTGATTCTGATGAGATTGTACGTGCTGTGTAAGTCGAGCTTAGAAAAGATCTTGGCTGATCTGAGTTGTTCCAAGGCTGCTGGGACAAGAGGGAGTGGATACGGGTTCTTGACTGATACTTGGTTCAATCCTCTGTAGTTGATACATGGGCGAAGACCACCACCATGTTTTTCCACAAAGAAGAAGCCTGCTGAGGCTGGAGACTTTGAAGGATGGATGTAACCCTGTTTGAAGGCTTCCTAGATGGATTCCTCCATAGCAGCTTGCTCCTTCTGAGAGAGAGGGTGGATGCACCCTCTTGGTGGTGATGTGCCTGGCAGTAGGTCTATAGCACAGTCAGGGGTGCAGATAGGATTTTTGAACTGGGGGGGAGGGACTGAGCTGTCAGCAAATGATTCCATTTTGTGTATATATGTATGTGTGTGTGTGTGTGTGTATATATATATATATATATATATATATATATATATATATATATATACACACACACTACTGTTCAAAAGTTTGGGGGCACTTTGAAATGTCCTTATTTTTGAAAGAAAAGCACTGTTCTTTCAATGAAGATCACTTTAAACTAATCAGAAATACACTCTATACATTGCTAATGTGGTAAATGACTATTCTAGCTGCAAATGTCTGGTTTTTGGTGCAATATCTCCATAGGTGTATAGAGGCCCATTTCCAGCAACTCTCACTCCAGTGTTCTAATGGTACAATGTGTTTGCTCATTGCCTCAGAAGGCTAATGGATGATTAGAAAACCCTTGTACAATCATGTTAGCACAGCTGAAAACAGTTGAGCTCTTTAGAGAAGCTATAAAACTGACCTTCCTTTGAGCAGATTGAGTTTCTGGAGCATCACATTTGTGGGGTCGATTAAATGCTCAAAATGGCCAGAAAAATGTCTTGACTATATTTTCTATTCATTTTACAACTTATGGTGGTAAACAAAAGTGTGACTTTTCATGGAAAACACAAAATTGTCTGGATGACCCCAAACTTTTGAACGGTAGTGTGTATACATGTTATTTCACCTCCCTCACTGCCATCACCAGGAACTACCTGCAGGCCAGGACAATGATAACATTTTAACATAGCCTATGGAAATCCAAAGTTTACACATTATCATCACGCACAGAAATTGCAAAACTGCAAAACTAGTTTTAAAACCGGTAAGTTCCAACTGTTAAACATAGCGAGAGGCTGGGCTACGTGTGTGTGTGTAAAGTGTAAACCAGTGCATCCTGACTTTCTAACTATGCCTGTGTGTTGCGTGAGCGGCAGTCAGTCAACAACTCTTCGCAAAGTTTCCTTATGAAACAATATGCTCGCTGAAATTATGGCAGGGAACGCCAGATTAAACATTAAAACTGCCTTCTGAGCACTGTATCTACAGGCTACCACCGAAAGAAGGAGGCTACCAGAAAGGCATCTCTACTCCGTACGATTTTACTTTCACTACGACATTACTTTGAACAGACTATCAAAAAATTGCAAGGGGATATGATAAAGTAAGGCACAGTTTACTTACAGTCGTTTTTTTTTTTTAAATGATGCAATCGTTTTCTGCCTTTTGGCACCCTTCATCATGCTGTGTTAGGGTCCTGAACTAGGAGGCGCTGTCCCCGATATGCCTGTCAAACTTGTGGGTAACCATAGCAACCAAGCTCGAGCTCGCAACCTGTGCAGTCTGCGCAGTTGCAACTATGTATACACTGCTGTGCACCTCAATAAACCGAATGGTAATTAGTCTTTTGATTTTTCCGTGAGGTTTGCCTTATGCAAAGAAAGACAGCATAGACGTTTTTTCCTCCCTATAAGTGGGGGGGACCGAATGAGGTGAATTTAAATCTGGGTGGGACGAATCCCCCCCATCCCCCCCCCCTCTATCTGCACCCGTGAGTACAGTCATACGGCCTGTGAGGTGGCAACACACATGCCTTACCCTTACTAAAAACTTCCTTGAGGTCAAGGTAACTTGCTGGGACATTGTCCATAGAGTCGGGCATAGGACTATCCACAGAGGTGGAGGAGAGTGTGATCTTAGGGTGAGAGAGGCAGCCTTGAAAGCATGTGGGTGACCATTGTAGAATCTCTTTTTTCTGCCAAGAAATCAAGGGGTCATGAAATTGGAGCCAAGGGTAACCAAGAATGATGTCACTTGGATGCGGATGGGAGCAGTGCATAGGGTGACTAGACTGTCCCCTATGGGTCCTCCATCAATTGTACGAATGCTGAGCGAACTTTGAAGAGGGGTTGTTGGCAAGTTGAACTTCTGGACGACAGCACTGCTGACAAAGTTCCCCTCTGCTCCTGAGTCTATGAAAGCAGAGAGGATGTGGGTGGAAGAAGTAAACTTTAACAACACTGGAACCTTGAACGACTTGAAATTAAACCTGCGTGTGGGACTTACATGGTGTGGAGGACACTCTGCAGAAGATGGATGAGGAGAACAAATGGGACAGTGGCTGAGCTGATGCTCAGAGCTTCCACAGTAAAAGCAGAGTCCCTCCATTCTCCTCCTAATGCGTTCGGAGTGAGTTAACCGGGTGCATGAGACTTCCATGGCGGAACTGTCCTCTGGGATCGGAGCCGGTTTTACAGCCTCCTGCAGGGAGGGTTGATGAGTTAGGAGATTGCCCAGACGAATTGTGAGGTCAATGAGAGAATCCAGTGTCAACTGTTCATCTCAGCAGGCGAGCTCACTCAGCATCTCAGGGCACAGCCCTTTGCGAAAGACAGTCTTCAGAGTAGGATCATTCCATCCACTAGCGACTGCTAGTGTTCTGAATTCCAGAGCATACTCTGCTACACTTCTGGAACTTTGTGACATGGTGAGTAAACTTTCACCTACTTCGATGCCTTCAGGTTTGTGGTCAAAAACCCTTTTGAACTGAGCAAGAAATTGCTCATAAGACTTCATGGGTCTGCTGCCATTGTTCCAGATGGCACTGGCCCATCGAATGGCTTTACCTGTGAGAAAGGAGAGGAATTTAGCAATCTTGTGCTCATCAGACATGTTTGGCATGGCAGCAAAGTACATGGAGCATTGGAGAAGGAAACCTTTACGTGCACGTGGATCTCTGGCAAATTTCTCCGGAGCAGGAAGTTGTAGCGCTGGGCTCGGAGATGGTTCGGAGCACAGTAGGAGGGCCTGTGACATCACAGTTGCTAGTTGAGACATCCTTGTGTTGAGGTCAGCTAGCATCTGCTGATCTGGCTGCCTAGTAAGCGTCCTTGAGCATTGAGAGCTGTCTTCTTTGCCTCTTCCACTACATCCATGTTGGCGAAGTATCCTGTCATGGTGCAGGCACTTACAGACATATGCGCAGAAGAGGAGCATAGAGTAAACAGTGAACAAGCCAAAATGTGAGATGAGAATCAGAGTCAAGGGACTGGTGATGGTCAGGCGAACGGCAAACAGGGCAAACGAGAGAAGACAAAAGAGTAAACGTGAAAGAGGGAAGCAAAGGTCAGAAAAACAAGAACCAGTCAGAAGAAACAAGGCTTGTTATGAACTGAGGATAGCAGAATGATACTTCGCAATGAAGTGGACTGAGAGTGAGGTTTAAATAGGAAGAGGGATTAATTAGAGTGATTAGTCACAGCTGTGGTTAACAGTCAGGAGACAGAGGGCGCTGTGAGTTCTAGGAAGTGTCGTTCAAGGAGTCCATGTTTGTAGTTTGGACGATATCAGCAGGTTTACTGACAATTACATTCTGTTTTTATTTATGTTTTATGTAGTGTCCCAACTTCTTTGGAATCAGGGTTGTACAAAAGTTCTGGTGATTTGGCATATTATTTCCTATAAAATGAAAAGAAATGGAAAAGAGTGGCAGGTTGTAATATTCAAAACTCTAAATGCAAAAAAAAGTTGTCATTAAATGATAGAAACATGCTTTGAAGCGAACGGCACAGTGATGTAGTGGTTAGCACTGTCGCCTCACAGCAAGAAGGTTCTGGGTTCGAGCCCAATGGCCATCAGGGGCCTGTCTGTGTGGAGTTTGCATGGTCTCCCTGTGTCTGCATGGGTTTCCTCTGGGTGCTCCCGTTTCCCCCACAGTCCAAAGGCATGCAGGTTAGGCTAATTGGTGGCTCTAAATTGACCGTAGGTGTGAATGAGAGTGTGAATGGTTGTTTGTCTCTGTGTGTCAGCCCTGTGATGATCTGGCGACTTGTCCAGGGTGTACCTTGCCTCTCGCCCATAGTCAGCTGGGATAGGCTCCAGCTTGCCTGCGACCCTGCACAGGATAAGCGGTTACAGATAATGGATGGATGCTTTGAAGCAGGAAAGATCTTTACGTTATCAATTTTAAACCACATGCACTGACAAATGATGGCGCAAGTTGCCCTTAGAACACTGAGTTAATTACAAATTAATTAACAAGGAAACCAATAAAAATTCTATATGCACGCATAGTAAGGTGTTGGGCCACTACGAGCCACCAGAACAGCTTCAGTACACCTTGCCATTGATTCTAAAAGTCTTTGGAATTGTACTGAACACAAAGCTTTTCACTCAGTTGGTGATTTGATGATGATGTTGGAGAGCACTGTCATGTCTAACACAACACTCAAAAATCTCCCATAAGTGGTCAATTGTGCTAAGATCCGGTGAATGTGAAGGTCATAGCATATGATTTACATTATTTTTATCCTCATCAAACTATTCAGTGATCCCTTACATAATGTAGATGGGGTGGGGCCATCCAGGAAGAGACCACTCCCATCAGGACAGCAGTTTCATTACAAGATAAAGTTGATCAATCAGAAGAACTTTTACTGATTTGTAGTGACTTTTGACTTTAAATGGACACAAACCATGAAAGCCATTAAAATGCATCAATATAGGCAAGCCACTAGCTTTTCCTTTAATTTGTCATCTGGCTCTATATAAATAATTATATTGCAGTAGAATGAAAGCATGCAGCAGAATTAAATGATATAGTGATGGGTTTAATATTGGAAGCTTTACTTGTTTTAGTTAGTCTTTATGTGGTCTTTGTTGTGCTCATATTTAATCTTGGTTCTTTTATTGATGTTGAAGTGTGTATGTGTGTGAGAGAGAGAGAGATATTTTTTTTTCATCCAATATAGTCCAATATAACAGTAGATTTCCTCTGTGTAAATAAGGGGTAGTAAGCGTTATAAGGGTTAATAAAAATATACAGTGTAACTGACACTGGAGACAATCAGATCTGTTCATTGTAACAGGAACATATTTCAAGTGGACTGAAAAAAATGAAAGTAAAACCCCTAAAGGTAGCATTTTACACATGAAACCACGGCTTTAAATTTTACATGGGCTCACCTTGTCACCCAAGCAGACCTATGGAGGGTATGAGCAAATGTCAACTGCTCATAAAAGGACTGGAAAATGGCCATTGCAATAAAAATGGCAATGAATAGAGACCCCATTTGCTGGTCACTGTCTGGAAAAGGTCAAGAGCCATTTAAAAAGCATGGAAACACACAGGAACCTAGCACAAGCAATAAATATTAGTGACCAGAGACGATCTGATATGGCCGGATGGGCAAATGTCATTACAGTTGTCAAGCGTAGTAGGACCTGCTAGTATAATATGGTATTTATATATAGAACCCTCAGGGTTGCTATAGAAGAGACATTGAGTTACACTGTTTTTCAAGGATAGGCATAAAGCTCAGAACTCTTCATTACACTGCAAACTTTTCACTGATTCCTGCATCTGCTGGTGTTAAAAGGCTATAATGCTGCAAGGCGTAGTAGATCTAAAGGGAAAGTTAATATGAATACTGGTTAAAAAAGAGAGATATTTTATTTTTCAGATAAAGCCAGTCTTCACTGCTCAAATCAATCTAATTCCAAACCAGACCATCATGCTCACCTTCCGGTACTGTGCTCCTTCGTTAGACGAATCAAAAAGTTCTGCTTCATTAGAAACTGAAGGTTACTTGTTGGTAATGAGAGCCCCAATTAGGAGAAACAGAGCATCAGCCTCAGTGGAATTGCCACTTACACAAACAGTAAATCACCTTGTTGAAACCTTGCCAGTTGTTCTGCAGTGGGAGACAACAGCGAAAGCACCAGAGAGAGATGGGAGAGCACAATATGTTTCCGAGTTGTGTAACAAGAAGGAAACGATACTGTACTCCAACAAGGTTCTTACATACACTTACCAGCCACTTTATTAGGAACACCCATCCATCCACCTGCTGTTTGATGCAGTTCTCTAATCAGCCGGTCCCTTGACAGCAGCACAATGCATAAAATCATGCGGATACAAATCAAGAGCTTCAGTTAATGTTCACTTCAAACATCAGAATGGGAAAAATTGTGATCTCTGTGACATGGGTGTTGGTGCCAGATGGGTGTTGGTTTGAGTATTTCAAAAAGTGCTGATTTCCTGGGGTTTTGGCACACAACAGTCTCTAGGCTTTGCACAGAATGGTGCAAAAAGCAAAAAAGCACGGAGGGACAGTTCTGTAGGTGGAAATGTCTTGTTGAGAAGAGAGGTCAGAGGAAAATGTGCATATTGGTTCAAGCTGCCAGGAAGGATCTCATAACTCATGTAATCACTCTTTACAACCGTAGTGAGCAGAAAAGCATCTCAGCATGCAACAGCAAAAAAGCACATTAAGTTCTACTCCTGCCAGCCAAGAACAAGAATCTTAGAATCAAGAACAAGTTCCTAGTAAAGTGGCCAGTGAGTGTAATTATTTTAATGATAACTGCATTTTCAAAAATGCTATACAGTGGTGCTTGAAAGTTTGTGAGCGCTTTAGAATTTTCTATATTTCTGCATAAATATGGCCTAAAACATCATCAGATTTTCACACAAGTCCTAAAAGTAGATCAAGAGAACCCAGTTAAACAAATGAGACGAAAATCTTATACTTGGTCATTTATTTATTGAGGAAAATGATCCAATATTACATATCTGTGACTGGCAAAAGTATGTGAACCTCTAGGATTGGCAGTTAATTTGAAGGTGAAATTAAAGTCAGGTGTTTTCAATCAGTGGGATGACAATCAGGTGTGAGTGGGCACCCTGTTTTATTTAAAGAACAGGGATCTATCAAAGTCTGATCTTCACAACACATGTTTGTGGAAGTGTATCATGGCATGAACAAAGGAGATTTCTGAGGACCTCAGAAAAAGCATTGTTGATGCTCATCAGGCTGGAAAAGGTTACAAAACCATCTCAAAAGAGTTTGGACTCCACCAATCCACAGTCAGACAGATTGTGTACAAATGGAGGAAATTCAAGACCATTGTTACCCTCCCCAAGAGTGGTCGACCAACAAAGATCACTCCAAGAGCAAGGCGTGTAATAGTCAGCAAGGTCACAAAGGACCCCAGGGTAACTTCTAAGCAACTGAAGGCCTCTCTCACGTTGGCTAATGTTCATGAGCCCACCATCAGGAGAACACTGAACAAGAATGGTGTGCATGGCAGAAAGCCACTGCTCTCCAAAAAGAACATTGCTGCTCATCTGCAGTTTGCTAAAGATCACATGGACAAGCCAGAAGGCTGTACATAGTTTTCACTGACGTCACGGCATTCCGGGGAATGCCCTCCAGCCGCCTTCTTGTGGGGCAAACAAAACGGACCATCGCCATTACCGGCTACGTTATCTCGGACGAATTTATGAAGTTATATAGTCAGTTTTCTAAAATAAAGATCAATTTCGGCAAAATCAAGCAAACAGAAGTATATAGATACATTAGACGACATCTCACGACAGCGGTATGCAGCCAAACTGGCCTTGATTGGGGGAATTGACCCCTACGAAGTGGACAAAGATGCATTTTCAAGTGACTATGCAGGGCTGCCAAAGCCTGAAACTGCCAAAGCCTGCTTCAAAGCCTGAAACTGACTTCATCAAACTTTAAAGGCTGTCTGATATATACAACTTTATATATTCTACAGCGTGCCTTTTGGCGGATGCCGCCTTTTTCACGGCTGAATCGCACAGATCCGATTTTTTTTTAAGGGGGGGCGTTGGAGTGTCTGATTATAATTTCAAAGTAAATTCTGTATTAAATAAGCAAATCCGTTACAGTCCATGAAACATAGGAAGTATAAGGATGAGAAAAAAACAGTTTAAATCGGAAAGCTGTGCAAATGTGCGCAGCTTTCTGATTTAAACTGCTTTTTTCTCATCCTTATACTTAAACACAATTGATTGTTTATTTAAACAACTTACCACTTATAAAATGATCGGAGCAGACTTTGCTGTGTTTGGAACGCTGATAATCCTTGCGGTTGATTCTCGCAAGCCATAGATTTCTCCTTTGTATGCTGAGTTTCTTTGTTTGCTCGCCTTTGTGCTCCCATACAGTGGGAATTCCATAAAAGCTCTGCTTGACGTCATCATCTGACCTATTACGACAGCCATGAATACAACAAGTGTGCACCATTGCTAGCTTTAAATAGCCTGCTTGGGTTCTTTTGAAGACTTTGTACTCACGCGTTACAATGTGTGCTCAGTGACCCGTACGGTAAACTTGACCCACAAGATGGCCGCCACTAGGGAATCCCCAACTCTGTGACATCATGTGAAAACTATGTATTAGAAAAATATTTTGTGGACGGATGAGACCAAAATATAACTTTTTGGTCTAAATGAGAAGCGTTATGTTTGGAGAAAGGAAAACACTGCATTCCAGCATAAGAACCTTATCCCATCTGTGAAACATGGTGGTGGTAGTATCATGGTTTGGGCCTGTTTTGCTGCATCTGGGCCAGGACGGCTTGGCATCACTGATGGAACAATGAATTCTAAATTATACCAGTGAATTCTAAAAGAAAATGTCAGGACATCTGTCCATGAACTGAATCTCAAGAGAAGGTGGGTCATGCAGCAAGACAATGACCCTAAGCACACAAGTCGTTCTACCAAAGAATGGTTAAAGAAGAATAAAGTTAATGTTTTGGAATGGCCAAGTCAAAGTCCTGACCTTAATCCAATTTAAATGTTGTGGAAGGACCTGAAGCGAGCAGTTCATGTGAGGAAACCCACCAACATCCCAGAGTTGAAGCTGTTCTGTACAGAGGAATGGGCTAAACTTCCTCCAAGCCAGTGTGCAGGACTGATCAACAGTTACCGGAAACGTTTAGTTGCAGTTATTGCTGCACAAGGGGGTCACACCAGATACTGAAAGCAAAGGTTCACATACTTTTGCCACTCACAGATGTGTAATATTGGATCATTTTCCTCAATAAATAAATGACCAAGTACAATATTTTTGTTTAATTTGTTTAACTGGGTTCTCTTGATCTACTTTTAGGACTTGTGTGAAAATCTGATGATGTTTTAGGTCACATTTATGCCGAAATATAGAAAATTCTAAAGGGTTCACAAACTTTCAAGCACCTATATTTGAGGTGATCTGTACATTATACATAGACTGTATTTAACACAAAGCAACATCAAATAATTTTGCAGTGTTGTTGGTTCAATAAGATGAAAACATATTCAAACTGAGAAATTCTGTAACAGTGCTTCAGTGACTTTAAGATCTTTTTTGTCATTCATTCAAATATAAGTCTCAAATATGATCAGTAATAAGAGCCAAGCCAACCTCTGTCTATCTCAGAGGGGCAAAGAGGTAGAGGAGATTTAAGGAGACACAGCATGAAATGAAGTGAACTGGGCTGTGACAGAGAGGATGTGGGATAAATTCACTCTTTCGTTTCTTCTTTTCTTTTGTCTTTCTGGTAGTGTAACCTGACCTCAAGTTCACAAATCATACTTAACTGAACATCAAGTTTCTGACATCTTATGAGATGAAATTTGCCAAGTTCTTTCTTTCAAATCTATTGTTCAATTATATAGTATGATACATTATTATACAGGGTGTTTCAAAAAATGTGATATTATTTGAGATGTAAATATCCCAGGAACTACATAGTCTAGGCAAATGAAACTGAACAGGCTTAATGTTGAGCAATATAAGATTTATTCCTCAAAATTTGAATGAGAAATTCAAAGGTATGTGGATTCCATGAACGATTTCACAAATTTTCAATATTCACGAACCCGCTCAACTTTCTCTTCTGATGCTGGTGGTCGTCCAGATCCTTTTGCCATGCACAGACAACCTTCCTCTTTGAACTTTTTGTGCCATGTCCAAATCTGCATTGCAGTTGGTACATTTTTAGAGAATTCTCTCATAAATGCACACTACACAGTGTTGTTCGACTGTGTTCGAGCATACTCTAACACACAAAACACCTTTTCTTTTCCAGTGAATGGTATTTCTATACCTAAAAAGATTAAAACAAAAACATTAAACATAAAATGTTGACCTGTTTCCACACATGCTGTTAAAATTTGAGGTCAATTGAACAAGAATTGGCAAAGTTATTAGATTGTGAAATTATATCAATTTTTTTGAAACACCCTGTATATTATGGGTTTGAACCTTAGGGTCTTTTCGTGTGGAGTTTGCATGTTTTCCCCATCCCTGCATGGGTTTCCTGAGGGTGCTCCAGTTTCCTCTCGCAGTCCAAAAACATGCAGATTAGGTCAACTGACTACTCTAAGGCCCTGTCCACACGGCAACGGATTCAGGTGAATCTGATAAAATTGTTTATCGTTTCGGCCTGGCGTCCACACGGCACCGACGTTTTGGGTGCCCCAAAACGAAATCTTTTGAGAACGGGTTCCAGAGTGGAAAAATCTGGCAACGGCGCCGTTGCGAAGTCGTCTGGATGAGTAGAACGAATTTGTTTGCGATGACGTCACAACCACATGACTGTCAGTGCTTCATGCCGGGTAGAAGTGTAACAAACTCGATGCGAGTTGTCAACAAATCCTATAACTTGGTTCATGAAACGCGCTTACAAAATATTTTCACTGCTTTCCAAAAACAAAAACAATCCTGCCAGCAAAAATAGGGAAAAAAAAGGAGCGATCTCACCTCTTCAGATGTTGGTTTAAGTCCAACAATACATTCCTCGAAAAGGGCGGAGAAGAACAAAGTAATCCATCAACGTGTAGCATTCAATTTATTCCGGACCATTAAAGAATTCTGGAGGACATCAGAATGTTGGCGTACCGGCTTCCATCTACCCCCATTCATTCCTCTTTCCACATCTTTCGTTTTACGCTACTGATTAATAATCAAAACTTTATGTGGCTGATGCTACAGAAGAAGGGGTTTATGCACATGCATCTACTTCTTCTATTGTTCTGGCGTCTCCGATGGGACTGTCTTACAGCGCACCTAGAGGTGTGGCATGTGTATTGCATCGTTTTCAGCAAGCGTTGCATTGCCATATGTACCTGATATTTTACTGATCCGTTGCCCATGTGGACGCGATATTTAAAAAAAAAAAATCTCGATGCCGTTGTCGTGTGGATGTAGCCTAAATTGCCCGTCTAGGAGTGTGAATGGTTGTTCATGTCTGTGTGTTAGCCCTGGGATAGATCGGTGATCTGTCCAGAGTGTGCCCCGCCGCTCACCTGAAGTCAGCTGGGATTGGCTCCAGCTTCCCCCACAACCTTGATGTCAGCATTAGCATTATCAGCAGTATAGATAATTGATGGCTGGATAGTTGTTTATGTACCAGTCACTCATCCACTCTTCACACCCATAACATACACGTGTTATTATCTGTGTAGGACTTTCCATTATGTGATACTGTCACTAATGCTGCTATGCCTGCTCCTCTACATTTCAATTAAGTCTTAATTTTCCATCCACTATCTGTAGCCGGTTATCCTGTACAGGGTCATGGGCAAGCTGGAGCCTATCCCAGCTGACTATGGTCAAGAGGCGGGGTACACCCTGGACAAGTCGCCAGGTCTGACACATAGAGACACACAACCATGCACACCTACGGTCAATTTAGAGCCACCAATTAGCCTAACCTGCATGCCTTTGGACTGTGGGAGAAACTAGAGCACCTGAGGAAACCCACGCAGACACAGGGAGAACATGCAAACTCCACACAGAAAGGCCCTTGTCAGCCACTGGGCTTGAACCCAGAACCTTCTTGCTGTGAGGGTACAGTGCTAACCATTACACCACCGTGCCACCCTCTACACATATAGTATATATTATAACACAAACATAGTAACATGGAAAAACAAAATAAGAATTTTTGTTTTCTCCACTTAAGTCTTGAGCATTTCAATAAAGTGATTATGTATCAAACGTGAAGATGACTTCATGAAAAAAAATGATTGCAGAACATCCAGTTTTATTGATTCACAGTTGCCAACAAATTCAGATCCACCGTGATTAATGGCTTGTTCAAGTATAACCTAATTGTTACATTTTCAGTGATTAGACATTTACAAATTACCACAGCATCCAGTCTTTAAATATTAGCCTATAGAAAACCTCGTAAATATTGGCCTATAGAAGTCTCATAAATTACCAGATAACTGAGTATCAGATATCCACACGGCATATTGCACAGCATGGCAAGCAATCTGTTATGGAACTGTAGCAAAACACTACACATATGTTTATAGTAACCTAATCTCATGGCACATCAGTTTGATTGACCATAATTTATAGATTAGATGGCTTCTTTTGACAGTAAAAAGGTTGAGTGGATGTGGATATATGGATATCAGTTGAAGTGTACCCTCCCTGGGACTATCAAACCCACAGTCCTTGACTTTCACATTATAATGATACGTTAGATTTGGTACTTGTGCACCATAAGACTTCATATTCACTACACTGTATGCATTGAATGATTGAATTGTAGTGGTATTTGATATGATTACATACAAAAATAATGTACTTTTGATCTCCATAAATCTATTTAGACCTTTGATCCCTTTTTTTAATCCAATCATCATGTTGAGGAACTCACAGCCAGCTGATCGGATCCTACATGTTCTGGCTGTCCAATTAATTCCTGTTATACTGATATATAGAGAGGGGAAAATGCGATGGGGAGTGATGAATAGAGGCTGGATAAGATGACATTGTGGTCTGAGCTTTAGGCAGTACCTCCCTCCTTTCTTATATACGCGCACACAGATACATACACTGCTGCAGTCCAGATAACTAGCAGCATGAAATTACACACATGATTATTTTACATCTCTGGGTCAATGTCAGGGAGAGCTGCCCTCTCTGATTACCCATCCTCACTCTTTGGGCATGTATCCTAGTTATTTTTGTCGATGTAGAAACTTGTCCCTTTTTGCGTCACCTCCCATTGATAGGCATATTTACAGTGGGTGGCCAAGTTTAAGCTGCTACTGCTCCTTCTCCCCACTCTTATACTTTCTCATTCTCCTTTCCACCTCCTCACATCTGTCTTTGTCAAAACTGAAACTTCATTTCATCATCTTGGAATCACAAAATCTTTTCAAATGGCTCCTTCTTTCGACAGACAAGACAGCTCAGAAGAAAATTATAGCAGGGAGGCAAAAAAATACGGAATTTTTTTTTTTACTATAAAAACTTCGCCATTTGAAGAGCATAAATTATACAAAAGTATTATCTAAACTCATATTTCCCTACAATTTATATACAGCATGATGTGTGTATAAGTTTCCTTTATGTACATGTTACAAGATGAACATTAGTGCATGACCAGTCTGCAGCCAACATGTTCATATTATGTTGAGTGTAATAATAAACTGTCTACAACTGTAGTGAAAGATATTTACTGTTGAATAATTGACTTTATTCTATCCACATTCACTGGATATGAGCAATCACGCACGCTGATTGGCTACTCTACAACTAGGCTATCAGCTCATATACCATGAGTAGAGAAAAACAAAATGGCAGACCGCATCAAGTCAGATATATCACTTTATCAAGTATTTAAAAGAAACAGAAATAGCTTAAAGAATATAGGTGTTTTTCCTCCAATATCACCTGTTCCACACTCCAGCCCAGTCGGTGGCAGTAATGCACCTTTAAGTTGGCTTTCCAACCGCCAAAAAAAAAACCTGTAAAGAAGAAGAAGGAGAAAATGGCGGAGCGTGTTGCTAAACCAACCGAGGACGAAATAAACTCTACTCGAAAAAAAAAATCAGCAAAATATGGAATAAAAGTATTTGATGATAAGAGCGTATCTTTTTTATTATTATTTTTCAAGAATTATTATTATTATAGCATTTTTCACAAATTGCTACTGTCATTTTGCCGGTTTGTTTACATTCTAAGCGGAAATGATTTTGTCGGACATTTTGTATAAAGTTTTATTCATTGAATATGCAAAAATAAAAATGCTCTGTTTCTCAAAATCCAGTGAATGTGGACAGAATTAAACAGTTATTCTACTCAATTTTGTTGCACATGGCTTATAGCCAAGTTGGTGCTATGCACCTCGTCAGCTATAAGCTCATGTATGACTCGATTTTGTGGAATAATTATTAATTGTAGATCTAAGTAGGCGGCACGGTGGTGTAGTGGTTAGCACTGTTGCCTCACAGCAAGAAGGTCCTGGGTTCGAGCCCAGCGGCCAGCGAGGGCCTTTCTTTGTGGAGTTTGCATGTTCTCCCCGTGTCTGCGTGGGTTTCCTCTGGGTGCTCTGGTTTCCCCCACAGTCCAAAGACATGCAGGTTAGGCTAATTGGTGGCTCTAAATTGACTGTAGGTGTGAATGTGAATGGTTGTCTGTGTCGATGTGTCAGCCCTGTAATGAACTGGTGACTTGTCCAGGGTGTACCCCACCTCTCACCCATAGTCAGCTGGGATAGGCTCCAGCTTGCCTGCGACCCTGTAGGACAGGATAAGTGGTTACAGATAATGGATGGATGGATGTAGATCTAAGCATCAATATAGAGTCTGTGATAATAAATTGTACATTACATTTTCATTACTGATATGAAAGGAAAATGAAAACATTAATAGTGACACACAGCACACTGTTCTTTTATTACTGAACATTCTGTACATTGATATATAAATGTAAAATATTCACTTCTTTCTCAGAAGTGCACCAAGTGACAGTACGAAACTAGCAAGCTAAAAGTGCACTATAACCGCTATTTAATTATTGGCTTGTCCACTTGTTTTCTGTTGGCTCACAAGACTGAGGTTTGTTTGTTTTTTCAAGTCCCACTACTATCATCTTGAGTGAATTGGCATGTCTGCCAGGTGAATTTTTTATTTGGTCTTGCCCCTACTTTTGATGATATTCACTGAGTTTTCAGGTGTCTCCCATATCACTGTAGTAAAAGATCAAAAATCATAAATGCTATGGCTAAACCTTACATGTTTGCACCACTGCTTTCTATGTTTGACTCCCCATCTCCCTATAATCCACCAGTGAAGGATGAGTCTAAAAGCCAAGAGGAGTTAAAGAGAAGTAACACCTTCCAAGAGAGATCAAAAAGAGAGTGGATGGTCATCCAGGCCGGCAGCACCACACTATAAGAAAACCTTCACTCCTCGCTAGCCGATCTGTCAGCAAGTGCCCAAACCACCCCATAAAACCACTCAGCTGAGGAGAAATAAACCAACATCAGATGCAGCAAAAACAAGGTGTCAAGGGAAATGGTTTCATCAAGTTCAGCTCATAAAACATAGATTTACGGACACGTCACAAGGGGGTAGGGTTTGTTCGCGCTGGCAACACTCCCCTTTGGAGTGTGTCGATCGTCGGCACTGACCACTGCATCTATTTACACCTTCGCAGGAGCTGTAATCAAGGCCAGGGTCGTAACTCATGCGGTCAGGTGAAAAGAAAATGGGGCAAATCCAGTAAAACAGATATTGAATGTAGCTCAAGAGCAAATAATATAGGCAGAGTGATGTGTGAGTCTCATAAAACACCCAGATAGATTTGTTACCCAGCTTTTGCTTGGGTATTATTACCTCTAGCCCCCCAAATCCATCCCTTTTTTCTCCGCACTTGGTCTGGTTACTTTACCTTACCTGTAATTCTCCTATCCTTACTGTTTTCATTCTTCAGGATACTGACCACAGAGAAAGCTGATGCCCATGAGCAGGATTCTGTCAGCACCCCCCTGCCATCATCCTCATCACACTTCAGCAGGACAGACACAATTGTGCCACATGGCGCCTGCATCTTTCGCGTGACGGGTCACTTTCAATCCAGCCGAAGACTGTTTGAGCCCCAACCTCCATAAATACCTCCTCCAGCCCTGACCGTTGTGCCTTATCAATCATGTTTTCACTCAACCACAAGGTGAACAAGAGCAACTAACCTTCCTCTGGGTGAGTGTCTGTAAGACACACTTGATAAGGGCATTTGCCAAAAACTATATGTGGCAAATACTAGAAATGTAAATATACAGTTGTGATCAGAAATTTACATACAGTGGCATAAATGTCATCTTGGTTATGAATGTCATGGCAAAATTTGGGCTTTCAGTAATTTCTTTCAACTGTTCTTTTTCTGTGACAGAATGATTGTACAGCATACATCTTTAATTTAAAAAAACACTAGAATTTGGTCCACACGTTTTAATTTTCTTTGGGGTTTTTTAAATCAACACAGAGTCAAAATTATACATACAATATCAAAAATTAACATGTGCTCACTTAGATTATTAATTCAGAGATGCTGAAACTTCCAGAATGTCTCTTATCTTGCCAAGGCCGAGGTCTCTTAACTTCCTGTTAGTGGTCATGATTGACTACAGCTGGTAGCTTCTCTGAATATAAAACAGGTTTGTTTACAGCACTCATTGGATTGACCAACACACAGTAAAATGGGAAAGTCCAAGGAGCTCAGTGCAGATCTGAGAAAGAGGATTGCAGATATACACAACTCTGGAATGTCTCTTGGAGCCATTTCTAAGCAACTGCAAATTTCAAGATCGGTTCAAACAATTGTATCCAAGTTATTGTGAGGTGTAGTCACTTTGCCAAGCCACTTTGCTTCAAGAAAACCCAAACTGTGACCCTCAGCTGAAAGGAAATTGGTTTGGATGATCAGGAACAATCTGGAAACCACCATGGCACAGCCTTGCCATGAACTGGAAGCTGATGGATCACTGTCTGCAGTTCAGATCACCATGGACTAAGAGGCTGATATCCAGCCCTGAAACTTCATTTCATCATCTTGGAATCACAAAATCTTTTCAAATGGCTCCTTCTTTCGACAGACAAGACAGCTCAGAAGAAAATTATAGCAGGGAGGCAAAAAAATACAGAATTTTTTTTTTTACTATAAAAACTTCGCCATTTGAAGAGCATAAATTATACAAAAGTATTAGCTAAACTCATATTTCCCTACAATTTATATACAGCATGATGTGTGTATAAGTTTCCTTTATGTACATGTTACAAGATGAACATTAGTGCATGACCAGTCTGCAGCCAACATGTTCATATTATGTTGAGTGTAATAATAAACTGTCTACAACTGTAGTGAAAGATATTTACTGTTGAATAATTGACTTTATTCTATCCACATTCACTGGATATGAGCAATCACGCACGCTGATTGGCTACTCTACAACTAGGCTATCAGCTCATATACCATGAGTAGAGAAAAACAAAATGGCAGACCGCATCAAGTCAGATGTATCAAGTCATATAACCCCCTGCTCCAAAATTGACACCTTCAAGCTTAACTAAAGTTTGAAGCTGACCACACGGACAAAGAAAAAGCCTTCTGGAAGATAGCTGTATGGTCAGATGAGACAAAGATTGAGTTGTTTGGCCACAATGACCACCATGTACAGAGGGACACTGTACCAGCTGGTGATGGTGGTAGGATCATCATGCTTTGGGGCTGTTTTGCTGCCAGTGGAACTGGTTCATTACACAAAGTGGATGGAATAATGAAGGAGGACTACCTCAGAATTCTTCAACATAAACCATCACAAACTTGAACATAACTTGGGACTTACAACAGGACAATGAACCCAAACACACATCAGAGCTGGTTGTGGAGGATAAAGCAGGCTAACATTAAGCTTTAAACAAGTCCTGACTTCAACCCTGTTGAAAATATATGGACCGTGTTTATGTCAAGTCCATGCCAAGAAAAAAAAAACAAATTTAATTGAACTCTACCAATTCTACCATGAAGAGTCATGAAATATCCAACCAGAATTCTGCCAGAAGCTTGTTCATGGTAAACAAAAATGTTTGGTCAAGGTGAATCTTGCAGAGAGACATTTTACCCAAATATTAGGTGTGCTGTATGTATATTTTTGACCCTGTGTTGATTTCAGAAAACCCAAAGAAAATTAAAACTTGTGCACCAAATTCTAGTGTTTTTTTTAACATGTATGCTGTACATTCTGCCACAGAAAAAGAACAGTTCAAATAAATTACTGATAGCCCAAATATTGCCATGACATTCATATCCAAGATGACATTCATGTCACTGTATGTAAACGTCTGACCACAACTGTCAATGTTGTATAGAGTAGGGCTGGGCAATTTCTCTTAGCAACTAATTATATTTTTCTATGTATTTTTTTTACCAATAAGTATAGCCAGATGGGCGGCACGGTGGTGTAGTGGTTAGCGCTGTCGCCTCACAGCAAGAAGGTCCTGGGTTCGAGCCCTGGGGCCGGCGAGGGCCTTTCTGTGTGGAGTTTGCATGTTCTCCCCGTGTCCGCGTGGGTTTCCTCCGGGTGCTCCAGTTTCCCCCACAGTCCAAAGACATGCAGGTTAGGTTAACTGGTGACTCTAAATTGACCGTAGGTGTGAGTGTGAATGGTTGTCTGTGTCTATGTGTCAGCCCTGTGATGACCTGGCGACTTGTCCAGGGTGTACCCCGCCTTTCGCCCGTAGTCAGCTGGGATAGGCTCCAGCTTGCCTGCGACCCTGTAGAAGGATAAAGCGGCTAGAGATAATGAGATAATGAGATGAGTATAGCCAGGAAATAAACAGATAAAATAAGCACTATAGCATATATTATAATACTATTTTCCATATTATTTACGCATTCATCGCAATTGAGTATGCTTTACAATTCAACACAACACTGTGGAGTTTTCAAATCCGATTGGTCAGAAGCTTTTGATTCACTTTCTATAACAGCAGGGCCCTGACAATAGTTTTGTCTAATTTTTCCTATAACTATTCCCATAATTGAAAAAAAATTTATTCTTTTGGCAATTTTATCCAACATGAATTATAATAGAATAGAATTGGGACAGGATACAATCCAAGCATATAGCTGATCAGACAAGGGTAGGTTCCTACTCAAGGGTCAAAGAGTAACTCGCAGACAGTCCTGCTGGTATTGTCCACGTTAGTATTATGTACAAAACATTTTATGTCTTTAAAAATGTATTAGACCCACATTCACTCAGCAGTCTCTAGCAGCGAGAAAGCATTAGCTTTTACTTCTGTCAAATCTCTCCACCTCTGCACACCCCTGAGATGTGCCATGCAAATGAGAGGTGCATTTGCATACCTGACTAAACAAATACGAATTAGATTTGACAATCAGCATGCACACTGCAGTGAGAAATTATGTCTGAAAACACCTCTCTGTAGTGTTTTAAATAATGCAGTGCTGTGTTTTAAGGATTGCTGCACTTGTATTTAAAGGACTGCTCAGTTTTGTGAGAAGAGTAATTTGCCTGCGATGATGTGATGGATGGTCAGCATTGATTTTAATGTTAAAATGTACGTCCTGAAGTCACAGATGATGACCTCTTCATTGTAATATGATGAAGGGAGTTGCCATGGAATCTAGCCACTCTCTTCAGCAGAGAGCTATGGGTACAGCTATGGTACAGCCAGATGTTTCTCATACTGGAGAAACTCAGATCTAAAAATAGAGATCCAGGGTACGGTTCCTTCTGTCTGACTGCTTCAGTGCTTTAATTGGAACTACCTGGATCCAGTCACTTTAGTAGTAATGCTAATGCTTTAAGAGAACCTAAGCAAGATTGCACACCTTGTGTTTGAAGAGTTGATGGGAAGATGTGAAATTTGGATTTGTCGCCGAGGTATCAGACTTCAAATATCAGAGATACTCTCAGATGTACCATTCAGAAGCATTAGCTCTTAGAGGCTGAGGTGAATGGTCAAAGCAGATTCCAGAGCTCGACTGGGGTCAAAATCTTTCCTTCAGAACTCTTAACCAAAATGTCACACAATAGGTGAAAGGACACATGAGGGATATGAGAAAAAAAGAAGAAGAGTCATGTGCTAGGCAGCCATAAAAGAGCCAACCGCTGAAGTGCTTTCCTCCCTTCTTCCCTTTTTTCATTTCGTTCCTAGGCAAAGATGTGCTCCCTCCTGTCTTCCTGCTCTGCATCTCTTTGATTCTCTTCAGCAGAGCTGAGAAACAAAGCAGTCATTAAGAAGAGAAACCTGCCTCCTGCAACTTTGAGGGCCCATCAGAATACACAAATCGCGTGACGCTCTTGTCAATGGTGCTGAGGTTGTTTTTCACATGTAGCATACCGTATCCCAGTTGCCACACTTTGTCTCTCTGATTACAATTTACAGCCGAACTGTGCACAGTATGCTGCCAAAGAAGGGATGTCCTATTGTGCATCCTGTTTTGGGAACAATTGAGAAGCTCATTAAAAATACTACATCCATTGTCATTGCCAATTTATTTGAAATGTGTATCATCTGACTTGTAGGGTTTAGTGTTCACTAACAAATAGCTCTTGTTATGTTTGTCAGCTTGAAGCTATATCCATGCCTTTACTCTCTCCAACTTTTGTCTTTCAATGATATGGAATAGGCAAACATCTCTGGAGAGCTAATTCACTTTAACGTTTTAGCTGGCTGCAATATTCTGTTCAATTTTTTCACTTTTCGGTGGCTTTAAAACTGACTCTGACTGCCAATGATGGCAGATGGGAGCATTGAACTGCAAATTCTTGCCGCCATCCCATCTTTACTGATCTTCTGTTGTGTCTTCTGGAGCAAGTGCGCCTTCCAAAGCCCACACAAACAAGCATCCTGAACTCAGCCAGTCTGTCCCGCTCTGTGTTGCAAACTCTCACTCGAGGGTGTTTCGGATTGTTGTAGGTCTGGACATGGGCCAGATGTTCAAACATCGCCCTGTGGTTATATCAGCAACAAGAGGACGGTGTACGCTCCCCACCCTCTCTGACAAGGCAATCTTTTCCACATAGGCTGCTGACCCCCATTCGCACACCATCTGTCTGCAGCTCCTCCTGCATGTGCTATCACACACTAAAGGCTGTTTCCCTCTCCAAATATGTACTCAGCGATCAGGGGCATTATGAATTCAATTCAGTAGAGGATGTTTGCACAGTTGAACACTGATGGAACTCCACTACAGAGAGCGTTTTGGGGGTTTTTTTTATCATCTTCACAGTATAAGTTATCAGAGTTTTGGAAATTTTCCAGTCCACAGCAGATTTTTTTCTGGCAAGGATGTTGTGCATAATCCCCATTGTACACTTGTGCAATGGCATGAATTCCCGTGTGGTGAATAACAAGATTCTTTCTCTCATCCGGTTTAAAGCTATTGCCGTGGTATCAGAACAGTAGGGCTTGTGTGATGACCTCAGCAGTAATCCAGACAGGTGTGGTAAGGCTGTGAGACATTTACATGACAAGTACGTAAACAGAATGTTTAAGCACAAGACATCCAGACCAAACAAAACAGCCAAGAACAACAGCAGCATATTACATTATATTTAATGAACGCGGTAAACAACAATAATCTCTGGCATTTTACCCCACATACTCCCAAAAACAAGACTAAGTTGACAAGCTGAATGACGCTTTCTATTATTAATACTACCATTATATTATTTTTCTCTCTTCTCATTCAATTCTTTCTAGGCTTTCTTGCACGTGTGGCACTTGCCAGTGACAGAAGTCTCCTACCACACACCCCTCCAAGACACTTCAAAGTGCCTGTGGCTGTTGACTGCATTGTTAGCACAGCGCATGCGATTGTGTACCGTAGCTCTCCAGCTCACTGCAGCATGGTCGACAACATCCCTTCTTCCTCTCTGCATATGCCTTATTAATGAAACGGGTGGGGAAGACGTGCAGAGACATCATTACTCCGACTCAGATGCGATGCATTTGTTTGCCTGATGAAGTGATTCATATGCACTTTCATGTAATATGTAGTGTAACTCGTGTTAACAATCGACACAAACACCACATTTTCTGTCCTGTGTGACTGTGGAGTGTACTGCATAAAGTATATCAAGACAAGCAGGGAGTCAGAGTCACTTTTGTCAACAAGCTCCCAAATTGAAGGTGTAAATGTGGCGGCAGATGTAACACTGACAACACCCCATTACTTCCCAAAAATGAGAAGGAAATTCAGCCAGGGGCAACAACCAACCTTTTGAGGAATCATTCTAAATTTGTCATAGAACATCGGAGTTTACAAACTGTAATCTTCCCCTGTCTGTTATAGCACACATCAACCAATCATGTATATTTATAGGCAAACCAAATGTCGCATCTTTGCTTGGGGATCTTGCTTTCTGGTTCTCCGTAGTGACAGAAGGCGACAATGACAACACAAGGGTGTCTCTTACAAGACCCTGTGAGTTGTTGTTGTTGGGGTTTTTTTTGTGCAAATTAGTGGGGAGAAATGTTATTTGAGTAGTATGTTGCACAGTAAAATTACAGTGTGTTAAATGTGTGTGTGTGTGCACGTGCACAGTGAGTAAAATCTTAGTTGACTCCTGCAAGGTAAAGCTGATTGCTTAAGGTGCAAAGCTCACTCAGAGTCTACACTCAAATAACTTGCTTGAGAGCTGATGTGAAGAGAACCGGCTTTCTGTTTGCACAACATGTGGTGGTTGTGTTTTCATTCATCCTCCTTAATTAGCTGTGCTCTTTGTGACACTGTACCAAACTGAGAATCCCTGTGCATATGTATGCGTGCGTGCATGCATGCGTGTGTGTGTTCATATGGGAGTGGGAAGAATGCAGAGGTTTGCAGCTGAAGAATGAGTATGTAGACTGTGCACTGTGCACAATAATTGTCTTTTTCCAAGGACACTGTATACTGTTTATGCTTAGATACTATATACTATTCATACTAAGATACAGTACTCTTTATGCTAAGACACTACTGTATACACTCTTTATACTGTAGTAAGATACTAAAGACGATATACATAATATTCATTCATTCATTCATTATCTCTAGCCGCTTTATCCTTCTACAGGCTCGCAGGCAAGCTGGAGCCTATCTCAGCTGACTACGGGCGAAAGGCGGGGTACACCCTGGACAAGTCGCCAGGTCATCACAGGGCTGACACATAGACACAGACAACCATTCACACTCACATTCACACCTACGGTCAATTTAGAGTCACCAGTTAACCTAACCTGCATGTCTTTGGACTGTGGGGGAAACCGGAGCACCCAGAGGAAACCCACGCGGACACGGGGAGAACATGCAAACTCCGCACAGAAAGGCCCTCGCCGGCCCCGGGGCTCGAACCCAGGACCTTCTTGCTGTGAGGCGACAGCGCTAACCACTACACCACTGTGCCGCCCTATACATAATATGTAAAAGTATATTATGATATTGTATTATCTTTATACTAAGACACTGTATACTCATACCAATACACTGCATACTGCTAATACTAATATGTTATACCCTTTATATTATGATACTGTATACTCTTCATAGTAAGAAACTGCTGAAAAGGTTAATGCTGGCTAAAACAGAAAGGTGTCAGCATTAACTTTTTCAGCAGTTTGTATTACTGTAGCTCTTCTGTGGGATTGGACCATATGGGCCAGCCTTCGTGCCCCATGCGAATCAATGAACCTTGGCCGCCCATGACCCTGTCGCTGGTTCACCGGTTGTCCTTCCTTGGACCACTTTTGGTAGGTACTAACCAAAATGGAACACCCCACAAGATGTGCCATTTTGGAGATGCTCAGTCCCAGTCATCTACTCATCACAATTTGACCCTTGTCGAAGTCACTCAGATCCTTATACTTGCCCATTTTTCCTGCTTCCAACACTTCAAGAACTGACTGTTCTCTTGCTGCCTAATATATCCCACCCCTTGGCAGGTGCCATTGCAATGAGATAATCAATGCTATTCACTTCACCTGTCAGTGGTCATGATGTTATGGTTGATATATCACACACTCTCTCTCACCAACCACTTTTTAATAGGAACTTGTTCTTGATTCTAAGATTCCTGTTCTTGGCTGCAGGAGTGGAACCCCATGTGTTCTTCTGCTGTTGCATGCTGAGATGCTTTTCTGCTCACCACGGTTGTAAAGAGTGATTATATGAGTTACTATATCGTTCCTGTATGTCAGGTCAGTTCAGTGCACCTGATACTGCTACTGGTAAACATGTAAACCAGTACAACCTGTGCATGGTCAGGTCGTCAGCAACTAAACCGGCAACCCCACTTGGCTCGCCTTGTGAGGAGGGTGACACTGGACACCCAGCAGAATGAAAAATAAAATCTGTCAAAGGTCTATTGACCAACCCAGTACCAGGTGCTCCGTGGCATCGCCTTAACGGGCGTAGATTAACAGACCTATATACCAGCCAGCCGCTGCAGTAACAATAGTGCCAGTTCGTCTCGGCTAGTCCTTGCCCACTGGACCACACTGTTGCCTTACTGAGAGAGTGCTTCTAGTAATGCAAAATCTAGCAGTACTTTAATCCATTTGCAAGCAGTTTCATGAAGTGAAATGAAATGGTCCTTCCTGGCAACTCGAAACAAACTGGCCTGAGTTTCCCAAAAGCATCGTAGCACAAAGACAATCGTTAAATGGTAGAGCGAGTAGCACAATGAACACACTATCCCCTAGTTAAGTTGCTCTTAGTGTTAAAAGGCTTTTGGGAAACCCACCCCTGGCCATTTTCCTCTGACTTCTCCTATCAACAAGGCATTTCCACTCACAGAACTGTCGCTCACTCAGTGTTTTTTGTTTTTCACACCATTCTGTGTAAACTCTAGAGACTGTTATGTGTGTGTGTGAAAACTCTAAGAACCCTAGGAGATCAGCATTTTCTGAAATACTCAAACCAGTCCATCTTGCACCAACACCCATGTCACAATGAAAGTCACACTTTGAGATGACAATTTTTCACATTCTGATGTTTGAAGTGAACATTAACTGAAGCTCTTGATTTGTATCTGCATGATTTTATGCATTATGCTGCTGTCAAGGGATTGGCTGATTAGATAACTGCATCAAACAGCAGGTGGACGGATGGGTGTTGCTAATAAAGTGGCCGGTGAGTGTTTATATACAGTGGTGCTTGAAAGTTTGTGAACCCTTTTGAATTTTCTATATTTCTGCATAAATATGACCTAAAACATCATCAGATTTTCACACAAGTCTTAAAAGTAGATAAAGAGAACCCAGTTAAACAAATGAGACAAAAATATTATACTTGGTCATTTATTTATTGAGGAAAATGATCCAATAATACATATCTGTGAGTGGCAAAAGTATGTGAACCTCTAGGATTAGCAGTTCATTTGAAGGTGAAATTAGAGTCAGGTGTTTTCAGTCAATGGGATGACAATCAGGTGTGAGTGGGCACCCTGTTTTATTGAAAGAACAGGGATCTATCAAAGTCTGATCTTTACAACACGTTTGTGGAAGTGTATCATGGCACGAACAAAGGAGATTTCTGAGGACCTCAGAAAAAGTGTTGTTGATGCTCATCAGGCTGGAAAAGGTTACAAAACCATCTCTAAAGAGTTTGGACTCCACCAATCCACAGTCAGACAGACTGTGTACAAATGGAGGAAATTCAAGACCATTGTTACCCTCCCCAGGAGTGGTCGACCAACAAAGATCACTCCAAGAGCAAGGCATGCAATAGTCGGTGAGGTCACAAAGGACCCCAGAGTAACTTCTAAGCAACTGAAGGCCTCTCTCACATTGGCTAATGTTAATGTTCATGAGTCCACCATCAGGAGAACACTGAACAACAATGGTGTGCATGGCAGGGTTGCAAGGAGAAAGCCACTGCTCTCCAAAAAGAACATTGCTGCTCATCTGCAGTTTGCTAAAGATCACATGGACAAGCCGGAAGGCTATTGGAAAAATGTTTTGTGGACGGATGAGACCAAAATAGAACTTTTTGGTTTAAATGAGAAGCGTTATGTTTGGAGAAAGGAAAACACTGCATTCCAGCATAAGAACCTTATCCCATCTGTGAAACATGGTGGTGGTAGTATCATGGTTTGGGCCTGTTTTGCTGCATCTGGGCCAGGACAGCTTGCCGTCATTGATGGAACAATGAATTCTGAATTATACCAGCAAATTCCAAAGGAAAATGTCAGGACATCTGTCCATGAACTGAATCTCAAGAGAAGGTGGGTCATGCAGCAAGACAACAACCCTAAGCACACAAGTCGTTCTACCAAAGAATGGTTAAAGAAGAATAAAGTTAATGTTTTGGAATGGCCAAGTCAAAGTCCTGACCTTAATCCAATTAAAATGTTGTGGAAGGATCTGAAGTGAGCAGTTCATGTGAGGAAACCCACCAACATCCCAGAGTTGAAGCTGTTCTGTACGGAGGAATGGGCTAAAATTCCTCCAAGCCAGTGTGCAGGACTGATCAACAGTTACCGGAAACGTTTAGTTGCAGTTATTGCTGCACAAGGGGGTCACGCCAGATACTGAAAGCAAAGGTTCACATACTTTTGCCACTCACAGATATGTAATATTGGATCATTTTCCTCAATAAATAAATGACCAAGTATAATATTTTTGTCTCATTTGTTTAACTGGGTTTTCTTTATCTACTTTTAGGACTTGTGTGAAAATCTGATGATGTTTTAGGTCATATTTATGCAGAAATATAGAAAATTCTAAAGGGTTCACAAACTTTCAAGCACCACTGTATGATATTGGCCTATAAGACCTATATTACACAAGACCTACATTAAGCTTATATTTGAATAGGTTACTATCACCTTCAGGATGCATGCTACAGTGCATATGGGAGGCCTGCCAAGCAGCTATATAACTCACCGAAAAGAATATCATGTCAGATAATTAGCAGAAGGATGCAGTGCTTGCTTAAGATAAGACAGATGACTTAATTAATCAAGCTGACTAGACTTGTCACACTAGTGAAATCATCTCCAATAATTACACAAATAGTTTTTGATTGACTGAAGGTTATTGAGTATATTATCTTAATGATTATTCAGATTGTTGTAGGCATTAATGGGGAAATCTACAGAATTCTTTGAAATCTCTAGAGTAATTACATGTCTCTTGGAACACAGTTCTGATCTGAGGTTATCGCCAAGGGGTATCGCTAACTCGTTGCTATTTGGAGAGTTGTAGAGGATCTCTAAGCATTATAAATCATACAGTGCTGAAAAACCTAGTTTCTCATAACTTCCAGTCTCTTTCCTCTCTTTCTGTCATATCCAAACTACACCTCACCCTGTACCACTGCAGCTCTAGCTCACGAATAAGATGAAGAAATCCAGACAGACTGAATTTCTCACTGAAGCCTTCTAGCGTTGGTGTTCTTCCAGCAAAAATGTGTGCCATCATACTGAGCTGTGCCAAGGTGAGCAGGCTCTTTCTCAACATGTACTTCTGACTTGTTAAGGGAGGGAAAAAACACTCGCAAAAGAGTAACAAATGTGAACCAAGTGACTTTTTTTTGTTGTTGTGCAAAAGCACCAGAGGTCTATTCGCAATCTGGTGGGAGGAAGATTGGAATGCTGTGATGACTTTTTGGTTTACTCCCCCACCATTTTCCCCCTTAGCCTGGCACCTACATACACCTCATCCACTTCTCTGATTCAACCCTTGGGGGTGGGGGGGTGGGGGGGAATGTGGTAGCTGAGAGCAGGAATATGCTGGAAAGCAAATACACTTCTCTTCCTTAAACCTCAACCCCCAACCTACAATTTCTGGTGAAAAAATGCACATGAGTTTTTGAGTGGGATTCTGGGCACACTCCCACACACACCCACCCACACATACCATAAGAAAACATCCAGTACACAGATGTCCACACTCCCATTCATCCTCTGTTTCTCACACATACACGCAGCAGTGCGGGCATGTGAAGAACGCCAGGGTCTGCATAGCCATGCAGGCTTTCAGTATTTTACACACGTGAGCACTCTCTCCCCTCAGCAGATAAAGCTGGGTGAGGGGGCGTTGGAGCACAGAGGTTGTGCATTCTCCATGTAATTTTTTGGACTGAGATGCAGCAGCTGAAGGGTGAGCTTCGCAATGTTCTTGCTACGTCCTTGCATGTGTAAGAGGGTTCTGCGGCAATGCTGTCTTTCAATTGCACCAGTGCTCCCAGTGTCTAGAGGCCATATATAGGAATGAAAGTTTAAACCTTTCTGTGTACATGCAAAATTGATGAAACTATCATAATTGCCATTTATTAATAGGCAACGCATCAAAGAAAGATGAATGGTTTGAGCAGGAAAATTCACTGAACTGTATTTTCTATCAGTGTTAGTGTAACACTGGTGATTCAAGGATGAGGATGTTGTGCTGCATTAGTATTCAGTAGCCAACAGGGTAGCTGGCATGGAGGATCTGCGCTAGCTCATACTAGCTTCCTTGTCTGGCACCCCGCCTGGTGCTGGGGTATTCTGGGGTGATAGAGGGGGAGGCTTGGGGAAGGGATGGGAGGTTGGCAGTGAAATGGGTCGGCACACATTTTCAACTTAGCTTGCCAAAGTAGGCTTAATGCCTACTATGGATAGTGTAGTATTTCCTACAGCTGTGTGTGTGGGAGAGGGCTGGTTTAATGCAGGAAAACTAAGTCAGATGAATGAGATGATGTTGTGAACTTGTCACCTAGGATGCAACTAGACTGACCGAGCTTTGTGGGTAAGAAAGAGGTTTTAAGGTCAAAAGAACATGCGACCACTAAATCACAAGCATGGATGCCATCACTGAATGGATGGCACGCCAATGATGCCATTACTGAAAACACAAACCACCTTTTATATACACAGAATGTCCATCCATCCATTGTCTGTGGATGGACCACTTATCTGTCTGGGTCATGGGAGAAGCTGGGGGCCAATCCCAGCTGACTATGGATGAGAGGTGGGGTACACCCTGGGAAGGTTGCCAATCCATCACAGGGCTAACACAGAGATGAACAACCATTCACATTCACAGCTATAGACAATTTAGAGTATCCAGTTTACCTAATCTGCATGTTTTTGGACTCTTCACGCAGGCACGGGCAGAACATTCAAACTCCACACAGAAAGGCCCCACTCGGCCGCCAGGTTCAAACCCAGAACCATCTTGCTGTGAGGCAACAGTGCTGACCACTGCATAACTGTGCCATCCTTCCACAGAATGTGAAAGAAGACAAACAAGTAGCACATAATACCTGGGTCCTGCTGTAATATAGGGTGTCTGAAAAGTCAGTAACTGATATAAGTAAAGTTACTTATACTTAAATTTGTATTTATAATGTACAACACAATGTTCACCCTTACACTCTCAGCATTTTCTCAGCTTCTGTATTTTGTTTTTGTGGATTTTGCTCACCATATTCTGGTCAACATATTTGCTCAACATATTCCCAATGGTTCCTGACTTTTCAGACACCCTGTAGATTTTTTTTCAGCCCAGAAAATGGTTTTCAACTCTCAGTTACCTTTTTTACACATCAGCCCTATTGCTAGTGATATACTCAGGGTAGAAGAGAGCATATAGTCACTCAACAGATATGGGAAAGTAGAAAGGGTTACAGTAATTGGATAAATATTGCATCCACAATGTTGGTGTTAAGAACTGTGCACATAAAAGTCTGAGGATAGCAAGTTAGCACTAAAGTCATTTACACCATATGTTGGTATTAAAACTGTCATATCAGAGATCAATAATTGGCCTTGCAGTGTCATATTATGAGGTATTAGTTTGAAAATGTTTTGTTAGTAACATTACAGCCAACTCCAAGAATAGCGTGGTGCTTATTTTTGTCAGACGAACGGTCTTGTTTAGCGAGTTTAGCACAAGATAGCTGCAATGTTGTAAGCAACTTTGATCAACAGAGGCTGAGTGCAAAATGTATACTAGCTATAAAACATTTTTAGTTTGAGTTGAGTTCAGCATCTCAGTTGAAATTAGGGCAGGAAAACACAGTTGTCCTTGAAGTCCTTGTTTTGTGCCAGATTTTCCATTTGTACAACATAGGAACATGTACAACATGAAGGATTAAAGGTCTAATTGGTAACGATGTTGACAGACACTATCCTCGACAGCAGGTAACTATCTAGTTAAATCAGGAAATAAATGCTTGCCTGGCAGCCCTAAAAAAAATCCAAAGGTTTACTCTTCAGAAAGACTGCATGAGTGGTTGCTGGTTTGTAATTAGACCCTCCAATAAATTAAGATATAAGAAAGGCCAAAAGCCTACCTGGATGAGGCTGACTCACGAACTCAGAACCCTTTCCCTGGATAGTGCCTTGGACTCCTGGTGTAAGTTTGTTTGAATCTTCAGGTCTTACTGTTAGGAGAGCACCAAACATGCAAAATTCCTGATGTTTTGCCAATCATTGTAATTCCAAAGTGTGGGCACCAACTAACAGCTTATATATACAACCCCGATTCCAAAAAAGTTGGGACAAAGTACAAATTGTAAATAAAAATGGAATGCAATGATGTGGAAATTTCAAAATTCCATATTTTATTCAGAATAGAACATAGATGACATATCAAATGTTTAAACTGAGAAAATGTATCATTTAAAGAGAAAAATTAGGTGATTTTACATTTCATGACAACAACACATCTCAAAAAAGTTGGGACAAGGCCATGTTTACCACTGTGAGACATCCCCTTTTCTCTTTACAACAGTCTGTAAACGTCTGGGGACTGAGGAGACAAGTTGCTCAAGTTTAGGGATAGGAATGTTAACCCATTCTTGTCTAATGTAGGATTCTAGTTGCTCAACTGTCTTAGGTCTTTTTTGTTGTATCTTCCGTTTTATGATGCGCCAAATGTTTTCTATGGGTGAAAGATCTGGACTGCAGGCTGGCCAGTTCAGTACCCGGACCCTTCTTCCATGCAGCCATGATGCTGTAATTGATGCAGTATGTGGTTTGGCATCGTCATGTTGGAAAATGCAAGGTCTTCCCTGAAAGAGATGTCGTCTGGATGGGAGCATATGTTGCTCTAGAACCTGGATATACCTTTCAGCATTGATGGTGTCTTTCCAGATGTGTAAGCTGCACATGCCACACACACTAATGCAACCCCATACCATCAGAGATGCAGGCTTCTGAACTGAACGCTGATAACAACTTGGGTCGTCCTTCTCCTCTTTAGTCCGAATGACATGGCGTCCCTGATTTCCATAAAGGACTTCAAATTTTGATTCATCTGACCACAGAACAGTTTTCCACTTTGCCACAGTCCATTATAAATTAGCCTTGGCCCAGAGAAGACGTCTGTGCTTCTGGATCATGTTTAGATACGGCTTCTTCTTTGAACTATAGAGTTTTAGCTGGCAACAGCGGATGGCACGGTGAATTGTGTTCACAGATAATGTTCTCTGGAAATATTCCTGAGCCCATTTTGTGATTTCCAATACAGAAGCATGCCTGTATGTGATGCAGTGCCGTCTAAGGGCCCGAAGATCACGGGCACCCAATATGGTTTTCCGGCCTTGACCCTTACGCACAGAGATTCTTCCAGATTCTCTGAATCTTTTGATGATATTATGCACTGTAGATGATGATATGTTCAAACTCTGCAATTTTACACTGTCGAACTCCTTTCTGATATTGCTCCACTATTTGTCGGCGCAGAATTAGGGGGATTGGTGATCCTCTTCCCACCTTTACTTCTGAGAGCTGCTGCCACTCCAAGATGCTCTTTTTATACACAGTCATGTTAATGATATATTGCCAATTGACCTAATGAGTTGCAATTTGGTCCTCCGGCTGTTCCTTTTTTGTAAGTTTAACTTCTCCAGCCTCTTATTGCCCCTGTCCCAACTTTTTTGAGATGTGTTGCTGTCATGAAATTTCAAATGAGCCAATATTTGGCATGAAATTTCAAAATGTCTCACTTTCGACATTTGATATGTTGTCTATGTTCTATTGTGAATACGATATCAGTTTTTGAGATTTGTAAATTATTGCATTCCGTTTTTATTTACAATTTGTACTTTGTCCCAACTTTTTTGGAATCGGGGTTGTATATATATATATATATATATATATATATATATATATATATATATATATACACACACTAGTGCATCTCAAACAATTAGAATATTGTAAAAAAGTTAATTTTTTCGTAATTTAATTAAAAAATGTCATCTTTCATATATTCTATGTTCATTGCATGTAAAGTAAAATATTTCATGCCTTTTTTGTTTTAATTTTGATGATTATGGAAATCAGAAATACAGTATCTCAAATTATTAGAACAGTTCCTAAGATAAATCAAAATAGGATTTACAATACAGAAATGTCCAACCTCTGAAAGTACAGTGCCTTGCAAAAGTATCCATCCCCCTTGGTGTTTGTCCTGTTTTGTTGCATTATAAGCTGGAATTAAAATGGATTTTGGGAGGGTTAGCACCACTTGATTTACACAACATGCCTACCACTTTAAAGGTGCACATTGTTTTTTTTTTATTGTGACGTAAACAATAATTAAGATGAAAAAACAGAAATCTGGAGTGTGCTTAAGCATTCACCCCCTTTCGTATGAAACCCCTAAGGCAAGTTTATTTATATAGCGCATTTCATACACAGTGGCAGTTCAATGTGCTTTACAGAGGTAAAGGCAAAACAGTAAACAATAGAAAATAAAATTACATAAAATAAAGGGGGAAGAAGAGAGAAAAATAAAAATAATATAAGAATTAAACAATAGTAGAAATAAAATAATAAAATGAAGTAAAAGTTCAGTAAAAAAAAAACAGCAGAATAAAATAGAATAAAAGTTAAGTAAAGTTTAAAACATGCAAAGACTGTAAAAGTTAAGTAAAGTTTAAAACATGTACCATAAAGATGATGACATTTATCAGTTAGCAGAAAGCATCTGAAAACAGCTTGATCTTTAATCTAGATTTGAAGCTGCCAACAGCAGGAGCATTTTTGATGTCCTCTGGGAGTTGGTTCCATAGCTGTACTGCATAGTAGCTAAAAGCTGCTTCACCACACTTTGTTTTAACAACAGGTTTTACCAGTAAATTTTGCTGCTGCGATCTGGTAGATCTGATTGGATTAGGCCACTGCAACATATCAGAGAGGTAATTGGGCTCTGTACCATTTAGAGATTTGTACACCAGCAACAATGCTTTAAAGTCAATTCTATAGCTTACTGGAAGCCAGTGAAGGGACCTTAGAATTGGAGTAATGTGCTCTGTTCTTTTTGTTCGTGTGAGAACCCTAGCCGCTGCATTTTGAATCACCTGAAGTCGTTTGATGGTCTTTTTTGGCAGGCCTGTGAAAAGGCCATTGCAGTAGTCAACCCTACTAGTGATGAAGGTATGTATAAGTTTTTCCATATCATTTTTTGACATAAGTCCTCTTAGTTTGGAAATGTTTTTTAGGTGATAAAATGCAGATTTAGTGATTGTTTTCATGTGACTGTCAAAGTTTAGCTCGCTGTCAATGAAAACACCAAGATTTTTAACCATAACTTTTGTTTTAATCCCCTTTGTGTCAAGAATAGTGGTAATCCTCTAAATAAGAGTTGGTCCAAACAATTCACTTCATAAGTCACATAATTAGTTGATAAAGATCCACCTGTGTGCAATCAAAGTGTCACATGATCTGTCACATGATGTCTGTATAAATCAACCTGTTCTGGAAGGACCCTGACTCTGCAACACTACTAAGGCAAGCAACATGAGAACCAAGGAGCCTCCAAACAGGTCAGAGACAAAGTTGTGGAGAAGTATAGATCAGGGTTGGGTCATCAAAAATATCCCAAACTTTGAATATCCCACAGAGCACCATTAAATCCATTATAGCAAAATGGAAAGAACATGGCACCACTACAAACCTGACAAGAGAAGGCCACCCACCAAAACTCACAGACCTGGCAAGGAGGGCATTAATCAGAGATGCAACAAAGAATAGAATACTTTTATTTTCACTGCACAAACGTTCAATGAAATTTAGTTCATCATAGGAGAGCAAAGCCACTGCATATGTGTGCCCTACCACTCTTGGGCACTTCAGCCCAAGGCCGTCCCATGTTAACCTAACTGCATGTCTTTGGACTGTGGGGGTGTGGCAGTGGGGGCGTGGCCAAGCAGCAGTCTGTGAATGGAGGGTGGAGTCAGGGAAGGTAAGTGGCTAGGTCATTACACCTGATGTCAATTTGTGTGTGTGTGTGTGTGCGCGTGTGTGTTGCAGGGATGGAGTATAAAGGGAGGGGGAGAGGAGAGAAGGCGACCCCTGACCACAGCACTTGTGTGAATGAGTGTGTGAGCGAGTGGAAGAAAGAAAGAAAGCTGAAAAGCTCAATAAAAGTGTGTCTGTGTAAACACGAACTCTCGCCTGCCGTGCTTCTGTGCTCCACCCACATCGGGGATTACTACAGTGGTGCTGAAACCCGGGACGCGCACAGAAGGAAACTGCCCCATGGAGTCCTCCCCGTTCAAAGAGCTCATCCTTGCCCTCGCTACCGCCCAGCGGAACCAGCATCAAGAGCTGATCACCCTCCGGAAGGAGCAGCAGCAGTGCTTCGAAGCCTTGATGCTGGCCCAGCAGGAAGATCGCCAGGCATTCCGGCACTGGCTCACGTCAGCAGGGCCGCCGGCCGCCGCTGCCGCCACCCTCGTGAAGATGGGACCGCAGGACGATCCGGAAGCGTTCCTCGCTCTCTTTGAGCAAACAGCCAAGGCGTGGGGGTGGCCGCTGGAGCAGCGCGCGGCGCGCCTCTTCCCGCTCCTATCTGGTGAGGGGCAGCTCGCAGCGCAGCAGCTCCCTGCTGACAGCCGGCTGGTTTATGCGGACCTGAGCAAAGCCATCCTGCAGCGGCTCAGCCGATCCCCGGAGCAACACCGTCAGCGCTTCCGGACGCCGACACTGGAGGGGGTCGGCCGGCCGTTTGCATTCAGCCAGCAACTCCGGGACGCCTGCCGGCGGTGGCTGAGGGCGGAAGACCGCGACGGCGAGGAGATCATCGATCTGGTGGCACTGGAGCAGTTTATCTCTCAACTTCCGGAAGGAACGGCGGAATGGGTCCAGTGTCACCGCCCGGCGTCGCTGGAACGAGCCATCGAGCTGGCGGAAGACCATCTGGAGGCGGCTCTGATGGCAGGCAGACGAGGCGCCTCCCCTCGCTTCTCTTCCCCCTCTCTCTCTCTCCTGTCTCTAGTCCCCATCCCCACCCCGTTCCCCTGCCACGAAGGTGGCGGCTGGCCCCTCCCCAGCCGGCCCGTCGCACCCGTGGTGTCCTCCCCTCTCCCTCTTCTGTGTCTGTGTTGTCTCCCCCTCAGGTGAGTGACACCCATAACACCAGTGCAGAGGGAAAGCCTGGGCCGGTGTGCTGGCACGGCGGGGAATCGGAGCATCTCCCGAATCAGAGCCCTGCAAGGGAGGTGGGGGCTGTCATCCGGATCCCCGATGCGACAGAAACCGCCCCCGATTGGGCCGGAGCATATCGCGTACCGGTGAGTATTCAAGGGGGTACATATCACACTTTGGTGGATTCCGGTTGTAATCAGACCTCAATTCACCAACGCCTGGTGCAAGGCGAGGCATTGGGGGGAGCACAAGTGGTGAAGGTGTTGTGTGTGCACGGGGATGTTCACCATTACCCTCTAGTGTCTGTCCACATTCTATTCCGGGGCCAAACGCATAAGATGAAGGTGGCGGTTAATCCTCGTCTTACCCACTCGTTGATCTTGGGTACTGATTGGCTGGGATTTAAAGAATTAATGGAGTATTTAACATGCAGTGGGTCCTGCCCTAGTAGGTCACGGGAAGATCCTGGTGTGGCATTGGCTGGAGAAGCTGTCGCAGAGCCATCCGCGTCAACACTGAGACAGAGTGAGGAGCAGCCCGCTCCTCCTCCCTCTCTCGGGGATTCTCTTGGGGATTTCCCGTTAGAGCAGTTGCAAGATGAGACTCTGAGGCATGCGTTTGACCAAGTGAGAGTAATCGATGGTCAAACTCTTCAGCCAAGCGCGGCACCAACCTTCCCCTATTTTGCCATTATTAAAGATAGATTGTACCGAGTGATGCAGGACACTCAAACCAAGGAACGAGTAACCCAGTTGTTAATCCCAAAGAGCCGTAGGGAACTCGTATTCCATGCGGCTCACTTTAATCCCATGGCGGGACACTTGGGGCAAGACAAAACACTAGCCCAAATAATGTCCCGGTTCTATTGGCCTGGGATTTGCGGGGATGTCCGTCGGTGGTGTGCGGCGTGCCGTGAATGCCAATTAGTAAATCCCACGGCCACTCCAAAAGCGCCATTGCGCCCTCTTCCTCTAATCGAGACCCCGTTTGAGCGAATTGGGATGGATCTCGTCGGGCCATTAGATCGGTCAACACGGGGATATCGCTTTATTTTAGTTCTGGTGGACTATGCAACACGATATCCGGAGGCAGTGCCTCTCCGCAATATCTCAGCACGCAGTATTGCGGAAGCGCTCTTCCGCGTTATCTCCCAGGTTGGGATTCTGAAAGAAATCCTGACAGACCAAGGCATCTCGTTTATGTCATGCACACTGCACGAGCTGTATGGGTTACTGGGGATTAAGTCCATCCGCACCAGTGTATATCACCCACAAACGGATGGATTAGTAGAGCGATTCAACCAGACATTCAAAAACATAATCCGGAAATTCATTAGTGAAGATGCGCGTAATTGGGATAAATGGCTTGAACCCCTGTTGTTCGCAGTACGAGAGGTCCCACAAGCCTCCACAGGGTTTTCTCCCTTCGAATTATTATATGGGCGTAAGCCGTGTGGCATTCTGGATGTGCTGCGGGAAAATTGGGAGGAGGGACCTTCACAGAGTAAAAATGAAATCCAGTACATTCTTGACCTGCACGCAAAACTCCACACCCTCACACAATTAACCCAGGAGAATTTACGACAGGCACAAGAACGTCAAAGCCGACTGTATGACAGGGGCACGCGCCTTAGAGAATTTACGCCGGGAGAAAAAGTACTCGTATTATTGCCCATGTCGAGTTCTAAATTAGTCGCCAAGTGGCAAGGGCCCTTCGAGGTCACACGGCAAGTCGGGGATGTTGACTATGAGGTAAAGCGAACGGATAGGGGCGGGGCACTGCAAGTCTACCACCTCAACCTTTTAAAACGCTGGAATGAGGGGGTCCCCGTGACGTTGGTGTCGGTAGTCCCAGAGAAGGCGGCGCTGGGGCCGGAGGTAAAAAGGATAACATCGCAGGCCACTCCGGTCCCTTGTGGAGACCACCTCTCGCCGACCCAACTCATGGAGGTAGCCAGGTTGCAGAAGGAATTTTCCGACGTGTTCTCGCCCCTTCTGGGCCGTACCCACCTCATAGAACACCACATCGAAACGCCCCCGGGGGTGGTAGTGCGTAGCCGCCCTTACCGCTTGCCCGAACACAAGAAAAAGGTGGTTCGGGATGAACTCAAGGCCATGCTCGAAATGGGCATAATCGAGGAGTCCCACAGCGACTGGAGCAGCCCAGTGGTCCTGGTTCCCAAGACTGATGGGTCGGTCCAGTTCTGTGTGGACTATAGAAAGGTCAACGCGGTGTCTAAATTTGACGCGTACCCAATGCCTCGCATTGATGAGTTGCTTGATCGGTTAGGCGCTGCTCGCTTTTATTCGACACTGGATCTAACCAAGGGATATTGGCAGATCCCCTTGAATCCTCTATCCCGAGAGAAAACAGCCTTTTCCACACCGTTTGGGTTACACCAATTTGTCACGCTCCCCTTTGGGTTGTTTGGGGCGCCCGCTACGTTTCAGCGGCTTATGTACAGGGTCCTCCGCCCTCATGCTGCCTACGCGGCCGCCTATCTAGATGACATAATCATCTACAGTCTTGATTGGCCGCGGCACATGGAACACCTGAGGGCTGTTCTGAAGTCGCTGAGGCGAGCGGGCCTCACAGCTAACCCAAAGAAGTGTGAGATTGGGCAGGTGGAAGTACAGTATCTGAGGTTCCACTTGGGTCATGGGCAGGTGCGTCTCCAAATTAACAAGACTGCAGCGATTGCGGCCTGCCCGAGGCCCAAGACCAAAAAGGAGGTGAGGCGGTTCTTGGGGCTGGCTGGCTATTATCGTAGGTTTATACCTAACTATTTGGACGTCACCAGCCCGCTAACTGACCTCACTAAAAAGGGGGCTCCAGATACGGTCCAGTGGACGGAGCAATGCCAACAGGCCTTCTCAGAGGTAAAAGCTGCACTGTGTGGGGGGCCACTTTTACACTCCCCTGATTTCTCTCTCCCCTTTATTTTGCAGACTGATGCATCGGACAGAGGGCTGGGGGCCGTTTTGTCCCAGGAGGTGGAGGGTGAGGAGCGCCCAATGCTGTACATCAGCCAAAAGCTGTCGATGTGCGAGAGCAAGTACAGCACAATTGAAAAAGAGTGTCTTGCCATCAAGTGGGCGGTCCTCGCCCTCTGATACTACCTGCTGGGGCACCCTTTCACTCTCTGTTCGGACCACACGCCCCTCCAGTGGCTCCACCGCATGAAGGATGCCAATGCGCGGATCACCCGTTGGTATCTCGCTCTCCAGCCATTCAAGTTCAAGGTGATCCACAGGCCGGGGGCACAGATGGTGGTGGAGGACTTCCTGTCCCGTCGGGGGGGGGAGTCGGCTGCAGGCCGGACGGCTCCCCGGCCTGAGTCGGGCGGTGGGGGTATGTGGCAGCGGGGGCGTGGCCAAGCAGCAGTCTGTGAATGGAGGGCAGAGTCAGGGAAGGTAAGTGGCTAGGTCATTACACCTGATGTCAATTTGTGTGTGTGTGTGTGTGTGTGTGCGTGCGTGTGTGTTTGTTGCAGGGATGGAGTATAAAGGGAGGGGGAGAGGAGAGAAGGCAGCCCCTGACCACAGCACGTGTGTGAATGAGTGTGTGAGCGAGTGGAAGAAAGAAAGAAAGCTGAAAAGCTCAATAAAAGTGTGTTTGTGTAAACACGAACTCTCGCCTGCCATGCTTCTGTGCTCCACCCACATCGGGGATTACTACAGGGGGAAAACGGAGCACCCAGAGGAAACCCACGCAGACACAGGGAGAACATGCAAACTCCACACAGAAACGCCCCCGTCGGCCGCTGGGCTCGAACCCAGAACCTTCTTGCTGTGAGGCAACAGTGCTAACTACTTACACCACTGTGCCACCCAAAGACACCAAAGATAACACTGAAGGAGCTGCAAAGATCCACAGCGGACATGGGAGTATCTGTCCATAGGACCACTTTAAGCTGTACACCCCACAGAGCGGGGCTTTATGGAAGAGTGGCCAGAAAAAGCCATTGCTGAAGAAAACACATTTGGAGTTTGCCCAACAGCATGTGGCAGACTCCCCAAACACATGGAAGAAGATTCTCTGGTCAAATGAGACAAAAATTGAACTTTTTGGCCATCATGGGAAATGCCATGTGTGGTGCAAACCCAACACCCTGAGAACACCATCCCTACAATGAAGCATGGTGGTGGCAGCATCATGCTGTGGGGATGTTTTTCATCTGCAGGGACAGGAAAGCTGGTCAGGACTTGAAGGAACACTGGATGACACTAAATACAGGGCAATTCTGGAGGAAAACTTGTTTGAGTCAGCCAGAGGTTTGAGACTGGGATGAAGGTTCACGGTCTAGCAGGACAATGACCCTAAACATACTGCTAAAGCAACACTGGAGTGGTTTAAAGGGAAACATTTAAATGTCTTGGAATGGCCTAATCAAAGCCCAGACCTCAACCCAATTGAGAATTTGTGGCATAACTTGAAGATTACTGTACACCAACACAACCCATCTAACTTGAAGGAGTTGGAGCAGTTTTGCCTTGAGGAATGGGCAAAAATCCCAGTGGCTAGATGTGCTAAGCTAATAGAGACATACCCCAAGAGACTTGTAGCTGTAATTGTAGCAAAAGGTGGCTCTACAAAGTATTGACTTGGGGGGGGGGGATATCTATGCACACTCCAGATTTCTGTTTTTTTCATCTTAATTATTGTTTGTGTCACAATAAAAAAAAAAACAAATGTGCACCTTTAAAGTGGTAGGCATATTGTGTAAATCAAATGGTGCTAACCCTCCAAAAATCCATTTTAATTCCAGCTTGTAATGCGACAAAACAGGAAAAACACCAAGGGGAATGAATACTTTTTCAAGACACTGTATGTTCATTTATACACTCAATACTTGGTTGGGCTCCTTTACCACGAATTACTGCATCAATGCAGCGTGGCGTGGAGGCGATCAGCCTGTGGCACTATTGAGGTGTTATTGAAGCCCAGGTTGCTTTGATAGCGACCTTCAGCTCGTCTGTTTCTCATCTTCTTCTTGACAATAGCCCATAGACTCTCGGACCATGATTTCCAAATGAAATGCAAAATTTACTTTCATCTGGAAAGAAGACTTTGGACCACTGAGCAACAGTCCAGTTCTTTCTTTCCTGCGCCCAGGTAAGGCGCTTCTGACATTGTCTCTGGTTCAGGAGTGGCTTGATATTAGGAATGCAACAGTTGTAGCCCCTTTTCTGAAGACATCTGTGTGTGGTGACTCTTGATGCAGTGACACTAGCCTCAGGCCACTCCTTGTGAAGCTCTCCCAAGTTCTTGAATCGACTTTTCTTGACAATCCTCTCAAGGCTACAGTCATCCCTGTTGCTTGTGCACCTTTTCCAGCCAGCCTTTTCAGCAGTGACCTTCTGTGGCTTACCCTCCTTATGGTGGGTGTCGATGATTGTCTTCTGGACAACTGTCAAGTCAGCAGTCTTCCCCATGATTATAACGGTATACTGTTTTACTCAAACTTGAAATGAAATATTTTCATGATTTGAGATGCTTTTTTAGTTTAAGTTTTTGCAAATTAAAATAGAAAATGCTTGAAACATTTTAGTTTACATGTAATGAATCTAGAATATATAAAATTTTCACTTCCTTAAATAATTGATGAAAAATATTGAACTTCTTCATGATATTCTAATTGAGATGCGCACACGCGTGCGCACACACATGCAAGTATACACAAGTTTGAACGCACATTCTAATTCATTTTTTTTATTAATTACAAGTCACTTCATGTCTTAAAGTAATGATGGATGTCGTTTCTCTCCTTAGTTGAGCGGTTCTTGACATAATATGGATTACGACAGTTGTGGAATAGGACTATTTACTGTATTTTTATTATTTACTATTTACTGTTTGATCTCAAACGCATTAAGAAGGCGAAAAAATTGCACTAACTTTTGATGAGGCACCTGTTAATAGAAAAGCATTCCAGGTGACTACCTCATGAAGCTGGTTAAGATAATGCCAATAGTGTGTAACACATCATGAAGGTAAACAGGGGCTATTTTTAAATATCTAAAATATGAAACGGTTTTTTTTTGTTTTTTAACACATTTTTGTTTACCATATACCTGTAATTTCATATATTTCATAGTTTTGATGTCTTCTGTCACCACTCCTGTCACCACTCACACACACATGCACAAGCAACAGTACTTGCATGGCTCTCAGCCTAATGATGTGTCAGCTCCTCACTGGGCCAAGGACAAACTCAGGCCCTGGCAGTACCAACAGCAGTAAGTCCTCCGTACCTTCACTTTCTTGACTGTGCCACAGGAAAGAATTTTCTAGAAAGATATCTAAAATTCAGAGTCATGAGCTCAGACTTTTGCAGGAAGCACAAATCCGCCACCGCTCAACCCAGGATTAGCCCCCTTGCGCTCAATTTAATGAAGAAGGGTAAGTCCATTCCACCAGCTTCCAGCAGCTCAGCACTAGACATGATCATGAAGTGTAGCGAGGACAGACAGGATGAGAGAGAGGCAAGCAGCTGTCTGCAAAAAGGGTCTCTTTAATTTGGTCTCTTTCATGGAAGCAGTTCGAGTGGAACGCTCATCTGTCTGTCACTAGAATACTCCATGTGACCAGCTGATGGATCACAGTGCAGTACAGCATTAGGAAGGCCAGTAAATTGGCCCAGGGGACTTTACTCAGTCTCATTCCCTGGCTAAAGTTGTGTCAGTTCTGGAAGGCTGAGGAACAGCACAGTACACAAGAGGCCATTTATGAGGTACACTCATCCAAGGCGGCATTTGTCAGCAAAGTGGTTTACATGTGTTTAGTGGAGTCTGGAGGCCAAGCAGCCTCTTGAGGGATATAGCTGATAGATTTCATTTGAAATCAAGCTTCATATAATTTGGAAAACTGCCAGAATTAGCTGCAAGGACATAGAGGCCTTGATAGAAAGTGCACAAAACAGGAATGGTTTCATCATGGGTTTTGATTTCTGTGCATGAATGAAGAAAGCAGTTAGTAACTGGAGGGTTTATTACATATCATCAAAACGAAGCATGCGATCTGGATCTATAGGTCTATAGTCAAGAAGTTCTACAGTAGGCCATTTAGATTAGCATTAAATGATTGTTTAACTGAATAAGGTTTAAAGTCAGTTGTGAATCATAGCTTCACAATGAGCTCAATTAGTTTAATACATTTAAAATCTGCTGAAAGGAAAATTGGAACTGGGTAACATTTGGACCGCCAGCCTCTGCAAGAGCCAAGAGAGTTTGTGGGCTGTAAAATTCAGACTGACTGGCACACTTTAGGCACTATGCTAAGAAGTGAATTCAAGATGATCCACAAATGTCCAAGTGGCAGGAGTTGGACAGAGCCTCACTGTCAAGCAACAAATTGAGATAAAATGCATGGGGAAATTGCTTGCGATTTTCACTTTGAGAATTGCAAAGTTAAGCAGGAAACTCTGGGAAAAAAAACCTCTGATACTTGGAAGACAAATGAACATAACCCAGAGACAGTTCGAGTAGGATAAATGGATACCGATACCAGGCTCAATCTGCAGTGAAAAGCATCCCTTCTACCTGTGTCTGCTCTGAGAAGAGAGAGAGAGAGAGAGAGAGAGAGAGAGAGAGAGAGAGAGAGAATGTGTCACATCTTACATACGTGTGCAATCAAGCTCAAAGCATTGAGCCGCAATCACAGGTAACACCACCTTAGCCTGAGAGCAACTATTCATTACAGTTATCCTGAGGCAAGCTAGTGCATTTGCCATGGCCCAGCTTTAACAGCAGGGAATCTGGAGACGTACGCTTGAGGAGAGAGGACAATATTGTCCTCTCTGCTGAGTTCCGTACCTTATAGCTCTCTTAACAGGTAGAGTGGTGAAATGAAGTGGCAGACTGCCTCTCTGTCTCTCATGCGATTAAGCCGCTAAGGCCTGCCAGTCCTCCCGTCTCAAAGAGCTGGAGAATAACTGTAATCCATGTGATACGGGGCTGAAATAGCAGTCATAGTGTTTATCACTTCGAGTAGTCCCTGCACATGGATACGTGGAGATGCAGAAAGGCAGAATAATGTGCCGAAGGAGCGAAGTAATAAAAGGGGAGAAAACTGTGACAAACAGGATGAGAAATGCTGACTGACAGTCTCCATACTGGAGCATACTAGAAATCATGAACCTGGGCCATGGCTGAACCACTGGAGGGAATATCAGTGTGCAAAGGGTCCCATATTGCACAAACATAAACTTACAAATCCCACAGACGATGTCAGAGTTAATTTGAAATGACTGTTTTATTGAGCTCTCCTTGCAGATTGTTTTGTTGTGAGTTTTGTAACTGGGAGCCAAGTCAAGAAAAATCAGAACATGTGCCTAAACATTTAAGGACAAATGCTGGTCATCTCTGGACCACCCTAAAATAGAGTGCCACTGTACTGACACTATTTGCAGATCTGGAAACTTTTGCTAAAAGAACAGGTCGTCAGACAAATTTGGGCCCAGTAGTGAGGAGACAGGTACAGAGGTGACAGGTGACTGTCAGTGAGGTGGAGAGGAAGTGAAGGGCCACCAGACAGAAGAAAGAGAGAGTGTAAGAGAGGGAGAAGGATAGAAGCCCAGGTGTTCAAATCTATTCTGAAGGCTATAGCGAGGATGTGAAATAGGAGGGATTTCCTGCTGCACAGGCTGTAACAGTCAGCCTCAGGGAGGGATTATGGTTATATCTCACCTGCCCAAACGTTTGCATTAAAATAAATGACAAAAGTGTGGATGGCAACTGCTGACAAACTCCATATATTCAACCTATAGGTTTTTAAAGCTAAATTACATGATGACCTAAATCAATGAAATAAGCCTGTAATGGGGGGGGGGGGGGGGGGACAGAACAGCGTTGTTATTCAAATCTGTTAAGACGGAACATTGTGCAGCACATCTGTGTGAAACAGATGTGCTGCATAATGTGCTTTGTGTGAAACATGACCGATATGGAGTGAAAAATATGGAATGAAATGTTTTATATAGTTAATAGGTGAAAATTCACAAAACATATATATTTACATGTATGAGGTTAGATTAAAATGTTCCAAGACTGTTCTTGTTGTGAACGAACAAAGAGTGGCACGGTCATTCGCATGCAGCAGGAGGAAGCAGTGACTCTCATGAGTCTGTATGGTGTATGACATCATGCTGTCATCGGGACTTGCGTTACACATGTTTTTCTTACAATGTGCATGTGGGCATTTGCGATTTTACACAAAGAGCAAACATCAAACTCTGTGTTAAACTCAGGAAATCAGCAATGGAGACCCTTGAAATGCTTCAGCAAGCCTACGGCAATGAAGCAATGAGCCAGGCAAGGTGTTTTGAGTGTCATTCACGCTTCAAGAGGGGCAGAAGTCAGGGTGATCTGACAATCGTGATGCACAATACACTCAATTTCTTGTAACATTTTCAAGGACTGTGCTCGTGAAACATTTCAAGGGTATCCATTGTCAACTTCCCGGGTTTGACACAGAATTTGATGTTTGCTCTCTGCTCAAGTTTGAAGTCCACAGTAAAATCACAAATGCGCATGTGCACATTGTCACAAAAATACATATTACACAGATCTCAATGTTAACAGCACAAAGTCATGCATCTTGATGACACAAAATTTACTGCTCACTCCGGATACAATCACATGATCTGATGACCATGCCGTGCTTCATTCTTTCAGAACATTTTTTGATCGCACTTTATACAATCATTTATATATATATATATATATATATATATATATATATATATATATATATTAGTGCTGTCAAGCGATTAAAATATTTAATCGCGATTAATGTCGCGACTGTCATAGTTAACTCGCGATTAATCGTAATTTAATCGCACATTTTTGTCACATGAAAAACCATTGTAATTCTCTTATCAGCATAAAAAAGTGAATGGGCTTGCTTTGTACCAATGTTTTTTTATTGCAAAGCATAACACGTCTTGACACAGCCACTGCAAAGTGAAACCAAAGCCGAGCACCGGGACTAGCAAAAGAACCATGAGTGAAGTGATCTACTGCTTGAGTTAGTCTACAACTCTAATCAAAGAGTCAGGTTACACAGTGACGGTAGGCTTGACATGCTTGATTATAATATAAAGTACACTATTATATTAACTTTAAGTTGTTCGTTGATAAATATTGCATTGAATCTGATCTTTACTGTTTCAGCTCACTTAACACATTTTGTACTTTTACACTTTCTGCCTGTTGATGCGTCGCGCTGTTCCAATCAGAGGCGGCCAAATTTGCATATTACAGGAAGGATTTCTGGGATAGCATTGAGTTTACAGTTCAGAGGGATCTGGCTTCTTTAGACGCTGTCTTCTTAAAACTGAATAAATATTTAAAAAGAGCCAAATGAGCCAGTCTTTTGAACGGCTCTTTTCAAAGAACGGATCACAAAGATGCGGATCCCATCAAAGAGCCATAAATCCCATCTCTACTAGCGCGCCCTGCCCGCGCTGGTTCTTTGGGGGGGAGGAGGGCAGAGGACTCTGGCTGTGCGGGGCGTGGCATTACAGTCTAGCTGCTATCGTTTTTCTAAGCAAAGTCTCTGTTCCAAGTTCCTGGCAGTTTCAAAAGCTTATGAAAAACCTACATCATGTCACAGAGCGTTAATCTCGCGATAAAAAAATTATCGCCGTTAAAATTGAGTCAAGTTAACGCGTTAATAACGCGACATTTTTGACAGCACTAATATATATATATATATATATATATATATATATATATATATATATATATATATATACATACACACACACTATATTGCCAAAAGTATTTGCTCACCCATCCAAATTATCGGAATCAGGTGTTCCAATCACTTCCATGGCCACAGGTGTATAAAATCAAACACCTAGGCATGCAGACTGTTTTTACAGTTTGGAGCTGGCCCCTTCCTCTTCCAACATGACTGTCCACCAGTGCACAAAGCAAGGTCCATAAAGACATGGATGACAGAGTCTGGTGTGGATGAACTTGACTGGCCTGCACAGAGTCCTGACCTCAACCCGATAGAACACCTTTGGGATGAATTAGAGCGGAGACTGAGAGCCAGGCCTTCTCGTCCAACATCAGTATGTGACCTCACAAATGCGCTTCTGGAAGAATGGTCAAAAATTCCCATAAACACACTCCTAAACCTTGTGGACAGCCTTCCCAGAAGAGTTGAAGCTGTTCTAGCTGCAAAGGGTGGACCGACGTCATATTGAACCCTATGGATTAGGAATGGGATGTCACTTAAGCTCATATGTGAGTCAAGGCAGGTGAGCAAATACTTTTGGCAATAATAGTGTATATGCGTGCAGAATTCAGTGAAATCTCATGGTCTGAAAATATGCAGTGTTACTACAATATACGGGGCGGCACGGTGGTGTAGTGGTTAGCGCTGTCGCCTCACAGCAAGAAGGTCCGGGTTCGAGCCCCGTGGCCGGCGAGGGCCTTTCTGTGTGGAGTTTGCATGTTCTCCCCGTGTCCGCGTGGGTTTCCTCCGGGTGCTCCGGTTTCCCCCACAGTCCAAAGACATGCAGGTTAGGTTAACTGGTGACTCTAAATTGACCGTAGGTGTGAATGTGAGTGTGAATGGTTGTCTGTGTCTATGTGTCAGCCCTGTGATGACCTGGTGACTTGTCCAGGGTGTACCCCACCTTTCGCCCGTAGTCAGCTGGGATAGGCTCCAGCTTGCCTGCGACCCTGTAGAACAGGATAAAGCGGCTACAGATAATGAGATGAGACTACAGTATACACTCACCGGCCACTTTATTAGGAACACCCACCCATCCACCTGCTGTTTGATGCAGTTCTGTAATCAGCCGGTCCCTTGACAGCAGCACAATGCATCAACTCATGCAGATACAAATCAAGAGCTTTAGTTAATGTTCAAACATCAGAATGGGAAAAATTGTGATCTCAAAGTGTGACTTTCTTTTACTGTGACATGGGTGTTGGTTTGAGCCAGATGGACTGGTTTGAGTATATCAGAAACTGCTGCTGATCTCCTGGGGTTTAGACACACAACAGTCTCTAGAGTTTACACAGAATGGTGCAAAAAAAAGAAACACTGAGTGAGTGACAGTCCTGTGGGTGGAAACAAACGTCTTGTTGATGAGAGAGGTCAGAGGAAAACAGACAGATTGGTTCAAGCTGCCAGGAAGGATATAGTAACTCATATAATCACTCTTTACAACCATGGTGAGCAGAAAAGCATCTCAGCATGCAAACAGCAGAAGAGCACATTGGATTCCACTCCTGCAGCCAAAAATAGGAATCTTAGAATCAAGAACAAGTTTCTATTAAAGTTGCCGGTGAGTGTAGTGGATATTATTCTATCCACATTCACAGGATATGAGCAAACGCGCTCTGATTGGTTACTCTACTACTAGTCTATCAGCTCATATACCATGAGGAGAGAAAAATAAAATGGCGGAACATGTTGCTGAACCAACCGAGGAAAAAATAAAAACTCTACTCGAAAACAAAACCCCAAAGAATACAAAAACGCAATAAAATATGGAAGTATTTGACGGTAAGAATGTATCTTTTTATTTTTCCAAGAATTATCGCATTTTTCACAAAGAGTTCCCGTCATTTTGCCGGTTTGTTTACATTCTAAGCGGAAATGATATTGTCGGACGTTTTGTATAAAGTTTTTATTTATCGAATTTGCAAAAAATATAAAAATAAAAATGTTCTGTTTCTCAAAATCCAGTGAATGTGGATAGAATAAAACAGTTATTCCACTCAATCTCATCGTACGTGGCTTATAGCCAACTTGGTGCTACGCGCCTCGTCGGCTATCAGCTCATGTATGACTCGATATCGTTGAATAACTGTTACTTGTATGTGAGTGAAATTGAATATTGTCTCATCTCATCTCATTATCTCTAGCCGCTTTATCCTGTTCTACAGGGTCGCAGGCAAGCTGGAGCCTATCCCAGCTGACTACGGGCGAAAGGCGGGGTACACCCTGGACAAGTCGCCAGGTCATCACAGGGCTGACACATAGACACAGACAACCATTCACACTCACATTCACACCTACGGTCAATTTAGAGTCACCAGTTAACCTAACCTGCATGTCTTTGGACTGTGGGGGAAACCGGAGCACCCGGAGGAAACCCACGCGGACACGGGGAGAACATGCAAACTCCACACAGAAAGGTCCTCGCTGGCCACAGGGCTCGAACCCGGACCTTCTTGCTGTGAGGCGACAGCGCTAACCACTACACCACCATGCCGCCCCATTGAATATTGTGTATACAGTAAACCTACACTTGATCCTAAAGTGAGACTCCAAGAATGTGAAGACTGAGTCATGAACTTATACAGGCTGAATGCCAGGCTACTTCGATTGTTTTACATGACGCTGCATTTCTCTAATTATATGATCACTGTGTGATTAAGTCTAGTCTTGGGTTATAATTTTGGAAGAATTTTGGTCAGATATCCTCAGGGCTTCATCTGTTCCCTTGTGTGCCTCCTGGTTTAACACATTACTAACATGAGGCCACAAAGCCACCTGAAATGAAAGGGCTTCCTCTTACGGCCATATGCTTTTGCCATTACACAGTAACCCTACACCCTTTGATCTTGAATGCAGATTATATTCCAAGAGCCCTAAACCCTTGCCCCCAACCTCCAAAGAATCAGGCAAAACCCCCAACATTTCTGTCTTCCATCTTTGATCTATATAATCACGCATCAATTGACTTAGATACAGTTACTTTTTATGTGTGGTGTGTATTAAGCCCATCACAGTCACTCTGATGAGGTTGGGTTTGATGAGAATCTCTAAATGGATTGGAATTTTCACTGGTTGTCATTGCATTTGATTTATATTTATAGACCTTCCGACAATAACCACGCTGTACACTCCCACACACTCTACCTCATCCTACCCTGATCTGTCTTTCAGAGCTCACGGCATCCTAACATCCATGCTCTCCTCTGCACTTTTCTCAATTGCATTTTAATAAGCTGTGAGTGTTTACATTCCAGCCCATCCATAGACTGTGCCCCCCAGCCCTCAGCACTCGGTTGGCATCGACAGAGCTGTAATAGAAAAGCGCAGTCCATTGTACCCCTCATTACTGTATAATTATGTTCATTTTGCACTGTGGGGGAAAAAATAAATAAAGATGCACAGCAAATGGATTATATGCTTTCACCCAGGATTCAGGAGCAAACAAGAGGGAAAGAACTCTAATTTTTCTCTTCTTCTTCTGCTCTCACATGCTGCTCCTGTTCCAATGCTGGTGAATGGGAAAATCCATCCATCTGACAGGAGCCTGTCAAATTCCATGGCTCGGAGGCCGAAAGATCCCTCTGTCTGATTCTGAAGGGTTGTTATGTATGAAAGCGTCGGCTGATTCCTCAGCCCCGGTGCCAACATACTGATAAGCAGGATGACATCTGCAGCACATTATTCCACTGCTGTTCTTTGTGCAAGCTTGAGATTGGGGGTGGCAGAGGGGAAGGGTGGGGTTATGAGGTATGGGGATGTGTTCGGAGGGAAGCAATTAAATCTGTTCAAGGCAAAGTCTTCGCTGATGGAGGGTGCTGGTGGCACAGAGGGTCAGGAGAGTATTTGAAGTGATTCACTCTCTTACACGCACTCTTTTGAGGCTTCACATTCTCTGTCTCCCCAATTCACAGGCTACATCTTCAATAGCGTAATCCACTGCTCAGTGCTTCACAGCCCTCCCACAAAACTCTCTCTCTGTCGCTGCCAGCCTTTAGCATACACACAACACATTCTCATAATGCTACAGAAATTGAGTTCCCTCTGAGTGTCACTCATTATTCATGCTGCAGGAGAAGAAAGTGCTTCAGAGCATGAGGGACTCAGGGGGAAAAGGAGCAGAGCTTATGGTTTCATATGATGAAATTTATGGGACCTTCAAAACCTTCTGTCCCGTCGTCTTCTCAACATACCCTGGTCTTTCTGTCTTCTCACCAGCACCTCCTATCCTAGTAGCAGCCCCACTGAGGGGATAGTACCATGGCTAGGGGCGTTAATTTTGGAGTTTAGATCCATAATGGACCTGATGATGTCAGCTGGAGAAGCATCCCAGATCTCTCGAGGGACCAGTGGGGGAGGACAGACAGGAGAGGAGACTTTGAACTGTAAACGAGTAACTTGTCCTCATTCTGAGAGAGGAAAGAGAGAAGACAACGCCCGTGGCATCTTATGCTTTCATAGTGTAATAATAAAGGCACACGCATATTGTGCATGCACTTCTGGAAAAGAGAGAGAGAGAGAGAGAGAGAGAGAGAGATGCATCACATAAAGACATACGTGTGCAATCAAGCTCAAAGCTTTGAGCTGCAATCACAGGCAATGTGTGTATGAATGTTTTTATATTTTGTTGGGGACCAAATGTGACTGATGCTCACAACTAGCTGGTGCCCATGAAGAAAAATGGTTTTGTTTAAAAAAAAAAAAGCTTGTATTTAAATAAATAAATAAATAAATAAATAAATAATTCTTAAATTAAATTTAGGTATAGGCATAGCATTAATTAACTGCATTAATTATATTAGTGGAGGGTTCTTACAAGAATATGTGCACGTCTCTGTGTGTTTGCCATTTATTGTAAAAGAATATAATTTCTGTTTGAGAACATGAGTTTTATATGCATATAAATGCCACCCGAGAGATTCCTCCCACAACTCTCCTTATCTACGATTCCAAGCCTGTAGATTTTATGGGTGGCTGGTTTTCTCTAGTTAAGTGTCAATTATAATGCTTTTCTGACACTGCGCATTAATTTCCAGCACATTCGTTTTACGGAAATCAAGTGGCTGGCAATGGTTTTATCCCTTTAGCCCTTAATCCTTATTTACTCCAGCTGTTTTTGTATTTTTTGCTCACAAAAGCATTAACTTTCACTCATTTGAATAGCAGGCAAATTCACACACTTTGAGCTTTCTGAGGCTGCATTTCACGCTCTTGAGGTCTTAAGTAAGGAGAATGAAAAGGCGATTGAGATGAGATGGGAGAGCGGATTGCAGAGCTGGTTTGATTTGATTTTCTGAGATGATACTAGAGCCAGGAAGTGCAGAGGGAGTACTGAATCAATAGGCGTGTAGTAATTAGGCCCCATTAAAAAAAAAGAACTTCAGAGGGAGGAAGGTTATAAAATGTTAATGAGCCTTCAACCCTGGCTCTCTCCAGCTGTGTGTATGGATGTACAGCATGGATGTGTGCCTAGTATCCAGTCAACATCTAACCACTGGTAGAAAACATCCCATAACAAGCAAACACAAACACTGCTCAGTGCTGTCTGGCACGCAGCTATACTAATTAGCATTACCTTCCAGTAGATCCTAATATAATTTTTCTCTCTTTTGCAGGTTCTCTGTGTCCACATAGCGTGTGTGTGTGTGTGTGTGGTTCCTTGCACAGTGACATACTGGTCCTGTGACGGGGCCTGTATGGTAATTTATTGGGAGTGATAGCTTCCCGCAGACAGTCTGCCTCCTTCAGGGGGAAGGTAGGGGCACTAATGGAGGTGGGCTCAGGCTTGATCAATACTAGCATGGCAAGTAGCCCAACCCCACAGCTGCTGCCAGGAGAAAAGGCTCTGGTAATGGAGTGAGGAGGAGGTGGAGGAGGAGGTGGAGTGTCAGCGCTCGTCCTCACATCCCCACACATATGCTATCCACTGTCCTACTGGACAAGCTTAAAAAGATGGGAAGCAAGAATGAAGGACAAAATGATTCCAATCAAAATAGCCACCGATGGTACCTTGTCCGTTTCTAACCATGTGCTCCTCTGTAATACAATAGTTGTCTCTGTCCTGTCCTTTTCTCCATTCTCTGCCAAACACTGGTACAATGATTTCATACTGGCAATTTGACAAGATGGAGAAATGACACTGTGATCTTTCATTCATATCTACTTAAGACCTGTCGCTTGTGGTTATGGATTCTTTTGGATGGGGGAAGGTAATACGAGTTTCTTTGTGTAGGAGGTAGAGAGATATGGCCTCTATGATGTGGTGCAGGATGACTCTACCTTGCCCCACTGCAGACACTCTGCCAGTCGCTCTTGCTAGATGAATGGATTTCACACACCTCCAACAATTGAATTACTTGGAGAGCATTCTCCTCCATATCTCAGTTGGTAATGCAATATAGCATCTCCTGCTGGACCAGTGCAAGGTAGAGAGAATCACATGCCACCAAGCTTGGGCTCATTTCAGAGGTGACGGATGGCGCTTACATTATTGCGCTTTTAGCATGAAGCATACCAACATTATCCTTACTGACAGCAGTATAAGCATTGCAGAATGGCATGGACATATTTCTTCAGTGCTGATATCTCCTCTATCCATTGTACCGTGCAACTTTATAGTCCATCTCTTACCTTGTCTTTCCTAATATACTGGAATCATTATGTTACATTAATGATTTATGCATTCTATTTATCACTTGTCTCTAAGTGTAAATAGGCATGCAGTGGCTGGTTAGGTATTTTAAAAGGAGATTAATGAAAATGTCAGTAACAGAGTTGTAGCAAAATCATCAGGAAGCTATTTTGTCAAATTTGGTGTCTCTCGTTTATGTTTGAATTTATTTGAACTCACCAACCACTTTATTGTATTTACAATGACTGCTGGCACCTCCTTTCCCCTTGCTTCTCTCAAGATCATATGAAAACTGCTGGCCCAGGTTTCCCAAGTATGGCATCAGCCAGACAGACTCGGTCACTGGACCTTGAAGAATGAGGGACTGCATTAAAGCACCACTCAAATTCTGTCTGCGAGAGCTGGACCCAGGCCAGAGTCTGAGAGCCTGCCCACTTTTAATTAACACCTGACTGCACCGACGCTCCCTCCACATTGTTTAGCACACAGTAAGGCAGCCTGTTTGGTGAATAGAAGCTTAGTCATCATCGTCAGTAGCACTGGCTCACCTCACTCCCTGGCAGGAGAGGATACAGTAATCTGATTACACTCTCCTGTTCCACATGCCATATCTGCATTGAAGCTCCTCCTATCTGAACACTCCACTCATTAATGGCTGCTTCAGTGAAACAGTCTGTGTCGTCCCCCTCCCCCTCAGCAAACGAGCAAGATTTAATTTTACAGGTGGTACAACAGCGTGGCCACCAAATCATGGTTGTGAGGGGGGAAGAAGAAGGAGGAGGAAATGGCAGACCTGATTAACATCCATGCCTTAGGCTCGCACTGAGCGTTGAGCAGGCACAGGCTTTTTATCACCCTATAGGGGGGCAGGTTGACCTTGATTTCCTCTCTGGAGTGGCAGGAGGGAAAAGAATCAAGATGGACACCAGAGCAGTCGAGCACACATACACCTGACCCACATTTAGCTAGCTAGTCCCAGGTATAGAAGAGTGCCATCGGAGGCCAAACAATATCCTGTAGTTTATTCCTAAACTCCCCCTTCCTCTGTGATGATCTAGTGGGTCACGGTCTGTAGTGAATGGTTATAGTTGGTACCATGCTTGCTGCATCGTCCTCTGTCTGCCTGGCTGCACATTAGCAACCAGGCACAAGAGCTGGATCAATTATTCACGAGAAGTTCATCCCTTCTTCCTTCATTCCTCCCTCCCTCCCTCTGTGGGTCTACTGGATGGAGTTAGAATGGAGAAAAGATGGGCGGGTGCGTATGCCAGCTCTAGACACCCACAGCCCAGCAGGAGAGCAGGCCCCAAATACAGGACCTGCAGGCAGAAATCACACTCATCCATGAATCTCTCACTTCTTGCACATTCCAGCTTATAAGCAGTGTCTTTTTTCTTTCTTGGCATGTGTTCTACGACAGGGCTGTTTTTAGCACACACCTGTGTTTGTAAGTTACTAGGACAGTCGGAGATAACTAAGAGGATTGATCAAGCTACATAGTGGTACTGATTATTAATTTGATTTCCTTTCTCTTTCACCTTCAGTACAGCTTTTCTCTATGATGTTTTGCATGCGTGTCCCCTGTGGCTTCTGTGACATGAGAACACCACGCCTTTTATATTTTGTGTGAAATGTCCCCCAGAGTGAGATTACCCCCAAATCTGTTTAGCCCGGATGCCACTCTGCAGGGGATCCACAACATTTCTCCATCAATGTGCCAGTGCAACCAAGGCATGTGTAGAGGGTTCATTTGCATGCTTGAACCACACAGAATTAAAGCTCTTATAATTTCCATTTCTTCCTTTTTTATTCATTCTTTATCTTCTAATTTTGCCATGAGCCAGCTCTCCTCAGTTTTAGCTTTTCAAGACCTAAGATGATCAAGCGACACAGCAAGTAATCCAGAACAGCATTTCTGTCACCTCAAATCAACAGAAACATCCCCAAGACACCGACTGACAAAACCATAACTGGGAAGAACATTTGGGAAAGAATAAATTAATCCTTGAGCCTGCCAGCACAGCATTATACCTAATTATGTAAAATAAAGAGGATTTTCATTTCATTCTAATCTGTCTATACAAAATGAGAACAAAAGTGATTTTGTTCTCCTTTTGGATTCTCTGTGTTAACCATAGAATAATTACAAAGAAGATCTAGTCAATCAAAACTCTGATTTTAAATATTAATTTTCTCTTTTAAAATTTGCCTCCGCAACAGAAGATGAAGACAATTTGTTAATATTATTGATGTTGTGCTTCATGAATCTTTGATTGAATGTAGGATTTTACTTTAAAGATTAAATCTTTAAAGCTCCTCTTATACAAGCTGCAGAAACTTCCATTAGGATATTAATGACGGCTGTTAAATGGACATACTTTACTTTTTTTTTTTCCCCTAAACATCCCACTTTGTGCTCTCAACTACAAATACATATCCACTCCTCATATCAGTCACTATGACAGCAAATGAACACATGGCACACAAAAAAAGAGATTGTAGAGACCAGCTTATATCAGCCAGGGCAGATAAGAGCGATCCTGGAGATTGGAAAATAGCAATGGACATGACCAGAAGTGTGAAACTTGTTTGACAAAGTATTGAACAGAGGATATAGACATACGTAGCTAGAGGTGAAGCACATGCCATTTAGCCTCAGAGCAATTCGAGGCATGTCGAAATGAGTGAAGGAGAAGCCAGTCACACCTTGTAAATGGCATCTGGAAACTACTCGATCTCACTTTGGGATCAAATGTAGGGGAGTTTGATTAGTTGAAGGAGATTTTCATGGTGAGAAACTATCTGAGTGGCAGCAGTGTGTTCTAATGCTCATCTGTCAGTTTGAAGTCACGCCACTGCAGATATCTCATTTGCAGGAATGAAATTGAGCTGTGACATACTCTTGTAAAGAACTGATGTAGGCCTTGCAGAGTGCGTATAAAGTCGTACGACTGAATTAAGCAATTTGACCACTTCCTGATATCACGCAAGAGTGATTTGAAATGACTTTTAGATTCTGTGATGGCCAAAGGTGACCAGAAGTGCATGCCATAATCTGTGTTTGAGAGGTGGTATTACTCTGGGTGTGTACTGGCTAACCTAATGATATTAGGATTGCTGAGGAAAATGTTCATCATCCTAATACAATTTGTGACATATTTCCTGGGTCTGACAAACAAGGCTGGCCTTCCTGTACCATCGATAGTTGAAGTAGACCATAGTATCTAGCTTTGTGGGAGGCACTGGAGGGAATGTGGTTACATAACACAGGTAAAGTGGAAGCTAAAAGGAAAGTTGGAGCTGCGGTCTTGGAGAAGGATCAGTCTTTGTCTGAAGACTACAAGAATTATACTTTACACTGTTTAAATGTATCAACCATGGTTTTTATCCAGTTCTGAAAGGTCACAGGACGGCATACTTTTGGGGTTTTCTATTCTCTAACACTTGATTTAAGTCATTGGATAATGAGCGGCTTCGTAATAGGCTGATCCAGGTGTAATGGAGCATGGGAGCAGGAACAGTCCACATGCATTCTTCATTTGAACAAGATCATTCAGCTGTGTGATAGTGAGTAGTGGAGCTTGGCACAAGTTCTCTTCTCTCTCAAAAGCATGTGCTTTAGCCTCTTCCTCGCTCGTCTGGCTAATAGGACTGTGAGAACGCTGGACACAAATTCATCTCAGCTTCGAACAGAGAACGTGGCCATGACAAAACTCCATCAATTTGTGCTGTCAGTAAGTGACAGCATTGCTATGCCCACTCTTTCACTCATTCATTCATTCTCTCTCTCTCTCTTCCTCAATAACCTAGACCTTCCTCTTCTTCCTCTGAAAACCCTCCATCAGCCCTCAGGGGAACATCTGAGCCCCAGTTTGATGCTGTCTCCCATCTATTTCTCCACACTCCTGAAAGCAGTCTTCAAAATACTATTAGCTCTCCTTCTGTTTGTCTTTCTCTTCTCCAGGGATATCAGGAGGTTTTCACAAGTTCCAGTTCCCAGAACCAATGTGGGAAGAGTTTACAGCATATAAAGTGGGGGGAGGCACAGGATGATGGGGAGTCTGGGAAAGTCTGCACTGCAGAAAGACAGGAGGCGAGGGGGCGGATTGCAGCTTGGTAGAATCCTGCCAGCGAACAGTGAGGATAGTTGCAGGGGCTGTGGGTAGTTTGCCACATTTTTTTTTTCACTCACATCAAGCAGAGAGAGCATCTCATTATAGTGTGTGTGTGTGTGTGTGTGTGTGTGTGTGTGTGTGTGTGTGTGTGTGTGAGAGAGAGAGAGAGAGAGAGAGAGAGAGAGAGAGAGAGAGAGTGAGTGAGTGAGTGAGTGGGTGGATTCTTCAGAAAAGGCTAGGGCCGCCAAGGTTCACTAAAACTAGAAAGAGGTAAGTATGAAGTGAGCCACACAAGCAGATGTGAACCCCAGCATAATTAGGCTACATGGAGTCTTTGAGTACGACTCAAATTTTTGGCTGCACTCTCCAAAGCTCAGCAGTGTCAAACCATATTTATGTCTTAGTGTCTCAATTGATTTTGACAGCATCCCTCGGTTTCTGTGGGGAGGATGGCAGATTGAAAACAGCACCACAGAAATTCTGCTGAGGTTTTGCAAAATAGTCAGACGTTACACGCATTAAACAAAACCATGTAACTGATAACATATCTCCTATGACAACAAATTGATCTCAATTCTCATAAGATCAACACACTCTACCCTCCCAACTAATCTAAGCTATGACAGCAAAATGTTATTATAATTACGGTATCCAACCTCAATGTATAGTGCTAATTTCCAAGAGCAATTTCCATCTCAAAATGGCCACATGACTAACACACAGCAGGCCCACAGCCGGTGTTGTGAACCCTCTCCCACTCTGATGAATCTGAGCTAGGAGATGATACCATCACAGCGATAATGGGGCGATGATGGCTATAATGTATCTGGCTGAGTAACATGCTCCGACAATTTGAGATCAATACGATGGTAATACAAAGACACAGTTGGGCAATTTGAAATGCACTAGTGAGAATCTCATCTCCATAATTGTGGTGTCGAAGAAAGCAATGTGCACTGTAAAATATAGGACATTACTGGCCTCTGTTACTGTATATCACTTTGACCAGGCTGAGCGGTTTCATAGCCCAGCAGCAAAGAAGCTGCCGAGTGCCATTTTTTTTTTTTTTAGTCAGCTGAGACTCCGCTAACTCTCCTTAAATTATACTGTTAAATGCTAATTTACATGTACTTTATTGACTATATTTTATAAACATAAACAAATGATAATTAATGGTTCCAACAAGTTGATTTGCTTTGTATTTTAATAACTGCAAATAAAATCGTCAGGTAATGCAAAAATCTAGAAAATCCATAGGAAACAGTTCATTAGTTAGCTGGCCTACTAATGTGATGGCGTAATTAATGTGAAATAGTGTAATTAAATATTTAAATATACTCCATACATCTTTCACTGCACCATTTAACACGCAACTGCATTACTGATTAAAAACGTTGGTGGAAAATATGCATTTCTGCCAAATCATGTCTCACAAGTTAGGATACTGTAACCTTGTGCTAATTAATGTAATACAGATTAAATATAATATGGTTTGATGTGGCTTGGAGTCAACTGAGACTCTAATTGCATTGCAAATGTAAATCCAATCTGGCAACCATGGTTTCTACTCTTCAGATGTACATGTGCTTTATACTGATTTGTTTTTTTTTCATAAAGAATCCTGAATGGAAGCATGATGTGTAAATCTCAGATGGAATTAAAATATCAGTAACAGTAGCGCTGAAACTCTCTGTACAGGATGTAAAAGAAAGGGCAGTTTTAGAAGGGAAATTATTTTTCACTGCACAGATGATATACTGTAATATATGATCACTGACAATTGTAATGTATATAAATAAAGTTTGCCCAATATTTAATAATATAAACAGACTGGGTTTCAGGATGTGTTATACTATTATATACACTCATGGAGCACTTAAGTAGGAACACTATATTACTGTACTACTGGATCGCCGTTTGCTCTCAAAACAGCCTCAAATCTTCATAGCATGGATTCCACAAGATGTTTGAAACATTCCTTTGAGATTCTGGTCCTTGTTGACGTGATTGCATCGAACAATTCCTGCAGATTTTTCAGATGCACTTTTCTACTGGATTCAGATCTGGTGACTGGGAAGGACACTGAAGAACACTGAACTTATGTTCATGAAACCGGTTTGCTTTGTAACATGGTGCATTATCATGCTGGATGTAGCCATTAGAAGATGATAAATTGTGGTCATGAAGGAATGCACACGGTCAGCAACTATACTCAAACAAGTGTTGCCAGGCAAAACAAACCTCACCCGGTAGTACTTACGGTATGATGAATATGAAGGAAGGTATCATGAAAAAAATAGGTACCCTATGGGTACATGTGGCTACCGCTTATAAATAAAATTGCTTTCTGATACCATGTCCATACAATAAATATAGCATACATATTTACTCTATGAGGCAGTAGCCGCAAAAATGAAGCATAATCCAAAAATGAACAATTTAAAAATATACCAAGTGTCTGTACTTTATATTATTCTACTCTTACCTCTTACAGTATTTGAAACTGAAACCTCCAAACCGAGGCTGACATACACACGCTGTCACCATGACCCAAATTCTTATTTCCCAGAAATGGCCTGGCGCTAGAGCTCAGTGGAACGCACTTTCCCTCTGTAATAAGCAAAACATGTCTGAAAACGATTTCTTTAGTCTAATCCATTTATTTCGAAAGGTGAACTGAATTGTATACACTCACCAGCCATTTTAATCAGAACACGTGTATGTGCATGTGCAGTGCGTGACTTACACACTTACAGTCTTACAGCACAATGACTTCTATATGAGGCAGTAGCCACAACAAAAATGATTTTGATCTTTTTGGTGACCTAGACCAGATGACCCTCAAAATGTTGGAGGTTCTATTTGAGACCAATGCCCATCTATCCTGAAAGTTTCATGAAGATTGGTCCAGCCGTTTTCCCATAATATCGTTAACAAAAAAACAAAGAAAGAAAGAAACAAACAAACCCGACCGCAAACAATACCTCGCCCCCTGGTGGACTCTGTCCCAGGTGAGGTAATAAACTGTGGCATTCAAGTGATGATTGATTGGCATTAACAGGCCCAAAGTGTGCCAACAAAACATTCCCCACACCATTACACCACCCCCACCAGCCTGGACTTTTAACACAATGTGGGTTGGGTCCATTTATTCATGCTCCTGGCTCCAAATTCTGATCCTACCATCTGTGTGCCTCAGCAGAAATCACGATTCATCAGAACATGCTACATTTTTCCAGTCTTCAACTATTTAGCTTTGGCGAGCCTGTGCCCACTGCAGCCTCAGCTTTCTGTTCTTGGCTGACAGAAGTGGAATTCAACGTGGTCATCTACTATTGGAGCTCATCCACGTCAAGGTTCGACGCGTTGTGCATTCTGAGATGCTTTTCTGCTCGCCACAATTGTACAGAGTGGTTATCTGAGTTACTGTAGCCTTTCTGTCAGCTTGAACCAGTCTCCATTGACCGCTCTCATCAACAAAGTGTTTCTGTCTGTAGAACTGCTGCTCACTGGATGTTTTTTCATTATTTCACCATTCTGAGTAAACTCTGGAATCTGTTGTGTGTGAAAATCCCTTGAGATCAATAGAAAGTAATAGAGTAATAGACTTTAGTAATAGAAATACTCAAACCAGCTCGTCCAGCACCAGCAATCATGCCGCAGTCAAAATCACTGAGATCACATTTTCCCCCTATTCTGATGGTTGATGTGAACGTTACCTGAAACTCCTGGCCTGTATCTGCATGACTTTATACATTTGCAATGCTGCCACACGACTGGCTAATTAGATAATTGCACAAAAAAGCATGTTTCTAATAAAGTGTTCAGTGAGTGTATATAAGCTTCATTCTCAAAGGCTCATGCTTTACTAGAAAAGAAAGAGCTCCTTTAGATTCATAGTGAGAGCAAAGCATTGGTCAATAATATAATAACAACAGTTCCTTGATATTTGTTCACAGTGTCTCTGAGGGCGGTTGTAAAAACAAAGTAATCCTTTACATCATTAAATAATCAAAATTCAATTTAAGGCCAAACATTGTAATCCAAATAGCCTGCAATGCTAAGCATCTGCCAAAGCTTCCTGCTCCCAGAGCACCAGCTTGTGTGGTTTACATAAACGTTCATTACCTATCAGTGGTGGAGGGCTCCATGCTGACAGCACTTTAAGGAAAACGTTTTTCCCTGCTGGCCTTTTTGAGCTTCAGAAACATTAATTCATCAAAGAGACACTGATTTCTGTCTGTTCCCAGGATGTTTTTCCAAAGCTGCAATGTGCCATGAAGAGATGGACACTCATTTAGAGCATGTTTCAAGGCCAGGAAGTGTCTGCCATGGTTCATGTATTTGAGCTACACTGTTGAGGTCTGGTCGCATGGAAGTTATTCATACTTCTTCCTCTGAAGCCAAGTTGCTTGACACTTTTCAGACAGAAAGTTTTCAAGCATGGGGACATGTTTAAAAAGACTGACCCTACATTTTAACTCGCCAAGAAAGATGAGGCCAGTGAGAACATTCATTTATTTGTTCATCTTCTGTAATTGCTTTATTCTGCCCAGGTCATGATGGATCCGGAGCCTATCCCAGAATAGACCCTGGTCTATTGCACACACACATTCACACCTAGGGACAGTTTAGTGTAGCCAGTAGTCCACCTACACACATGCTTTTGTGTGGTGGGAGGAAACCACCTGGTAGAAATCCATGTGATGCGATGAAATGATGTTTTAAGGGCAATGAGAACAAACTCAAAAAAGCTGGAACCTCTGATATCAATAATCCCAAAGCAAAAAAATAATCTGTGAGCTAAAATCTTGGCCAATGCTTGCTGTCGTAGTAGCGCACACACACACAAACAAACAAATGCGTATATTCTCATACTGCTGCTGACAGAAAGGGCAGAATTTGCAAGTTGTGGCATTTAAAAACTAATGGCCAAATAGCAACGTTAGATCATTAAACCTGCGTCTCGTACTTCACTTTGTCTTCAGTCATGAGAGGTGTGAAAATAGCTGAAGTCTCTCAAAGATCCAGACTTAATTGTGATTTTCTAGTCTCAAGAAATACAAAGAGGGAACCAGATATTTAGGAGGAAAATATAGAAGAAATGCTGTGCCAATACAGGGTCTTGCGAAAGTATTCATCCCTGTTGGTGTTTGTCCTGTTTTGTTGCATTACAAGCTGGAATTAAAATGGATTTTTGGAGGGTTAGCACCATTTGATTCACACAACATGCCTACAACTTTAAAGGTGCACATTATTGTTTTGTTTTTATTGTGACACAATAATTAAGATGAAAAAACAGAAATCTGGAGTGTGCATAAGTATTCACCCCTCTCAAAGTCAATACTTAATAGAGCCACCTTTTGCTACAATTACAGCTGCAAGTCTCTTGGGGTATGTCTCTATTAGCTTAGCACATCTAGCCACTGGGATTGTTGCCCATTCCTCAAGGCAAAACTGCTCCAACTCCTTCAAGTTAGATGGGTTGCGTTGGTGTACAGCAATCTTCAAGTTATGCCACAGATTCTCAATTGGGTTGAGGTCTGGGCTTTGATTAGGCCATTCCAAGACATTTAAATGTTTCCCTTTAAACCACTCCAGTGTAGCTTTAGCAGTATGTTTAGGGTCATTGTCCTGCTAGACCATGAACCTTCATCCCAGTCTCAAACCTCTGGCTGACTCAAACAAGTTTTCCTCCAGAATTGCCCTGTATTTAGTGTCATCTAGCGTTCCTTCAGTCCTGACCAGCTTTCCTGTCCCTGCAGATGAAAAACATCCCCACAGCATGATGCTGCCACCACCATGCTTCATTGTAGGGATGGTGTTCTCAGGGACACATGGCATTTCCCATGATGGCCAGAAAGTTAATTTTTTTCTAATTTGACCAGAGAATCTTCTTCCATGTGTTTGGGGAGTCTGCCACATGCTATTGGCCAAACTCCAAATGTGATTTTTTTTTTTAGTCAATGACTTTTTTCTGGCCACTCTTCCATAAAGCCCCACTCTGTGGAGTGTACGGCTTAAAGTGGTCCTATGGACAGATACTCCCATCTCCACTGTGGATCTTTGCAGCTCCTTCAGTGTTATCTTTGGTGTCTTTGTTGCATCTCTGATTAATGCCCTCCTTGCTTGGTCTGTGAGTTTTGATGGGTGGCCTTCTCTTGTCAGGTTTGTAGTGGTGCCATATTCTTTCCATTTTGCTATAATGGATTTCACGGTGCTCTGTGGGATATTCAAAGTTTGGGATATTTTTTATAACCCAACCCTGATCTACACTTCTCTGCAACTTTGTCTCTGACCTGTTTGGAGGCTCCTTGGTTTTCATGTTGCTTGCTTAGTAGTGTTGCAGAGTCAGGGTCCTTCCAGAACAGGTTGATTTATACAGACATCATGTGACAGATCATGTCACACTTTGATTGCACACAGGTGGATCTTAATCAACTAATTATGTGACTTATGAAGTGAATTGGTTGGACCAGCTCTTATTTAGGGGTTTCATACGAAACGGGGTGAATACCTATGCACACTCCAGATTTCTGTTTTTTCATCTTAATTATTGTTTATGTCACAATAAAAAAAACAATGTGCATCTTTAAAGTGGTAGGCACATTGTGTAAATCAAATGGTGCTAACTCTCCCAAAATCCATTTTTATTCCAGCTTGCAATGCAACAAAACAGGACAAACACCAAGGGAGATGAATACTTTTGCAAGGCACTGTACGTAGTAGTTAAAAAAGATAATCTGAGATAAAGTGTTGAGTTTTATAACTTGCCATTTTTCAACCTAGAATAAAGGTATCCCGAGGATACAGCACATTATTTGATGTTTTACCTCGTGGATTTTATTGGGGTTTTTTGGGGGGGGTCAAAATAAAAACTTATTAAAATTTTGATTCTTACAACACATTTCTTGTAAAGCATTTACCACTTTGTAATGCTGCCATTCCTTCTCACAACACTTAAAAGATGTTTAGGAACTGAAGACACTAAGTGATGAAGCGTTTCAGGTGTTATTTTGTCCCATTCTTCCTGTAAATAGGTCTTAAGGTGTGCAACAGTATGGGTTCATCATCCAAAATCTCAGTGTACTTTTCTACATTAATGCTGCCATCACAGAAGTGTAAGTTACCTTTGCCAAGGGCACTGACACAACCCTATACCATGACAGACCCTGGTTTTTGGACTTGTTGCTGGTAACAGTCTGGATGGTCCTTTTTTGTCTTTGGTCCAGAGCACACGGTGTCCATTTCTTCCAAATAAGACCTGGAATACTGATTCATCTGACCACAATACACATTTCCACTGTGTGATGGTCCATCTCAGATGTTTCTGAGCCCAGAGAAGGTGACAGTGCTTCTGGGCACAGTTAACATAAAGCTTCCTTTTTGAACAGTAAAGTCTTAACTGCCATTTGTGGATGTAACTCTGTATTGTCGTGCTTGACAAAGGTTTGCCAAACTCATCCCGAGTCCATGTGGTTATATATTATGTGGTTGTATCAGCTTTAGATTAATGATGGTTCTTGATGAAGTGTCGTTTGAGGGATCGGAGATCACGGGTGTTCAGCTTAGGCTTGTGCCCTTGCCCTTTATGCACCAAAATTCCTCCAGATTACTTGAATCATTTAATGATATTATGCACCATAGAGAGTGAAATATCCAAATCCCTTCCTATCTTTCATTGAAGAACATCATTTTAAAAGATTTCAATAATTTCCTCATACAGTTGTACAATTGTTGACAAACTGGAGATCCTTGGCCCATCTTTGCTCCTCAGATACTAAGCCTTTCCTGGATACTGATTTTGCACCAAATCATAATTACAATCACCTGTTGCCATCACCTGTTTCAAATCACTTCATCGTTTTATTGTTTTACCTCATTAATAGCCCTGAATTGCCTTGTCCCAACTTTTTTTGGAATGTGTTGCAGGCCGGAAACACAGGAATGGATGTATATTAACAAATGAAATGAGGTTGACCAGACAAAACATGCAACATCTTAGTTTCGTACTGTCTGCAATGAAATACAAGTCAAAATAAATTTAGAAATAACTGCTTTCTTTTTTTATTTACATTTTCCATGCCATCCAAATTTTTCTGATTTGGGGTTGTATTCAGAGAAAAAAAAAAGAGATAATTTTCAGAGCGCTTCTCCTCAGATATTTGATTGACAGTTCCTGGAGTGAGGATAGCTTCACCAATTAATATTTAAAAAAAATAATCCTGACTAAAAATCACTAACATCACTTTATCTATGCTGACATTAGCAGGTGACACGTTGATACATGACCACTCATTTTCTACAATGCATGTATGCGTGCATCAGAGAGTGATTTCAGCAACATCGGCAAGAGACAAAACGACAAGGCAACATGTAAATTGCGATTTCTCAATTCTTAGTAAAGCAACAAATCCAAATAATTGGCTCAAATGATTCATTTGGAAAACTTGGAAGGAAGTAGCTGTATCATATGCTACTAATAGAGCTAGTTTGTTTTGCTAATCAGCCAATGTATTAATGTAAAACTTAGCATGAGGTATGTAAGTCAAACAAAAGTTTAAAACTAGTGATGTCAAGCGATTAAAATATTTAATCGCGATTAATGTTGCGACTGTCATAGTTAACTCGCGATTAATCGCACATTTTTGTCACATGAAAAACCATTGTAATTCTCTTATCAGCATAAAAATGTGAATGGGCTTGCTTTGTACCAATGTTTTTTTTATTGCAAAGCATAACACATCTTGACACAGCCACTGCAAAGTGAAACCTAAGCCGAGCACTGGGGCTAGCAAAAGAACCATGAGTGAAGTGATCTACTGCTCGAGTTAGTTTACAATTCTAATCAGAGAGACAGGTTACACAGTGACGGTAGGCTTGACATGCTTGATTATAATATAAAGTACACTATTATATTAACTTTAAGTTGTTCGTTGATAAATATTGCATTGAATCTGATATTTACTGTTTCAGCTCACTTAACACATTTTGTACTTTTACACTTTCTGCCTGTTGATGCGTCGCGCTGTCCAATCAGAGGCGGCCAAATTTGCATATTACAGGAAGGATTTCTGGGATAGCATTGAGTTTACAGTTCAGAGGGATCTGGCTTCTTTAGACGCTGTCTTCTTAAAACTGAATAAATATTTAAAAAGAGCCAAATGAGCCAGTCTTTTGAACGGTTCTTTTCAAAGAACGGATCACAAAGATGCGGATCCCATCAAAGAGCCATAAATCCCATCTCTACTAGCGCGCCCTGCCCGCGCTGATTCTTTGGGGAGGGCAGAGGACTCTGGCTGTGTGGGGCGTGGCATTACAATCTAGCTGCTATCGGTTTTCTAAGCAAAGTCTCTGTTCCAAGTTCCTGGCAGTTTCAAAAGCTTATGAAAAACCTACATCATGTCACAGAGCGTTAATCTCACGATAAAAAAATTAGCGCCGTTAAAATTGAGTCAAGTTAACGCGTTAATAACGCAATATTTTTGACAGCACTATTTAAAACACAAATAATGTGTATAAATCATATAGTGAGCTGGAAGCAATACATTTTGGCTGGACAGTGCACAGCAACAAATGGCAATAGTAGCAGTTGTTACACCGTCCAAAAAGAGAAACTACAAGAAATGCTGTCACTTGTTGTGACACAAATCTAACAGCAAAACATTAAATGCTTAAACATGATGAATGGTCAGAATGATTAAGTTATCTAATGCTAACTGGCCTTGCCCTTGGTTTTATTTATTATTAGCATAGTTGCTTTTGTAGTTGGATGAAACTCTTTTTTGCCTACGGACATAAAATAGACACATAAAAAAGAAGTTCTAAATGAATACACTGTGCCAGTTCCTTGAAAGTTGTGAACAGAAGTACATCGACAGTTATACCACCTCTTCATAGTTATTTCTGGTTTATCATCTTTAATTGCTGTGCTGTATGGAAATTGGTAGGAGAGCTCTACAGAATACTTATCTACACGGGATATTTTAAGGGTCCAGTCCAGCACGTGGAACTCCTCTCTCTCTCTCTCTCTCTCCAGAGATAAAGCAGTTATTCTTCAGTTTCCCCTTAAGCCTGCCCAGAGCAGGAAGTCACAGGATCCATCAGGCAAACTTTAATTACTGTTGCCGTGCCACCCAGTTCCCATTAGAATACCAGCAAAATAATTACCACTTCCATCACAGTCACCACCAGTCCTTCCAGCCCATCACATTAAAGACATACCTGCCACTCCACAAGCCTAATAAGCCAACCAATCGCCAGCCTCTTCTCTAGCCAAGGGGTTGATGGGTAGGGGGATGGTGAGCAGTACTAGAGTTCCTCTGGTACTCCTAGGACACAAAGCTCATGTAATTCAATTTGGCACGCCATCTTTTGTGATCGCAGTCATGTATACGTAGCTCTGGTCTATTGTGGTTTTTTTTTTTAATGTCTGCACATTCCCTTTGTATTCTAAGTGGCTGCAATCATATTGGGGCTCTTCTTCCAAGCGGCAATTGCTATTTAATAACCCCATGATGGATGGCAGACATTAGCATGGATTCTGCCCTTCCTCTTAATACGGGCATAAGGCATGGGAATGGGAACGCAATCAGAGACATTCTATTTCTCAGACACCATACCACCTCCTTCCTTAGCAATGCGTAACCGAAAGAGCTCATCTCCACCGTTCAGCTGCTCAGCTGTAGTGGTTCAGAACTACGAGAAGCCAGCAAATCCAGAGAGTCCATTTTTAATGTGAGCAACAGTCAAACACTTGTTCCTGCCATAATCCAGCTTTGGCTGAGCCCATTTTACTCTTATTGTTTTTCAGCCCCCTCAGCCCAGTGCCTGTCAAGTTTATAGGGTCTCATCGATTGAATCCTGCAGATTACGTGGAGACACAATTCCTCTACGCACTTGAGAGGGATTACGGGGCAAGGAGCATGCGGTTGGGGATTCTGCCGGCTACTTGGATTCAGTGGGATTTGCTAATCCCTTTAAATCAGCTCTGTTAATCCCGCTCCTATTCTCTCACAACCACTACCAAACACACCCCTCACTTCTGTTAGTGCACACATTAACACACGCACACACACACACACACATTTGAAAGGCTCTTCCATTGTCATAATTATTAACACAGCTAATAAATGTTATGCCTACACCAAACTTTTCTGGCTCTTTTAGATTTTTTCCAAATAAAGCCTCCAGTTGAAAAAGAAATAAATGCCAAATGTCCCCATGTTTGGTCCCCACCAACATATAAACACACACACACACACACACACACACACACACACACACACACACATCCCTTCCCAGTGGTTGTCTAAGTGCAGCATTATTCGCTTCCCTAATTACCTCGTTTTGGCGTCTTCCATTAGCGATACTGTGGGGAACCGCTGGGGAACTTCACAGGCAAATGTTGACAGCAAGGAACCATATCAGAATGCACTTGGGCCCATCAATGCATGCGCGCTGTGAAACCAGCAAAAAAACACTACATGGAAAAGCACAAAGTGGAAGTGTCAGATTCATTTTGCTGTTTTATATGCAGTAGCGCTGCAGCAGTTCTCCCTGGTCCTCAACTGATGCATTTCTTACATCTCTATTAAATCTAAATCAGTTGTAGTACTTTATGCCATTATATTCAATAAAATAGCATTATACTGGAGCTCAAGTTTAGGACATTTGTACTCAGGCAATATAAAAGAAATGCCATGTACCATAACATGGAACTGATAGAAGGTTTATTTATTTATTTACTTTTTTATTTTTCCCAAAACCCCAATATGGAGACTGGAGGGGGAAAAAACCCTAGCTGACAAATAATTTTACAGCATTTTGCATGATATGGTCGATGTGCCACGTAATCTAAGTCTAATAATAAGCAAATAAAAAATGCTATTTAACAAAGGAAAAACCTGTAACCATTGATATGGTGAAGTTTTCTGTTAGGAGATGTTTATTTAACATTTCTACAGTTATCCTAAAAATTATGCACCGTGTTGTTTTTTAGAAACATGACAAGCTGAGTTTTAGTTCTCGAGAGAGAGAGAAAAGAGAAGCTTGTGAAGGTTGTTGTGACAAAAGTGATAACAGGCATTCCATGACCTTAAATGTAACTATGAATGGGGGAAAGTGCAATATATTGTTCATTAATAAATTAAAAATTGAATCTTGTTGGCAAATTGCTTCAGGATGATTTCTTTTCCTCTAACAGCACTCATCGTGTTTTAGTCCTTACTTAACATGTGCCAATGATTGTAACTTCTTTCTCTATAACCTAAGATGTACTAACTCCATTTCCAGAAAAGTTGGGATATTTTCCAAAATGCAATAAAAACAAAATTCTGCGATTATTTTATTTCAAGTTAACTTTTATTTAACTGACAAAAGTACAAAAAAATTTCAATAGTTTTACTGACCAACTAATTGTATTTTGTAAATATAAACAAAGTTAGAATTGGATGCCTGCAACACACTCAAAAAAAAAAGTTGGACAGAGGCAGAATAAGACTGAAAAGTTTTTAGGATATTCAAGTAACACCATTTTGGAAGATTCGACAATAAGCAGGTTAATTGCTATCATGATTGGGTATAAAAGGAGCAGCACCAAAGGCTCAGGCTACATCCACACGACAACGGCAACGAGATTTTTTTTTTTAGCGGGTAAAAAAAATCTCATCCACATGGGCAACGGATCAGTAAAATATCAGGTACATATGGCAACGCAACGCTTGCTGAAAACAATGCAATACACATGCCACACCTCTACGTGCGCTGTAAGGCGGTCCCATCGGAGACACCAGAACAATAGAAGAAGTAGGACGCATGCTCATAAACCCCTTCTTCTACCCGGCGTGAATGAGTGAGTGCTGCTTGTTCTAGTCATGTGGTTGTGGCGTCATCGTAAACAAATCCGTTCTACTCATCCAGACAACTTCGCAATGGCGCCGTTGCCAGATTTTTCCACTCTGGAAACCGTTCTCAAAAAATATCGTTTTGGGGCACCCAAAACGCCGGTGCCGTGTGGACGCCAGGCCGAAACGATAAAAAATTTTATTGGATTCACCTGAATCCGTTGCCGTGTGGACAGGGTCTCAGTCTTTGTAAGCAAGGATGGGTCATGGCTTGCTCCTTTGTGCCAACATTTGTGAGAGAATTGTTAGTCAATTCAAAAAGAACATTTCTCAATACAAGATTTTAGGTCTTTCAAAATCTACAGTACATGATTTTGTGAAAAGATTCAGGGAATTCGGAGACATCTCAGTGCATAAAAGGCAAGGTCAGAAACCAGTGTTGAATGTGCGTGACCTTCGAGCCCTTAGGAGTCACTGCCTGCAAAACTGTCATGCTAATGTGACAAAAATATCCACATGGGCTCAGGAGAACTTTGGAAAACTGTTGTCACTTAATACAGTCGGCTGCTGCATCCAGAAATGTAACCTGAAACTCGATTGTGCAAGGAGGAAGCCATTCATCAATGCTATGCAGAAACGCCACCGATTTCTCTGGGCCCGAACTCATCTCAGATGAACTGAAAGACAGTGGAAACGTGTGCTGTGGTCAGATGAATCCACATCTCAGCTTGTTTTCAGGAAAACTGGACGTTGAGCTCTCGGTGCCAAAGGTGTACACAACCATTCAGTTTGTTATCAGAGAAAGGTGCAAAACCCAGCATCTGTGATGGTATGGAGGCATCAGTGACCACAACATGGGTGAGTTGCATGTGTGTGAAGGTAATGTTGATATACTGGGGCATATATTGGGATTTTAGAGAGACATATTCATCAAGGCAACATCTCTTCCCAGGAAGTCCACGCTTATTTCAGCAGGACTATGCCAGGCCTCATTATGCACGGGCTACAACAGTGTGGCCTCACATACCCCTTTTCCACCAAATCAGTTCCAGGGCTGATTCGGGGCCAGTGCTGGTGCTGGTTCACAACTTGTTCAACTTGCGAGCCAGCTGAGAACCAGTTTGCTTTTCCATAGCTCGGGGTGCTAAGGGGAGCCACGTCATTACGCCGCTGCATTTGCATAAACCTTGGCACGAACATCAAAGCAACAACACGGAGAAGAAAAACCAGCAACAACAACAACAATAATGGATGACTTCACATTTGTACAGCTGCTGCTTCTCGTCACTTAAAAACGGCGACCTTTCGCGGTCTTGCTATTGTTGTCGGTCTTAACAACTCCGCCCCCTGCTGACATAAGCGGTTCTTTCCTCTGGCCCAGCAAAGAGTTGGTGCTAGACTGGAACCAGTTTTTCTGGCCCCAGAGCCAGTTCTTTGTCAGTGGAAACAGAAAACCCGGTTCCAAACTAAGCACTGGCCCCAAACCAGCCCTGGAACTGCTTTGGTGGAAAAGGGGCAATAGACACAGAGTGCTTGTGCTTGACTGACCTGCTGCCAGTCCAGCTCTGTCTCCTATTGAGATTGTATGGTGCATCATGAAGATGAGAATCAGACAACAGTGATCATGGACTGTTGAGCAGCTGAAGTCTTATATCAGGCAAGAATAGACAAAAATTCAAATTGCAAAACTACAACAATTAGTATCCTCAAATACCATACCATTAAAAAGTGTTTTTAAAACAAAAGGTGATGGAACACAATGGTAATAATTCCTCTGTCCAAACTTTTTTTTTTTGAGTGTGTTGCAGGCATCAAATTCTAACTTTGTTTATATTTACAAAATACAATTAAGTTGGTCAGTAAAACTCCTGAAAATATTTTCTTTGTACTTTTGTCAGTTAAATACATTACATTACAGGCATTTAGCAGATGCTCTTATCCAGAGCAACGTACAAAATACCCAGAGCAGCCTGGGGAGCAGTTTGGGGTTAGATGCCTTGCTCAGGGGCACTTCAGCTATTCCTGCTGGTCCAGGGAATCAAACTGACAACATTTTGGTCCCAAAGCTGCTTCTAAATAAAGGTTCACATGAATTGACAAATCACAGATTTTTGCTTTTATTGCATTTTGGAAAATACCCCATCCTTTCTGGAAATGGGGTTAGCTTTTGTATGCTTTACATCTAAATCTTTGTGCTTAACATTGAGTATTATCTATTACAGAGTAAAGATGAATTGTGATAGCACCCAATCCTATTCATCATGTGGTGCCCGTTCCCTTATTAGCCATAATTCTGCACGCGAATATCCAGAGTGTGAGTGCGGAGCCCATCACATGCCAGTATGCGAAAGAAGAGCAGCAGTGGACCACCAGTGTGTGACAGCGGAGATGATGAATCCTGTTTAGCAACCCCACCATCTTTCCTTGACCTTATGATGGCTGTTTGAATATGTTCACAGACACCTGATGGAAAGGTTTCTGTATCCTGCATGATCAATCCTTGTGTGCCAGAACAGATGCACGTGTGTGTGTGTTGGTTTGGGAGGGCCGGTAATATTTACAGCCCCTGAAGTGTGGAGAGGAGTGGAGGCACGTTCCTCATCAGCCAAGCTCGGCGTAATGCTCCCTGAGATGGATAGCCTTATCTTCATTCTCCACCCAAAAGGAAAGGTCACCACGGAGCAGTAAGCCTCATTTATGAGCCGATATATAAAAGGAAATTCACTACTGACTTTACAAGCCTACCAAATCTGGTACACAAACAAGCTCGCTATCTACATAAACAGTGCTCAATGGGCAGAATTAAGTCAGATCCTCAGACCACAAGCACAAAGACTCACGGGGTTCGGAGTGTGATTCTGATCCATACACTGTACATAGGTATGTGCGTCTACACACAGCACACAAAACAACAGATGTTAAAGGTGCTAACAAAGGCTCTGATTGACAAAGAGACATAGTGGCCTGAGCCATTTACGGGATCATGTAATGGGATCTTTTGGCCCAGCAGGCCATCTGAATGGAGCGACTCCTTGCTCATTATGTTACTGATAAACTGTGTACATGGCCATGGATCATTAGTCCAGCAGGGCTGCCTTGCTTGCTGTAGTGGGGAGAGAAACTGTCAGCACCTCCACAAAGCCTCATATCAAATACAGCCATAGACGATATTAATTGTCTCAGAGTCTAGAGAAAAGGTGCTGATCTGGGATCAGTTTTTGGCGTTTGGAGCCTGAGGAATACAGTAATGAATAATGATAAGTAAATGTTTACCTTAAGTAAACTTGCTTGATGTTGACTAATATAACCTGTGTTGTGCTATATATCTGTGTTAAACAGTGACTCTTAATGAGAAAAATAATCTAACATAGTCTCAGAAGTGGGATTCCTCAAGAGTTGTTTGGATGGTTAACGGTTCCCCAGAGGCACAAACCAAAGAACTATTAGGGTGCTTTAAAAAGGCTGGTAAAATGCAGCAACTGTGTATATTTCTCGTGGTTCGATAGACAGCCCGATTTAGTCTTGAGGTGGAGGTGGTGGGCCTTGAGTAGTTTTTTTTTTTTACTTTATAGACCCTGCGGCCATGCTCATAAGCTACTGCAACATCACACCAATCCCAGTCCGCTATTCTTCTTTTTGCATTTCTCTGCTCCTTAAGGAGATTTTAGACCTCTGTTCAATACGCAAACACATGATTTTAGCTTTAAATGACTGCTGCTGGTTGTTTGAAATATGCTTTCACAGCTTTCTTCCCTCTAGTACAGGCAGTTCTACAGTTAAAAACTAATCCAAACCGTTTCAATTTTCATGCTCCTGGCAGTAGAAATAAAAAAGTTTCACAAGACCTGGCTCAGATGTGGTTGGTTGGAGTAAGACTTTAACCCCTAGAGCACTAAAACAAAGCTATTTCTAAGCACAATACACAAGCATTGCATTGCAATTCCAAGAAATAGTTACACAGTACTAGTAGTATATGCAGAATGTTATTTCTTTAGGGCATTATAATTTGTTATGTGTAGGCTAACAAATTTTTGATTTTCTCACTTCTTTATTAATTAAATATAGATAAATAATAAATAAATGATGTGCTTGTACATCCATCCATCCATTATCCGTAACCACTTACAGTGCCTTGAAAAAGTATTCATACCCCTTGAACTTTTTCGCATTTTTCCACCTTACAACCACGAACTTAAGTTTTTTTATTGAGATTTTATGTGATAGACCAACACAGAGTAGCACATAATTGTGAAGTGAAACGAAAATGATAAATGGTCTTCAAAATTTTAAGCAAATAAAAATCTGAAAAATGTGGTGTGCATTAGTATTCAGCCCCCCTGCGTCAATACTTTGTAGAGCCACCTTTTGCTGCAATTACAGCTGCAAGTCTTTTGTGGTATGTCTCTACCAGCTTTGCACATCTAGACACTGAAATTTTTGCCCATTCTTCTTTGCAAAATAGCTCAAGCTCAGCCAGATTGGATGGAGAGCGTCTGTGAACAGCAATTTTCAAGTCTTGCCACAGATGCTCAATGGGATTTCGGTCTGGACTTTGACTGGGCCATTCTAACACATGAATATTCTTTGATTTAAGCCATTCCATTGTAGCTCTGGCTGTATGTTTAGGGTCATTGTCTTGCTGGAAGACTCCTTCCCAGTCTCAAGTCTTTTGCAGCCTCCAACAGGTTTTCTTCCAGGATTGCCCTGTATTTAGCTCCATCCATCTTCCCATCAACTCTGACCAGCTTCCCTGTCCCTGCTGAAGAAAAGCATCCCCATAGCATGATGCTGCCACCACCATGTTTCACAGTGGGGATGGTGTGTGCAGGGTGATGAGCAGTGTTAGTTTTCCGCCACACATAGCGCTTTGCATTTAGGCCAAAAAGTTCAACTTTGGTCTCATCTGACCAAAGCACCTTCTTCCACATGTTTGCTGTGTCCCCTGCATGGCTTCTGGCAAACTGCAAATGGGACTTCTTATGCCTGTCTTTCAACAATGGCTTTCTTCTTGCCACTCTTCCAAAAAGGCCAGATTTGTGGAGTGTACGACTTATAGTTGTCCTGTGCACAGATTCTTCCCACCTGAGCTGTGGATTTCTGCAGCTCCTCCAGAGTGATCATGGGCCTCTTGGCTGCTTCTCTGACCAGTGCTCTCCTTGCTCGCTCTGTCAGTTTAGGTGAACGGCCATGTCTTGGTAGGTTTGCAGTTGTGCCATACTTTTTTCCATTTTTGAATGATGGATTGAACAGTGCTTCTTGAGTTGTTCAGAGCTTGGGATATTTTTTTATAACCTAACCCTGCTTTAAACTTCTCCAGAACTTTATCCCTGACCTGTCTGGTGAGTTCTTTGGTCTTCATGATGCTGTTTGTTCTTCAGTGTTCTCTAACAAACCACTGAGGCCTTCATAGAACAAGTGTATTTATGCTGAGAGTAAATTAGGCGACTCATTTTAGATTTTTCAGATCATGGATCCACCGACGGCAGTTAAATACTACCGCTAGAAAAATAAAAAGTCTGTGCGTATTTTTATTTTTATTTTAACCGTCGAAACGTACAAAAAGAAATGTAAAAAAATAGTCACATATTTTTCTTGTAACAGCACTGTATCCCTGGTACTAGGTCATATTTCTTTAAGTAAAAAGTATTAGAATCGCAAATACAAACGACAATGTGTGTTGTATATATCCACTTCAGCCGAGTCCAGAAACGAAACTATTTACGACATTGAGTATTCACTTGAATGTTTTTATGGTATTTACGACCGCTTTATGACAGTGTCAGCCTCGTGCTGACCGTGGCTGACGCTGACAGCATGGATTCCGAGCTATCGCCTCAACTGTACGTAAGCATAAAGTGTGGTAAAGAAAAGTCTTTTCACAGTCTCACTAACCAAAACGTGGGCGATTTTGTCTCACAAGCGTTGAAAGTAAACAATGAAAAGATCAAAATGATCTTTGGTTCTCAGAAATAAGGTGGTGATGTAACAAGCGCGATGCCGAATATGCCTGCCATAACATTAGTTCGCGATTTTGGCTGCAAGTATCTGACTGTGGAATTAGAAGAGGATGGTGCTGTAGAGAGTCCTATCGAATCAAGTAGCACGAACGTATCAGCCTTCGATGTGCTCATGAGAGCTCAACGGTCATATGACCACATACCTTCAGAGAAGTAAGTACTGGAATGCTAGTCCGTGTTATAAACTTACACAAAAGAGCACACACACACACACATATATATATATATATATATATATATATATATATATATATATATATGTGTGTGTGTGTGTGTGTCATCTCATCTCATTATCTCTAGCCGCTTTATCCTGTTCTACAGGGTCGCAGGCAAGCTGGAGCCTATCCCAGCTGACTACGGGCGAAAGGCGGGGTACACCCTGGACAAGTCGCCAGGTCATCACAGGGCTGACACATAGACACAGACAACCATTCACACTCACATTCACACCTACGCTCAATTTAGAGTCACCAGTTAACCTAACCTGCATGTCTTTGGACTGTGGGGGAAACCGGAGCACCCGGAGGAAATCCACGCGGACACGGGGAGAACATGCAAACTCCACACAGAAAGGCCCTCGCCGGCCACGGGGCTCGAACCCGGACCTTCTTGCTGTGAGGCGACAGCGCTAACCACTACACCACCGTGCCGCCGTGTGTGTGTGTGTGTGTGTGTGTGTGTGTGTGTGTGTGTGTGTGTGTGTGTGTAAAAATCTTAAGCCGACATTGAAATTTTGCCATGCAAAAAAAAAAAAAAATTGGACAAGGACACTTTTATTTTTATTTCGACCGACATCATCAAAAATATGTTGAAAAAATCTGTGAACCTAAAGATAAACAATGGGTGGCCTTACACACAGTAGGACTCTATTAACTAATTAGATGACTTCTGAAGGCAATTGATTGCACTGGATTGTATTTAGAGGTATCAGAGTCCAGGGGGCTGAATACTAATGCACACCACATTTTTCAGATTTTTATTTGTTTAAAATTTTGAAGACAATTTATCATTTTCGTTTCACTTCACAATTATGTGCTACTCTGTGTTGGTCTATCATATAAAATCTCAATAAAAAATTTTTAAGTTCGTGGTTGTAAGGTGATAGAACTCGACGCCAACGACGTCGATGGGGATGCCTCCGCCTAGTAGACTACATGCCTTATTAAGTTGTGATTTGGGGATGGACATTTCACCTCACAGTAATCTTGACCTGTGACCTTTTAACCTCAAAATCTAATCAGTTAATGTTTGTCCCCAAATGCACAAATGGTGAAAGTTTGGTGAAATTCCTTTCATTTGCCTTGGAGATATTGTGTTCACAAGGTTTTCGGACAGACATTTGACTTCACAGTGACCTTAACCTTAGACCTTTTGATCTCAAAATCTAATTATTTCATCTTTGTCCCAAAGTGCACAAATGGTGAAAGTTTGGTGAAATTCCTTTCATTAGTCTTTGAGATATGGCGTTCACAAGGTTTGGGGATGGACATTTGACCTCACAGCAATCTTGACCTGTGACCTTTTAACCTCAAAATCTAATCAGTTCATGTTTGTCCCAAAGCGCACAAATGGTGAAAGTTTGGTGAAATTCCTTTCATTAGCCTTTGAGATATCGTGTTCACAAGGTTTCGGGACGGACGCACGGACGGACGCATGGACAACCTGAAAACATAATGCCTCCTGCACCTTAAGGTGGCAGAGGCATAAAAATGTGAAAAAGTTCAAGGGGTATGAATACTTTTTCAAGGCACTGTATCCTGTGTAGGGTCACGGGCAAGCTGGAGCCTATCCCAGCTGACTATGGGTGAGAGGCGGGGTACACCCTGGACAAGTCACCATGTCATCGCAGGGCTGACACATACGCTACGTTCACACTGCAAGGCTTAATGCTCAATTCCGATTTTTTTGTGAGGTCGTTCACATTAACAAATATATGCGACTTGTATGTGATCCTCAGTATGAACGAAAAGTGACCTAAAAGTGTTCCGCATGCGCATTGCAGGATACGACGACGTCACACGCAGTGAGCGAGGCCAGTGTTTACGGAAGTAAAACCGCCCGGTTGCGGTATGACCCATCCAATCTAGCTTGAATAGCTGTATCCCCCCAAATGGAAATCAGCTCCCTAACCTCTGCGTCCTTCCATTGAGAAGATTCAGAACCTTCACAGCCCGAAGCGTCCCTCGCATTGTCGTCATGCGCAGGGGCGCAGAACTGGGGGGGACAAAGCTGCCAGCAAACCAACCCCAACCCTGATATGCCTGTCAAACTTGTTTTGGGTTACCATAGCAACCAAGCTCGAGCTCGCAACCTGTGCAGTCTGCGCAGCTCAACCAACCAAATATCAGTCTTTGTTTTGTTTTATGTGAGTTGTTGCAACTATGTATACACTGCTGTGCACCTCAATAAACCGAATGGTAATTAGTCTTTTGATTTTTCCGTGAGGTTTGCCTTATGCAAAGAAAGACAGCATAGACGTTTTTTCCTCCCTATAAGTGGGGGGGGACCGAACGAGGTGAATTTAAATCTGGGTGGGACGAGTCCCACCCTCTATCTGCGCCCGTGATTATGCGCCATGTTGTTGTAACTTTTTTTGAGAGACCCGCCACCTACTTCAGCGCAGAATAGTGACGTTTGTGGCTTGTTGATGACGTGTAAGTCAGATGAATGCGACCTGGCGGTTCAGACTGAAGTCGCATATGAAAAGAGCGGATAGGAATCGAAATTAGGACCACATATCCAAACGGCCTGGGTCAGATTTGAAAAAAATCGGATCTGTGTCGTTCATATTGTCAATAAAAGATCGGATACAGGTCACATATGGGCGAAAAGATCGGATTTGAGTCACTTCAGCTTGCAGTGTGAACGTAGCCATAGAGACAAACAACCATTCACATTCCCACTCACTTTAGAGCCACCGATTAGCCTAACCTTCATGTCTTTGGGGGAAACCGGAGCACCCGGAGGAAACCCATGCAGACATGGGGAGAACATGCAAACTCCACACAGAAAGGCCCCCGTTGGCCACTGGGCTCGAACCCAGAACCTTCTCGCTGTGAGGCAACAGTGCTAACCACTACACCACCATGCCACCCGTGCTTGTACATTATATCCAAAATTGGGCTTTCAGTAGATTCCAAGACAGTTAGAATAGACAGTCTATAGTCTAGAATTAATTGTTCATGAAAATCTGTTCATCAAGCACCAGCTCACACTGTGAAGTAGAAGGCCGCACTGAAAAAGTGTTAAAAATAAATACACATCATAGGTAAAGAATGTTGGTTAGTGTGGAACACTGGAGTAGGAACATAAAAATACTGTTTCTGTAAAGAACGAATCAAAATGAAAAATGAATCATTTCTACTCCCTGGACATGAGGATTTCCTATAAGCGGTTTGTAATATCTGAAATACACTGAATGAATTAGAGTTCTCATCTGTTGGGTGTGATATTGCACTTTCAGCAGCTGAAGCTGAACTGAGAACAGCTGCCTGATAGATCACATGCTAGCGATGACTAAGCATTTGACAAAATAATCAGATACAAATAACTCTGTTTGGCTTCACAACCTAGACTGTAGATGTTTTTATTTCCTTTTCACTGAAATGCATTTCTAGGAGAAGTAGTGAGGCATCCCTGATCAGGCCAAACGATGAAATAAAGTATAGATATTATGTGAATGCAAATAACCACAGCGAAGGAAAACCGAGTTATAAAATCATGAAAAAGGAGTATATTTTGAAGGAAGTGTTTAAGAACAGGGTGGCAAAGTGGTGCACTGGTTAAAACTCGCAGCAAAAAGGTTCTGGATTCGAACGTCATGGCCGACTGGGGGCCTTTTTCCCATGTTCTCCCAGTGCCTGTGTTGGTTTCCTCCCACAGTCCAAAGACACATGGATTAGGCCAACTGGATACTCTAAGGTGGTGTTTACATTAGACCGTATCCGTATCGTTTTCGTTGCGGATGCACTGTCCGTGCACATTAAAACGCCGGGAAACGACTCCACAGGCGGAACAATTTGAATCCGCCAGGGCCCACGTCTTCAACCCAGTACGTATCTGATCCGGTGCTGTGTAAACATTGAGGAACGAGGATACGCAGTGCTGAGCTCTAGCTGACATCGTCATTGGACAACGTCACTGTGACATCCACCTTCCTGATTCGCTGGCGTTGGTCATGCCACGTTGGTCATGTGACGCGACTGCTGAAAAACGGCGCGGACTTCACTTCCTGCTATTTGTGTGTGTACGCGAATCGTTTTAAAAACGTTAATCTGATGATCCGCTGATTCGAAATAATGTAAACAGGGCCTAAATTGCCCACTGGTCATCTCTGGGTAACTCCTGCCCAGAGTCTACCCCATCTCTCACACAAAGTCAGCTGGGATTGGCTACAATCCTGACGGATAAGCGGTATAGATGACGGATGGATGTTTATGAGCATTTAAGTCCGATTACTAAATATGAGTGGAGTACTCACTGATACTTTATGGAAAGCCTAAATACTAGCAACTGTAAAGATGTCTCACCTTTCATTTCTGAGCATCAGATTAATTAGAGCAGGGGTTTCCAAAGTGTGGGAGAGTCAGCCCCCCCCCTCAAAGAGCAAATAAACAACAGCCTCCCCCCCAATTTTTGTTGTTGCTATTCTTAATGTTCCATTCGTATTTAAAAAAAATGGTTGTTGTACACATTATTTTTTTCTTTTACACATTTTAAACATCTGTGCTTTTTGAAAACATCTTTTTTACACATTTCAAACATATGAGCTTTATTAAAACATCATTTTTTTACACATTTTAAACATCTGTGCTTTTTTTTTTTAAACATCTTGTTTTACACATTTTAAACATCTCATAGCATCGTTAGCTAGCACCTCTTGGCAGACAACACACTGTGGCAGTGGAGCATCTTCAGATCCAGTCCATGAAAATCCAAACTTTAAATAATCGTGGTCATACTTCCTTCTTTTTTTGCTTGGCCCAGACTCTGTCTCCTCACTCACTGTAGCTTTAGGTACTAAAAATCGATCCATTTTGTCTCTGGCAAAGGCTAACTGAAGTTCGCTAAATGTCCGCAATAGACCCCTTCGCATGTTTGTAAACAAACCGATCGTTGCCAGAATGCGCGCGCAGCCTGGACTCAGAAACAATGGCGCTGCCCATAGACCGGCATTATGAGCTGTCAGATTATGCCAAACAATTGTCATTACAAGATCGAGAATGCTATATAAATAAGTTAACTCTAACAAGTGGACATCGCCTACCGGATCCGCATTTAATTAAAGAGTGGACGGACGATGTTAGTAAGTTCCCTGGTATACAATGGCCAGATATATACTCGTACCTTATTGACAAGACTTCAGTGTACACCCACGAAAAACTTCGTGCCTACAAGTCTTTAGACGCATATGATTATGTTATGTGCGGGCATGTACAACTTGATTAACAATGGGACATTCATATTCAAGGCGGCACGGTGGTGTAGTGGTTAGCGCTGTCGCCTCACAGCAAGAAGGTCCGGGTTCGAGCCCCGTGGCCGGCGAGGGCCTTTCTGTGCGGAGTTTGCATGTTCTCCCCGTGTCCGCGTGGGTTTCCTCCGGGTGCTCCGGTTTCCCCCACAGTCCAAAGACATGCAGGTTAGGTTAACTGGTGACTCTAAATTGACCGTAGGTGTGAATGTGAGTGTGAATGGTTGTCTGTGTCTATGTGTCAGCCCTGTGATGACCTGGCGACTTGTCCAGGGTGTACCCCGCCTTTCGCCCGTAGTCAGCTGGGATAGGCTCCAGCTTGCCTGCGACCCTGTAGAACAGGATAAAGCGGCTAGAGATAATGAGATGAGATATTCATATTCATTTTGTTTTGATCAAATTATGCCAGTGATGTGATGGCAATGTGGCTTTAGCTACAACAGCAAATACCAACACTAAACAGCAATTTGCATGAGGTAATGGCATGAAAGGAATGATAGTGTAAAGAGTGCAGCTAAGAGAAATCAGAGCTGCGTAAAAAGCGAGAGGCAGAGAGCAGAAATGAAACTGAACGGGGCGGGAGCTAGGTTAGAGCAGTCAACGTAAGTTGGCATTTAGAGTGAGGGCACACAATTTTACCTTTCCATCCTTGCTTTAAAATTGTGATTTTCGGCATACACAAATAATGATGGCACAAAATCTGGACTGCTTGAGTCAAACGAGACCTCCCCTACAAACAAAATTGCATGCAAAGCTAAGTTAACATGCTAACAATATTCATTACATTGTGTAACTATGACCCAGCTAATCAGACAAACGTTACCAAAGTATTTTGCTACATCAATAAACAAAGACTAGAAAGAATAAAAAAAGAAAGATTTAATAAATAGCCTGATCTTACCTGTGATGAAGTGGGTGCTGCAAACCCGCGCATTTTTGATGGTGCTTTCATCCCAGTCTACACGTTTGATGGCTTGTAGCCATAGACGTTGGCGATTTTTTTGGAATGGGTGAGATCCTGCTGGAATTCTGTACATTTTAACCCCATCACTGCTACGATTCTGACACCTGAAAACACAACAACTAGGCATCGCTGAGTCTTTTTTGGATCCAGGCTGTGTGCACAATTTCCGCTTACGTATGAATGACGTTTACTGCGAAGGGGTCTATAGTAACTTATTCTGGTTTATTTTTCCTCACGTTGCGCCCCCCCTGAAGAACTCTGGCACCCCCTAGGGGAGGTGCGCCCTACACTTTGAAAAGCCCTGAATTAGAGCATTAAACAGATTACAATTTATTGCAAGAAGGCATTCCTACTATAATTAAAAGTTTGATAGAAGAAGAAGAAGAAAGACTTTATTTATCACATAGACCTTACAGTTGAGTCGAATTATTTTGTTTGCATATCACATATCTTGTTTGGAAGCTGGAGTCAGAGCACAGGGTTAGCCATGATACAGAGTCAGACAGGGTTAAAGGACCTGCTCAAGGGCCCAACAGTGGCAACTTGGTGGCGCTGGAGCTTCAACCTCTGGCCATGTGAACCTTGTGACATATTGTCAAGGTGCGAGTTCAGATGTTATACAGCTCTGTGACCTAAAACACAGGTCTTTGACCTAAAAAAATGAACAAAAGTGACAGGTATGTCCTCCTGCACATCCGAAGCACTGAGCCCAATTGCTTTGGAGAAGAACCTAAACCCATTCATAACATACAAACACAAACACTTCTCTACAGCAGCACTGCTGTTATTTAGCCTGATTTTTCATTTGCCCATGCCAGCGCTAATGAAGCTCTCCTAAAAAGGTCTAATTGTTGCAAATTACCAATGCCACAAAGTGCTCTTCATTTAAACCTGGAGCAGAGAGGGGAAGACCAGAGTGACTGCATGAGACTCAACACTCAAGAACCATCTGTAAAGTGCTACACCACTGCTAACCCAAGCAGAGGAGGGGATTAGGGCTGAACATCATTAATGGTCAGCTATTTGCATAGCTTCTTTTATATCTTTTCCTTTCACACCTTCCATCTTCCGTTTCGTCTCCAAAGAGTGCGGGCGGTCTTGAACAACGATGTCTTTGTCTTCAGGAGCAAGAGGTGAAACGGCATTAGAAAGGAGGCTAAACGCAGCAATTACCCCTATAAATAATTCACACTGGATTATCAAAATGCATTTCAGTTCACCGCCGACGTGGAGAATAAATAAAGGTCAGGTAATCACATATTAGAGTGCAATCGCACAGATCCAGTGTGGTGTCTGGAGAGCGGCGGAGAGCAGCTGCAGGAACTTCCCCCCCAATCTCTCTCACACACACAACACACACACATCGCTCCACATGCTCCCAGTCACTCATTATAATCCTGTCACCTCATCATCTCTCATCAGGCGCCAAACCACTGCAAACACTGTGTGTGGAAATCAGGCAGGCCACTTTATTATCTGTGCAATATTAGTGCCACAGCTCATGCGTGTGAGCACACACAGGCGTACACAATCATACACACACAGAGCATCTGTCTCACACATGAGCATGCACACATAAATTTCATCTGTCATCTCTCCATCACACGCCATTCATGTGACATGATGTTCCCTGATGTTCATTTGAATGGATTTTGAACAAATTAAGTAACAAGGAAGCAGGTCAGGAATCTTAATGGTATCCGAGGTGCCGAGCTTCCAAAAACAGACATGATGGCAGCGGGGGGCCAATAACTAAATGAACAAACGCTATGCTACGAGGAAGCTGACTGCTGATCGACGAGACGTACTGAGTGATCAGGGCGCATGGCAAACCTTTCCATAGAGACAGTTGTGGACTTTTTTTTTCCTGGGTTTTCTCCTCCTTATCTTCTTCTCTCTCTTTCTTACTTATTCTTTTTCCTGGGAATCTGTTTATCCAGGCAGGGTGGCTTTGAACCCTGGAGTCTTTGTAGTTCTCAGGCTTGCAGTGCATGCTGGCACCTGCTAATGTCAATGCTAATGACACAAGCTCTGTTCACCTCCCTGTTGACATACTTAAAAAAGGAGAGCACAAAAAGCACAAGATTTTTATTTTTTGTGTACGATTCCAGAATTTATTTATGAATGCACTCAAAACACCGAGAGAGAAAACAAAATGGAAAGGGGGGAGGAAAGTACTGGAAGAGTTGCAAAAGTCTATGGCTGGTATGAGTTATTTCTCATGACAACACAAAATTAGCATAGGTACAGGGAGACGCTAGCACCTCAGGAGACAAACGGAAAGTCCCTTTTTCCTGAACAAGGCTACAAGGAGCGACACAGTGAAATGAAGAAATAAGCCTGGATTTTGCTTCTTTTCTGGCTGCGGATCAGGCGACCTGGTGCAAACCAACCCTGCTGGGCCTGTGGCTCAGTGGCCTACGGCGATGTTAAGCACTTTTGTAGTGCAGCAAGAAACTGAGGAATATTAGTGTCAAACAAAAAAGGTAAAGCAGGTCAGGCAATATCTTGCTGCATGAAAAGAAAGGCTCCACCCATTCAAATTTTCCATTTGAAATTCTCTAGTTTCTTTTTTTTTTTTTTTTACATAAGGAGGCAGTGCGACTGAGAGTCAGGTCTTCACAGTTCTTCCTGCCTCTCAATCACACCTCAGCCTTTTCTCTCAAAAACACAATCCCTGATGTCTGATCCCCTCGCCTGTTTGCTTTCTGCTGCTCCGATTTAGTAGCTGACGCTAACCGGCTCTTATTTAGCAATTAGTGCCGGCTTCCACAATGAGACTAACCGCAGGTCTCTCGCCCTAAAAATATAAACACATCAAAAGCGATTCAATTAACTTGCCCACAAAACACAAATGGGAGATCATCACATTACGCAAATTAGAACGCTATGAAGGAGCATAACAACATGCTGGAACATGTTAATTAGAAACTTTCAGGCATTACAGATCTGCAGGGAGATGGGATTGACCTGAAATAAACAGTCAGCAGAGCATTACACACTGTGATTAGATAGCAGCTCTTATGTGAACAGCAATAACTCCACTCTGAGATTACAACACATTTTCCCATTTATGAGTGAGAGCCAGATTATTAATGGCAGTTAGCGACATGTAATGGCTTTTGGCTGAGATAGCTTGATTTCAGACAGGTTTGCCCAATAAAAATGAATACTTTGTAAGCATGTCAAGCACTTCTGAAAAAGATCCATACTAATAATATAACGAAAAAAAGGTAGAACCTCTTACACTTGTTCATTTTCTCACCTTTGACACGTCTAGTGGTAATAAAATCAAATGAGCTGCTCTGGAAAAAAAAATTGCTCCTATCAAGCAAGTAAATGAGTGTGCAGAAATATTCATTTTACATCCTTATGAATAATGCAGCAGCAATGTTCCTGAAAAATGGCACAAATGTGTAAGTGTCAATGCAGATGAAATGAAAAGGAACTCTGATGAGCAAAGCCAGTTCTTTGTCTGCTTCATTTGTGCTGGTACGGATGAGTTGAACCGTGTCGAAGGGTCTTGGCTGGACGGCGCTGTTTATCGATGGGAACAGTGTGAGGTCGATGCTGGGAGCAGTCATCCAACTGCGTTCGAAGTGCATGTCCACCGACTCGTATAACATGCAGATACTAGGTGGCAGGTGGGTCAAGGAAGTGATTAAACCGTGTAACACGGTGTCTCAAGTGTACTGGCCATTTATATGAACTGACTTTTCTTTTTCTTTACAGTGAATTCGACCAGAAGCTCATGCTGCTACTACAGATAAAGACTAGTAGCAGGTGGGAAACCAGAACAACAGACAGACAGACCGACCTGCCAACAGCTGGGCAGATGGATGGGTAGATAGCCAGGCAGAGAGAGAGAGAGAGAGAGAGAGAGAGAGGGGCGGGCGGGCGGGCGGGCGGGCAGATAGATAGATAGATAGATAGATAGATAGATAGATAGATAGATAGATAGATAGATAGATAGAGACGGACACTGTAGATAGACAGACAGATAGATAGATAATATTTATTTGACCTTTATTTAACTAGGCAAGTTACTAAGAACAAGATTTTTATTTACAGTGGTGGCCTGACAGACAGACAGACAGACAGACAGACAGACAGACAGACAGACAGACAGACAGATAGATAGATAGATAGATAGATAGATAGATAGATAGATAGATAGATAGATAGATAGATAGATAATATTTATTTGACCTTTATTTAACTAGGCAAGTTACTAAGAACAAGATTTTTATTTACAGTGGTGGCCTGACAGACAGACAGACAGACAGACAGACAGACAGAGACAGATAGATAGATAGATAGATAGATAGATAGATAGATAGATAGATAGATAGATAGATAGATAGATAGATAGATAGATAGATAGATAGATAATATTTATTTGACCTTTATTTAACTAGGCAAGTTACTAAGAACAAGATTTTTATTTACAGTGGTGGCCTGACAGACAGACAGATAGATAGAGACAGACAGATCGATAGAAACAGACAGACAGACAGACAGACAGACAGACAGACAGACAGACAGACAGACAGACAGATAGATAGATAGATAGATAGATAGATAGATAGATAGATAGATAGATAGATAGATAATATTTATTTGACCTTTATTTAACTAGGCAAGTTACTAAGAACAAGATTTTTATTTACAGTGGTGGCCTGACAGACAGACAGACAGACAGACAGACAGACAGACAGACAGATAGAGACAGACAGATCGATAGAAACAGACAGACAGACAGACAGACAGACAGACAGACAGACAGATAGATAGATAGATAGATAGATAGATAGATAGATAGATAGATAGATAGATAGATAGATAGATAGATAGATACAGACAGACAGATCGATAGAAACAGACAGATAGATAGATACTGTAGACAGACAAACAGATCTATCAGATAGAGACAGACAGACAAATCGATAGAAACAGACAGATAGACAGATAGATACTGTAGACAGACAGACAGACAGACAGACAGACAGACAGACAGACAGACAGACAGATAGATAGATAGATCTATCAGATAGAGACAGACAGACAGATCGATAGAAACAGACAGACAGATACTGTAGACAGACAGACAGGCAGGCAGGCAGGCAGGCAGACAGACAGATCTATCAGATAGAGACAGACAGACAAATTGATAGAAACAGACAGATAGATACTGTAGACAGACAGACAGACAGACAGACAGACAGACAGATAGATAGATAGATAATTTTTATTTGACGTTTATTTAACTAGGCAAGTTACTAAGAACAAGATTTTTATTTACAGTGGTGGCCTGACAGACAGACAGATCTATCAGATATACCGATAGATAGATAGATAGATAGATAGATAGATAGATAGATAGATAGATAGATAGATAGATAGATAGATAGATAGATAGATAGATAGATAGATAGATAGATAGATAGATAGATAGATAGATAGAGGAAGGCAGGCAGACAGACAGACATACAGGCAGATAGAGAGTTAGACAGACAGACAGATAGGTAGATAGACAGATGCACCCCTTTAAAACTCACCTATAGACATACTTAAATGTAATCTGTTCTTAAATTGATGAAAATAGCACCTTTAAGTACAATCAAAATAATAATTGACATAACACATCTTATGAGGTTTTCCTTTACTGTCTCACTTGAAGCTTCAGAATATCTCCCAGCCCCACAGTGTGTTTGTGCGTAGTGTATACATATAGACAGTAACAGGATGCCCAAATTAGACTTGACTCAACCATGAGCTGACAGTAGTTTTGTCTGTGATCAGTGAGTGAGTTCAGATGCACTAGAGAGAACTTACCTATGGGCTGACAGGGGGGTGTTATTGAGGGACTGCTCCTTTGATCTGAGCTGCTATCAAAAGCCTCTCCACCATTTCCTGGGGTCGATACCTGACAGCTCACAACACTACGTGCAGTTGCCATGGCTTCCCTGCTGACTGTCCAATGCCTGAGCTCCTGACCCCTGGTCCCTTCAGAACAGGTCCCAAAGGTGGATGCTGGAGTAAAGTTGCCTGTCAAACAAAGTCAAGCGCTGGCATACCCACCACTATGGAAGAGAAAAAAGGAACTCCATCACATATTCTGTTAAGGCTTTTTGCAGAACTGGTTAGGAAGTGTGTTCTACAGGCATCAATTCTTTGATGAACAGAACCTTTGATGTATTGCTGGTGTGCTTTTAATGGTTAATGGGACTTTGACTGGCTTGCAAGCGGGGGCTTCAGAACAGGTACTAAAAATATTCATCACCTCCACAGTATAAACTACACAAATATTTTAACTTTCATGTGAAAGGCCCAGGAAAAATGATCAAATTCTCAATCTTGCTTTTTCTTGTCCGCCATCTGTTTTTATTATCCCTTCTTCCTCATTCTTACTTAATTCAATTTAAATGGATACCTTCCTTGCCCCATGTGTGTACTTTCCTTTTTTCTTTGTTGTTTTTTCTTTCACTTGGCACAGAAAGCACCAGCACAGCACTAACACTGACCCCGCTGAGAATGCACTTTCAGGCCATCTCTCTCTCTCTCTCTCTCTCTCTCCAACACCCTCTGTCTATCCTAAATCCACACTGCTTTTTGCTATCTGGGCTGAGAGCTGCAGGCTGTGACCTCTCTGATCAGCCCTGGGGAAAAAAGAAAAAAATGACTGGACCTCCAAATCCCTCTGGCTGAGAATCAGTCAGTGTATCTGTAATGCTCAGATGAACTCCTTCTATGTATGATTTGTGGCCCTGTTTTCATCAGTAAATATAGGCCTTATCGACCCAAGCACAAACCAAGTACCGGGCTATTTGCTCAAAGGCCAATCCTGCCCCCTGCCACCCTCCCATGAACAGGTTTGTGTTTTCTGATAAAGGACAAGGGGAAGCTGAGAATATGGCATTATGTGACCAATCCCCCATCCCTCCAACCAACCATTGTTCCACTGCTATTGGACTCCATGGGAAAAAAAAAATGAGCCAAAACATAGCTCCTAAAGGGGGAGCAGGAATTAAGGAGCAGGCTGATTAGACATGGGGCTCTTGGGTTTGGGAGCTGAAGTAACAGGAATGATAAATAGTATTGAAGAAGCTTAGCCTAGCACTCTGCCCCGTCTCCTGCAGCGAGGCTTAAAATGAACCCATGATCATTCCTAAAACCTCTTGGAGGAAGCCCTACAGCAGCCCAAGACACACCAGATATGTTCCAGCTCCTACGTACATACATCAGCGCCAAGCAAACACTCCAGCTGCTTAATCAAATCACATGGCCCATTCTAATGAAAGATAAGCCTGTTGGAGAAACATGCTGTGCTTTCCCTGGGCACTGGGGACTTCCCAGTATACAGTGAACCTTTACCAACCAACCACACACACAAACATTTTTGTTTTACGATGTTTAGATAGCATAGTAGCAGTGGAACAAACGTGGGTTGGACGGATGGGGGATTGGTCACACTATTATTATTATTATTATTATTATTATTATTATTATTATTAAAGTGAAGTTATTATATTATTATTTTTAGATATCTTTTCGCTTTGTTTTTTTTTTTTTTTCAAAGTGAACCTGGTCTTTTACAAAATGTCCCCATAGTGTCAACCTATTTACAATTTCCTGTCACTGAGAACATTTAACCAGGAAATACACACACGCAAGCAGCAATGGCACACAACTCCTCACAAAACTAATTTAATTACTGACGCAAAGCTCCTTTCCCAGCGTGGGCTCCGAGTCCAATTATGAATTCATTTATTTCCGATTTATTTTATGTCAAACATGCGCCGCACCTCAGAATCTAATGGCGTACATTTGTGTCATGTGGCAAGACTCGTGCTGGGTGATTGAGCAGAAGCAAGGTGTGTTGGGATAGTGGTAGTCTCTTATGGGAGTTTTGAGTAGCAGGGTGAACTAGCACTGTGAGCTAATCCTGGACAAATCGTGAGGAAAAGGGCCTGAAACTGGGAGAGAGTCAAGGAAAAATTACTTTGCTGCAATGTGATTTCAAGGCTGAAAATGGGGCGTATAACTAAGTCGAATAAGCGCTTGGTTAATGTTTTGTATAATCTTCCCAAATTAATATGTTAGACACAATTGCCTCGTAATTAATTCCTGTGAGTATACCCAATGAGGAGATTTATTCAGAACTGTCAATCACACCATAAAATCCATCCCACCAAAGGGATTACACACCAGGCCGGCATAATTCCAATTATATGGTAATGTGGAATTACACAGTTCTATTGACCATATATACTATGTATGTATAAACAGCCATTACCTGGGCAGTAAAAAGCCCTGCTGACAAGGGCTGATCATCAAAAGGAAGGTCATTCTAATGGATGAACAGTCTGGCCATAGCCTTTTCTTTTTATGGCTTCATAAAGAATGTGTCTCAGTGGGGCTATCAGAGCTGGGTCTGTCCCTCTCTATTGCATCCTGCTATCTCTTAGCCACCCTGCTCATCTTCTTCTTCTTCAGCTGCATGCCTGGTGTGTGGGAATATATGCATTTATGTCCAAAAAGGCATGATGGAGTGGCGTTGCAGTCTTGTGTCCTGGGAGTCAGGAGTCAAGGTTAGCAGAGGAGAGAGGCAGCCGGCTCAGAGGGAGTCAGCCTTTGATCACAGGGGAGATTTAAACTGAAGTGACAGTTCAGCTTTACTCTGGACCCGATTCAAACCAGCATGCCGCCTCCAGTATCCAACGTTGGTCGTGTGTGCATGTGCGCATATGAGGTGCAAGAGAAAGCAGCAGACATACATAATTGTAACTGTGACATTTGTATGGGGAATGTAATATTTAGTTATAGAATTTTAGCAAAACTTTACAAGCGCAGGAAGGTGTTTTTTTACAGGCATGCGAATGAGATACAAAAGCATGAGGCAAACAGCAGAGTGGATAACAGGCATGGGTCATCCGAGGTGCAAGCAGAATGTCAGAGGAAATACAAATCAGAGTAGAGAAAAACAAAACAGAGTCGATAATCAAAGTAACTACATGGAAAACAAGGTTCGGTAATGTGGGATACTAATGTGTATACTTCGCGAAGTCTTAGTGTTTTCAGAGTCCTTATATGCACGCACTGTGACTGTGCTCTAATCAGGGACAGGTGCATGTAATAATTGGTCCTTGTGGCACATGCAGCGTGCAGATGCACGTGGATGAGAGTAACAGCACGAGGTGTGACAAGCACACTGACATGAACCCCCCACCACCACCACCAAGAGCTCCCTCCAGGAGCTAAAAATCTCCTTGGTCGGCCCCAGGGATTAGGACCTGGTGTTGGAATAAGTCCCCTCGGAGATCCACTCTAGCTCGGGAAGGACATGGCACCAGAACCTGGGCTTAGGCAGAGGCTTGGGTTCTGGTCAGGCATTGAATGAGAATGTAGACACAAGTGGAGGGCTTTGGTTCAAGCTTGAATACGGACATGGGCATAAGGATGGTCAGGGACTCAAGCATAGACATGAGTGTGGACTCAAGCATAGATATAGGCTCAGGCATAGACATGGGTTCAGACCTAGACATGGGCTTGAGCATGGGCATGGACTCGAACATGGACAGAGACTCAGGTGTCGACATGAGCATGGCCTCAGGCACGGGCCAGAGCTTGAACATGGGCATGGATCCTAGCATCAGCATGGGCAGGAACCCGAACATGGGCATGGACTAAGACATGGACCCTGGCATTGGCATGGACTCAGGCGTCGGCATGGGCATGGACCCAGGCGTGGACCTGGGCTTGAGCATGGGCATGGACAATGGCATCGGCATGGACATGGGCGTGTACTCTGGCTTAGTGGACATGGGCTTGGACTCTCCCCTTGGTATGGGCTCTGGTGTTAACATGGGCCTGAACTTGGACATGGTCTTGGATTCAGACGTGGACATGGGTTTGGGTTCAGGCATGAACATGGCTTTGTCCACAGACATGGGCTCAAAGACAGGCATCGGCTCAGGCATGCGCATGGGCTTTAGCATTCTGACACATTGTTTTTTGCTGACAGGATTTGAATCCAATGTGGTCTTCCTCTGTTGTAGTCCATCCACCTTAACGTTTAATCTGTTGTGCATTTTGCTACTTTTCTGCTCACTATGACTGTAAAGAGTGGCTATTTGACTTACCATAGCCTTCCGGTCAACTAGCCTGGCCATTCTCCTCTGACCTCTCTCATCGACAAGGTGTTTCCACCTGCAGAACTGCCACTCATTACAGGGTTTTGCTTGGGTTTTTTTTTTTACATGTTTGGTTTTTGCACCATTCCATGCAAATTCTACAGACAGTCATGTGTGAAAATCTCAGGAGATCAGAAATACTCAAACAAACCTGTCTGGCACTAACAACCATGTCAAGTCACTGAGATGACATTTTTTCCCAATTCTCATGTTTGATGTGAACATTAACAAAAGCTTTTGACCTATATCTGTATGATTTCATGCATTGTGATGCTACAACATGATTGGCTGATTGGATGAATGAGCAATGATAAAGGTTTTCCTATTCAAGTAGTTGGTGAATATTTACAGTACCAAACAAAAGTTTGGACACAACTTCTAATTCAATGTTTTTTCTTTATTTTTATGAATTAAAAGTCACTTCATGTCTTAAAGTAATGACGGATGTCGTTTCTTACTTAGTTGAGCGCTTCTTGACATAATATGGATTACTACAGTTGTGGAACAGGGCTATTGACTGTATTATTATTATTATTTACTATTTACTGTTTGATCTCAAACACATTAAGAAGGCAAGAAATTGCACTAATTAACTTTTGACGAGGCACACCGGTTAATTGAAAAGCATTCCAGGTGACTACCTCATGAAGTTGGTTAAGGTAATGCCAATAGTGTGCAAAGTGTTATCAAGGTAAACGTGGCAACTTTGAAGAATCTAAAATATGAAACATATTTTGTATAACACTTTTTTTGTTTACCACATAATAATCGAATATACCATGCACTGAGAGGCTCCAGTTGAAAGTATACCAGTCACCGAAGAGAATCCATAATTACCAGTTTCCAAACTATTCCAAACTAATTCCAAAGAAAATGCTCCAAATGCTCATCGTTTATGAGATTGAACCTCAGCAAAAACTCACGGGAGGCAGCCATGTTTGTTGTTTATGTCAGAGCGACCTTCAGCCTGCGCATGTGCAATGTACCATGCTATCCCCTGCCTCGCTAGGAATGATCATGATATGTAGATCTACACACAGAAATGCTCACAGAGCCACAGCTGTATAGCTTGAAATTGAAAGAACAACTTTATTCATGACACGCTTGTGAAATTCCTCTCTGCATTTAACCCATCTGAAGCAGTAAACACACACATGCACACACACGTGAGCAATGAGCACACACACATACCCAGAGCAGTGGGCAGCCATGCTAACAGCGCCCAGGGAACAGTTGGGAGTTAGGTGCCTCGCTCAAGGGCACCTCAGCCCAAGGCTGTCCTATATTAACATAACCGCATGTCTTTGAATTGTGGGGGAAACTGGAGCACCCGGAGGAAACCCACGCAGACACGGGGAGAACATGCAAACTCCACACAGAAAGGCCCTCGCCGGCCACTGGGCTCGAACCCAGAACCTTCTTGTTGTGAAGCGACCGTGCTAACCACTTACACCACCATACCACCCACACTATACCCCGTGTATAGTTTGAAATTGTGACATCAGTTCATGGTATATCCAAGATATACCATTACTGACTCACCATATCCATTTTTTTTTTTTGAGGTCACGAGATAAATAGCTCCACCATTGATTAAGCAATGTATGTCACATGAGCCATCCTTGGCCAATCCCTGCACGGTAATTTTTTGATGAGGCATATAATTCCATATATGTTCCACATGTTATTCATAGTTTTGATGTCTTCATTCTTATTCTACAATGTAGAAAGTAGCCAAAATACAGAAAAACCTATGAATGAGTAGGTGTGTCCAAACTTTTGACTGGTACTGTATATATACATCCAACATCCTGTGTATATGTACATATATATATGTATATGTATGAAATGCATCCCACTACAACCCAAGCACACAAAAAGACAAGCATATGAGTCAGCTAATGAACATCTAAGTGTTTTTACAAGCCTACTACCGAGGTTTAAGATTCACACCAGGACTAAATGAGAAACAATGCAGGATTAATTAATGACAAATTAATGCTCGCTGCTTCCTGGGCCACTAGCCATCCATTTTAATTCTATGTAAATATCAGCATTAACTGCTATTATTATTACTCTACAGCCAAAGGGGATGTGCTTCTCGCTGTTTATATGATAGTGTTACTTCGGGCTTGTATTCTTACCTTATATTAAAATCCGTATGCACGATTAGTGGGAGAATATCCTTAACCTCATATACCTCCCATAGCAGGAGGATATATTGCTTCGCCTCCATTATTAATAATATCGTTGGTGGATGGGGGCTGGGGTGTAATATCAGTGTTATGTGAGAAAAGCTGTAGGCTTTGGGGGATGTGCATTATGTTGCTCTGAAACGTGTGCGTATAGAAAGCGGGTATCATACCTCATATCTGGAAGCGAAATGCTAACATCGTTGGTAATGCCAGGCCCCCATGAAGAGGTAGTAGAAAAGGATGTTTTGAAATACAATGGTGTTACAACCATTTTGAAGATCCAAAGAACCCCCTACACACACACAGATACTTGTGTGCTGAAATAAGGACTTTAGCCCATATCGCCCCAGGACGGCAGGGACACTAGTGAGACGTGGGTAAAAATTTGGGGGTCTTATGAGATGCCACGAGCACTTCCTTTGGTCCCCTTTTTAAATATTTACTCTCCACTCACTCAGTCATGCGGCAATAAAATGAGGAGAGTACTGCTGAGGCAATTTCCGTCACCTATTCTGGTGTAGGAAACCACATATATAGTATTCATTTCATTCTGAGTGGACACATTTTTGTGTCTTACATAGGAATAAGATAGGAATATCTGACAGTATTGACCTTGCGTAGACATTTAGCTGGTCCCCAAGAAGAAAACTACAATACTTACAAAAAACCCTGCAGCTTTTATTTTAAAAACTAAACGAGCCAAAAGCTTTCCTTGTGGTTCCTGATGTCAAGGCTAGAGTTAGATTAGGAGAGACAACGGCGAAAGAGAGAAACGTGGAAACACTTCCGACTAGACATTTCACTACAGTGCAAATGCATTCAGAGGGACATCCAGAGTGTAACAGAGTGGAAAAGTAGCGATAATAATAATAATAATAATAATAATAATAATAATAATAATGAAAGCAATGCGTTGGCCTGATCCCAGATCTACGAAGGAACAAGAAAAGAAATGAGCAATAAGGAAGAAGAAGAAGAGAATAAGGAGTAAAAGTATGAATGTGGGACAATTTAAAGAGAAAACAGAGGAGTGCAATAACCAACACTCTGAGATAGGAGCGATAAAGAGTACATTTTGAGATGAGTTCTAGATGTGTCAAATGGATGGATGTGATGCTGCGGCTGTGCAGCCCACTCACCTCTCCCCCATAATGCCTTGAGCACAGAATGAACCGACACAGCGTTAGTGCCTTGTCTGTAGACCAGCCTCTCTGAGAATACTAATAAATTTACAGCCTTGCTGAAAAACCTGTTCCCCAAACCAAACAAGCTTACACCACTTTCCTCGCCTGCTCCCAACACACTCACGTGACTCCTAGCATGTACTGTCTGAACGGGAAACGTCTGGACAACCTGGGAACAGCAGTGTCATCCTGTTCACTTGTTTGCAAGACATGGGGGAGAAGAGCAACAGTTTTTGAAGAAACACTCAGCTCACAAATTCTCCAACCTCATAGACGAGATGGCGAGTGCGATAAAGAATGAGGACCGGCTGCAGTAAGTCTGCAACACGCCTCGAGCAGTTCGCCATCAAGCTACGGTGTAGCCTTGGCACGCCACATTTAATTGCCATCAAATTTTGTGCCATGCCACACTATCTCTGACTCCGTGGCTGCTCTATCTCACAGACAGAGACATAGATGAAAGAGTACAGAGAAATGTATTCTCTTTATCATACAGAGCATCAGTCCTTGTGCTAAATTAATCATTCCGTTCTTTTATGAGCTCCAGATCCAAAAAACCTCTTCACACAGGAGCCTTTTCATGCTTCGGTGGTGGCCAAAGGAAAGGGGCGCTGATGATAAAGCTTTAAGATGCGACTGTGGGGCTTTTCTGTTTCTACTTCTCTCTACCCCCTTCCCTCCTCTCCACCTACGGAGTCATGGAGGAATAGAGGAGGAATAGAAAGAGAAAGTTGCTCTGTGTGTCTGTGAGAAAGGCACTCTAATTCAAGTGGACGTTTTCATCTCCATAGTGGCACTGCAGTCCAACCTAATTGGGACAATTCCCACTTGTGATATAATTTCATTCCTACCTCAGTGTGACTCCTATGATCTCATGCGCCGATCCCCCTCTCCACTCTTCCTCCTAGTCTTTCCCCCACCCCCTCACTCTGCCACATAGCTCAATCTAGTGCCAATGATCTCTGGACCAAAATAAAAGTCCTAGTCCTGACATTTTTACTTAGAACATTTACAAGAATCGTGACTGGATGCTTTATAGATCATGTTAACAGTAAACATATGGCACTGAAAGAGCTGTGTTCGTAAATCAGGGGGAACAGAACTGTTCTTCATCACCTCTAAAAATAATTTCCATTCTATCACCCTTTTTGCACTCTCTCTCAACACTCAACGGATGTGTGATAGATTTGCCACATGCGACTTCGCGCTCTTGCCTGAATGCTGTTTGAGAGCCCTTAAAATCGCACTGGATGTGCCGAGTGTGAGCAAAGGCCATGGAAAGGAGGGCAGGAGCAGGGCATGATGCAAACATTTGAGAAGGATCGTGAATGGATGTTCAGGAAATGGGCCTTTTGAGTGATCAGGGAACACAACACGGAGGAAGGTGATTGCAAGAAGTGGTAAAAGGATGTAGAAGCTGAACAAACTGGGCGCTGCCAGGGTCTGTGTTCAGTCCCCCCCCCCCGCACACACTATGTCCCACATGAGACAAGGGGAGGAGACAGCGAGCTGTGTGTTTACACAAACAGATCAGTTACCATGGCTAACCATGCGAAGCCAGATTCACATGATGTCACCTGGGCCACATGAGAAGGAATAAACAATAAGAGCTCATGCAGCTAATTAAACAGCACAATGCAGGCTTATCTGCCACACACCCACAGAGCTGATACTTTAGTGATGCTTCACTTCCACCCTTTGTGTGATTTCTGTTCTTCACATTTGAGCTAATCTTATTGACATATGTCACATACGCATTAGGACAAGATAAGGTTTTGTTTTTTGTTTGGTTGTTTTTTTTTTTTTTTTAATTCCCCATAGGTAGATTCAGTGCTTCCAGAGTAACTATGTGTATAATCTCATATACAAGTTTATATACACTCACCGGCCACTTTAATAGGAACTTGTTCTTGATTCTAAGGGTGTATTCAGATCAGGATAGTTCGATAATTCACTTGCTTTGGTCCGAACCAAATGTCTCTCATCTCATCTCATTATCTCTAGCCGCTTTATCCTTCTACAGGGTTGCAGGCAAGCTGGAGCCTATCCCAGCTGACTATGGGCGAAAGGCGGGGTACACCCTGGACAAGTCGCCAGGTCATCACAGGGCTGACACATAGACACAGACAACCATTCACACTCACATTCACACCTACGGTCAATTTAGAGTCACCAGTTAACCTAACCTGCATGTCTTTGGACTGTGGGGGAAACCGGAGCACCCGGAGGAAACCCACGCGGACACGGGGAGAACATGCAAACTCCACACAGAAAGGCCCTCGCTGACCCCGGGGCTCGAACCCGGACCTTCTTGCTGTGAGGCGACAGCGCTAACCACTACACCACTGTGCCGCCCGAACCAAATGTTTTTTTTATTTTGTCATTTTAGTGCGGTTCGCTTTCACACTGTACATTTGAGTAAGCGGACCAAAATCTGTCAACAAAGCCACGCGCCCTGAGGTCGTTCAGCTATTGGTCAGAGATGACACGCGCACAAAGCGTTAAGTTCAAAAGTAGTCATGGAGGCTTTCCGTGCTGTTATTCTTTTTAATGTCATCAAAGCTATATGTTTTTTCCAGTTTTTACTGTTTTCACAATTGTGCGATTACTATGCTGTTGTACAAGTAATTTATCAACGATGACGACAAAGGGCAAGGCGGCTACGGAGGATAGCGCTGATGAGCGCACATCATGTTGTGACAGTTCTGGCTCTTCACGCAATAGATGAATTTCTTTTTTTGCGTCACTAGTACCGCCACTTTTTGAAAGAATGTCCCTGATTTTAATGTAGGTCTGACGGAGTTTCTTCACTTTTAGCCGACATTGTTCTGGGGAGCGTGTGAACCCCTTCTCCTTCATTTTCTCACTGAATACAGCAAACACGTCGGCATTTCTGTGTGTTCTCTCCAAAAGCTCAGATATGTGGACATCTGCCCATATATCCACAAGGGTACGTGTTTCTTCCTCAGCCCACGTTTGCCCCCTACTCATTTTTTGTACTCTGTAGTCTAGCCTACCACTGGTCTGAATGACTGAACGACTGTTGTAAGGTTCCCTTGACAACCGAAACAGTGTTTGCACTTTGCGGTGGAGTGTCAAGACTCTGTTTCCCATAATGCTCGACAAACGACAGAAGCTCCCGAGGTACAAAAAAGCAAAACTGTCGAATTAGGTCCGGTCTGCTTTCACACCTCCAAAAGATCCGCACCAGGGTTCCTTTGGTCCGGACCGAGTCCGACCTTGCAGCTCGGTCTCGGTCCGCTTGTTTGGTCTGGACCAGAGCTCGGTGGTTTGTATTCAGACCAACCCAAAAGGTCCGGACCAAGGGAAATTTGGTTCGTTTGGTCTGGACCAAACAACGTAGGTGTGAATACGCCATAAGATTCCTGTTCTTGGCTAGCAGGAGTGGAACCCAATGTGATCTTCTGCTGTTGTTGCTGAGATGCTTTTCTGCTCACCACGGTTGTAAAGAGTTGCTACAAGTTACTATATCCTTCCTGACAGCTCGAACCAATCTGTGCTGAGTTTCCCAAAAGCATTGTAGCACAAAGATCATCGTTAAATGGTAGAGTGAGCAGCACAATGAACGCTCTCTCTCCTACTTAAGATGCTCTTAGCGTTAAGAGGCTTTTGGGAAACCCACCACTGGCCTTTTACCTCTGACCTCTCCTATCAACAAGACGTTTCCACGCACAGAACTGTTGCTTACTCATTCAATGTTTTTTTTGTTTGTTTTTCGCACCATTCTGTGTAAACTCTAGAGACTGTTGTGTGTGTGTGTGAAAACCCCAAGAGATCAGCAGTTTCTGAAATACTCAAACCAGTCCATCTGGCACCAACACCCATGCCACAGTGAAAGTCACACTTTGAGATCACAGTTTTCCCCATTCTGATGTTTGAAGTGAACATTAATTGAAGCTCTTGATTTGTATCTGCATGATTTTATGCATTGTGCTGCCGTCAAAGGATTGGCTGATTAGATAACCGTATAAAACAGCAGGTGGATGGGTGTATCTAATAAAGTGGCCGGTGTATGTGTGTGTGTAAGATATAAAAAGTGTATGATTGCAATTGTCATTAAGATAAAATGACAACTTCTTTAAAGTTTGTAATGTTCTTAGGTACTGACAGAATGCACAGATTTAAATAACCGCACTGTGCCACAGAGCTGTGCATGCAGTTAAAGAAAGAACCTAATACTCCAAGGCATGCTATTGACAGCAAGGTATCTCTCTCTCTCTCTCTCTCTCTCTCTCTCTGTATATATATATATATATATATATATATATATATATATATATATATATATATACACACACCCATGGCCCAGTATGTGAGGTGTAGGGTCCTGCCAGGTCAGAGAGGGTACAGTGGGCACCAGCTGTTTCATACACAGGGAGACAGAGGGTTAGCAGTGGGAGAGCAACTCAAAGTAAGGCATGAAGGCTTCTAGAGGCCAGCTGTGACACAATTGCACCTGCCCGGCACACACTTCCACACCTGCCTTCTTTTCGACCGCTCACTCACTTCCACCACTCCTCTCACACCTGACCCCCCCTCTGGGCGCATAAATCTGCCGTGCTGGAAATCGCCTGCCCACTGGCTAGAGGCGCCCATGTGCAAACAGCTCGTATCTTCGACTACAGAGCGAGGCTAATACATGCTATAGGAACAATACTCCCTCCTTCTTCCCATTCCATCCACCTCCAACCCCCTCTCCAGCTAATTCACACTGGCAGGAAGACCTGTAAAAATCAATAGGGAAAATGTCCTGAAACAGCCAATCTAGCAACCATCTGCCCCCGGACTCAACTGAGACAAAGACCCATGTCCTCTGGGAAAATGCAGGGAGAGAGAGGAAGCACAACACACGTACAAACTCAATTACTCTCCACTGCTAAAACACTCTATCCTGCTGCAAAGGCAGGCTGAATGTTTTCACCAGAATCCACTCTGTCATAATGAGAACCTTATTAAAAGACAGTTAAGTTCACATATTGTCAAGCCTCTTCAGAGTTCATGCACTCTGATTAATATATATTGCAGCCTAAACAAAAAGGTAAATGCAAATGTGAGTGGTCATTTATCTTTCGAAGAACAGTGCGCAGCTATGGTTAATACAGTCACAGCAAGAACTGAGTCGAACCCAAAGCTAAAGTAGTTCTGCATACGAATCCCGTGGTATGATTTTGCTGTATGTTATTATGTTTAAGCAATTAGAAACTGCAATTACAGTTATTGAAAATAACATTCCCTTTGCTGATTAAAGCTGTAGGCTAATTAAAATAACTCTGCTTTATTTCTTCTATCACTCAGACAATATTAATAGCTTTGCCCTATACTGTTAATTGATATTAAGCAGAAGTGTTTGGGGTACCAAAGTACTCATCAGAGACGTCAAACACAGACTGCAGGCATGAGTCAAGACAACAGTGTCAGTCACTGTACCTTTCCTTGTACTATCTACCCTCATACCTGTATATATGCTTTACATGGTGAGAAATTGATTTCAGGCACACAGTTAGACCTTAAGGACCACTACTGTACTTTACCCTTACTGTACTGTAATTATTAACATATTATTCTAAGCTTTTTAAGGTAATATGTGAGCGGTACACTTTATTCCCCTTTCAAGTTAAAGTAAAAGATACACGCTAAAGGTATGAAAGACGCACCCTTCAAGGTACCAGTCCAGTGACAAGGAATGGTACAGAGTGTGTTCTTTGTATTAGTCTGATAAATCAGCTTCCCCTAACAACACACACTGCAGGATATACTGTAGTTACCTGGATTCTCAGACATCGGAGTAGTCAGGTGAAAAAGTGTGTGCTTGGCCTAGTTTTTCTTTCTTCATTGGAAGTGAGATATGTGACAAACATGACAAAACGCAACTGGCCTGTACATTTATGCGGCCATGTGCAAACCAGATAACGGCAACATTCTGCAAAAAGTCCTATGTTCAAGCAAGACGGCCAACACAAAAGTCCACTCACATTTTAGTTGTTATAACCCTCAATCCGGCGGCACGGTGGTGTAGTGGTTAGCGCTGTCGCCTCACAGCAAGAAGGTCCTGGGTTCGAGCCCCGTGGCCGGTGAGGGCCTTTCTGTGTGGAGTTTGCATGTTCTCCCCGTGTCCGCGTGGGTTTCCTCCGGGTGCTCCGGTTTCCCCCACAGTCCAAAGACATGCAGGTTAGGTTAACCGGTGACTCTAAATTGAGCGTAGGTGTGAATGTGAGTGTGAATGGTTGTCTGTGTCTATGTGTCAGCCCTGTGATGACCTGGCGACTTGTCCAGGGTGTACCCCGCCTTTCGCCCGTAGTCAGCTGGGATAGGCTCCAGCTTGCCTGCGACCCTGTAGAAGGATAAAGCGGCTAGAGATAATGAGATGAGATAACCCTCAATCCATTACTATTTAGATCTTCGAAAGAGTGTGACATTTGTGCTGTCTAACGTAGCCACCTGCACGGCTTTAGTTTAGAAAATCCCTTGGCTTAAATGTGCTATGTAAATAAAAATACTAGAAAGTTTAAATTCTTGAATATGTTTTTTAAGGTTTACACAAAATCAATAACCTTCAGTAGTGATTGTCAGCTTTACTGTGGCCTAAGGGTGTCGTCAGTTTTGGAATTGTCCATTACAAACCAACAACCAGATCAATACTATAAATCAATATGACCAATGACGTAACATGAGCTAATAACGCTGTAGATGAAGGAGCGTATTAGATGAAAAGTTGAAATACAGTAGCCTTTATGTCTCTTTCTTTATGCGCTTTTATAACCTGTAGCATATTTCTGAAGGATATGAAAGGCAGTGTTATATTACACTCTCAGAAAAAAAAGGGTATTGAACTGTACCTTTCCTTTCACTGGGGTACTGGGGTATAATATGTCTTATGGGTATATGTTTTACCTGGAATGATGAAACTTGGTGCATCTTTAAAGTATTACTCAAAAAGCTAACAAAAATAAGGTTCAATTGTATACCTTAAATATTTTAAAGGTACACTTTCTTGACATCACCATGTAAAACATACATGCTAAAGGTACATGTACCCTAACTACTGTACTAAAAAGTATGTCCAAATAGTATGCACCATATAATATAAAAGTATGTGTAGTATGCACCATATGATAAAAAGCATGTGTATTATGCGCTATATGATTTTTTTTAAAAGTATGCATGGTATGCACCATATGATAAAAAGTATGTGTAGTATGCACCATATGATAAAAAATATGTTTAATATGCACCATATGATTAAAAAGTATGCATAGTATGCACCATATGATAAAAAAGTATATGTAGTATGCACCATATGATAAATGTATAGTATACACCATATAATAAAAAAGTATATGTAGTATGCACCATATGATAAAAGTATGTATAGTATGGACCATATGATAAAGTATGTGTAGTATGCACCATATAATAAAAAGTATATGTAGTATGCACAATATATTTTTTTAAAGTATGTGAAGTATGCACCATATGATTAAAAAGTATGTACCATATGATTTTTTAAAAAGTATGTGTGGTATGCACTATATGATTTTTAAAATCGTATGTGTAGTATGCACTATATAATAAAAAAGTATGTGTAGTATGAACCATATGATAAAAGTGTGTATAGTATGCACCATATAATAAGTATATGTAGTATGCACCATATGATTTTTAAAAAAAGTATGTGTAGTATGCACCACATAATAAAAAAGTATGTGTAGTATGCACCATATGATAAAAGTATGTATAGTATGCACTATATAATAAAAAAGTATGTGTAGTATGCACCATATGATAAGTGTGTATAGTATGCACTATATAATAAAAAAGTATGTGTAGTATGAACCATATGATTTTTAAAAAAGTATGTGTAGTATGCACTATATAATAAAGTATGTGCAGTATGAACCATATGATAAAAGTATATATAGTATGCACCATATAATAAGTATATGTAGTATGCACTATATGATTTTTTTAAAAAGTATGTATAGTATGGACCATATGATAAAGTATGTCTAGTATGCACCATATAATAGAAAGTATATGTAGTATGCACAATATATTTTTTAAAGTATGTGAAGTATGCACCATATGATTAAAAAGTATGTATAGTATGTACCATATGATTTTTAAAAAAGTATGTGTAGTATGCACTATATGATTTTTAAAAACGTATGTGTAGTATGCACCATATAATAAAAAAGTATGTGTAGTATGAACCATATGATAAAAGTGTGTATAGTATGCACCATATAATAAGTATATGTAGTATGCACCATATGATTTTTAAAAAAAGTATATGTAGTATGCACCACATAATAAAAAAGTATGTGTAGTATGCACCATATGATAAAAGTATGTATAGTATGCACTATATAATAAAAAAGTATGTGTAGTATGCACCATATGATAAGTGTGTATAGTATGCACTATATAATAAAAAAGTATGTGTAGTATGAACCATATGATTTTTAAAAAAGTATGTGTAGTATGCACTATATAATAAAGTATGTGCAGTATGAACCATATGATAAAAGTATATATAGTATGCACCATATAATAAGTATATGTAGTATGCACTATATGATTTTTTTTAAAAGTATGTGTAGTATGCACCATATGATTTTTTTAAAGAAGTATTTATAATATGCACCATATAATAAAATAGTATGTGTAGTATGCACCATATGATTTTTAAAAACGTATGTGTAGTATGCACCATATAATAAAGTATGTGCAGTATGAACCATATGATAAAAGTATATATAGTATGCACCATATAATAAGTATATGTAGTATGCACTATATGATTTTTTTTAAAAGTATGTGTAGTATGCACCATATGATTTTTTTAAAGAAGTATTTATAGTATGCACCATATAATAAAATAGTATGTGTAGTATGCACCATATGATAAGTGTGTATAGTATGCACCATATATGTGTAGTATGCACTATATGATTTTTTTAAAGTATGTATAGTATGCACCATATGATTTTTTTAAAGAAGTATTTATAGTATGCACCATATAATAAAATAGTATGTGTAGTATGCACCATATAATAAAAAAGTATGTGAAGTATGCACCATATAATAAAGTATGTGTAGTATGCACCATATGATTTTCAAAAAAGTATGTGTAGTATGCACTATATGATAAAAGTGTGTATAGTATGCACCATATATGTGTAGTATGCACCATATGATTTTTTTAAAGAAGTATTTATAGTATGCACCATATAATAAAATAGTATGTGTAGTATGCACCATATAATAAAAAAGTATGTGAAGTATGCACCATATAATAAAGTATGTGTAGTATGCACCATATGATTTTCAAAAAAATATGTGTAGTATGCACTATGATAAAGTGTAGTATGCATTATATGATTAAAAAGTGTGTAGTATGCACCGTATGATTTTTTTTAAAGTAGCATGCGTAGTATGCACTATATGATAAAAAGTGTGTAGTATGCACCGTATGATTTTCAAAAAAGTATATGTAGTATGCACTATATGATAAAAAAAAATGTGCAGTATGCACCATACGATTTTAAAAAGTATGCGTAGTACGCACCCTATGATAAATAGAGTAAGTCATGCAGTAGGGAAGTGTGCGGTTTGGGATGCAACCTACGCAACTTTTTGTTTTTTAATATTATTTCCGGTTAGGAAGTCGTCCTGAAACGCTTCTCTTTAAGAGCTCTGCAAAATGCAACTGCTCCCCCCGACTCTGCTGTCAGATTCGTGGTTGTGTGTCAAAATAAAAAGGGATATATTAAGAAGAAATGTAAGATTATCCGGTTATCAGATGTTTTCAATTACCATATCAGAGGGAAGTGAGTGTGTAGCCTCGCTCTCAGCTCAGCGGCCGTTGTGTCCGAGGCGAGCGCGCCGAGGCTCTTATATACCCCTCTAAAAATAGCTCACCTTTCACTGCCTAGTACGGCCTGATTGGCAGCTCGGCCACACCAATCGCGCTTCGGTATTCAAATCTAGTCCCGCCTCTTTGCCTATTTTAGCGCCGCCTCCATTGGGTGCCGGCAAGATCGTCAGCCCCATTTACTTTATATGGTCACGCACGGAATTGATTGACAGCAGACGCCACGCCCCTTTCGCGAGTTGCTCGGCTTCCTCTTACTCGCCAGAGACGGCTAAAGCCCGAGCAACTTGGCTGCTGCTGCTGCTCAATCGCGGCTGTGAAGCGACCTGGATTTACAGTGTGGAGATGCGGAATTAGGTGGCCGGTTCTTTCCCCGGGCCAGCAGCGCAGAACAGAACAGGGATTGCAATTTAAATGACACGACCATATTTTTTTTTCTCCCTAAACAACAACAACAGCAACAATAATTTGCAGAGTTTGACCCGCTGTGCAGCAGTTAGTTTATTTTTCAGATCTGTACAAATTGCACGGTTTTCCCCGGAGCGCGCGCCGGTCACGGATCTGAAGAGTTGTTGTTGTTGTTGTTTCCACTGATTTTTTTTTTTTTTGGAGAAGCGGGTGATATTTCGGTTATCACGGAATCAAATTGTCTTTCTTGAGAGACCCAAAAATGGACGTGCTGGCGAATTACAGTATCTTTCAGGAACTTCAGCTGGTCCATGACACGGGCTACTTCTCAGCGATGCCGTCGCTGGAGGAGAACTGGCAGCAGGTGAGCGAGTGCGCGTGCGCGCGGGAGTAAGTGCGTTACTATGGCGCCTTAGTTACGGGCTACGTCTCGAATCTGCGACGGCTGTACCGAACAGTAAACATGCTAACCGGTAGTGATGGCGTACTTTCACTAAACACCCACTCAGAGGGCGTGAAGTTCGCCTAAACAGAATTGAACCACCACTATTATTATTATTATTATTATTATTATTATTATTATTATAGCTCGGTTCGGTGAATCAGGCGGAGCGCGAACACCACGCTGGTTCCGGTGTTTCCAAAACACAGCGCGCGCCTCTCTATGGTGCGCTCGTGCCACACTGCTGGTCAACCTTTTTGGACTTTGTTTGTTTGTTTGTTTGTTTCTCAGCATAAACAGCTGTTTATTTTTAATCTGGTCAATGGTGATGCTTGTAGGCGCGCGCCCGAGAGTGTAAAGGCTCGTTTCTCTGCTTCTTCTTCTTGTTGTTGTTGTTGTTGTTGTTCTGGCTGCTGTGGGGTCTCCATTGCTCCCTGTCTTTCACTTTCATGTCCTCTGTCACCACACATCCATGTATCTCCTCTTTGGCCTTCCTTGTTTTCATGTGCCTGGCAACTCCATCCTCAACATGCCCTGCATCTCTTCTCAGGATGTGCCCATACCATCTCAATGACTCCTGGATGCACATCTGTCCAGCTGCTGTGTTTCCAGTTTAAGTAAATGACCGCCAGTTAGGATTCAGACTGAATCCTGTGTGATGGAGAAGCATGCAAAGTAGCATATTGCGTTTTTACTGGCGAGTCACCAGATCATCCTGTCCTGCACAGCCTTTCGGTCATACCATATACCCGAGTGAACCAGCCGGTTCAACTGAACACAGAGAGAGGAGTGCACATGGTGAAATGAACGCCTTGTAGACGAGCCCTTTTTGTTGTTCTAAACCTTAGGAGTGATGTTTGATTAATTTCTGCTCGCCTCTGTGCTCTATAGAATATGTTTGAAATGTGCATCGCATCGCATCGCATCACATCCCCCTGCACGTTCCTCCTCGTTTTAGACCGAAGGCTGTGAATTGAAATCAGGATTGAATTCCTAGTCTAGTTTATGATTAACCCAAAATTCATAATTTGGTATCGGATCCTGATGGCTAGGATTCATAATCTGGATGGAGCCAGCTGATTGCCATTCCATGTGCTTGACTGCAGGGGGAAACAGCTAGTGGGGGTGTGTGTGAGAGAGAAGTTAAAAGAACATCTAGGAGGGTCTCCCTTTAAACCTGCTTGCACGCGTGTGCGCTCACACACTCCGGCACCAGCTGTGCTCTAGTAGGGGTGATCTGAACCCTTACGACAGTGATTAGTACACAGCCTGGTCTCCTTCATCTGTTCATCCTCACATCTTTGATGTATCAAACAATAGATAGAGTAATTAGCCAATGACTTAAATGTGCAGGTGTGTGTGTGTGTTGATAGTCAATTAGTGGCACACGCACACATGGGCTTGCAGTTTTTGCCTACTGCTGTACATCAATTTGTATATTAGAGTATCAGTGGTTTGTGTGTGTGCATGTCAGAGAAAGCCTTTCTGTTTTGTTTTTTTTTTAAAGTATGATGTTAAACTGGCATTCCAGTTCACCTGCTGATTTACACTTCCCAAATTCAGGAAGAAGGAGGCAATGGAAGCAATAAATGCAGGCGTGTTTACGCACACCGAGGACCATATAATACATCTAGTGATGACTGGAAAGGAAACATTGAGCTGTAATCTCATCTCTTTTGACATGTTTTCTCACCCTTGGCACATACTGTTGGGTGAACATGTGATATGGCTTGGGAGGAAAAGGGAAGCAGTATCTTGGCAGTGGGACAATAAAGTGCCGTGAGATAGTGAAAGGAAGAAAAGGCCTTGCTGGGCTGACAGGTGAATAAAAGAGGTGGTGGAATGGCCGTGCTGTAAAAATCTGATGCTTTTACTGGCAGTGATGGCTTGATAGTGTGACTTCAGATCTTCCAGGGAAGGGAAATGTCCTTTAACCCAGGAACAAGATACATGGACACTCTCGTTCCAGGGTGAGTGGCGCATGAATCAGTCCCTAATGGGCACGATAGGGGTGAATTAAGTTTCAGGGCTGGGCAGCAGAGGAAGGAGGGCAAATGTGGGCGAAGCGCTATACGACTATGATAAAGTCCTCACAGGACCTGACGTGCACCACATCCATTCCCCTAACGGGACTGGCGGCTGATGGCAACACCCCCCACCCCCCTCCTCCTTGAACAAAGACGCCATCTCTCACTGTCAAGAGAAGACAGGAAAGCAAGAGGCAGTGAAAGACCGAGCTAAACGGCTCGGTGTAATTACAGCACGCTAGCATTTTTTTTTTTTTTTTCGCAACGAAGGTCGGGATTAGTTCAGCAGTGACCCACAAGGAAGGTTAATTCAAAGAGCGGCTGTTTGCTCAACAAGGGGGCCCCTGTTGTCTCTTGTTCCCTTCCCCTAGTAGCACCACCCAGAGGGGTCCTCTGAGCTCCACACTAGAGGCAGTCAGGACAGGTGGAGAAGTCTGGGGAATCACTCTGTGGAGGTAAACAACACCATTAGAAGCAAGCATGGCAGTCTGGCCAATTAGCAAGGATCACCTGAGAGACTGATTGTGGGTGCGTACGTGTGTGAAGAGGAGGGGGTGTTTATCTGCGTCCATCCATCTGTCTCACATGAGCCAGGAAGTCAGTAATGGTTAGTCGTCTTTTAGATGTTTTTGTTTGGTTGCGTGGGTTTTTTTTTTTTTTTTTTTTTTGAATTGGCTGTCCGAAAAATGGGTCACCCTACATCAGTTTGTCTTCCATGCCTGGCAGAGCTGTCTCTCAAATTTGCCTCGTTTTCATCTCTGTGGTTGTTTCGAAGCCGTCTATTTAGAAACAGTGAGGAATTCAAAGCTTCTTATCTGCTTTTGTTTCTCGGAGCATTATTTAAGGTGTGTAGGCCGGGTCCTACTGAAAAGCATGTTGCAGCAAGTGGTTATCCAATGCCAGAAGTCCTGTTTGTCCTGAAAAATCCCTGCAATAAGATGGTGATAGACATGAAACCTGGTGGCTCCACTGGTTTTACCACCTGTTCCATTAACACCTTTTGTAGGTGTGTCACAAAGGGGCTTGATTTGGCTGAGCAGGTTACATTGTGTCCAACTATAAACCTTGACAGGAAGCAGAACTTAAGGCTTTCTATTAATGCAGTTCTTCCACATCATACCACACATCATGCTTTTGAACTGGTGCGTCTTGGTGTAGGGTCATGTAACCCCACGAACCAGGCCACAGACAGCCATCACAGGGCAAAGACAGCACATGGCCTCATCCAGGGAGTTCTGTCTGTCCCAGAGAAGCCAAGTTTGACAAGATAATGAATCACCCTGCATACATATTCCGCTCTGCAGTTTTTCACATTTCACAGCCCAGTAACTCTCAGAACGGTGGCAGTGGGGTAGGAGAAAGCCAAGTGTAAGAGCATCCGATACCATTAAAAATACATTCAAATGGAGTTCAGATATGCTTCCGTGTTTCTAATGCTGTCATAAACCATAAACTTGTTCTCCTTTAGCCACCTCCCTTGATTCTGTGCCTTGTAGGCTTGTGTCCAGGCAGTGTCTTGCTTTAAATTCTACTATGTGCTCTATAGGATGCCTCCCTGGTTGTGTAATTTTGATCCAGCTGAAGGTGGTGTTATATTTTTGTCTGTAACAAGCAGAAAAAAAACCACGTATTGCTTAATTCTTTGAGTACAGCTGGTTTCTGACAGACTATCCATTGAGGGCATGGAGAATGCCCAAGCCCAATCTTAACTTCCCCCAGCACCTTCTGACTCTGGAAAAACTCTAGGATTATGGCAGAAGAGCTGGTCAGATAGGGCCTGTCAAATATCCCACATTAGAAATGGAAATGTGCACAGACTATGGACACCTGGACAGCTTTAGCATTCAAGATGCTGCACTGCTCTATGGTTCCATATGGGCTCTGCAGGAATTCAATTCCAGTCGTCTTCAAGTCTCAGACAGAAACAGGTGTATGTGCCTTTTTAGAACATGCTTGTCCATGCCAGTATTCTTGTCCGTTGTATATTCTGTGCGGCCACTACATCATCAGACCTCGGACCAGTTTTACCGGTCCCTGCATTGAAGTGATAACAGCATTCTGCATGTGTTGACACTCAGACATGTGGGGAAACATGAGACTGAGATCATGTTTCAAGTTTCGGCCTGATAGCCATGAAAGCTGTCGGAAAACCATTTCATCCAGGCAGACAGGCCTGAATGCCCTCTCACATCCACTCAAACACATAAGTCACAGGATGTGGGTTACGGGTCGTGGATAGTGCAGTGGTGTCTTGTCCTTTTTTATTAGTGTTTTTTGTAATGGGCAAAAATAAAGAATGTGAACATGCTCTCTGGTATCAGCCCTTTTGCTTTGAACGGGTTACGATGAATCAGCATGAGCCAGACAGTGTTGAGTCACCCACTGGGATTTAACAGCATGAGGTCATAAAGCCAAGCCATTGTACCAAGCATTTCCTGGATTCGCTCTCTGCCACACAAAAGAGAGAACAAAAATCAACAGTCCAGTTGGTGCTGTGGTAATAGACGTCCATGGTCTTTTCTCTGCTTCTCCTCATGTATCTGATAACTCGGCTGCTCAGTACAGCAGAGTATACAAGCTGGGACTCACTCACTCTCTCTCTCTCTCTCTCTCTCTCTCTCTCTCTCTCTCTCTCTGACCCAACCAGACTCGATCTGTCCAGCCCCAGACAGCTGACAGTAATTAGACTCTGGCATGAGGCAGCAGACTCTTTTTCATGAACAGGGCGAAACCAGGTCTTCTTTGAAGTGGGGCAAATTCGCTCGTGTTGTTTTTGACCAAGCATGTTGCTTACATACTCTACTTTTTGCACAAGCTTGCAATTTTGTGACAACATGAAAATGTCTCAACTTGCAAAAGAAGCTTCGTGAACAGCCGGCCACACCAAAAGCGTGAACAACAACTTCAGATTAAATTAACCATGAAATCCATCCATTATCCGTAGCCGCTTATCCTGTTCTACAGGGTCGCAGGCAAGCCTATCCGAACTGACTATGGGTGAGAGGCGGGGTACACCCTGGACAAGTCGCCAGGTCGTTGCAAGGCTGACACACATGCCCCTTTTCCACCAAAGCAGTTCCAGGGCTGGTTCGGGGCCAGTGCTTAGTTTGGAACCGGGTTTTCTGTTTCCACTGACAAAGAATTGGCTCTGGGGCCAGAAAAACCGGTTCCAGGCTAGCACCAACTCTCTGCTGGGCCAGAGGAATGAACCGCTTACGTCAGCGGGGGGGCGGAGTTGTTAAGACCAACAACAATAACAAGACCGCGAAAGATCGCCATTTTTAAGCGATGAGAAGCAGCAGCTGTACAAACGCGAAGTCATTTTTTATTGTTGTTGCTGCTGCTGCTGCTTCTTCCATGTTGTTTTTGCTTCGATATTCGCGCCAAGGTTTATGCAAACGTAGCGACGTAACTGACGTATACAGAGACGTAATGACGTGGCTCCGCTTAGCACTGCCAGCTATGGAAAAGCAAACTGGTTCTCAGCTGGCTCGCAAGTTGAACAAGTTGTGAACCAGCACCAGCACTGGCCCCGAACCAGCCCTGGAACTGATTTGGTGGAAAAGGGGTAACAGAGACAAACAGCCATTCACACTCTCATTCACACCTACAGTCAATTTAGAGCCAGCAATTAGCCTAACCTGCATGTCTTTGGACCGTGGGGGAAACCGGAGCACCCGGCGGAAACCCACGCAGACACGGGGAGAACAAACATGCAAACTCCACACACAAAGGCCCTCGTCGGCCGCTGGGCTCAAACCCAGGACCTTCTTGCTGTGAGGCGACAATGCTAACCACTACACCAGCGTGCTGCCCACCACAAAATCCATTAAGGTAAAGAGAAGTAGCCTAGATTGTACTCGATCATAATTCCTGCTGTTTGCACTGTCATTTCAGTCGTGTGAAATTACCTCCACAATCTGCTTTTGAAGAGACACTGAGACCTCACCCACACAGGTTGATTGAAAGCTGTTTACCAAACCTCAGTTGCCATGAATTTTGGCAATTGCTCTATAATTTATTCTCTCTGCCAGATGTAGATCAAAGTAGATGTCAAATTGGCAGTCTGTAGGTTGTCTTGCAAAGAGGTTTTCGAAATGAGAGTCAATAATTAGCATTTCCAATGCAGAAGGGATTAAAAAAATAGAGTTGTGTGAGAGCCAGACTCGGCTGTGATCAGGGTTTTTTTTTTTTTTTTTTTGGTTTGTTTTTTTTAAAGTTAATTTTTTTATATATTTATTTTATGGATTTAATGACCATAAATGTGTTGAATCTCCAACATTAAGGTGAATAGAGGCTTTGGGAATTTTCTTAATCCCTTGCTATTAAAATAGCACTGCATTTCTATGACACAAACACAGCCTTCATTAGTTTGTCTGAAGGTAAAACACTTCCATATAAAGCCATGAGAGCAATGAAAACTACAGCCTGAGTCACAGGGCAGCTGAGTGACTGTCTGCGATGTCATATATTTCATATATATTATGATACTGTTGCTAAAGTGACGGTGTCGACTATATGCACGTCTGTTATTGGCTGGGCATGCAGTATGAATTCAGGAGCTTATGTTTAAAGGGTATGCGCATCTTTTACTCGTTTGATTGACAGCCGTGATGATCCATAAGTTCGCAAGAGATGTTGGCGAGGTCTTTACAGTTTGCCTCGACATGTCCAGTTTCATAAGCATCGGGGTTTAAGTACAGATTTTTCAAAGGTTAGATCTCGTCCATGACTGGAATTCACCCAGCTTGATAAGCCCTCAGTACCAGAGACGCTTCTCTTTTCCTTTCTGATGAATATAAGGAAGAGAGTCCTTCAGCAAACGCTAATGACTTCTACCGTCATCCTCCTGACTCCAACCTCCTCCTGCCATGGAGAAGTACTGACCACCTAATTATCTCCTTGCCTATCGGAGCACTGATGGATGTGGCTTTGTTGTCAGGAGATCAAGAGATTTTCAGGGTCTGCATCTGAAATAGGGCCGTTTGTTTGAGAGGTGAGGTGGGAGTGAGTTGGACACCACTTCTCCGACTGCTTTTCAAGTGTCTGTTAACCCACAGAGAGGAGGAGCAGCGAAGGGATGGAGTGAGAAAGTAGAAAAAGACAGAGTACGGATTGCATCTTTATGCATGAGGCCTAGCGTCCCCTCAGCCTGATGGAGAGGCAGCTTAGCCACTCAAGTGGTTGATTAACAGCCAGTGAGGAACCAACCATTGTTCTCGAAGTACACGTACTGTTTGATACACACACGCACAAACGCATGCACTCGGACTAACTGAGAGCTCGATGGCATATTTTTGCCTCAATTTTCAAGACGGCAAAATTCAAGCCGATTCAAACTCCACGTATTCCAGCCTAGCATGTTTAGTATAGACCGGGAGTGAGTTGGTGATGAATAATAGATTATGATATTTTTGGTATTCCTAACCAGCTATAAGTAGCACGGCAGAATGTCAAAACAGTTGAAGAAAGAGGGAGAGGAGTCGTGTGAAGAAGTGAAGGGCATCTCAGCATGGAGGAGAGCACTTATGTTTATTCAACTGCTTCTACGCTTGGGAGGGGTAGAAGAGCCTCCCACACAGTTCTTCGTTTCAGTCTCTGGTCGACCTGCTGGAAATTCCCTCCTCACATCCCGCTCCTTTAAAGCCATCTTCCAGGCACAAGTGTGCCGAGAGAGAACTCTGGGCTGCTTTCACATTCACTCCTGCTCATTTTCCACACATGGCTATGACTGAGAATGGGGGTGTGGCTTATCAGCCAGCTTGAAAATTACACCATGAAAGGGAGAATTTCTTTTTTTTTTTTTTAAGTGACCCTCCTCTTGCTTCCTGTATGCAAAAAGCAGATAACTTTGACTCGCATTTAAACAACGGCTTCTCCGACTTGCTAATTCAAGATATTCTTTAGAGAGAGGAGGAACGCAAAACATGGTTAACTGAATACGACCTTGAAACAAGAAGGCCTGGAGGCGTGTGTGTGTGTGTGTGTGCGCTCACATACACCAGGGCAGCAGATGTGTTTGTTTTGGTAGCAGTGAGGTACAGTGAGGCGGCATCAGACACAACACTGGCTGTACGTTCAAACACAAACACTCGGGGACAACAGGTACTTTCCGTCAAGGAGAAAATTACCTACAGGGCTCATTCTCTGTCCTGAAATAGACCCTGAAACTGAAAGAAAAACCAAACGCTGAATGAAACGCAGGCCACGCGAGTATGAAACCTAGAGGCATGGCTCGGAATCATACGCACCCGAGGGTATTTGTTGACTCTAAAACTGGGAACGTTAGACAGTACAAAAATAGTAGTGCTACTTTCCTGACGTTCTTTTCAAGTTTTAAAGGGCTGCGTTGTGGTGATTTGCTTGTACTTTGTGTGTCGTGGATATTTGCATATGTTCTGTGTCCAGTGACTACATGACCTGGCTGCTGTCCAGAGTCCCATTGTGTTGTGCCTGGCCTGCTCATTTCCACTCATTTCTCTCTCTCACTTATTCCAAGCTGCTGCTGCTGCAGGCAAGGTTGGCATGCATTGCCCCATGCAGAGCTTCCTGCCTAACTATAACATGTCTGCCCACTAAAGAGATGGAGAGAAAATAAAAAGGGCAGATGCCCCCTTGGCACCCAATCCTGCCACTCTCTCTAGTAGAGCGGAGTGATGTACACACAATCCTCATTGCCCTCGTGAGCAGGAAATGCCCCATAGAGATGACTAAAGCAGTGCCAGAGATGGGACTTCCCCATTCGTGTACACAAAGCAGACCTGAAGACTCCATTCACAGCAAATTTCATACGTGGTTTCACCGTGAAGTTTGTGGCGCTAGAACATCCGCGTTACTTAAAATGCTTTCTTGTACTCAGGAAACCAAACCCACGGATGTAGTGTTCTACTATAAACCCCTATAACTTGCTCTTTTCACAATCGCAATGGCTACAGCTCCAGGTGATGACCACACAGGTGCCATGTTGCCGTTATTTTATTTATATACAATATAGAAAATATATATTTTTTTCCTTTTTTTGTACTCCAAGGCTCATGCCAAGTGGCATAGTGCACTCCCATTATAGTCCTGGCTATGGATTCACCAACACTGCTGTCTTCCCTCAGAGCGTCTGCATGCTGCTCTGCTGTGAGACCCACCTGTTCCTCTCTGCTGGCATGATCCAGTTTTTCAGTGAAAAAGACAAACGAGGGGCTCTGTATCCTCCACCGTGACCTCACATTCAAATTAAAGAGCAGCCACATGCCAGCAGATTTGACATTAACATCCCCCAGAGAGGCTATAAAAATACGCAGTACGAAAAGAAAAGGAGGGTACTTAAGCCGAACCATAAAACTTGATGAAAAGCCCTTTAGTTTCTCTCCCATATAACAAGTCGAAAGTTCTTTTCATGCTTAAAAAGATCACAAATTATATTTCAGTATTTCAAAATGTAAGCAGAGCCAAATGTTTGGGTTTTGGAGCTGCAGGCTGTACTACTAACCCGCCAACCCTTTATAATTCTCCTATGACGTCAGCTCAGCAGCATCGATTCTCCTCAAGATTCTGAACCAATAAGAGGTTTTTGAGCGAGCGGATATGTATGCTCGACTCAGCCATTAGGGCTTGTGTATGGCACCGTTAAGTGGGTCACATGCAGAGTGTTATCGACCTTGGGAATTTGTCCTTCTCGCTGAGACGTTCAGCCTCTCCTCCTCTTTTGTTTTGCACAGCCACGCCAAGACCTATTTTTCAAGGGAGGGAGGGAAAGGGGGGGGAAAGGCACCCATTCAAATTGTCACATTTACATGCAAGAAGGTTGATAGAATCTGATTTGGGATTCATTTGCAAGAGCGTTTGCGGCACGTTAGCGACATTCTTTTAGCACTCTGTGCTTCAGTCACCTGGCTGGGAGATGCACGGTGATGTTCACACCATCTGGTGGAATCACTTTAGAAACAGGACGAAGAGGTAATTATGATCTGGAAGGTACAGTCGGCGCATTGGTGGCGGGGCATGGAGTGCAAAGTCTGTCTCCTTTAAAAGGGAGCCTGCGCCAGTGCGTAGCTATGTGGGTCGCCAGCTATTTTAATCTGCGATGTTGCTGGGAATACCTGAGGGATTGGCCAGGCTCTGTCGGAATGGGGGCTGACGGTGTGCGAGTGCCTGTGTGTGTCTGTAAATTGCTTGTGTAGCCAAGAAAGGGTAGGGGTGTGTGTGGAGGAGAGAGAGACTGGCTGCCGAAAGTTGATGAACCAGTATCGAGCACTTTTCCCTCTGTCAGATTCAAGTAACAAGTAGTGTGTGCTTTTAGGCATGGAGTGCTGCTCTGAGGAAGCCCTGTAGTGTCTAACTGACTTTGCTTCCCCCCCCCCACCCACCCCTTTTTTTTTTCCTTTCCTCCTTAACAGAAGACACACAACCGAATACCCTCTCTCTGGCTTTTCACAGACAGGTCAACTGCTTAATTCTTCATGGAGTGCGTGTGTGTGATTCATCTTCAGTCGTATTCAGAATGAAATCACTGGATAACTGAAAGTGCTAAACATTGCCCTGCACTTCCACAGTAGTCCCGCCTGCACTGTATATTCCTGTAAAAACCATGAAGTAATCTCTGCGATTTAGTTCCAGTTTTGACTAGCAACCATGCTGTCATCCCAGGCTTTATGACCTTGTGGTAGACTGATGGAAGGCGTGCAGGAGGGAATAAGGAGTTTAATGAGGGAGTGCAGCACATCCGTAACATGCCCCTCTCCCGTGGTGCAGACAGGTGTGATGGCAGCAGGGGCACCTGCTGAACCAGCCTGGCCTAACGTAAAGCACGGTGGCTTCAAAAAGCTCAGCTCCCAGTCTGGTGTTATTTATACGCTAACCAGGTTGGGGCACCTCGGGTAAGCACGCTAACGCCAGAGGGGCAAAAACTGGAGCTCCACATGGTCAGCCACAGAGACACCACTGACTCCCCCTGGCCTACCTTCACAGTTCGTTCTTGGCAAAGAGCTCCCTTTTTGTGGCTTCCATTGTAGTCAGGAATTAATGGACTGCAAAGGCATTCATCAAGTCCCAGTTAGGTTTCCTTTTTATGTCTCTGTAGCAGTTGTGTCAGACACTGGTAATTGGGTTCAAAGTACCATCACAGTAAAAGGCTGCGTGGGAGTGAGTCAGAACAGGGCGGGCCCTTGCCGTCTCAGGTGACCTCACTCTCCGCCTAACTACTCTGGAGTGGGGGGGGGGGCACGGACGGGAGGGATGAGGTCATTCTTCGAGCCTGCAGGAAGGATTTGTATAGGCAGCTCTGTGTACGTGAGTGTTTGCATGAGTGACGAACTATGAGGAAGAGTGGGAGAAAAGCATGCGTGTAAGTTGCTAGATTGCTTTGAAAGTCACACACGTGCATCAATGTTATTAGTCTGCGTGTAAGAGAAATGTGTACGTGTTTATGTACAGTGCTTCCCACAATTATTGGAACACCTTGTGAAGATTAGTAAAGGGCCTTTCTGTGCGGAGTTTGCATGTTCTCCCCGTGTCCGCGTGGGTTTCCTCCGGGTGCTCCGGTTTCCCCCACAGTCCAAAGACATGCAGGTTAGGTTAACTGGTGACTCTAAATTGAGCGTAGGTGTGAATGTGAGTGTGAATGGTTGTCTGTGTCTATGTGTCAGCCCTGTGATGACCTGGCGACTTGTCCAGGGTGTACCCCGCCTTTCGCCCGTAGTCAGCTGGGATAGGCTCCAGCTTGCCTGCGACCCTGTAGAAGGATAAAGCGGCTAGAGATAATGAGATGAGATGAGAATGGGTTAGGAACCCCCCCCCCCCACCACCACCACCACCACCTTTTATCGAAGTAGCGTCATCTCGCACTCAAAATGATGATAGTCCGACCTTTAATTAAAATAAATTTGTTCAGAGAGAAACAAATCCCTCAAGAAATAACTGTTCAACAGAAACGCATGCCATAAGTATTGGCACCAGTTTTGGAGGGCAGTGTGTGGAGTTGTGTATATGAAATGAGTGAGCGTGCCAGTCAAAAGGTAATGCTTTTATACCAGGGTTTTGGCTTTTTTTTTTGTGGATGAAGCAGATTGTGAAAGTAGGAACAATGGATTCATTCACACTTTTTTTTTTTTTTTTCAAGCAGTGCTCAAAAAGCTGCCATCACAGTGATGCATTTCTGTAACCCCTGGCTGTGGCTTGTGGTTTTATAGAGGAGATTTTGTATGTCGTTTCATGATGGCCATCACCCCCCCCCCCCCCCAATCACCAGACAAACCCTCACCCCGTCTCAGTGCTGAGTGGCAGGCGTTTTGTCTGGTGTTTAAGAGATGAGATATCAGAAGACGAAAGGACACAGTGCACAGATTGAGACATCACAACAAAGCTGTGGCTCTCGGTTCTGTATTGCAAGCACGTAACGCGACTAGGATCAGATCAGAGGAGGTATTTCTAAAGCAGCTATCTCCTTTGAGATGGCCCTGATACATGTGTTTTGTTTCTCCAAAATGGTTTTAAGACTCCTGAGTTATATCTGCTAGTTCACATTTACTCTCTCATCCTCGTGTCTGACATTTGGGCTTCTGTAAAAATGCAGTTTCATGATTACTTTCTCACACTCAAGCTGTACAACTGACGGAACATTATGTGAAATGGCTTTCAGGATTTTTTTTTTTTTAAATACCGTAATTCTCAATATTTATGATAAACAACAGTTTCAGTGCTTTTGATATTTCATCAGAACACCTTGGTTCTTTTTCCAATGCTTTAAGTTATCTGAAAGTGCCCGTGTTTACCCATTCTTTGACATAATCACCGGGGAAAAATAAGAGCACAGAAAAGAGCAAAGGAGTTTGTTGTCGCATAAAATATGAGCTGAGCTCACTTGGTGTAATTACCATTCTGCAAGATAATTATAAAGAGGACAGAGTCAGGGATGAAAAAGTCATTTACGTGCTCCTTAGTGAGCAACTGCAATTAACTGGGTTGCTTAACCTGGTGCTGAAAAATTGGGTTGGGCCGGGATCTTGCGCAGTTATCACACAAAACAGAACCCGCCAGGCCTCTCCTATCTCTCAGAGGTGAGCTCCTAAAAGGGGGCTCGTGCAAGTTGCTTAATTTTTTAAGCGGCTTTGCAAAATCAACATTCCCCATTTTGTTTTGGAGCCTTTCGTGCGTGAAAAATCCCTATAGCACAAAAGCTTTTCAGCGGCACCGCTATAAGATTGGTTGAGGGCCTGAATACGGAAGCGACAAGAGGGGGGCTCAGATTCTTGTTATCTTAACTGCTTTTTTCCATCACTGCTGGCTAATCTGTACTCTCAAATTGGATTGGTTATAGGCATCTATGCCCTCCTTCAAACCCTTCTCCTCCTATGCTAAGTAACATGCTCACAAAAGTTCAGTGATGACACTCTGGAATGTGCCAAGCAAGGTTCGTCCTTATCTATAGGATGGTAATCAGGGCAAGAGGCAAAGAAGTACGGCATAACCTGCATTCTTTAGCTCCAAGACGATGTACAGTACAGTCACGCTATCTGGAGCTAGTACAGACCCCTGCGTCATACCTGTACAATATCTAAAATCCTCGGGCTACACAAAGTCACAGGGGTGGGGGTTTTTTTGTAATTAGATAAAACAGGAAAAAAAACCTCCACTGCATGGAATGTATTTCCTCTCTGTTAGAGCCTCCTTGTCGCTGCTGTCTCACACTCTCAATTGGTTACATCCTGTAGTTGGATATCGGGCTGCAACAATAACTGGATCACCACCATACCACGGTATTAGGAGGTGTACAGAGCTGTTGAGCCAGTCACCAATATTAGCTTCATAACAGCCCCCCCCCCCAACCCCGGCTTGGTCTGTGGTCTTGTCTACACGTGTCTGTATATTTTCGAAAACTCACGTTTTTTGAGGTTTTTTTTTTCCCCCCTATCAGTTTTGAAAAAGATCACGTCCACAGTACACGTTTCTCTCCACACAAGAATGAGAAAAGGATTTTAAAACGCTCCGACCTCTGTACTGAGCACACGCATAACATTTTAGCAAGCGCATCACGTTATTGTAACCTTCTGGTTGACTGACCAGTCAAATCAATCGAAGGGACTGACACTGAGGACAAACGGTCGGTGAGTGTGGTGTTGGAAAACTATTGTTGAGCAAGTAGTTGGAGTTATGGAGGAAAACATGTATGATAACCCCCTGTCTATTCCCTTTTTTTTTTTTTATTAATTATAATGCCTAATAAAACTCACTTTTTTAAATGTGTAATGCTTTTTTTTTTTTTTTTTTTTTTTATATAAAGTTTTAAGTCCAGTTGGGAACTGAAACTCTGTTCGAGCCAAAATGCCAAGTAACGGGTACCTGTTTAAAAAAAAATAGTAATAATAATAATGATACTTTTGGTTCTGCTTATTGGTTCCTAAACTCAGTAACCCTTTATTGCCAACAAAGGTTACATATCTACCAAGAGCTGTCTATGTAACTGTCCTACATCAACAAAAGTGTATCCATTTGTTCATATACAAGCTAGCATGCATGGTAACGTCACAAGTGTGAACGTTCAGTTAATGCTTAAAATACATTTTTGCTATCTACACATTTTGACCTGGGGTAGCACGGTGGTGTAGTGGTTAGCGCTGTCGCCTCACAGCGAGAAGGTCCGGGTTCGAGCCCCGTGGCCGGCGAGGGCCTTTCTGTGTGGAGTTTGCATGTTCTCCCCGTGTCCGCGTGGGTTTCCTCCGGGTGCTCCGGTTTCCCCCACAGTCCAAAGACATGCAGGTTAGGTTAACTGGTGACTCTAAATTGACCGTAGGTGTGAATGTGAGTGTGAATGGTTGTCTGTGTCTATTGGCCCTTTTCCACTACCCTTTTTCAGCTCACTTCAGCTCGCTTCAGCTCACTTCAGCCCGACACGGCTCGTGTTTCGACTATCTAAGAACAGCACGACTCGGCTCGCTTCAGCCCTGCTCAGCCCCCAAAACTCGCACGGTTTTGGAGTAGGGCTGTAAACCCGGAAGAAGAAGAATTACAAAGCCTTATGCGCCTCGCCTCATCTATACGCTCTTGCCAGTATCTGTTGGTGTTGTCGGTGACAACAAGCCACAGCACCAAGACCAGCAACACTAACGACTCCATGTCCTCCATGTTTATTGTTTACTCTCCGGGTTGTGAGACTACCGCTTAAAAGATCACTGATGTCACTGTTTGCACCGCCTAATGACATCACCTGACGTCCACCCACTTTCACTAACTCCACCCAATGTGTCCACCCACTTCCAGCCAGCACGGTTCAGCGCGGTTGTAGTCGAAATGCAACTCCAACAGCCCCACTCAGCTCAACTCAGCACGGCTCAGCCCCACTCAGCCGCGTTGGTAGTGGAAAAGCGGCATGTGTGTCAGCCCTGTGATGACCTGGCGACTTGTCCAGGGTGTACCCTGCCTTTCGCCCGTAGTCAGCTGGGATAGGCTCCAGCTTGCCTGCGACCCTGTAGAACAGGATAAAGCGGCTACAGATAATGAGATGAGATGAGATGAGACATTTTGACCTGACCACTTTTTTGTACCCAACGAGGAATCGATAAGAACTAGAATCTGTAAACAGAATTGGAAACGCTAAAATTCAAAAGATACCCAACCCTACTTTTAAGTTAATGAACCAAATATTTAGCACTTTATGCGGTGTTTTTGAAATACATCTCATGAATAAACGAGTACAATTATCCTTGGCATCCAAGCCTTAGTTCTTGGCTCCAAGAACTCGATGGATTTTTGTCTTTTGAAAGCAATAAACCAGTAGAAACCATGTTTGCACACCAGATGATTGTAAGGCTGTTTAGGTTGGGCATATTTGTTGTTTAATATAAACAGTTTCTACTTCTGTTGCATGGCTACCCTTGAAATTGCCAGCAACTGCTGAGCATAAGGAGTTTGAGGAAATAATTTATATAGCCTATTTTAAAATGGACCCAGTGCCCCCAATTCTGCTAAATTTAAATCTCTTGCTGGTTATTCCGAATGAGGTACAAACAAGTCTGCAATGGTTAGCTCTTTTAGCTCAACAATTTCAACATATTAAAGGATAAGTAACGCCAAACGAATGAAACAAACACACGGGGGTTTGGTTGCGGTATTCTAGCAACCCGCAAGGTGCCATTCTTTGAAGACTGTGTTAAAGGGGAACTGAAGGCAAATATTTTTTATCAAAATTCTATTTCTCTCATTTTATTAAATATAGGAATGCATTTTTGATAGCCATTTTGTCACTGCTATAGCAAGTTATTAATGTGTGAAATGTGTAATATATCAGTCCATATGTCAAAGCAATGGCCGTGAACAAGATTCGTTGAGACCTGTGTGAGACATCGTAGGACGGAAGTGAAACGTACAGCGGAAATCAAAGTGACCGACATCTGCCAACATTCCCTGTGTCCAAAATCACTCACTCGTTCACTACTCCCTACATAAGGAATTACTAAATAGAGGGAAAAACGCTTTTGGACACAAGCCCGTCGCACTGGTATTTACGTCATTACTGTCGCGCAATTAAAACGTGCCAAATCAGTCGGCTGGTGGGTTTTCAAAATAATAAATCCATGCATGTTTTTTTTGTGATAAATCCGTATTATACTGAGCGCATTTCCCACATTAATCAATACAAGGTACCTGCATCTTTCAGGTTTTTTTAAATCAAGGCTGAATACTTTCTTCTTTGCTGCTGCCTTTTCATCTCATCTCATTATCTCTAGCCGCTTTATCCTGTTCTACAGGGTCGCAGGCAAGCTGGAGCCTATCCCAGCTGACTACGGGCGAAAGGCGGGGTACAGCCTGGACAAGTCGCCAGGTCATCACAGGGCTGACACATAGACACAGACAACCATTCACACTCACATTCACACCTACGGTCAATTTAGAGTCACCAGTTAACCTAACCTGCATGTCTTTGGACTGTGGGGGAAACCGGAGCACCCGGAGGAAACCCACGCGGACACGGGGAGAACATGCAAACTCCACACAGAAAGGCCCTCGCCGGCCACGGGGCTCGAACCTGGACCTTCTTGCTGTGAGGCGACAGCGCTAACCGCTACACCACCGTGCCACCCGCCGCTGCCTTTTATTAAATTAAATTTGAGACTTTTAATTAGATTTTTTTTTTTTTCAGCACGGACAGCACTACAAAATGGCGTCCCCACTATATAGTGCCCTATATAGTGAGTAGGGAGCGATTTCAGACACAGGTTGTCAAAAGATGTGCGCGCCCTCTTTCGAATGCTGATGTAATCAAACCGGAAGTTTTGTTCGTTTTGATAGCAATCAGGAAAGTTTGTAGGCAGTAATCATGATTTAAAAACTCGTTTTTGTGCAATATTTCATTTGGAATACAGTTTTCAAAATGGCGGCACCGACACCTGGCTGACACTTCACGTTTCAAAGTCTTGTGAAGATCAGACGGATAAGTGACGACTGCCGTGGGCCAAACGAACTAAATTCAACACGGCTAAAAACCGAACAGGCCGAGAAGTATAATATTTAATTGCAATTAGTTGTCAATACGAGTCACGATATAAGGTTACTAAAACCGAAAACGTAATTGAATAACCTGTTAATTAGGAAATAAAGCAAGTTTAAAAATGACTTCAGTTCTCCTTTAAGGAAGTTTCTATACCGCTGCTGCCCTGGTTGGTTAAAAATGACTATCCAGAATGGCCAGCAGGATAAAATCAGTTGTAAGACTTCCTTGCTTCAATAAAATAGTCTTCGGGAAATGCATTTACAAAACACTTGCTTGCTCCTAATTTTCATTAACTAAAGTATCCAGGAAGTCTGTTCATTTGGTCTAGTAGATATTGCGTACACATGCGCACGCACTTTTGTTATTGGACGTTTTTGCCCCTAAGGTCGCATGACGCACACCCAGACTATTGTGCTTGCCTTTAGCAAGGAAAAGGAAGCAGGAATTCCTGACTGACTAGCCCCACGGTGTGGTCGGGGTAACAGGCCTCTTTGCAGAGCTTAATAGGGTGGTGGTAAAGTCAACAAGATGAAAGGGGACAGGCAGGGTGAACTGATGTCTTGAGTTTCTCCACTTGCGCTGCTGTGACATAACTCTGAATAAGGGAACTCTGCCCACCGGTCCTCATGCATGGGTAATTTTAGCTTCTCTCCATGTGGCTTCCCGCTCGTTATGCAGAAGGTTGAAAGTGCAGCGGTATCTGCTGGACAGGAGCCCAGAAAGGTAAAAAGAGGGAGAGAGAAAGCTCAGAACTGATGCCTTTAATGTAGGTGTTAGCAAATGGATATAGCAGATTTTGTCCAAAAAAAAGAGATCTTGTGCAAACGAAGTGCTCACTGCTTCACAACTGATCCAGCCAACTGACGTGGGATGCTTTAATACAGTTTCTCAAGCTGAAACGGTCTCCTTCCAAGAACTTAGCCCGATAGTCAGGTGACTTGCCTGTGCTCGGGTGGATGTAACATGAGCTCTCCACTCAATACCCAAAGGACTGTGCATCTTATGAGACCAAAAAAAAAAAGCCCCAGAGTCAGCCCCCACCTCCAGCTCTCTCTTTGTTGCCCATCTCCTTTTGTCTCGCCACACTCTTGCCTCTTGTTCTCTTTTGTCTTCTGGTGTTGTATCTCTCCACCCGAGTACTCCTCTCTTTGCGGTGAGTAATGAAGATTAGCCTACACAATGGGAACCCCCCCCACACCCCCTCCAATGCTTGCACACTTATTCGTACACACACATGCAAACACGCCAGTATCCCTCCTGAATCTTATAACAAGCTGTTAACCCCACTTAAAAGTGTCCCCTTTCAATCGGCTTGTGATGGCGAATAATCCTGCTTGAGCGATGTAATGTAAATTGCTGTATCCTGATTAGATTACCCCAGTGCCACCAGCCAGCGGCCATTAGCCAACCCATACACAGATAAACAGCAGCTCTTCCCCCAAATCCAGTTAAAGGAAGACAGGGACCCATTCTTCGGAGCTAAGTCCGCTTAGCCTAAATGCTGTCTCGGTGGCTTTGTTGGTATGATTATCCTACATTTGGTGTCTTGGTACAAATCTTCACATTCACATACCTTCTTACTGTCATAGCTGGTATGGTGGGGGTTTTTTGTTTGGTTTTTTTTTGGGGGGGGGATGGAGCTAGTATTTAGACCAGGCGTGGTATAGGGAATCAACTATTTAGGGCCTGAGCACCGGTGGTGTAAGGCCCTATTGTTTTCCCAAGGATTCCTCGTCTTCTAGACTTGGCCATTTTTGAGGTGGTTCCCATCGGCAAAAACTCATGAAATTTGGACACACATCAGTCCTGACCACTGCTAGTCAGCCCTGGGTGTGTCTGGGGGACTCCATCATATCATTTAGGCCCTGTCCACACGGCAACGGATTCAGGTGAATCTGATAAAATTGTTTATCGTTTCGGCCTGGCGTCCACACGGCACCGGCGTTTTGGGTGCCCCAAAACGAAATCTTTTGAGAACGGGTTCCAGAGTGGAAAAATCTGGCAACGGCGCCGTTGCGAAGTCGTCTGGATGAGTAGAACGGATTTGTTTACGATGATGTCACAACCACATGACTGTCAGTGCTTCACGCCGGGTAGAAGTGTAACGAACTCGATGCAAGTTGTCAACAAATCCTATAACTTGGTTCATGAAATGCGCTTACAAAATATTTTCACTGCTTTCCAAAAACAAAAACAATCCCACCAGCAAAAATGGGGAAAAAAAAGGAGCGATCTCACCTCTTCAGATGTTGGTTTAAGTCCGACAATACATTCCTCAAAAAGGGCATAGAAGAACAAAGTAATCCATCAACGTGTAGCATTCAATTTATTCCGGACCGTTAAAGAATTCTGGAGGATATCAGAATGTTGGCGTACCGGCTTCCATCTACCGCCATTCATTCCTCTTTCTGCGTCTTTCGTTTTACACTACTGATTAATAATCAAAACTTTGTGGCTGATGCTACAGAAGAAGGGGTTTATGCGCATGCATCTACTTCTATTGTTCTGGTGTCTCCGATGGGACCGTCTTACAGCGCACGTAGAGGTGTGGCATGTGTATTGCATCGTTTTCAGCAAGCGTTGCGTTGCCATATGTACCTGATATTTTACTGATCCGTTGCCCATGTGGACGCGATATTTAAAAAAAAAAAAATCTCGTTGCCGTTGTCGTGTGGATGTAGCCTGAGACTTTTGCCCATATATTGTTTCACCTATCAGATACCCAGGCTTTTATCGCACATCTCCGATGCGTGTTCATTGTATGATAACCATGTGTGACGGGTCGCGGAACCAGAGGTGCTTGGGCCCTTCATCGCCACTTGCAGTTATATTTGTCTTTATAGTCATTTGGTCTTAATTTGCACGGAATACAGCAGTGCCTGTCTTACTAACCGCTTTCCTTTCACAAGCCATCATCCATTCATAAGCTTTGTTGTGCCTTGCTAGCCCAAAGAATGTAATCTAGTCACAAGCAAAAACTGGTTCAAGTTTGAATGATTTCTGAGAAACATTTCAATGTTTGACCTAGTGTTTTTGTTGGGTTTTTTTTTCTGAATAGCATGAATGTCTGTTGAACCATTCATCTATTGAATCACTGTTCTACCACAATGGATAGAGGGTAATTGCTAAACCGTTTCCCAAAAACAAGTCCCTCTGTTGTCCCGCCACCCCTCGAGTCAAGTGTGTTTGACTGTATGTTAATGGGACCTATGTTTGGTTTGGGATCTGATCAAGGGGATGTTGTTCTTTCACAAACATTTGCTGATAAACCAAATGAGTGAGGGGTTTTGTGCCTTGCACTTCTTTTACAGCCCTTTCGTCTCCTCTCACACATTTGCCGTCGTTTTGCGAGTTAAATCGGTGTTTGTAGAATTCAGTAAAGCAGGATTCGGTGGCCACACAAGCGTATGTATTCATTAGCTGCAGCTGTGTGATGTCAAGCTTACAGTCGCCGTGTGTGTGTGGGTACAGATGGAGAAGTTGGCAGAAGCCGTTCTCCAGTGGTAGTGCCATTGCTCATTTATTCCTTAGAAACCCCATCACTCCTCACTTCAATTAAGAGGTAATAAGTTATAATAATAATTAGCAGTGGCAACTCTGTCTAGACGGGGATTATGCCAGTGGTCCATTAAGGCTGGTTGGATATATGGAATAATGGAAATTGAATTTCCAAATCGAACTTGGACTATTGACTTTTTTTTTTTTTTTTCTGCCCCAATCCTGGGAACAGTGAGTTAACCCTTCTGTCTGCTGGAATCCAATCTCAAATTAATCTATTCACTTTCCCTGTAATCTGTCAGTCATATGAAAATAGACTTATCCCAGGGTACCAACGAGTTGAGAAACGTATCATCAGTGCATGGGCGTGGATTGTGGATTTGAACTTGATTTGTACTATGTGTGGAACAATCAGGTTTGTTAAACAAGCATTATTTCCTTCCAAGGTAATCTCTCTTAAAGATCCCGTAGTCTGTGCTCGTACAAAGGTGCATATTGGTGGTAATCCCAACCAACAAGGGGGTTTAACCTACGTAACGTATATGCATAGCTATGGTGTGCGCTATGGTTTGCTTCTCCTTCCAAATGTTGAAAAATGAGTCTACAGAGAAATAAGATGCAGTGTAATGAAGTTCTTCCAGAGATGATGATGATGATGATTATTATCATTATTAGTTTTCTTCAGCCAGGGCATCAGTGTTTTTAATGTCGAGATGAGATGTTTTCTTCTCCTTAGGTGGCAATCTTCAGACTGCCTCGGGAAACCTCTTGTCATAATAAACCTGTCTTGGTTATGTCATGAACCCGAACGGGGGCCCTAATGTTCTGCCAAGGGCTGTCAGCATGCATCAACTCCCGCACACCTCTGTCTAATGAATATTTTCCTGTCTTTTTACCTCATTTTGGAGTAGAATCGTCTGACAAAGGACTCCCCCCCCCCCCCCCCCCCCCCCCCAAAAAAAAAAAAAGGTTTGTACTGAAGGGATTATAGTTTGGAGCTCGTTACTGTAAAACTGAATTAAATGTCCAGGGTATTTTAACTCTAAATGAAATATTACTTCCTCATTAAATAACCGCTCTAATCCTCAGTTGATCATGGAAACAGGAAGGGAATAGGCAAAGCCTGAACCCGGAGATAGACAATGAGGAAATGTGGTCAGTTTTTATGACCAATTCAACAGGTTTTTGTTGGGATAAACGTTTAACATATCCGAACGTATAAACCCGGTAGATCCAAAAGAACTAACAATCATTTCCAGCACACCTCCTATAATCCTTCCAAAAGCTGAAACCCCGACAACGTGACTACCAAGGAAGTGGCTTCAAGGCCTGTTGTGCCCGTCTAAAGCTGAGCCTCTGTCTGGATATCCGTTTGTCTCCCAGAGGAGCTGCCTGGTGCTCACTCGCCACAGATCCAGAAGAGGAAGGAAGAGCTGGAGTTCAGCCACTGCAGCGCCTAAGAAGGCCAGTCTCGCAGCACAGCTTTAGGCACAGGAAGGAGAATGCAGAGTACACAAAGGATGAGCTGGCGAGTTTGTATTACACAATGAGCGTGCAATTAGCTTTTCGGAAGAGGGTAAATATTGATACAAAGTAATGAGTGTGTTTGAATTTTTACATAATCTCGCACCCAAAGCCAGTCTTAGCCTTTCACGGAGAGCGTTTAGGAAGAACACGTTTACTGTGTGCTATTTGGATTCTTTCTTTCTTTTCTAAGTAACTTTCATTTCATTTTCATTGCTACCTTGAGGATGTGCTGCTCCATTTCCCACAGAATTCGGAGTCCTTTGTGAACATCTGGCACCAGTGGTGTAATCAGGCACCAAACTCTATTGGGTTATGCAAAGAAACATCAGGAATATGACACTAATCAACTATCCTAATTGGCATTACATTATTAAATGTGTCATGCAGACTGATATCACACACAGGATTATGCCATTCCTTCTATTCTTCATCTCTCATATTTATATTAAATTATACGCTTGCATGCCATTTCTTCTAAAGTTGCACAGGTCGAGCAGACTGGCTAGTTTTCATTCTGATCGGCACTGACTGGTGATCAGCTGATCAACCTAAATATTGCTGGTTTTGTCCACTTGTCCTAACATGGAAAATGTAAACTGTGACTAATCCTGCCCCAGTGTGTGAAGGTTTTTTTTTTTTTTTTTTTTTTTTAAATCGCGTTCTGGAATCAGAGACATGACATCTAACAGTGTTGCATCTAGTACGACATAATGTACACATCAGAAATACGAACATACTGGACCGGCGTTTTGCTTTTTGTGCACGTTTATACCACTTTTTTTTTCTCTCTGTGTCAGAGGTACAAGAATTTTTATTTCTCTGCTGAAATTAAGTCATGTAAGATGGGTGCTTTTGAATATGCTAGGAAGGGAGACCAGACACAGGCCTTTAATTTATTGTTATTAAGCTTTGCTTTTATAAAATTGTAGACAAAAAGCTGCATGGTCTTTTAACCTCATGGAATCTGTGTGTGGGTTTTATTTTTTATTATTTATTTAAATTATTATTCAAAAAGTAAATAAGGTTCTATATTCTACAGACACGAGTGTTTTTACTGGGCAATGCACCACTCGTATTTTTCATACGAGCTACATCCAGGACATGGAGAACCAAAACCTTGACATAATTGATGTCACTCGTGAGGAACTTGATTAATTGTTTTGATAAATTTGGGTACTTTGTGAATGTGTCTGTATAATAAAGAGAAATCACACGTTGGCTTGAAGATATGAAGTTTATCTTCTCGTGTTGAAAAACTCGCATTTTTCATATGAAACACATCGTGGATCTGAGTGACATATTTAAATAATATTGGCTGGCGTTGAGTGGTCTATCAGATATATTCCATTCAGCTAGCATGATACAGAACGAGTTGAAGATGAGTTCAGTATCATGCTAGCTGAATGGGATATATCTGATAGACCACGAAAAAAGCCTATTATTATTATTATTATTTATTATTATTATTATTATTATTCCTTTCGGGTGTTCAACACATCTTTCTCTTTCAAAATTCTCTCAAAATCTTCCATATTTAACGAAGCAAACCTGGCAGCCATGTTTGTTTACAAATTGTCACAGTCGCGGAAGTTTTACGTCTCCGACATGTGACGTCATGTCTTGACACCCATGCAATGTCAAACCATATTCAACGCTCATTCTCCATTGGGTAGAGTGACGTAATACACGTTGGATAAGTGATATGCTAACAATATATCGCATGCTGTTGAACCAAATGAATGAAACCTGCTAGAAGGGAATAGAACCAGGGCTTTGAACCGGTTCAAGGAACGAAAATGAAAACCGGGAACTTTTTCTATTTCACATGGAATAGAAACGAAACCAGAAACTTTATTATTTTTTATGTTCCGGAACAGAAACGCTTATTAAAAATAATGGTAACCGGTTAATACCGGTTTTTATTTCGTTCCTCAAAGTTTCCGTAGCCTACAAATAAAAGTCATTCTTCTCCTGCGCAAGTTTCTATGACCCGCTGGGGTTCGCTGACTGAATGGAGAGAGCGGGAGGGTGGACTACTATCATGTCTCCACATCTTAAATAAGAGGTAAATATTGCAGTCTATCGTTATTCAAAAACGTCAATTTCAAACACGATATCAATATATTTGTCCACGTTAATGAGAGGCTTGCGAACATTAAATAACGTTAACCTCTGTTAGCCTATCAATGCATAGGGCCTGACTAGCCTTTGGTAACACACTAAACGAATTATCTTTCATTTTTGGCACTTTTTCTGTTTGTGTAGATGGGAAGACATACTGAGAATCCAAATCGCCAACATTTGAAATAATAATTGTTTTGAATTATTTCTTGTCTTATTTAATGAAGGTTGTAATAGAATTAGCCTACATTTGGCTTAAGCTGGATGAGACAGAGACATAATTTTATAGCCATTTGTTAAACAGCTGACAGGGAACGTAATTAACCGTTCCGGGAACGAAAATTTTTTTGTTCTAACCGGTTCGGGAACGTCTATTTAATGGTGGAACCCAAAACCGGAAACGTTAAAATTCCATTTCTGTTCGGAACGAACCAGTAGGAAAAAAATTCTGGTTCAAAGCCCTGAATAGAACACGTGTTTTTATTCCATCAAAAGTGTCCTGTGTGTATAATAATTCCCGATAGTTCACGCCGATGACATGTTTTCCCACTGACTAGACGCACATTGTCAAGGCACTGCAAAAAATGATATCTTAGCAAGTGAAAATATCTTGAAAAAATAGTTGAAACGATCTAGCTTTTCTTATTAGAAGAAAACAAGACACCAATTTTAAGATTATTAAACGTAGTTCTAGATTGCAACCAACTTATTCTAAGATGTCTTACCAAGTGTAATTATCTTACTGCACTGGCAGATTATTTCTATTGATTATAGTCTAAATTTTCTCACATTTATTATGTTTTTTTTTCCTTATATTAGGATGGCTAGTTTTTGCAGTTGCGGTTCAAAATTAAAATTCTGTTCATCAACTTGCAAGGGTGGGTTGTGTTTTGTGGATGTCTCATCTCATTATCCGTAGCCGCTTTATCCTGTTCTACAGGGTCGCAGGCAAGCTGCAGCCTATCCCAGCTGACTACGGGCGAAAGGCGGGGTACACCCTGGACAAGTCGCCAGGTCATCACAGGGCTGACACATAGACACAGACAACCATTCACACTCACATTCACACCTACGGTCAATTTAGAGTCACCAGTTAACCTAACCTGCATGTCTTTGGACTGTGGGGGGAAACCGGAGCACCCGGAGGAAACCCACGCGGACACGGGGAGAACATGCAAACTCCGCACAGAAAGGCCCTCGCCGGCCACGGGGCTCGAACCCGGACCTTCTTGCTGTGAGGCGACAGCGCTAACCACTACACCACCATGCCGCCCTTTTGTGGATGTGTCCACATAATATAAAGAACCATTACATGTTTGCGCGAAGATACGAAGTTTATCTCCTCGTGTTGAAAACGTTTTCACTCGTTCACTTCACTTGCTCATGAATATGTTCGCCACCTGAAGATAAAACTTCATATCTTCGCACAACTGTGTAATATCCTCATGTACATGGTCCTCTAAGGTCCTGGAATCTTGTTTTGATTTATGAATGTTGTTTTACTTTGATTGCAGGAAGCGGAGTGTATTGCAGAACTATTCTACTAACAGAGTCGTTTTCTGTGCAATGACAATAAAAGAATCTCATATGGACTGATTCATATGATTTTTAAATCTGTGTCTCAATGTATAAATAATTAAATGCATCTAATTACTTGTTTTAGAGCTTCAGCATTTTATTAGGATTTCTGCAAATTTTTTTTTTTTTTTAGTCAGTCAGTTTTACATATTCACTTCTGTTAGAGCTATAAAATCATTTCTGTACCTCTTAAGGGGTGTTCACACGGCAGCTTTTACTCTGGTGTAGCACCGGGGCTGCCCCGGTAGAGCGTTCACATGGTACAAAGTTATACCGGTGTAGCCCCTGAAAGCTGATTAAACTAGTGCAAATCTAACCCTGCTCGGGAGGTGGTTTAAGAAATTTACTCCGGAGTAAATGCTAGTTTGCGGGGCAGCACCGATATAAAATGGGACGTCTGAACGCTACAGGGGTAGACTCGCTACGCGTCAGGAGAGTTGATTACATACGGGCATTGCATAATTTGCATCCTGGTATTTTGCGCTTCCAAAATGGTGAATATCAACAACAACAGAACTGCGTGTCTTCCAGTGTTGCCAGATTGGGCGGTTTTAAGTGCATTTTGGCGGATTTGAACATATTTTGGGCTGGAAAACGTCAGCAGTATCTGGCAACACTGGTGTCTTCATCCACGTTGTTTTCCCGGCGCTTGGTGATGCCATGACAACCGGGAAAAGGAAGTACATTTTCACGCATGCGCATATTTCATTTCCGCATTATTACTATCGTATAGCACGGTCGCAAAAACTGCCGTGTGAACGCAAGTGGGGCTGCACCGGCGCTAACACGCTTCTCTCTAGTAAGCAGGTTTGTGACGTGTGAACGCTCCACAAAATTTACACCGCTGTAAGATATATATCGCAACAAAATACATCGGTGCAGCATCGATACAAATCTGTGCCGTGTGAACACCCCTTTAGTGTTGGTAGTGGCCAAGTGATCCAGTTCCTTCGAGACAGCATTTTCATATTCATAAGGAATTACATAAGCGTGAACTCCTCCTAGGTTATGGCAGCCAGACTGCATCACGTATGGGGGGGGGGGGGACCCTAAAGAGTGTCAAGAACATGAGACCTGTCACATATAAGCTGCTTGGGTGCGGAGACTAATGGCCAGCATGTATTGATTTTCTGTTTTCTGCTAAGCCTACACATAGAAGGTCAGAGTGATTGTGTCTCTTGACTCAATGATGTGGAAAGAAAACCAAACCAGTCTTATCACAAGAAGAGATCTAGTAATTAAATCTGGAAGATGTACAGTATGTACAGGTATGTGTGAAGATTTAGGAGTGCAAGACATTTTTAGGGTCTGTTCCAACGTCAAGGTCATATTCTTTGCCGTTGTAAGCGCTTGGATTTTCAGTTTTTCAGTTCATGTTGGCTGCCTGGCTTATAAGCTGTAGGAGTTGCTTTTGCAGATAAACACAAGGGATTTAACTATCGCCTGGTATCCAGGCAACCACAACAATAATAATGATACGCATATGTAAATGCAGGACTTGTGTGGCGCACAGTTGGCCTCTTTTTTTTTTTTTTCTCTCTCCCCTCCCTCCCTCCCTCCCTCCCTCCGAGAAATCAAGTGTACAGTTTCCAGAAATCTGGTGCTGAGAAAACGGCATCAACAGGGCAGCGAGAGCCCGGGGACTGTCTGCAATCGGGCATCGTTCACCCAGTGTCTGGCTAAAAGTAATCTTAATCTGCCTACTATGAGAAACGGTCTTTTATTTCTCCTTTCTACACTCTCGCAAGACAGCATCTAGTCCTGATCTCCTAGCTGCGCGGATCGGATCTAACTTCTATCCTGCATTAACATATTCACACATGCTAGTATGAGCTCATGGGAACAGATGTGGGATTGTGCTATTCTTTCACAACAGTGCCTTTTCTTGTTGCCCTCATAAATATCAATTCACAACATCTGACAAATAATTTCCCGGATTTCACATGACACTGCTTGGCTTGCTTTTTATTTTGTTTGTTTTTTTTTTTTTTTAAACTGTGCAGCAGAAAAACAAGGCATTTGTGCCAGGCGGTTATTTTCACGTCATCCAGGAAAGTGCAGTGGAACGAGATACGGTTCTTATCAATAGACTTTTTAACAGGATTTTACAAATTCATCGAAGCGTGTCTCATGCCTTAAAAACCTCAAGTGTCTCTCGTTTGCATTCAGTTGGCTCCGCAAGGAGTGAAATGCATTCTCAGCCACGTTGCGTGTGGATTCCTCGCACCACCACCAGCACTGTGGACAAATGTCAAAGGGCACGACCCAAGATAAAAGAGCCAGCAAGTGTGTGTGCAGCCTCTGCATCGGTGGCCACAGGCCAAATGAAGCTGGATTAAATTATCCGTCCAAATTAAAAGAGCATATCTGGGCTGTCCCAACTACCAGCTGTTAGCATTTTTCTTCCATGCGGATCGCCTACATTCATTTATTTTATGGCCCATGTTTATTAGGCCGAGTGCGATGAGGATGGAGTGGAGTAGAAGAGGGAGGATGGTTAGTGCCCAGGTGCTAATTGACTTGCTGTGCTATTGTGTGTTGAGGACAGGGACAGTAAGGCTACTGTACTGGACAGGAGGGGCTGATGAGAGGGTGACACAGGTGCAGAACCAGGCGCAGAGGAGGGCCATTACACAGCAGGAGAGTCTGAGTGGACTCACTCCATCATACACCTTCTCATTAAAATTTCATAAGAAGCGAGAAAGAGAGTCTGGACATCAGCAGATAGTTTTAAACCGAGCAGGGTTTTTTTCTAGAAAAATCTAGTATGAGGGCGCTCACCATGGCAAGGGAACGACGCGACCGGGAGGGGGGGGATGGTGCCGGTTGTCCGTCCCCCCCCTCCGCTGTGCGAAGCCTTTGAAAAATTGAGGCTACAATGGGACATTCTGAGGCTATCTGAGAGGGAAATTGTAACAAATTGTCTGTCAACATTGAAAAAGAAAGAAGTAATCTTCTTCTGCCCCGGACAGTCTTTGGCTTTCTTCCGTTTCGTGCCGCGGGATGACATCTTTAAATGCCCAAGTGTCAACAAAAACAACTCGCGAACTACTTCTGTCAAAAGCTCCCGCGCCGGTGGGTGAAACGTCATTCGGTCTCGAGAACTCTCGCTCTACAAGTCAGCTGACCTTGTATGTAACCCATGTCAAATCTCGCGAGAGCAACCGCGACAAGTAAACAACATGGCGCCTCAGTCTGGAAAACGCCAATTCGGATTGTTTTTGCACCATCTGGCGGTGTATCTACAGTACTATGATTGGAATATTTTTGGAGTAATTATAACGTATTTGATGATCAGACACATTGTCACGTGGTGTTGCTGGGATGTTTTCACGGAGAAAAGATCGTTTTGAGAAAGATTGCATGTTGTGCAGTAGCATATAAGTGCATGGCCTAAGTGTGACTTGGGGTTCAATCAGCATTTCGGTAAGAGGGCGCACTCCGAGAGTACAGGCCAATTTATGCTGACAACCCAGTCCTCGCAGACGGCGCCGCAGATAGCGTCTGCGTAGCCCCCCCTCCCACCTTCGCAGACACTCTGCTCGCACCTCCCAAAAATTGTGACCACCGCAGAAGCCTCGCAGACAAGAGGGCTCTGATTGGTCCACTCTACATCCGCTGTACACGCACTTCCGCTTCCCTACTTTCCCGGTTTGGTTTGTTTTCACGACCGCCATTTTTAAAAACACGAGCGAAGATGGAGCAGCACGAAGAGCGGTTGATCGAGGAAGTGAGGAAGTACGTACATCTATACGACTCCAGTTCTAGTCATTATCAGTAACCGGAGGATAAACACTCCACTAACCACACCCACCAACTACTCCTAGCGACTTCGCGCCCCCTTGCGTTGTGGCGGTGAATAACATCGCGCACGCCTATTACTCCCCGCTCAACGATAAATTACAACTGTCTGCGAAAGCCTTGTCGCAAGAGCATGCAGAGGCCTTGAGAGGGCGCAGCGCCCCTGTTCCCCGGTTTAGACAAAAGCCTGCCGAGGATTGTCAAGACTTCAGGCACACTTGTTTGTCCTTAGGTGTGAACGGAGTGCATTGTGTCTTGGAGTGTTGCAAGCGGCTGTCAGCTCCCCGAGCCTCTCGCTGTTCAAAATGTTATAGCTTAGCGTTAGTGACGGCTGGTGGAAAGAATCGGGTGTTCGTTCTCAGATGTGAGCGTGTCTCTCTTGAAGAAAGAAAGGGGGGAAAATGCTGAAATCCCCTTTGTGAGACAGCAGTTGTGATCGAGCGAGTCTTTCATTTAGAAGGCTTTCTTTGATGGTGGGAATTGCAAGCAAGATCAAAAGGAATCGCTCGGGCCACTCGGCGCTGTACCAAGCTGACGTATGTTGACTTTTCACATAAGTGCCTTTCAATTTATTTGTCCATTAACCATTTTATTGGGACACTTTTTCATGCTTTTGTTGGGTCTTTTGTTAGGAAACCGGCTGTTAGATACGCCACTTCATTGGTTTTATGGCCACTTTTCAATAGGGCAACCAAGAGCGCACACACCCTTACCAAAATAAATAGGCACACACAGTCAAACACACACACACATGCACAGTAAATCACAAAGTGCTCTCTGCTTCATGGTGTAACTGTATCCTCTAAATGTCAGGATTCCTGGGGCTTGGAACCAAGGGGATGGGCAGTTGACAGCGAGTGTGTGTTGGACTCAACCTCCACAACACTATTCATTGCTACTGTCTGAACGACAGGCCAAAAGTGGCAGCCCTGGCCTATGGGTCCTACCACCCAGGCAAAAGGTGAGCAAATCCATGAAATCCTATCCACAACAGCTTGGGCCTCAGATGACTGTGATGTTCATCCCATGGCGATTATGGTTTAAATGTCATTTAGAACAGATAGGATCTACCTCTGACAGAATGCTTGTGGCTGTCTAGCCTCTCTCTCTCTTTCTCTCTCCGTCTCTCTGGGTGCGACCTGAGGGCTGGTTTTGTCATGGCCATGCAACAGAGATTCCGAACGCTTCCTGCAGTTGATGATAAGCGTCTGTCACTTGGCACAATAGCTTTCCCAGGGTTCCTCAGTAATTGTCATGTCGTTACAGAGCTAATGGTGCAGCAGCCGCCACAGGCTCCTCAGCCCCCAAAAAAATGAGATATAATATATATTTATATCTCACTCCAAATCAAATAAATGGAAGACGCAAACGGGGCAAAAGCCTTCCTTAAACGAATCAAGGACGGAGTCCCAATTTTACAGAAGAGTGGTTACGATCAGTGGAATGTATGGGTGATGATGGCCGTAGCGGATAGACGGGAGCCGTGGGTTATTGTTCTGGGCACTGCAGGGGACAGCAAAGATGGCACATCGTAGACAGATTTCATCAACCCGCCTCATTGAAAACGACACCATTTCCATGTAGAATTGCAGCGTGAGCTGGATACCAACTCTCGTTTCCCTGCCACTTCAGCCACCATGGAGTACACAAAAACCCCCAAAGCCAGGGTTTTTTTTTTTTTAAATTCTAATGGCAATAAAAATCAAGGGGTAGTTTTTAGTTACCGCTCAATTTTATTCACACAAACACGTACGTGATGCAAGAGTACACACACTTGGGCTTCCCATCAGCAAATTAGCTGAATAAAGAGCCTCTCTTCGCCGGGTCGTTTGAGTGGCTAATTAGTCATCAACGCATGCTGTGGAGGGAGAAGGGGAGAGAGAGAGAGAGAGAGAGAGAGATATCAGCGTTTCATCACGAGGTAGAGCTTCAAACAGCATCTGATGAAAGCCAAATCACTTTAATTAAAACCTATTTGTATTTAGGGAAAAAATATAGTTTCAATCCAAGGATACAGGGAGCAGAGGAGGGGGAGAACAGTTTTGCTAGATGCAGGCAGAGATGTAAAGGCATTAGCTTTAGATAATGTGCTGACTTTATTACATGCACGGAGCGGAGACGGCGAGAGGAACTGACTCCGAGATTGGCCGTAATTTTCTCTTTGTGTCTAGTTTGGACCCGAGCCGTGTTAGCTAATAGCAGTTTGGCGGTGTTTTCTCTCTCCCTCTCCCCCCTCCTTCCTTCTCTAGCTGTCTCTTTGTGTGATAACGCCTCTTAGCACCACATCTATTATTGATGGAGCTCAGTGTTGCAGGTGCAGCAAATAAAAGTCTAACGTTCTAATATTCACTTTAGCAGATATCGGGCTCAATTAACACTAACCGATGACCGTCTTTGGTAGGAATGCTGGCGAGTGTGGTCTAATCAGAGATATGATTTGATCATTTCATTCATTAATTCATTCACACTTGGGATTAGTAGCACTAATATCATTGAGCACTAATTTAATTGTGAAATTTTAGTACTTTTTTTTATTTTTTTTTAAGATCTATTGACCAGATATTGTCATCATTACGGGCTTCAGCATCCGATTATTCAGATTCATAAAGCAGCTCCATTGTAGGGTTGCTCAGATAAATATGTACTCTTACAGGGTTTTTTTTTTTTTTCCCCCACCCCCCCACCCTTTCTTAATTTGTTTCTGGAAGCTATAACTGTACTGAATGTTCTCTTCTTCTCTCTGTGTCGCATGCTCGGGGAAAAAAAAAATCCATGACTGCAAATAAGCTCCATAACACAGGCAGTGAAAATAATTCAAGATGCAAAACTTCAGTCTACTGCTAAAATTTTCACTCTGTAACGCCGCTTCTTCTCACTCCGCATGGATAATTTACACACCTGCCATGTAGTCTAAAGCTCATACAACCATCCCAAAATGCGCAAGCTTCATTTAACGCTGCTGTGAAGCTTCGTGCTTTTCAGGAAAGCTCAATTGTTAACGTCGAACCTACATATAAAAAGTTTTGTCAGAATAACGAGCAGTAACCTTATAAAAACATGTTGTATATTAATAGTATGTTAGTGTTGCATATTATCCATATACTCCTTTTTAAATATGGATAATGCTGCTCGGGAGAGGTGGATATTATAGTCACGTGTTTTTGATGTAATTTGAATAAACCTGGTGTGTCAGTATTAAACAGTAACAACAGCTGCTTTTCTGCTGTACTCCAAATTGGTTGTGAGTTGGACTGAAACCAAGTCAAAGCCTTTTTAAACTAGGTTTGACATTCCATTACAAGCAAGAAGGTCCCACGGCAACGTATACATACTGCCGACGTTTGGCTGTCCGAAGACTTGTAGTACATAGGCCTTGATGACGTACTATACACCGATCATCCATAACATTCAAACCACTGACCGGCAAAGTGAATATCATTTTCATTATCTCATTACAAGGGTGGGATATATTAGGCAGCAAGAGAACAGTCAGTTCTTGAAGTTGATGTGTTGATATGAAGCAGGAAAAATGGGTAAGCGTAAAGATCTGAGTGACTTTGACAAGGGCCAAATTGTGATGACTGGGACGGAGCATCTCCAAAATGGCACGTCTTCTGGGATGTAACTGGTATTGGTTAGTACCTACCAAAAGTGGTCCAAGGAAGGACAACCGGTGAACCAGCGACAGGGTCATGGGTGTCCAAGGCTCATTGATTGATTTTGCATGGGGAGCAAAAGCTAGTCTATGATGAAATTTGAATGAACCAAGTCAAAGCCATTTTATAACCAGGTTTGATGTTCCATTATAAGCAGAAAGGGTTTATGGAAAGTCCTACGGAAATGTGTGTATATATACTGCTGACATTTGGCTGTCCATAGACCTGTAGTATGTAGGTCTTGATGTATTATACGCCATAACATAATCAAACATAACATTAGATAGTGCCTACCAAAAGTGGTCCAAAGAAGGACGACTGGTGAACCAGCAACTGGATCATGGGCGACCAGGGCTCGTTGATTCGCATGAGGAGAGCAAAGGCTAGCCCGTCTGGTCCAATCCCGCAGAAGAGCTACTGTAGTGGAAATTGCTGAAAATGTTGATGCTGGCTATGATGGAAAGTTGTCAGAACACACAGTGCATAGTAGCTTGCTGCGTGTGGGGCCATGTAGCCACAGACTAGTCAGTGTGCCCATGCTGACCCCGTCCACTGCTGAAAGCACCTACAATGGGCTTGTGTGCATCAGAACTGGACCTTGGAGCAATGGGTGTAGATAGCCTGGGATGATGAATCACGTTTACTTTTACATCCTGTAGACGGCTGCGTTTGTGTGTTTGCATTGTTTACCTTGGGAAATGATTGCACCAGGATGCACTATAGGAAGAAAGCAAGCCAGCAGAGGCAGTGTGATGCTCTGTGTAATGTTTTGCTGGTGGGAAACCTTTGATCCTGGCATTCATATGGATGTTACTTTGACACGTAGCCTGCTACCTACCTAAAGATTGTTGCAGAGCAAGTACACCCCTTCATGGCAACGGTATTCCCTAATGGCAGTGTCCTCTTTCAGCAGGATAATGCTCCCTGCCACACTGTAAAAATTGTTCAGGAAAGGTTTAAGCAACATGACAAATGGTTCAAGCTATTGACTTGGCTTCCAAATTCCCCAGATCTCAGTCTAGTCGAGCATTTGTGGGATGTGCTGGACAAATAAGGTCCTACCTCGGAACTTACCAGGCTTAAAGGATCTGCTGCTAATGTCTTGGTGCCAGATACTACAGCACACCTTCAGCGGTCTTACGGAGTCCATGCCTCAATGGGTCACAGGGGGGGTGATAATTTGGCTGTTTGGGATATTTAAAATATGCTTACGAGTTGGTTGTAAACCCTACTCTCAAATAAAAAGAAACCTTTGCATTAATATTTAACTCATCTGGCCGTAGGCCAGGCCGGATGAGCTTATGCGATCACGCGTTGTCTGTCCATCGTCGTCTGTCCAATTTACAAAAATTGCTACTCCTCCTCCAGGATTGATTGGATTTTGGTCAAACTCGCATACAATGTTCCCCAGGTGAGTGTGCATAAAAGTTGTCAAGACGGTGGCGCCACCTGTCCTATTTATGATTTTATGGGCGCTTGAACATTTTGAGTGACTTGTCACACCAAACATTACTGTTCGTAAACTGTTAATATTTTCACTGAAACTCACCCAGAAGACTCTAAAGACATATTCCAACAAGAATTGTTTCCCAGGTAGGTTCACGTGCCATGGATGCGGCTACACAGAGGTCATATACAACTTAACAAAAATCGCTACTCCTACCACAGGACTGATCAGATTTCAAACTCGCACACAGCAGTGGCCAGTAGCTCCAGCCTCATAGCGGCTTTTTTTTAAACCTAAGTGTAGTTTGCAGCCAAAGACAATACATATGCATTGTGTGCTATGGTTAAGGGAGTAGATGAGGATGTGTGAGTATAAGCTCTAGATGTTTCTAAAGTTAAAATAATGGAACTGCTGCAGTTCTAATTTGTACTGATGACATGAAGGAATGAGCCGGAGGGGGTGGTTTTTTGTTTTTTTGCTTCCCCCCCCCCACCCCGATGCTCCTCTAACCCTGCTGCCAAAGTGCTTTTGCTGTGACATGTGGAACGGAACACTCTAATATCCAAACTAGTCAATGTGACTGGAGAATAATATTGTTAGACCGTTAGAAAAGAAACTGCTGAATAGGCAGTCAGTGAGCCATAGACTCTCTCTCTCTCTCTCTCTCGTGTGCTCATGCTCAACTGAAGTATTTCTCACTTTAATGAATCCTCCTTCACAAAAGCAGGCTAAAGGTTTATTATCTTAAGCAAGGTGCTCCTTTGTAGTGAAATACCATGAAGAGACTAGACTGAGGAAAACCATACCTTCCCGTCGTGGTTAGCAAGTTATGAAAATTCTTCGGATGTTTGATTTCTCTCCCAGAGAGATATCAAGAGGGAGGGCAGAGCAGCCCGCCCAACACCTGTGATTGATCGCTCCAAACTGCTTGTTTCTCTTGCAAGTGTGTGTGTGTTGACAACCCCACAGTGAAATGAAACCCACCAGCAGAAATTGGTTTGCCAGCCAGTTTCATTGATTTGCCAGTAAGCTGTGGCTGCTGATATTTCGTAAAACTATTCTAGCATATACCTACTAATGGCATGACCCTTGCCTAGAGGTTTAGCTACCTCTTCTGTTAAAATTAATTAACTGTCAAAGCTATTAAGGTTTATTATTGGTGTGTTTGGTATTTTAATGGCATCGTTTTCAAATCGAGCTGGTTTTCCCTGTTTAATATTGTATTGTTAGACTTTGTGTGGCATTAGGATCGCTTGACTTCCCCATTTAAGCAGTTAATTAAACAAGCGATTTATCAGGAAGTACAAGCTTATTAGTGTCCTGCTGGAAAGTAACTAGAGTTATCTGTGTTTGACCTTCTGTCTTTCTCCCTGTTTCTCTTTTCTACAGACGTGTCTAGAGCTGGAACGGTATCTACAGACCGAGCCCAAGCGACTGTCCGACCTCTTTGATGAGGATCTGGACTGCTTGTTGACACCAGGTTTCATGAAGGGGGACAGCGACGAGGACCTGATGGATCCACTGCTTCCCAGCCTGTCAGACCAGCCGAGTCCGCCACCACTGCTCGTGTCTCTGCCCAAAAACCTTCACACTCCAGCCAGTGGTAAGACCACTGAGGCAGGGGCGAAAGAGGGCAATGGGGGCGTCCACCCAGCACAGCTGAGTGCCGTCACCTCACTAACGCCACCCTCCTCACCAGAACTGGGCCGGCACCTGGTCAAGCCAACGCAGACCCTCACCGCCACACCTGATGGCACGCTCACGCTCAAGTTGGTGGCAAAGAAAGTGGGGTTGGCCACTGCCAAATTGGTGGCGACACAGTCATTGCCTTCACCACCAGCCCGGGGAGCACAGAGCGATGGAGAAGGAGGCTTGGGATCAGCAGGAATTGGTGACATCCCAGAGAACAAGAAGAGGGTCCACCGCTGCCAGTTCAATGGCTGCAGGAAGGTTTACACAAAGAGTTCCCACTTGAAGGCACACCAGAGGACACACACAGGTGAGATTCCATCAAACCTTCAAGGCATGTGATGCTATTCAAAGGATTCATTTGGACTTGTATTCGAGAGTCTCTTTTAAAAAATATTCCGTTCTTGTTTTAAAAGCAAGTCGAATGGTGAAAAGCTTGCACAGTCAAAAACTCTACATTCTGCTACAACATAGCTTGGAGTGAGGTCTGTCTCTGCAAGCATGGGTGGAATAAGGTAGTTGTCCCCCCAGTTCACTCAAATAAAAATAAGTGCAGCCACACTATTCAAAACCTGTCAGCACAGTCAGTAATTGCAGGATGATTGATAGACTGGCTGGGCTAAACTTCGTATCTTGGCTAATTCAGCCACATCCACCTCTGCTTTGCTGCTGGTGCCCCCTCGCTGAACCCTGAGAGGGAGTTGCGCTCCACCATGCCCTAAAGTCCTGCTGTGTTGATGGCCTCGCTGTGGCTAATCTTGCTCTCGAGGCCGGCTGTTGACTCAGCGGGTTTCTGCAAGCGGTAGCATTGCTAATCACTATACTAGCTCACCGGCAGTGTTCCTGCCAGGGAACAAAAACAAGCAACAATGGGAGAAAGGAAAAAGAAATGAGCCCAAAGACAGACTGCTGTATGTCAGAATCCCAGTCGTGTTCATTACACGCTGGATTCAATGATGTAATTAGTTTAATCCTCTTTTTCCGGTTATTATTTCGATAGATTACTGGCACAGGGACATTCCGATTACTGCAGGATTCGAGGGAAGCCTACTCGGTGATGGAAAGTTTGGATTTGAAACTGTGTTTACAAGGTTAATGGTGTAAGATCCAGTATGGAGGAAATACGGGTTACAGCATGAACACTGGCTCAGAAATGCAACACAAAATGGAGGTAGGGGCTGTGATCAATAACGCCTGCTCCAGGAGATGGAAGTAAAAATGCGCACCCTGTAATTGCTGAAATTTGATCCTCGGAGATCATTGTAGCTGTTGACTGGAGAAATGTAATTAACTGTGGCATTAGTACCCAGGCCACTGACGGAGGAGCAGCAGGGGGTAGTTGATTAGAAGACAGGAAGTTGCTAGGAAACCCTATCACATGCAGAAGAAAGGCAGGAACATGCTGGTTGTTTGCAGCTCTGGACACCAGTTAAAGGCTTCAGTATGCCAATCCAGCCAGAGCTCAGAGCTTCTCCAGCCTAGGGTCCAGCTTTAACCCACTGCCTACCCCACTTCGCTCTGTACGTTTGGGTTGCCAGGCAACTACTGTACATCCCACTCAACTAAAGCGAACAGTAATTGGCTGGTGCTGCAGAATGTCCCTCCATTGCATGCTGCAACTGCACAGCTCTCCCTCACTCTAACTTTACACTCTCGGTCTCGCTCTGACCGGTTGCTAAGCGACTCCATCATGCATCTGTGCCTTCCCAAGTTATAATTGGCTGGTGTTGTGGTTGCCGTGGTTGCAGGTCCAAGCCTGCCTTGCTGCTGTCTGACAGAGAGGGAAGGGGGGGGGGCTGTGACAGAAGGAGGGAGATGGTGCATGTTTGTGTGTGGGGATGGATGGGGGTAGGGGTCTCTGGCCAATTACCCAGAGTGCAGTGTGAAATGTTTGGTGTCTTGCACCTGCGGCCCCACCACTTTGCAAATCTCAGCGTAAGGGGGGGGGCTCCTCTCTGGTTCCGTCCGTCTGTGTAGATACGAGAGTACACGTTGGGGATATTATTCACCGCTGATTTTATAAACCAGGAGATCTCAAGGACAGGCAAATCCAATAAAAGAGAAAGGCACAAGCATTTGGACCACGATGCGTCTCGGTCAAACTAACCAGGGAGAGACACTGCAGTCTGTTCGGCATTGTACGAGGCGCCAAGGAAGTTTAGTGGAAATAATTTCAGATATGGTCTTCTCCATTTGTTGCCTGTAATCCTCAAAGAGAACTAAGGATGGGGGAAGGAAAGAGGAAACGGTTACAGGAGTTACATCATACAGTTCGCGTTCGTTTCATCGTGTTGTGTCATCCTTTGTTGTATTGCCTCATCACCGGTTTCCACATCGCTAGCAAATCCAGGATATTCCCAGATTATACAAACACTCGCCCTTTGTCTCTCGGCTCACACCCATGTTTGTGTGCCTCGGCATATTGGGATGCCGTTAAGCGAACATTAAACAAGAATATGCTTTTATTTCAATTACATTTTACAGCGGCAAGAAAATAAGTCGTCTGATCAGTAATTCCTTCCTGACAGATCCTTGGTCATTCTCCATCTGCATTAGATGGCAGTAACCAATATCCTTAGGCATGAGTGCTACAGACAGCAGCCGTTTTTTTTTAAACCGTACTGTCATTTGCAATCTGGTAAGCTGCACTTCGTAATCGAGCAGTCCTAAATTTCACTTCAAACAACTCTTCAGTCTAGTTAGGAAGATTGGCGGACATGAAGAAGAGTAGTAAAGCTGGCAGCTGGCTGACTGCGAATACGATATTACTCCCCATTAAGCATCATTAAGACCCCAATTATCCTTACCACCTCTGGATCTGAATCAGCACTCCTGACAACCCTCCGTTTCCTCCTCCGAGGTAGGCGGGCGAGGGCCAGAGCCCCGTCTGCTCACCCCAAACACTAGCTCGAGGCTGGGGTAGAAGCGTGACCACGGCAGACACCCCACCCATCACTTTAAGCCTGATATATTAAAAAAAAAAAAAAACTACAGCATGTTGAACAATGGGGATCGCCTCCCCCATCTGCTTAACTTCATCTGAAATTCAGATCTCTCATCGGGGGGTGGAGAACAGTTAATGGAAGTGGTTTCATGTTTTGGAAACGTGACTCTGGATTATAAATTAATGTTGTCACAGTGAATGAGTTAATTTGCACAGTCTTATCGCTCTCTTTATTTATTTATTTTTTTTTTTTACCATGGAGTTTTAGGGGAAAAAAAAAAAAAGGGGGAACTTGCCTTTGATTTGGCTCATTGAGTGTTCCAGACATTTGGGCAGCAATAAGAAAATGTGAATAGTTGGCGCGCAGAGAATGAAGGAGGAGAGCAGTCACTGTTTAATATAACAAATCATTTTTATCTCCGGTTTAATGCAGTGGATCTGTCCTGCATAGGCACCTGTGTGTGTGTGAGTGCAAAATGCTTGCTAAAGTGGAGCGTGTCACGTGTGTGCAGGTGAGAAGCCGTACAAATGCTCCTGGGAAGGCTGTGACTGGCGCTTTGCCCGCAGCGACGAGCTGACTAGGCACTACCGCAAGCACACCGGCGCCAAGCCCTTCAAGTGTAACCACTGCGACAGGTAAGACACACGCTATCATAGACGTACTCGGCTTCCTTCTTCGAGACCGTGTGATTAGAAGGCTCTCTCCCAAACCGTCTCTCTGCATCTGAGCAGCAGGCACTTGAACCTGTCTCACTCTGTCTATCAAAGTTGCTTTCTCGCAATCCCCTCGTGCACACAAATAAAATTCCTTTCAGCTGGGAATCGGCAACACTAAACTGTCTTGCTCTGAAGTGTTGCGCGCGCTCTCTCTCTCTCTCTCTCTCTCTCTCTCTCTCTCTCTCTCTCTCTCTCTCTCTCTCCACCCCCCTACCCCACCATACCCTGAAATTCTCTCTGAAGCACAGCAGCATTTGTTGTGTGCTGGGATAGATCGTTTGGCAGTTAGTTTAAGACTCCCGTTCCCTCATGAGTAGTTCATTCACAGTCCAGTCCTGTGATACTCGTTACAAAATTACTGCTGCGCTCTCTCTCTCTCTCTCTCTCTCTCTCTCTCTCTCTCTCTCTGTGTCTCTCTCTCTCTCTCTCTCTCTCTCTCTCTCTGTCTGTCTCTTCCCATCTGCCCCCTTCCTTCTCCCCACTGGTACAGTGTGGATTGACTCAAGAGAATAGAGAGGGGGAAAAATAAGGGGGTGTGTTTCAAATACTCGAGTTATATAACAGCAATAAAAGGAACTTGGCATGGTTTTCGGAAGATGGACCAGACCATGCTCGACTACATGGTTATATACGACTTGTGAAGGGGGGAAAAGGGCAGCATTTAAATCCAAGCTTTTAAATCTGCCTTGTCAGTCCAAACTTTCTTTTTTTTTTTTTTTTTTAAATACCCCCCCCCCAAAAAAAAGTATGCTTTTCAGAGCATAATCATGCGAGAGACGAGCACCTACACACAAATAGTTCATTCAGACGCACACACGCTAACACAGTACATCAAACGTTGTCATTACATCCCACAGTCCTGTCAGAAATCAAAGCTCTCTTTGTCTCTGTGTGATGTGACAGTGATGGGTTTGGGGAGGACTGATTGAGCGTGTGTGGATGCGTGTGCGAGTGACAAAGGAAGTGTGTGTTTCCAAAAGGGAAAAAAAAAAAAGAGGAGCACAAGCAAGAGTTCCATGCACACAGGGGTAGCTTTGAGTGATGGCCTGTCAGTCGACAATAGTAGGATGCTGTCATTCGGGCCGGCCGCCTGGTGCAAATTACACGACATGGCTGCACGTGCACACCCGAGCCTGCTCCAGGTGGAAGAACAATTATACACGGCTCCCCAGCCTGCTGCCAGCTTACCACCATCACATGGGTCGCGTCTCATGCGTTCAGAAGACATCCATCCAGATCTACTCGCCTGCTCCATCAACAAACCTCGACGATAGAGTAGTCTCCGAACGCTGTCCCAACACTCCTAATTGCGCTAGGTTTTGAAGATGAACTAGGAAGGGCTTTTGGTACAGAATTCACTAGTGTTGACTGTAGGGAAAAGCAAGACTTGGCACATGGATGTAGAACGCAGCACAGTACGCTCACTGATGGTCTCTGATGCCAAGCTTTTGACAACAGCTGGGAATGGAAGTTAAGACAGAGTTCACTTCGGTCAACCCCGGGGAGCTTTTTAAATTGGGCTCTCCGGTTCGTGTTTCTTTGAATTGGACTTAATATTAACCCATGCAGAACCTCGCTGCAGAGGTGTCTAATCCGGTTGGAGAGGATACTACTCGGTACATTTGCTAGTGCTCATGTTCACAGCCATAATAAAAGGAAGTGCAGAGTTTGTTCATTTTGACCACCATGACTCACATGGAGATGGTGGTTTACTTTAAGAGAACTTTGTAACAACAAGCAGAAAAATCTATTTATGGATGCACCAGTAGATCCTGCTATTGGGTATTGGTCCATCCATTACCATACTCACATACTTGTAAAAAATAAATTAAAAAAATGCTCCAATACCACGTGAGGCTCTGTGATGTACAGTTGGTCGAGCGTATGTTGTAAGACAGAGGACGTGAAATTAATAACATATCAGGTGAAAAGTCAAATTCAGTCCAAACTGCTCTCGTTGAATTCAGAATTGAATGCCGAGCAACATACTTTTTACAGAATTAAAATGCTTATCTGTTCTTCATATATTACAAATCAAAGATTGGGAAAAAAAGGCTTAATTTTTAGAAAACTGCTGTAATATCCTGTATAAGGATCACATGGTCCAGAATGGGCCTCATTAACCAATGAGGTCAAATGTTTTTTCTTAATAACTTCTCTATTTTTAAAGATATTTACATGGAAATTGGCAGGAACATAGATGATTATATACTGAATACCAAGTTTGAACAAGAGTGCTCTGAGAGCACAATATCCCCCGCTGGCAACTGTGCCATAACTCTGGTAAAATGCGACTGAATTGAACGAAATTGCAATATGCCTATTACTGACATATAACAAGGAATCCTGTCAAATTTTCGTGAAATTTCTCCAAAAATTGTGAGAGGAGTTGATTTCAGAAGGTGAGTACCCTTCCCGGGATGGACATTGCCATGACATAATCCCCCTTCAGGCCTTTCGGCTCGCGGGGGATAAAAATTGGTAAAATCAAAAATTAGCATTTATTTAATATTAGTTATGCTAATTAGGTAAAACGTTCAATCTGTATACTCAATAAAAAAAGTAATAAAACGTTATTTCTACTACCTTCTTTGTGCTCTATAGGCCTTTGTAGTTCTCAAAAGTAAGGCTTACTAGTGTTTATATTAAAGAATATGAATGATAATATTCACAGCTTTCAAGGCGAACCTCAAAAAAACTGTGACATCCACATCCAATAAACAGTTCACGTTAACTGAATTGAAATTGACACTGGAGTTTCTGACTTCCGGTTTTTATTATCCCCCATTGGCTGAAAGGCCCGAAGGGGGATTATGTCGTGGTGATGTCCGTCCCAGGAAGGGTACTCACCTTCTGAAATCGACTCCTTCACAATTTTTGGAGGAATTTCACGAAACTTGACAGGATTCTTTTGTTGTACAGTATGTCGGTAATATGCATATTGCAATTTCGTTCAATTCAGTCACATTTTACCAGAGTCCTGGCATAGTTGCCAGCGGGGGGTATTGTCCTCTCGGAGCATTCTTGTTTAAAATATCATTCCGACCACTCCGATCTCAATATTTTTTCATCAGAACAACTCGTTATATTCTAAAATAGTTATTTATTTACATGAATCACTTTGATTTGAAAAAAATAAGTAGGTAAAGCTATGAAAACTCGCTTCAAGGTCTCCCATGAAGCATAACATCAAAACTAGCTGAGGGGAAAATTTTGCTGAATACTTGATCAGAAACCGAGAGACCGAGAGAACATCCCTATAAAAGTTATCTGATTGATATTCAAGAGTAATCCAGTCGGAAACCAATCAGAAGAGAGAGAGAGAGAGAGAGGACCTGACCGCTTTCCCATGACTCAAAAAGCACCGGCAGTTTCCCGACATCCCACAAGCAGAGTGTACTCTGTTGTACCAACTTCAACCTGCCGTTACTCCCAAAGTACTGAACAGATCTTAAGGAGAGACATTTCTTTGGGAAGCAGAGGTTATAAGCTTTTTAAGGATAGAAAATATTCAAGAGTTAAGCAATGACTGATTTGGAAACTTGGGCTACATCCACACGACAACGGCAACGAGATGTTATTTAAAAAAATATCGCGTCCAAATGGGCAACGATCAGTAAAATATCAGGTCCATATGGCAACGCAACGCTTGCTGAAAACGATGCAATACACATGCCACACCTCTAGGGGCGCTGTAAGACGGTCCCTTCGGAGACACCAGAACAATAGAAGAAGTAAGGACGCATGCGCATAAACTATTATGCGCGAGACTTCATATTAGCCACAAAGTCAGGAAAATCTGTTCGTAAAATTACATTATAATGACCAAATACAATGAAAAGTATTTTCCAGTCTCACCTGTGAAAGGTAATCCCATGTGATCTCGTTTGGACGGTAAACCTGTTGGTACAGTTAAACGCAGCACATGAATGAGGCATCTTTATTCTCCGCTTTGACCCATCCAATATGGCGGCGAGGATGACGTATGATTCTACGCGGAAGGCGGCGTCTTTAATGGTCCGGAATAAATTGAATGCTACACGTTGATGGATTAATTTGTTCTTCTACGCCCTTTTTGAGGAATGTATTGTAGGACTTAAACTAACATCTGAAGAGGTGAGATTGCTCCTTTTCTTCCCTATTTTTGCTGGCGGGATTGACTCTGCCCTAAGGGATATTTTCTCTCTCTCTCACTCACTTTGCACCATTACACCAATAAATATTCACAGTGAAAATATTTTGTAAGCGCGTTTCATGAACCAAGTTCTAGGATTTGTTGACAACTCGCATCGAGTTTGTTACACTTCTACCCGGCGTGAAGCACTCACAGTCATGTGGTTGTGACGTCATCGTAAACAAATCCGTTCTACTCATCCAGACGACTTCGCAACGGCAACATTGCCAGATCTTTCCACTCTGGAACCCGTTCTCAAAAGATTGCGTTTTGGGACACCCAAAACGCCGGTGCCGTGTGGACGCCAGGCCTAAACGATAAACAATTGTATCGGATTCACCTGAATCCGTTGCTGTGTGGACAGGGCCTTAGATGAGCGCCTGCATGCAGTTTTAACAGCACAACCAGCGAGCGTCTGATCTGGCTATAATAAGATTAATGATGGCAATCGAAGCAAAGCAGCCTGCTAAGTGGGCTGTACGAGAAGATCAAGAGGAGCAACTCCAACCCCTTCCTACTACCTTCAAAGAAATAACAGTTCCAGTATATTGTTCTTGATGATCAGCCAGTATGATTGGCAGCGAAGGATTCTGATGCAGTAAAAACAATGAAATGTACTACTAGCTGTACAGAAGCGCTTTGCCAAAGTGGAACAAAGGCCGCTCGCTCTCCACTGCAGCCTGACACGATCCAGGGGAACTAATGCACTTACAAAGAACAAGCATAATAGCCTGAATATGGACATGTGCGCGTTTCATGGCCACCATTTTAAACTGGGGAAATCTAAACCGATAAATAAAACGATCCGTGACATTCCCGAAGTAGGTTAGTCATTTCTTTCGGGATTGTTATTGATCTTGACGTGTTGTGAAAAAGCGTGCAGTCGTCCTTGCGCTCCGGCTGAAAAATGGGTATTGAGGCGGTCCTAATATCAGCTCTTCCAGTCGTACCCCAGTGGGTTAAGTTAGAAGTTAATTTATCTTAAATAGAATAGCCTCTCACGTGCTTTAATGTGTGAAAAGCGAAGTGCAGGCAAACAGCTGCTTCTCTCTGTCCTCTCCATGAGCCATTCTGTTCTGCCTCCTTGAGGGACTTCATCCGTGCGTGTGTCAAGATGATCCCACATTACCATCACAATGGACAGTGGAGAGCAGCCGTGGAAAGTTTAACAGCTAATACAGTCAGCTAACACGCGTACACACAGTTACTGTGTGTGTGTCTCTCTCTCTCACACACACACACACACACACACACACACACACACACGGCTCATCATTAATCCTGCCTAATCAAGTCCAGCCCTCCTGTTGGGTGTGGAGTGGGGCTGAGTGAGGGTGAGGAGAGGGGGGTTATGGGTGTGCCAGCTGGTATGGCAGCCAGTGTCACAGGGCCATCTGTCCAGCAAAAAAAAAAACCACACACACACACACTCGTACACACACCTCTGCTCGGTCAACCTTTTGATTTCTCATAGCAGAGGCATTAATGCACGCTATGGAAAGAAAGCACAAGGTTTGTTGTTATTCAGAAGAGCTGCTATTAGACAGACGGTAATGATGTGCGTGTTATAGACGGCTAAATCACTTCAACCAAAAATGCTAGCATTGCTAACTATATCCAAAAGCTCACAGGGACCAGTTAACATCCTCTCATTTGCATAATGCCAGTTGTACTACTACTATTACAGCGACTCCAGTTCCTCCTCTTTTTTTTTTTTTTTTTTTTTTTTAAGCACCCTTAGCATCTTTTCAGTGAACTATTTCTTTAAGCTGATCGTAATTGTCCACCTGTACGTCTTTCCCCCGCCACCCTTCCCTCTGCCCGTTCTGGAGAAGCATGCTGCGGCTCACTACTAATTAATAATGCATACAGCCAACGGCGAATTAAAATTTAAATTCTTCATTTCAATCCCCCACACATTTACCGATTGCGATTCATCATTGTATACGAATGTTATATGGTAATCCTTGTCGTTTAACGTATGTAAAATAGCGATGGTATCTCCCCTGCAGATCTTCTTCCTCTGAAATGGTTATTACCAGCAAGCTTAATCAAGTATGACGGGGGGGGGAGCCTACGGCTCGGTCCAAAACTAACCATCATGATTCAAGCGCTATATAACTAATGTGATTTTCGAGAGTAGTTTCACCACCAGTGTTGAAATAACCTCCTTCCCCCTCAAAAAAAGGAGAAAAAAGCTCCAGCTAGTCTCAATTTTCTCCTACATTCTCCTCAAAATATATGTTATTGAGTTTCTTTAACAAAGAACAGCCGAGTCGCAGCATGCATCAGTAAGCTGGCAGGCTTTCGACTTGAGACGATCTGTCATTAACTTGGGGAGAAGAATCTAGCGCTTAAATATTCTTCCTCCCCCCCCCCGAAAGCCAAATGTTGTTTTCTTTCTGCTCCGAACGACTCCATCTGCAAAGCCTGGGCTGGCTGTCATATGGTCCCCCATCACTGTAAGACCCCAGCCCGATTCATCAAACGCTGTTATGCTAGCCCTCATGATTAGCTAACATTTGCACGCTCTCCTCTTTCTGCAGGTGTTTCTCCAGGTCTGACCATTTGGCTCTGCACATGAAGAGGCACATCTGAGGAGGGTGAAGGGGAGAGAGAGAGAGAGAGAGAGAGAGAGAGGTAAGGCGGAGAGGGGGAGAAAAAAAAAAGTCGAAGAAGTGGTGTTCCCCGTCCAGAGATGAAGACTCCTGTGGAGACCTCAACATCCAAGCCTGAAGGAAATTGAGGCTACAAAGAAGAAACAAGGCAACGAGAACATGAGAGCAGAGCTTGCTGGATTCTTCACTTCTTGACAGTTTTCAAATATATATAAATATATATATAATCATGCCATTTTTCTCTTCTTTTTTTTTTTTAAATCAGTTCCTTAGCTCAAGCGACTAGCTTGGGAATCAGACACTGCCAAACAATAGCTGTTTTTTCTGCACTATTGCTCTTCTTTGTACAGTAAGTCATAAGACAGGAGACCTGTGGACACTGCATTGCTCACAAACACATTACATTTAATCAGAAAACAACACTTAATCTCTAATGTACTATCTAATGTGCTCTCAGTTATACAGACAACACCTTCTGGGGGGGGGGAGAGAAATACTTCCTTCTTCCGTTTGCACCAAGGACTCATGATAAAAACCGAACTGCGGTTCACGCCATGTACAGCAAGCTGCCACTTTGGAGGATGACGTTGCCAAACATTCTGGACAGTGACCAAGGGAGAGCTAGTGGCCAAAAGCAAGAAGTCCCTGGAAGGAGCCCGTGCGCTGACCACCTCTGCTCTTCGCTTCAGAGCGTGCTCCTCTCTTCACGCCTCTCACCTTGCAGGCATCTGAAACAATGCGCAGCGACACTTTCTTGCCTTTTTTTTTTTTTTAAAAGACAGTGTTACATAACTAAAGAACTGATGTCTTAAAACTTAAAAAAAAAAATTACAAAAAAAAAAAACTTTTTGCCTACATGAGCGTGAATGTGCACATACAGGCACAGGGATTGGGGGGATTGTTGAATATGTGAAAGGTTCAGTTCAGTGGTGACTGTCGTAACACTGACAGCAAGAAGTGTGAAGAATGCAAGGAAGGAAGAATATACAAACCCCTAAAGGACTTGGGCTGCTCGCTCGCTCGCTCGCTCACTCACTCACTCACTCACTCGCAAAGCGAGGCCCTGTGGTTTTCATTTCACTCCGTTCTGATTTGATGCAGACTGTCGCGCAAACCTGGCGTCAGCACGGACACTCGTGCGATGCTCGTTAACACTGGAAACGTTCGCTGGTTTCATGCTCAGACTGGATCCCGTTTTAGAGGAGAAGGGGCTTATGGGAGGCCCGTCTCCTCTCCGGATGCAGCTCGTGGACAGGATGGAGGAAAGCAGGCAGGTCATGTGACTCTAAGACTAGAGACGCCTGCTGGCATCAGGATCCAAAAAAAAAAAAAAAACATGAAAAGGAACCCAGTGGCATCGCGCCAGACGAACTTTGCCTGCCTGTTTCGTATCCATTGTCTGCACTGACTTTTTTCAACGTTCTCTGTGCTTTTTTTTTTTCATACAGACGAAAAAAAAAACTGAGGAAAAAAACTGAAAAAAATTAATCTCTCACATAGACACGCGCGCGCAACAGAAACACACTGATTTTTTTTTTGTTTGTTTTTTGGGGGGGGTTTTTGGTTTTGGTTTTTTTTTTAGCTTGTGGCTCTTTTTCAGAGATAAAGCTGAAAATAATCAAGGGAAAATAATTATCATGTTAATGAATGAATTAGAAACAAAACACTGCATGGCAGCCTCTCTCAAACACACACACAGATTGCTTCCTGGATTTTTTTTTTTCCTCTTTTTTTTTTTTAAATTTGGTTCTATTCCAATATCTTCAAAGTAGGATTTTTTTTTTTAATCCATTGTCGTTTTGGAGTAGGATTTCTTTCAGCCTGAAGTAGAGCTTTGAGGGATGATGATGATGATGAGAGCTCATTCACATGTTCTAGCTATTATGCTGAACTCGGCCTAGGATGAACTCTAGCATTACAGTCAGCTTCGAAATAATAGAGAATGAGGTTATAAACATTGTTTGCAAGGTCGAGCAGGATGTTGACTCGCTGAACCCTCTCCTTGCTTTAGTTGATGAGGTTGGAGGAGGAGAATCAAAGCCATTATTGTAACATTGAGTTGTAACGTTAAGGTCATCAGCTTTCGGGGGAACATCACCACCAGACTGATACCAAAAAAAATGGCGCACATCTGCTTAATACTGCTCTCAAAACAAGGCCTGCTCCTTCTTCACGTGAAATATACACACACGCACACACTATTATTCAAACACAAGGACATAACAGTCTGCTCAGTCCTGTATTCTACTTGATTTTTTTTTTCCTTTCTTTCCTGCTCAAGGTTTTTGTTTTATACTCAAAGTTCTTGGTTTGACTTCATGGGTTGAGATGCAGCAGATGCCAGAATCAGTGGTGGATCAAAACTATTTGACTTGGTGTACAATCAGTTTGGGGCATTTGTGTCGCTTTTTCTAGACACGCCATCTATAGCGCGATGCACGCAAAGCAGGACACATTCCTTCCATGACGAACCTTGATATAGAGTCGTGTTAGCGTTGTGAGGAACGCTAGTCGTAGGTCAAGGTTTCTGCTGCGCTCTGCGTTGGTTGCATCAGCCAGAAAACAACGAGATCAAGTTCGGAACATTCTGAAACGCATCGAAAAGATATGACCAACCTTCATTTCAGTGTAGTCCTAGAAACCAGCATGAATTTCATCCTGCGTTTTTAAGATGCTCACGTGACTCAGACTGAGGTTTCCTACGTTGCGTTATGAGCATCACATGACGACAACATGGTACAGTTCTTTTTATCCAAGGAGCCTGACGAAAAAAATAATAAAAAATACAAAAAAAAAAAAACATTTTAGTCATTTCCATATTCCAACCTGTAAATTTCCATTGTAAATGCAAGACGACAAGTGAAGAATTATTTTTTTGCGTAGAAATATTATAAAGTTCCAGAACCTACCAAATGATTATGAAAATAAATAAAGGCCCGTCCATTAAAATAGCAATCAGCATGCTTGAGACATCGCCTGCGCTCGTTGAGTTTTGACCCCGCCCCCTTCCGTCTCTCCGCACTCCAGAACGTCAGCAGTGATCAATGCACAATCAACTACAGCAGGAACATCATCAAATGCACACTTTGCCCAAAGATTTATGCATCTGCAAGCAAACTGCTGAGTGTTTTAAACAAAAAAAAAAAAAGGGAGAGAGAACGAGGCTTTTTATTGTTTTTACCCTCATTATTATCACTTATCAGATGCTGTCCTCTGACCGCCACCCTAAATCAGCTGAACCACATTCAACTTTTTTTTTTTTTTTCCTTTCTTTCCTGAGCATCAGTGTGTGGCCATTGTCATGGTCTTGGATATGTGTGCTTGTAAGATAGTCATTTAGTGATTTTTCTCTTTCTTTTTTTCTCTCCAAGTAGCAGTGCAGTAACAGCGAGATAGTCGCATCGGTTTTAGTCAACTTTACATATTATACAGTGGAGTTTACTGTTTCTTAAGGATTTCTAAGGTCAAAGGAGTCTTCAGGAACGTCAGAAATGCCTGTGAAGATAGAATCCCGAACTGATGGAATGGAGCAAAAAATCTGGAAGGGGTGGATTGCTTAAATATGTAACAATTATTCCACAAAATCGAGTCGTACATGAGCTGATAGCCGATGAGATGCGTAATACAAAGTTGACTATAAGCCGTGTACGACGAGATTGAGTGGAATAATTGGTTTGTTTTTTTTTTTCTATCCACGTTCACTGGATTTTTTGGAACGGAGCAATTTTGACACACCCCCCCCCCCCCCCCCCAAAAAATGCGATAAATAACTTTTTTTTTTTTTTAAATATACAAAACGTCCAACAAAAACATTTTCTGCTTAGAATGTAAACAAACCAGCGAAATGACAGTAACAATTTGTGAAAAATGCTTTAATAATAATAATAATAATAATAATTCATGAAAAAAAGAGACGCTCTTGCCATCAAATACTTTTATTCCATATTTTGTTGCCCTTTTTTGTGTGTTTTTGCGATTTTGTTTTCAATTAGTTTTTATTTCATCCTCGGTTGGTTCAGCAACGCGCGCCACCATTTTGTTTTCTTTTTTTTTTTGGCGGTTGGCAAACAAACTTAAAGGTGCATTACTGCCACCGACTGGACTGGAGTGTAGAACAGGAGATATTGGGGAGAGGGGAAATTTTTTTTTTTTTTAAGCTATTTCTTTTAAATACTTGATATACCTGATTTGATGCGCGCCACCATTTTGTTTTTCTCTACTCACGGTATATAAGCTGATAGCCTAGTAATAGAGTAGCCAATCAGAGCGTGTGATTGCTCATATCCAGTGGATGTGGATAGAATAATTGTTCTTATTATTTGGAAGCCTGATTATTTGGACTAAAAATCCACTCAGATTTTGTTTCTAGGATATTTGGTATAGTTTAATTATCTGTTCATCTAAGGCAGGAGTTTTCAAACTTTTTGCAGCCAGGGGAAAAGAAAATTACGAGTAAGGTTCCACTGAGTAATACAGAATACAGTAATAATTATTTTCTGGACTATTCTAATATTAGGCTCATTATTGAAATGTGAATTATGATTTCCTCCAGTGTAATAAATGAAATAAAAGAATACTTATTAGTACTTATGATCACAGACACCCCGCCCCCGTTTTTCTCGGATGCCACTTAGAGAACCCCTGAGCTCAGGTACCTTCCAGTGAAATAAATGACCTTGTGTTATGTTTAGGCTTAACGATGGTGTTTGTGTTCTCTTGGAACACTGAAGCCGAGGGATTTTCTGAACAGGCAAATGGTTCCGCTTGACTCTAGCACCTCTTCCAGATTGTAGGTGTACCAGTCTTTAGTTGAAAACATAAGCATTTCGATACAAAAACACACGCACTTCATATGTACTCCTAGCATAGTCTGTTCTTCGCACCACTGTCGATTGTCCACATAACATGTCGTGAGATTTCAAGATGCACCTGTCACAGGAGCACATGAGCCGTGACCTGAACGAATAGTACAAATCATGCTGAATGTGGCATTTGAGTCCCTTCGTCTACTTGGTGTCAGGTTGGATCATGTTAAAAGAGTCAGTACTGTACGTGTCATCAGACCAGATCCAGTTTGATACTTGGGGATGAATTTATTCTGCTCATGTCTTGTGATGTTTAGTGCATCTTGGACTCTGCTGTGCTTGTCTAAACTCTGTGTCAGTATATACCGGATTCACCAGTACTTTCCTTTTCCTCTTGCTATAAATATATCTATATATAGACACACATATATATCTCTTCCCCTCACTCATTCTGTCCCCTCTCGTTTGTCCCACCCTGCATCTGCAGGACAGCCGCTAGCTGCTCCCAGATCACATCCCCGGTCCTCGATCTGCTGTATTCAGACCACCTAGATTTCTACCCTTGCTTGTGTGTTTCCAACAGCAAAGTCTGAACGTCACAGGCAGTCAATAACCAGGGAGCGAGCCACCCATCAACAGTAGACCTCAACTGAAACGCAGTTCCTTGAACAGGTGCTTTTCTTTTTTTCAGCCGCTTCCTCTGCCATGGCCGGCCACGACAGCTTAGCGCAGGTTGTGTCAGAACAAAAGAGAGTACAGTATATGCCATCACTCATCCACATCCACAGTGGCACGACAAGACTCGCACCGCTTGTACAGCACGTTTCACGCTATAACAGGACCCACCCCACTCCCCCGCCACCCTGTTCATCATCGTAACCGTTATCCTCACTCGTCCACACCGCACCTACTCTACTCATCAACCCTTCACTTCCTGCTACCTTCGTGCTCACTTCCTCTCCGTTATATATTTTTTTGTTTATTTGTTTGTTTGTTTTTTCTAATCGGTTCCTTCTGGATTTTTTTTTTCCAGTTCGTTTTTGTTTTTCTCCTTTTTATTTGCTGTACAAAGTGTTTAAAATATTATTTGTATGATATGATGTTAGTATGGTAATGTTCTTTATTAAGGAAGAAGATGAAATTTATTTTTGTTACTGGTCTGTTTCATAATTCTTTTTTAAATTGGTATTGTAAGATATCTATGCAAGAACTGTTCAGTGGAGCGTTTTTATTTAAGAATGTAATATGTGTAATAAATGGTAGAATCTGACTGCTTTGGTGTGATGTGGGGTTTTTTGTGACAAATAAAGCGAATCCCTGAGACCGAGGGAGATGAAACGAGAGAAAATTAACACTGGAAGTCTTTTCATGTAGTTACCAAACTTAGGCAGGGCTTTTTCAAAGAGTCGAGACTCATTACAAAATTATCTGACTTTTTTTTTTCCCCCCCCCCTTTCTGTCTCAGCAAAGAGGAACGCATTGCAACAATGGTTCTCTTTACAGCTTCTATTAATGACTTCTTTTGTGCCCAGCAGTGCATTTTGCCAAAGAAGGAAAAGGCTGCACACTACTGTTCACAATAGGCGCACGCTGGTACTACTAGTGCGTCTTCTTAAAGCATTGGTAGTGATTTTTTACACTTTATTACAAATTAGACACCTTCATGAATATCTACAAGCCCCCCCATCAAAAACTTGTCTCTAAGGGACACTTCCTGCATCTCGTCCTTTAATTAGAGCTGTTACCAGTGCACCAGTGTCTAAGCCGCCATTTGTAAAACCCATGCCCATGACTTACACATTAAAAGGCATAATCAAATAACTGATGGCTAATTAGAGAGTAATTATGAGGAAGAAAAAGGTGATTTTACAGCACTCTAGTCATGTTAATGTCTTCCAGAGAGTTTTTTTTTTTCTTCTTAGTCACAGTTCCTTATGGCTATAATTGAAATTTGCACTATCATTGTGGCGCTCCAACAGGACTCCAAGGCCCAGTTCAATTTAAAATATTAAATCCCTCCCTCACTAGCGTCCCTTTTAAAGCGTGTAGGCTATATGTCATTGTGTGTAATTCAATATCTACAATTAATGTTTAGCCACAACCCTGTTCTAGTGGGGGGGGAGAACAATGAACCAAATGAAGACTGATGCATGGAGCAGAAGTTAGCCCTACATTATGGGGAAATGAACAAATCCTAATGGCACAGGAAACAGTCTTAAGTCTCCTGTGTCCATTTCTGCATACACGTATAGTCAGCCTACCAAACCACAACATGCGCTTTGTGTGCCTTGATTAAAATCAGAACCATAAGCAATAATTAATCCTCAGTAAAATTCTGTAATTGAGGGGGTAGCATGTGGCGGTGACTGCTTAATGAACTGACGCATCAACTCTTACACACATGCAAAAGGACACCAAATTCTGCCTGTTGTCATTTTTCGGTCTCTTGAGAACCACGTCAGCTACTTAATGTGCATATCGCGGCCCACCAGTTCAGCAGAGCAGTCACCCCTCTCCCCTTGGCGCAGGGATGAATGACTACATCCAAAACCACACACCCCTATTACTGTAATAAATAGTACCACTGCTGGCATAGCGTAATGGCATATGTTATGAACCTCTCTTCCTTTGTCTTCTGAGAGGAAGCTAGCCAACGAATTTGGGTTACCGCTGTGCAGGAAAAGTAATAACCTTTTGACGTTGCTACTACAACAAATAGTTTCAACCCTCTGAAATACAGTAAGTTCAAATGTTTTTAGAAGCATTTTACACTGAGGCACAAGAGGAAAGACATTTCACAATGATGTACTGATCAGTGATCCAGTCGTCTGGAGAAAGAAGGTAACACGTTGCTAACAACAATAAGGTAGATTTAGCGAACTGACTCAACACTCTGGATGAACACAGAAAACTAAATTGTCGATTCGAGTAAAGGTTAAGTGATCCGGTCCTTAAAAAAAGGGCTTTGAGACATTTTCTCTCCCATTTTCTGTCCAATTTGATCACCCAATAGCCAGCTGTCCCTGATCATACGGTATGATGGCTACTGGTCAGGGCGAGTGGAAGCTAACACGTGCTTCCTCTGATACCCGTTTTCCACCAAGGCAGATCCAGGGCCGGTTCTTAATCTCGAACCAGTTCATGTTTCAACAGCCAAAGAACTGGCTCTCAGCTAGAAAAACTGGTTCCAGAGTGGCACCAACTTTTTGAGGGCCTAGAACCAAGAATCGTTTATGTCAGGGGCTAGGAACGGGATTATCATGACCTACAGGACCAGCTAAAAATTTGTGACCACTGTTAAAAAAAAAAAAGAATTGGCGTCGCATCTAGTCTGACAAATCCAAAGAACAAAAATAGATGATGTAGTCTTTCATTGTTGTTGTGCTTGTCACTAGCAGCACTAGTGTGAAGGACTAGCTGGGCTGGCTAGCAGCTAGGCAAGCGACTGAGAAAGCAGACACACATGCAGTGACATAATGGCGTGGCTCTAGGGAAGCTTTCTAGCCCATGGAAAAGCATACCAGTTCTTAGAAGGTTCACAAGTTGAACCAGCCCAGAACTAGCACCTGGTTCATGGTGGTGGAAAGTGAATATGAGACGCAAGAAGCCAGCCAACTGCATGTTTTGTTTTGTTTTAATTGATGTTCATGTTGCATCACAGGGCAGCACATGACTCTCAAAGGAAAGTGCTATCTGCCCTCTTCCGCATACATGAGCTCACAGATGCCCACGATTTACTAACGTCATTGTGATTGACAGATGCGAGAGAGTACGGCCAATTTTGCTCTCTTGGCTACAGATAGCTGTGGCATCATCAGGATTCAAACAATCGGGGTGCCATTTAGCAATCTAGCAAAATAACCCATGTTAACGCATCCCAATGAACAATATCTCATGTGTTACAAAATTTCTTGGCTGATAATGGCTGCATTTTGCTCTTATGTGCGTAACAGGGTTGAGTTTTCAGCAGAGAATTAGCAAATACACATAATTTAGTTAACTAGCATCCATGCTGGGGCAGCACGGTGGTGTAGTGGTTAGCGCTGTCGCCTCACAGCAAGAAGGTCCGGGTTCGAGCCCCGTGGCCGGCGAGGGCCTTTCTGTGCGGAGTTTGCATGTTCCCCCCGTGTCCGCGTGAGTTTCTTCCGGGTGCTCCGGTTTCCCCCACAGTCCAAAGACATGCAGGTTAGGTTAACTGGTGACTCTAAATTGACCGTAGGTGTGAATGTGAATGGTTGTCTGTGTCTATGTGTCAGCCCTGTGATGACCTGGCGACTTGTCCAGGGTGTACCCCGCCTTTCGCCCGTAGTCAGCTGGGATAGGCTTCAGCTTGCCTGTGACCCTGTAGAACAGGATAAAGCGGCTACAGATAATGAGATGAAATGAGATGAGCATCTGTGCTAATGGCATAATGACATTATGATCATTCTAATTTAAGTTCAGTCTATAAGTCGGAGATGTTCAAAATGATTTCATCAATCTAAATGATAATATAGCTGGAAATAAGGGGGGGGGAGTACAAGAGAGCTTACTTTTCTTCTTCCTGTGATCTTTAAGAAATTTCGATGATGCAGTTTCCTGTTGAAGGGGCGGCACGGTGGTGTAGTGGTTAGCACTGTCGCCTCACAGCAAGAAGGTCCTGGGTTCGAGCCCAGCGGCCGATGAGGGCCTTTCTGTGTGGAGTTTGCATGTTCTCCCCATGTCCGCGTGGGTTTCCTCTGGGTGCTCCGGTTTCCCCCACAGTCCAAAGACATGCAGGTTAGGTTAACTGGTGACTCTAAATTGAGCGTAGGTGTGAATGTGAGTGTGAATGGTTATCTGTGTCTATGTGTCAGCCCTGTGATGACCTGGCGACTTGTCCAGGGTGTACCCCGCCTTTCACCCGTAGTCAGCTGGGATGGATTCCAGCTTGCCTGCGACCCTGTAGGACAGAATAAGCGGCTGCAGGTAATGGATGGATGGACAGTTTTCTGCTGAACGTGTGACTTAAGGGTGAATGGATTCGGGTAACAGAGTTGAGTGAATGTTGTGGAACTAAAATGAACATTCTTCATAACCTTTAATGGATGACTCATGGAAAAAAGACATCAAGCCTGAGCTGTTGGGTTAATTCACACATTAAGGCAAAAATATAATTTGAGAAGTATTTTAATGTAAAGTGGAGTTGTAGTCAGCTGGGGCAGGGAAAATGCTTTTTTCAGAGCTTTCAAAGGTTTTTTTCGGCTTTTTAGGATTTTATATTATTGATCTGAAATACGCAGTAGGTTATTGAAGGACACTTTACCTATATTTAAATGCCTTTTTCCTTTACTTTACATCCAACCCCAAATCTGAAAATAATGGGACGGTATATTGAAATTGGAATTAAAACTGAAAACAGTGATTTGTAAATAATCTTTGAACTGTATTGCGGTCATAACAATACAACAGCACATTATTTGATATCATGTTTTGTCTCATGAATTTTATTGCTTGTTTTTTCAAAATAAACACACTTCAAAAAAGTTGGGATGTTAAGGTATTTATCACTTTATAATGTTTCCATTCCTTCTCACAACACTTAAAAGACATTTAGGGACTGAAGACTCCAAGTGATGAAGTGTTTCAGGTGTTATTTTGTCCCCTTCTTCCTGCAAACAGGTCTTAAATTGTGTAACAGTACAGATCATTGTCATATTTTTCATTTCAGAATTCACCACACATTCTTTATTGGGGGGGTGGCACGGTGGTGTAGTGGTTAGCGCTGTCGCCTCACAGCAAGAAGGTCCGGGTTCGAGCCCCGTGGCCGGCGAGGGCCTTTCTGTGCGGAGTTTGCATGTTCTCCCCGTGTCCGCGTGGGTTTCCTCCGGGTGCTCCGGTTTCCCCCACAGTCCAAAGACATGCAGGTTAGGTTAACTGGTGACTCTAAATTGACCGTAGGTGTGAATGTGAGTGTGAATGGTTGTCTGTGTCTATGTGTCAGCCCTGTGATGATCTGGCGACTTGTCCAGGGTGTACCCCGCCTTTCGCCCGTAGTCAGCTGGGATAGGCTCCAGCTTGCCTGCGACCCTGTAGAACAGGATAAAGCGGCTAGAGATGATGAGATGAGATTAGATTCTTTATTGGGGACAGAGGGGACAGACACCCTCTCCTTCCACAGCCCTGCCTTTATAATGTGTGCAGAATGTAATCCTGAGCCCATGTGGTTATATCAGTTATAGGTGGGTTGCATCCGACTTCATATCCGCCTCATTAGATATGGAAGACATGAAGTGGTGGTCAGCTAAGTTCACTGTTCACAAAGCATTACTAATGCTGGAACGCCTTGCTTGCCATTAAAATGCTCGACGCTTACGTTGTTTTGCGCTGTTCGAATCAAACAAACCATGAAACTGATCAAAGTTTCTTCCGGGTTCCCCATGAAGTGATAAAGGGTGAAAGAGCAAAGGATTTTACCAAAAGATGACAAGAAAGGTGGCTGTTGAACCTTTCACTTCAATGGAAGGGAGCTCAGTCAACAAACGTTCAAGTTTGCAGAATCACTTCGTGAAAGGTCTGTAAATTTCTCTGATTTATTTCATTTGGATTTGCAAATCACTTTTCTTGCCATTTTCTGTTATTTCGTGATGTTTTGAAGTTCAGGAGATGCACGTCCTCAGATGTGTTTTTGTTTATGGTTTGATCATGGTCGCTGTATTGGAAACCAACGTGTCTGTTTTCACTTTATGTATCAGGAAGTCCTAGCAATTTTTACAAGGATGATGTAGATTGGGCTCCTACACTGAACTACATAGATAAGATAATCAAAACAATCCACGTAGACACAAAAGCAGAGCTCACAAGTTAACAGCACGAAACTGCTTCCCTGGCCATGCAGTTACAGGGAGTCGTGATAACTTCTCCATCCTGATTCACCAATACCCAGGTCTTTAAAGGGGTCTCTGTGGATCTTTGTGAATGGTTTACCTGGAAGAGAAGAGCAGGGAGGATTGGGAATCGAGCATCTGTGGTTTGTTTTCACCTGATAATAAAACTTGTAGCGTCCAAGCAATCATTGCACAGATGTGTAAAAAAAAGCCCAAAAATTCCTACTTTCCCAGGCATAAAGGATACAGGATTTATCTTGTAGTGTCCTAATCCCCAGATCTTTAACCTAGCCATGTATAAAAAGTTGTATATCTCCATGCTCGTCCAGGTTTTCATCTGTGTGTCCATGTAGAACGATGCCCACAGCACGAGGTAGTTTGAGACGTTGGGGAACTCAGCGGATGGATAATTTTCCAACTCATAGAAAAAATCCAACTTTGATAATGTGTAAGGCTCGATCCCATTGCAAAGAGCAACTTTCTGAAGGTATCATAACCATGCCCTGGCCTCTAAACTGCAAAATAAATAGTCGGAGACAATTTCATTAGCTCTTTGCACAACGGAAGCTAAATTGGGTGGTCTGGCCACCACTTCATTCACCAGAAGTGGCCACCACTTCATTCACCAGAAGTAAACTCGCAAGCAAAAGTCACGTGACTGAATCTCATCTCATCTCATCTCATCTCATCTCATTATCTCTAGCCGCTTTATCCTGTTCTACAGGGTCGCAGGCAAGCTGGAGCCTATCCCAGCTGACTACGGGCGAAAGGCGGGGTACACCCTGGACAAGTCACCAGGTCATCACAGGGCTGACACATAGACACATACAACCATTCACACTCACATTCACACCTACGGTCAATTTAGAGTCACCAGTTAACCTAACCTGCATGTCTTTGGACTGTGGGGGAAACCGGAGCATTTCTGAGGGATTTGAAATCACAGGTGTTCAGCTTAGGCTTGCGCCCTTGCCCTTTATGCACGGAAATTTCTCCAGATTCCTTGAAATATTTAAAAATATTATGCACTGTAGAGGGTGAAATATCCAAATCCATTCATATCTTTCTTTAAGGAGCATTGTTTTTAAACATTTCAATAATTTTCTCACACATCTGTTGACAAACTGGAGATCCTCGGCCCATCTTTGCTCCTCAAAGACTCGGCCTTTCCTGGATACTGATTTTGTACCAAATCATGATCACAGTCACCTGTTGACATCACCTGTTTCAAATCGCATCATTATTTAATTGTTTTGCCTCATTACTCGCCCTAAGTTGCCCGATACCAACTTTTTTTGGACTGTGTAGCAGCCCTGAAACACAGGAATTGATGTATATTAACAAATGAAATGAAGTTGACCAGACGAAACATGAAATATCTTGGGTTCATTCATACCTTCTGCAATGAAATACAAGTCAAAATAAATTTTCACAGATGGGACAAGGTTCTTATGCTGGAATGCAGTGTTTTCCTTTCTCCAAACATAATGCTTCTCATTTAAACCAAAAAGTTCTATTTCGGTCTCAACTGTCCACAAAACATTTTTCCAATAGCCTTCTGGCTTGTCCACGTGATCTTTAGCAAACTGCAGATGAGCAGCAATGTTCTTTTTGGAGAGCAGTGGCTTTCTCCTTGCAACCCTGCCATGCACACCATTGTTGTTCAGTGTTCTCCTGATGGTGGACTCATGAACATTAACATTAGCCAATGTGAGAGAGGCCTTCAGTTGCTTAGAAGTTACCCTGGGGTCCTTTGTGACCTCGCCAACTATTACATGCCTTGCTCTTGGAGTGATCTTTGTTGATCAACCACTCCTGGGGAGGGTAACAATGGTCTTGAATTTCCTCCATTTGTACACAGTCTGTCTGACTGTGGATTGGTGGAGCCCAAACTCTTTAGAGATGGTTTTATAACCTTTTCCAGCCTGATGAGCATCAACAACGCTTTTTCTGAGGTCCTCAGAAATCTCCTTTGTTCGTGCCATGATACACTTCCACAAACATGTGTTGTGAAGATCAGACTTTGATAGATCCCTGTTCTTTAAATAAAACAGGGTGCCCACTCACACCTGATTGTCATCCCATTGATTGAAAACACCTGACTCTAATTTCACCTTCAAATTAACTGCTAATCCTAGAGTTTCACATACTTTTGCCACTCACAGATATGTAATATTGGATCATTTTCCTCAATAAATAAATGACCGAGTATAATATTTTTATCTCATTTGTTTAACCGGGTTCTCTTTATCTACTTTTAGGACTTGTGTGAAAATCTGATGATGTTTTAGGTCATATTTATACAGAAATATAGAAAATTCTAAAGGGTTCACAAACTTTCAAGCACCACTGTAAATGTAATATCATAAGGACACAAATCACAGCCCAGTCATGGACTGGCACATTTTATTTATTTGTTCTAGTTCTAGTTATTGGTTCTGATGCATCTTTCACATTCAAGTTTGTGGTTGTTTAAAATCTTCTCTTACTCTTTTTTAACACAAACAGTTAACAGTGATATACTGTTTAGAATGCAAGTGTGTAGATTTTGACGTAGCAAAGGGTTCAGGTGGTGCTGTGTGTGTGTGTGTCATATATTAATGTAACACGTCCTCATGCCCTTGTATGCGTGCCAGAGACAACTGCGCCAAATTTAGTGTGTTGATTAAATGGATATTACGTCGCTGATGTGATTATTGCTTTAATAGGGCTAAACCCCTGTAAATGATGCTAACTAACAAAAGGTCATTTAATTAAGCAGGTGATAGCTGAAGATAATGTGTAATTTGCGAGACTCACTGGCTGGCTGGGGAAGAATGGGACAATGTTTTTCTTTGCATGGATCTCGCCTCACCGCGCCGTTCGCCTGATTGTGTCGGAGTAAACATGCTTCGACATTCCCAAAGGAGAGCATTCTGGGATTTGTGCAAACATGACAACAAATGAGAGATGAATAAGGAAAGCTCTCATGAGTCTGACTCTATTAAAGCTTGCTTCTAAAATAAAACGAAAACAAGAGGAGAGAACACACTTAAGACAGATGACAGCTTCCTATTTCTGGAGTGTCAAAGAAGAAAGTGATGCCTTTAATTAATGACCAAAGATTTTGATATCCACCCAGGTCCACATAGCCACATATGTCTACCATGACAGTGCTACAGGGTTAGATGAACACAGAACAAAGTTGTTGATAAAATTTGCGTTCGAATGAAATCTCGGAGAGACGCATACATATTCAGACGCTGATAGATTTTCTTGCGTTGTTTTACTTCACATTGGTTGTAGCAAAATGTCCTAATGCCTCATTAAAAAGCACATCTGCTCTAAACGCTGCTAGAATGGGACAGCAGTGAGGCCTAAACATAGGACGAGTCAAGGGAATAATATTTACTACACCGGAGATGATGGGTTCTGCAGGGGCTTGTGTTTAGCGTAAGTTTCCCATGGGTGACGCAAGACAGGAAATGCTCTCCATCCTGATATAGTGGAAACAGGAAATGAGAGGAAACATGGTAGTTTAATTAATGCATGCTCCACACAATACTAACATCCGAGGACGCACAGCACCACAGTAAGAGCATTTTAAAAGGGTACGTAGTAGGGATGTTATTAAATGAATAACATTAGATTTCAGGTTTTATTTAATTTGAATTTAAAACTATTTTTATAAACTACAAGGACATTAAAGCACGTATCTGCGTCAGCTTTGATATATGATTCTCTCTTTTCTCCTCCCACTGTATGTTCAGTAAAGGTGAAGTAAATGTCACTTTTTCATCCATTACTTGTGAACTAGAAAAAGCCTGAAAAGAAATAGTTCTGCATTATGTAGCGCATATAGACTAACGTATGAAAACAGTGTCGATACGTACCGCAGCCTTCTCAGCAGGAAAGAACGTCAAGCCACATTATCCCTTGTGGTCTTTTGTCAAGAAAAGAAGGAAAGAAACTCAAGTACAGCAGGATAGAGGGCTGCAGAGTGCTACACGTGTGCATGTAACTAAATATAAAGCAAGTGTATGTTCACTTAAACAGCTGACTCTGGTACATTACATTAATTGCATTTAGCAGATGCTGTTATCCAGAGCGACATACAACATACCCAGAGCAGCCTGGGGAGCAGTTGGGGGTTAGGTGTCTTGCTCAACAGCACTTCAGCCATTCCTGCTGGTCCAGGGAATCAAACCAACAATCTTTTGGTCCCAAAGCTGCTTCTCCAACCATTAGATCATGGCTTCCTCCATGCTACTTTGCAGTTTTTTTATGTTAGCATTCCATACTCCTGTATCCATCCATTTGGGTCTTTCTCCATCAGCCGCAGGTAATGTGCTATCAGCTGTCATGCAACTCAATCCCACAGAAGCTTAACCTGCTCCTTAATTAGCTTAGCAACATAGTATCCAGCTCAGCCTATTTATCTTAGCAACCCCAGGAGGCTTAGCAGATCCAGGCTGAGTTGCCAAGTGGACCCGAGACCTGGAGGAAATAAAATGGCTTGCTAATTTCTATTATTATGTAGTATAAGAGAGAATAGCATTGGTCGCAATGGATGACATTGGAGGATGTGCAAAAAAAAAGTCTCTACACAGACTTACCAACATTTGAACCAAGTCATAGGTTCTAAACTATATCTCTTTCCTGGTGATACAAACTGTTTGACTAGATATCACTACAGTTTGGTTTTATCTCCATTGTTCAGATTCACTGGTGGCCTTTGGGTTGCAATTACAGCCTCAAATGTCATGATAGACTTCGTGCACCACTTCTAAATGGAGTCCATTATGATCCCAGTATCAAGTAAGAGGTTTTAACTATGCATGGTATCTTCATAACACAGACACATGGGTGTTCGATCCAAAGATGTAGATTTCGATCGAATTGTCAAAGGTCAAGGCTTGGCAGGGTTAGAGGTAACGAAGAGGTCAGCTGCTCAAAGCACTTCAGGCAAATCTTCTTAGCACGTCTGGACAAGCTTAACTCAATAAGTGAGGCAATTACACTGGGCGGTGAAGAGTGTTACACAATAAATACATCTAAAATCTTATTTTTCAGTGACGATAGCTCAAGTGCTTATTAAGATGTAGACTCTTTCACCATATTTTCCTCTCTTACATGTCCAAACACACACACACACACACACACAAAAGTTTCCTACCCACCCACTCTGTACTACACATCTTTTGTCTTTGCTTCTTGAAGAAACACCATATTCCACCAGCTAAGCGCACGTCTGAGAAAGAAAGGAGTAATTTTCCCCCTCATCTGCTAATTGTATGAGCTTGTCATTTTCGGTTTGTTTTGCTATCCAAAAAAAGAAAGTGCTTTTTTTTGTAGTTCGAAGTCTGCTTGAGGCATGTAATCACCAAATCCCACTGACCCTCATCATGTCTTTCAATCCCTCTAATCGAGTTTTGATTGTATCAGAACATTAGGACTAAATCCGTTAAGACTATTCCATTCCCAGCGATGCTGACTGGCCACTCCAGTTGTTCATGAGTAGTCAATACCTGCCGCTTATATTCCTATCTGCCAACTACTGGAACACTTTCCTGTCACTCGGTGTCTTTATCAGACAGCAACTGGAGTGTCCTTAAATTTTTCAGCGTAAACACATGCACATCTGAAGAGGTTCTAGGAAGCTTATCTCAAATCCCAGCCTCTTGTTTCTTTCCCGTCACTATCTCTGCACAAGTCACCCCCACCTCAGTGCATGGGCTCAGAAGTATCTGAGGCTGTCAGTCTATATCCTCAGATCACTGCAGCTTTATCATTGAAGCTGTCTTTTCTGCTGACTGACTCTATCATCTCCTCAATTGGGTGAATTCGCCTGCAAATGTTCCTTTTTAAAGTACCGCCAATATATAAGGTCATTTTTTCCTATCCACATTCACTGGATATGAGCAATCACATGCTCTGATTGGGTACTCTACTATGAGAATATCAGCTGATGTACCGCGAGTAGAGAAAAACAAAATGGCGGAGCGTGTTGCTGAACCAACTGAGGACGAAATAAAAACTCGACTCAAAAACAAAACCCCAAAAAATACAAAAAAAAGCAACTAAATATAGAATGAAAGTATGTCTGCCAGAAAACTGGCAGACATCTTAGCCAGAGAGGATCGTTCATTTTTGTCAACCTGGAACGACCATCACTGAACAGAGGTGGGTGTCTATGACATCTATCAGCCACCTACAATGCAGCCATCAGCATTCTGATTCGGATTCTATGATGATTCATGAGAGGATAAATACTTGATACTCCCTATTAGACAGACAGAACTGAGGATGCCTTTCGGACGAGAGGCGAAACGTCTTCAAGACTTTTCAAGCAAGTCCAGTTGCTCTCTTCTACCAACCACAGATTACTATGTACCTGGATGACTGAGTATCTTCACAGATATATATCTGATGGTAAGAACGTATCTTTTTTGTATTTTTTCAAGAATTATTATTATAGCATTTTTCACAAATTGCTCCTGTCATTTTGCCGGTTTGTTTTACATTCTAAGTGGAAATGATTTTGTCGGACATTTTGTATAAAGTTTTTATTTATTGAATTTGCTCTATTTCTCAAAATCCAGTGAATGTGGATAGAATGAAACAGTTATTCCACGAAATCGAGTCGTACATGGCTTATAGCCAACTTGGTGCTACGTGCCTTGTTGGCTATCAGCTCATGTACGACTCGATTTCGTGGAATAACTGTTAAATATACAGTACCAGTCAAAAGTTTGGACACACCTACTCATTAATGGGTTTTTCTGTATGTTGACTATTTTCTACATTGTAGAACTTCCAGTGGTCACCTCCACCTGTTGCTTCGCCACTCCCCCATCACCGCAGGACTTGGAGTGTGCATAACGAAACCTGTGCATTAGTGCTTTTATAGTGGGAAGGTCTTTGCACGTAGACAGACCCACTCTCTTGACCTCGGAAGCCTGAGTCCAGAGGCACGAAAGAGCATTACATCTTGAGGTTTTGTTGACTGCAGTGGATGACCGTGTAGTCTGTTTTGCTCCATTGTGCCCTGAGCACTCCACAGTGCTTTGCTGCATCGCCTTCACAGCCGTTGAATCATGAGGATTTCCTTCATCCAATCTGCCAAGACAGACTTCACATGCTGGGACAAGCATATCCCGGACTCACCGAGGGTTTGAGACCCATCAGCTACCCTCACCTGGTTTAGCCGGCCAGTCGAAGCCGGTGCCCGGGGTGTGACCGCTGTCGCATGCAAACAGCTATGGGGAGCCGCAGGTGAGAGCTGGGTGAGAAGTGGGGACCAAAGATGGACAGACTACTCCCGGAGGAGCACGACGCGTCTCCCAATCAGAGATGCTACCCCTCCCTGAACACCTCATACGCCCCGATCCTGCGCCACGGATGGGTGTCCATTGCCCTGTGTGTAGTCACATTTCTGCTTCAGCTTTCAGACTTCGGAGCCACATGCAATCACACAAATGACAGCACAACAAGTCGTCATCCTTGTTGTTGAGGGACTACCTACAAAAAAAATACAAAAATACATTGTAGAACAATACTGAAGACATCAAAACTATGAAATAACATATGGACCTTATATGGAATTATGTGGTAAACAAAAAAGTATTAAAAAACAAAATATGTTTCATATTTTAGATTTTTCAAAGTAGCCAGCGTTTACCTTGATGACGCTTTGCACACTATTGGCATTATCTTAACCAGCTTCATGAGGTCATCACCTGGAATGCTTTTCAATTAACAGGTGCCTCATCAAACAAAAGTTAATTAGTGCAATTTCTTGCCTTTTTATGTGTTTGAGCTCAAACAGTAAATAGTAAAAAATAAAAATACAGTAAATAGCCTTATTCCACAACTGTAGTAATCCATACAGTATTACCTCAAGAACCGCTCAACTAAGTAAAGAGAAATGACATCCATCATTACTTTAAGACATGAATTGACTTTAATTAATAAAAATAAAGAAAAACTGTTGAATTTGAGGTGGCACGGTGGTGTCGTGGTTAGCACTGTCGCCTCACAGCAAGAAGGTTCTGGGTTCAAGCCCAGCAGCCGACAAGAGCCTTTCTGTGTGGAGTTTGCATGTTCTCCCCGTGTCCGCGTGGGTTTCCTCCGGGTGCTCCGGTTTCCCCCACAGTCCAAAGACATGCAGGTTAGGCTAATTGGTGGCTCTAAATTGACCGTGAGTGTGAATGGTTGTTTGTCTCTGTGTGTCAGCCTTGCGATAATCTGGCAGCTTGTCCAGGGTGTACCCCACCTCTTGCCCGTAGTCAGCTGGGATAGGCTCCAGCTTGCCTGCAACCCTGTAGAACAGGATAAGCAGCTACAGATGATGGATGGATGGATGGATGGACATCCATCATTACTTTAAGACATGAAGTGACTTTAATTAATAAAAATAAAGAAAAACTGTTGAATTTGAGGTGGCACAGTGGTGTAGTGGTTAGCACTGTCGCCTCACAGTAAGAAGGTCCTGGGTTCAAGCCCAGCAGCCGACAAGGGCCTTTCTGTGTGGAGTTTGCATGTTCTCCCCAGGTCTGCGTGGGTTTCCTCCGGGTGCTCCGGTTTCCCCCACAGTCCAAAGACATGCAGGTTAGGCTAATTGGTGGCTCTAAATTGACCGTAGGTGTGAATGTGAGTGTGAATGGTTGTTTGTCTCTATGTGTCAGCCCTGTGATGACCTGGCGACTTGTCCAGGGTGTACCCCGCCTTTCGCCCGTAGTCAGCTGGGATAGGCTCCAGCTTGCCTGCAACCCTGTAGAACAGGATAAAGCGGCTAGAGATAATGGATGGATGGATGGATGGATGTTGAATTTGAAGGTGTGTCCAAACTTTTGACTGGTACTGTATATACTACAGTAAGGCTGTTTCTGTCTTATTTTTGAGATGACTAACTGAGCATTCAAAAAAAGAGAGTTTAACTCCTTTTATGAGTCAGGTCTCATATGTTATGACGGTCTTTGAAGGCCAACTTGAAAGGAATGTTATTTCCCCCTCTACTCGTAAGTAAACATTCCCGCAAATACTTGCACAAAGCGAAAACCCTTCTTTGGTTTTTCTTTGGTTTTTCATTTGCTGAATAATGAATAACACAAATCACGTGCACGTGTAAAAATGCAGACCAGACCCACACGTGTAAGTTCAATGCTTGGTTACTTTTAGGGTGAAGACTGCTCAGATCTATGAGTCAAAGTTCTGGGAGAAACAAAGTCCATTTTTCTTCCAACCGCATGACAAAAAAAAGTGTATTGAAAAAGAGAAAAAGAGGCAGGCAGTCTTGTATTTCATCCTGTGTTTTTGCTATGATATCAGGCCTGAGATGGAAAAGGAAAAGGAAGCCCAGAGTGACACACATACACATGCACATTCTCTCAGCGGTGCTGACCAAAACACATTTCCTCTTTCTCAAGGTCTGCATTGTTGTGGTCGCAGGTGTGGACTGGGGGGGGCATGAGTTGTAGCTCTTTCACTTACTGCCTGCAGAAAACACACATTCCAGCTGTGGTGAATGGTGTGACACAGAGCACCAGGCTTCCAAAGTTTCCTTTTTTAGTCATAATCTTTACCCCAGATTTAACAAGAATTTTTTTTTTACTCAACTGAAACTTCAGATTCTCTCAAGAAAAGAAAGATGAAACAAATGTATAGGGAGTAAGATAGCAAAAAAAAAGAGGATGCATTGCCTTAGGACCTGCTGTCCTTTGCATTTCAGTAACAAACGCCACAGGAAGTCTCCCACAGCGACAGAAGCATATCATGTGGATGAAGGGACTCCAAAGCTTCCAGCAGAGATGCAGACAAATGTAGGCCCAATATGCCAGTCTGATGCCCCTGGAGTGGCCTGTGAGAGGCTTTTTGTTTGTTATCACATGACTGGGGAATGAGGAAGAGCCACCATGACAGACCATCAACTCTGGCCGCCAGCACTTTTATGACAGTTGGCCTGGTTTCCACTACACAGGCACGCACAAGCACAAACACTCATATTATCCAGCCATCCTTTCTGGAGTCCACTGTGCCCTTGGCTGACTCTGCACTGAATAACTCATCCCATTCACCACCTCAGCAAACAAGACGATTTCAGTCTGCATGTGGGCCTGTAAGCAAAACAATGGAAAGAGTCGGACTCATTGAGGTAATTTCCCAAGCTGTAAATGGCAAAGGCATGACAGAAGCCAGGAAAGAAAAAAAAAATTATTCCATTATCTAACCGGCGGTTTGTGAATATAAAATTACAAATGCAACAGAGTGACTTCAATGCTGTATCAGGACATAATTTCCTTAACAACACAGCATTTTTCCCTTGGTCAAAACTAGGGAATCTACTTTATTCCACTGCTTTATCCTGGTCAGGTTTGTGGTGGATCTGGAGCCTATCCTGGGAAAACTGTGTGTGAGATGGGAAGACACCACAGATGGGAGGTCAGTTCATCACAGAGAACCTTGCACATACAGTCACAGGATCATTCATAGCTAAGGTCAATTTACTGTAGCCAATACACCTACTGCCATGTTTTTGAGAGGTGGGAGGAACCCGGAAAATTAATAAACGGTATCCCGAGCTCAAAGTTGGGACAAAGTACAAATTGTAAATAAAAACGGAATGCAATGATGTGGAAGTTTCAAAATTCCGTATTTTATTCAGAATAGAACATAGATGACATATCAAATGTTTAAACTGAGAAAATGTATCATTTAAAGAGAAAAATTAGGTGATTTTAAATTTCATGACAACAACACATCTCAAAAAAGTTGGGACAAGGCCATGTTTACCACTGAGAGACATCCCCTTTTCTCTTTACAACAGTCTGTAAACGTCTGGGGACTGAGGAGACAAGTTGCTCAAGTTTAGGGATAGGAATGTTAACCCATTCTTGTCTAATGTAGGATTCTAGTTGCTCAACTGTCTTAGGTCTTTTTTGTCGTATCTTCCGTTTTATGATGCGCCAAATGTTTTCTATGGGTGAAAGATCTGGACTACAGGCTGGCCAGTTCAGTACCTGGACCCTTCTTCTACGCAGCCATGATGCTGTAATTGATGCAGTATGTGGTTTGGCATTGTCATGTTGGAAAATGCAAGGTCTTCCCTGAAAGAGACGTCATCTGGATGGGAGCATATGTTGCTCTAGAACCTGGATATACCTTTCAGCATTGATGGTGTCTTTCCAGATGTATAAGCTGCCCATGCCACACGCACTAATGCAACCCCATACCATCAGAGATGCAGGCTTCTGAACTGAGCGCTGATAACAACTTGGGTCGTCCTTCTCCTCTTTAGACCGAATGACACGGCGTCCCTGATTTCCATAAAGAACTTCAAATTTTGATTCGTCTGACCACAGAACAGGTTTCCACTTTGCCACAGTCCATTTTAAATGAGCCTTGGCCCAGAGAAGACGTCTGCGCTTCTGGATCATGTTTAGACATGGCTTCTTCTTTGAACTATAGAGTTTTAGCTGGCAACGGCAGATGGCATGGTGAATTGTGTTCACAGATAATGTTCTCTGGAAATATTCCTGAGCTCATTTTGTGATTTCCAATACAGAAGCATGCCAGTATGTGATGCAGTGCCGTCTAAGGGCCCGAAGATCACGGGCACCCAGTATGGTTTTCCGGCCTTGACCCTTATGCACAGAGATTCTTCCAGATTCTCTGAATCTTTTGATGATATTATGCACTGTAGATGATGATATGTTCAAACTCTTTGCAATTTTACACTGTCGAACTCCTTTCTGATATTGCTCCACTGTTTGTCGGTGCAGAATTAGGGGGATTGGTGATCCTCTTCCCATCTTTACTTCTGAGAGCCGCTGCCACTCCAAGATGCTCTTTTTATACCCAGTCATGTTAATGACCTATTGCCAGTTGACCTAATGAGTTGCAATTTGGTCCTCCAGCTGTTCCTTTTTTGTACCTTTAACTTTTCCAGCCTCTTTTTGCCCCTGTCCCAACTTTTTTGAGATGTGTTGCTGTCATGAAATTTCAAATGAGCCAATATTTGGCATGAAATTTCAAAATGTCTCGCTTTCGACATTTAATATGTTGTCTATGTTCTATTGTGAATACAATATTAGTTTTTGAGATTTGTAAATTATTGCATTCCGTTTTTATTTACAATTTGTACTTTGTCCCAACTTTTTTGGAATCGGGGTTGTACTTAAGTATTTTTAAAAGCAAGTACTTCAGTACTTTAACTTAAGTAAAAAAAATTGACTGTACAACTTGTATCGGAGTAACATCTCTGACCAGTGGGATCTGTACTTTGACTTAAGTAATGAAGTTGGGTACTTTGTCCACCTCTGACTGCACATAGCAATCTTCTGAATATATCAAAAGCGAGCAGTGGCTTTGGAATTGGGGTTGTGTATATATATATATATATATATATATATATATATATATATATATATATACAGTGGTGCTTGAAAGTTTGTGAACCCTTTAGAATTTTCCATATTTCTGCATAAATATGACCTAAAACATCATCAGATTTTCACACAAGTCCTAAAAGTAGATAAAGAGAACCCAGTTAAACAAATGAGACAAAAATATTATACTTGGTCATTTATTTATTGAGGAAAATGATCCAATATTACATATCTGTGAGTGGCAAAAGTATGTGAACCTTTGCTTTCAGTATCTGGTGTGACCCCCTTGTGCAGCAATAACTGCAACTAAACGTTTCCGGTAACTGTTGATCAGTCCTGCACACCGGCTTGGAGGAATTTTAGCCCATTCCTCCGTACAGAACAGCTTCAACTCTGGGATGTTGGTGGGTTTCCTCACATGAACTGCTCGCTTCAGGTCCTTCCACAACATTTCCATTGGATTAAGGTCAGGACTTTGACTTGGCCATTCCAAAACATTAACTTTATTCTTCTTTAGCCATTCTTTGGTAGAACGACTTGTGTGCTTAGGGTCGTTGTCTTGCTGCATGACCCACCTTCTCTTGAGATTCAGCTCATGGACAGATGTCCTGACATTTTCCTTTAGAATTTGCTGGTATAATTCAGAATTCATTGTTCCATCAATGATGGCAAGCTGTCCTGGCCCAGATGCAGCAAAACAGGCCCAAACCATGATACTACCACCACCATGTTTCACAGATGGGATAAGGTTCTTATGCTGGAATGCAGTGTTTTCCTTTCTCCAAACATAGCGCTTCTCATTTAAACCAAAAAGTTCTATTTTGGTCTCATCCACCCACAAAACATTTTTCCAGTAGCCTTCTGGCTTGTCCACATGATCTTTAGCAAACTGTAGACAAGCAGCAATGTTCTTTTTGAAGAGCAGTGGTTTTCTCCTTGCAACCCTCCCATGCACACCATTGTTGTTCAGTGTTCTCCTGATGGTGGACTCATGGAAATTAACATTAGCCAATGTGAGAAAGGCCTTCAGTTGCTTTGAAGTTACCCTGGGGTCCTTTGTGACCTCACCAACTATTACACGCCTTGCTCTTGGAGTGATCTTTTGCCGCTTTTCCACTACCAACGCGGCTGAGTTGGGCTGAGCCGTGCGTTGCTGAGTTGGGCTGAGTCGAGCTGAGTGGGGCTGTTGGAGTTGCATTTCGACTACAACCGCGCTGAACCGTGCTGGCTGGAAGTGGGTGGACACATTGGGTGGAGTTAGCGAAAGTGGGTGGACGTCAGGTGATGTCGTTAGGCAGCGCAAACAGTGACATCAGTGACCTTTATGCGGTAGTCATACAACCCGGAGAGTAAACAATAAACATGGAGGACATGGAGTCGTTAGTGTTGCTGGTCTTGGTGCTGTGGCTTGTTGTCGCCGACAACGCCAACAGATACTGGCAAGAGCGTATAGATGAGGCGCATAAGGCTTCATAATTCTCGTAATTCTCCTTTTTCCGGGTTTACGGTGTTTACAAATCCCAGCGTGCTCGCGGGGCGTGTGTGGGCGTGTGAGGACACGCCTCCTCACCAATCAGTGCACAGGGGAGTGTCTCCTCATGCCCCTAGCCTCACTCAGCTCGGTTTGGCTCGCTTCAGCCCTACTCCAAAACCGTGCGAGTTTTGGGGGCTGAGCAGGGCTGAAGCGAGCTGAGTCGTGCTGTTTTTAGATAGTTGAAACGCGAGCCGTGTCGGGCTGAAGTGAGCTGAAAAAGGGTAGTGGAAAAGGGCCATATGTTGGTCGACCACTCCTGGGGAGGGTAACAATGGTCTTGAATTTCCTCCATTTGTACACAGTCTGTCTGACTGTGGATTGGTGGAGTCCAAACTCTTTAGAGATGGTTTTGTAACCTTTTCCAGCCTGATGAGCATCAACAACGCTTTTCCTGAGGTCCTCAGAAATCTCCTTTGTTTGTGCCATGATACACTTCCACAAACATGTGTTGTGAAGATCAGACTTTGATAGATCCCTGTTCTTTAAATAAAACAGGGTGCCCACTCACACCTGATTGTCATCCCATTGATTGAAAACACCTGACTCTAATTCCACCTTCAAATTAACTGCTAATCCTAGAGGTTCACATACTTTTGCCACTCACAGATATGTAATATTGGATCATTTTCCTCAATAAATAAATGACCAAGTATAATATTTTTGTCTCATTTGTTTAACTGGGTTCTCTTGATCTACTTTTAGGACTCGTGTGAAAATCTGATGATGTTTTAGGTCATATTTATGCAGAAATATAGAAAATTCTAAAGGGTTCACAAACTTTCAAGCACCACTGTGTATATATATATATATATATATATATATATATATATATATATATATATACACACAATATATATATATATATATATATATATATATATATATATATATATATATATATATATATATATAAAATTTACCAGCTGGGAGGTCCATATCGTGAAATATCATGACCAAGGTCTTGAAAATACTGACTGAGGCCTCTGGGCCAAGGTCAGTATTTTCAAGGCCAAGGTCACGGTATTTCACGATACGGACCAACCTTAAGCTGGTAAATAATATATTCATTTTTTTCCTTACCAAATTCTAACAGAAAATGAGAGCACCCGAAAGGGAAACCATATTTAGAACAAACCTGCTACTCGGCTTTCTCCTGAAATGTTTTCTTTTATTTTGTCTTCCTCAGGGTAGTAAAACTCGCTTTCGCTGTGAGCACTGTCGTTATCGCTATCCATGCTGTAAAATTAATGCTATTATACTGAGAAATGCGAAAATAAATGTTGACAAACAATTGCTACTATGTTTGTTGTTGTTGTGAAAGACCGAGTCGCCAAAGGTCCGTAACCAGGGTCCGGATCGTAGGATTCCAGACCGCTCACGAGCCGATCAGAGTGCACGATTTGATGGAAATCGGACTGTGAAAAAAATAAAATACAGTTATTATACCCACATATAAGTGTATTTGCTGTGCTATCAAAAAGAAGCAATTAATGGGATTATTGTAACTCAGACAATACATATCTTTTGGCTGCAGAGACAAAAGAAAGTAATTGAGTTAGATAACTTTATATTTCGTGGTTCAATTATTAGGTGAAAAGAAGTTCATCTTTTAGAAGCTCTGTAGAATCATAATTATTTTACTTTGAATAGCTGTTCAATGTGCTTATTTCTTTAGATCGCATAAAAGATGACAGATTTCTTAGCTTTTTACCTTGTAATTTTGGTTTGAAGGCTTATCTCATCTGGTTGCTTTCTTTTTTTTTTTCTACTTGACTGTTTTCTGTTTTAACAGAGACAATGATCCAATTAAGCTTGAGCTTGCAGCTTATCTCTTGCCCGTAGCCTGAAGAAGAGAATGGGCTCTAATTGCCTTTCTTAATTGCCACGCTGATACACCTGGACCTGGGGCCAGATAGCTGGGAGATTTGTGCCCCTCCTGCAGCCACCGTATGGAGATTAACACCTAATGAAGTTGCAGGGCAAGTCTGCGCCCTGACTCTGACAGCAAGGTAATCCAAATCTAGGAGGAATCACAGCTTTCTGGGGAATTAAGGCTTACTGAGCTCCAGGCTCCCAGTCGAGCTTCTTTCTCTTTTTCCTTGATTTCAGCTCCTTTGTTCTTGCCGGCTCTGGGAGTGGATCCACCTCAACCTTATTATTTTTGCTGTCCATGCACTCTGAGATGGCATATTTCATGGATTAGCCCTGAAGGGCTTCTGACATCTTTTCCACTAGCACAATGATGGCAAGTCATAGCATTGATTTGATCATTGATTGGGGGAAATTTGAGAATCACATCAAAATGAGAGATCAATAAAGATTAAGCAAAAGAGAAAAAAAGAAACCTCAATGAGACTCTCTTATTAGTTGTAGATTTTGCTTTGAAGACTTAAGACTTAAATGTTGTCGTTGTTGTTGTAGCAATATGTGAAGCAAGTGTCTTCTGTTCTAACTGAATTACGCTTGATGTTGAGGAGCACCAATTGAAAGTGGTGAGACCACAGAGATGACTTGCTGTATAATTTACAGTAGCAAAGGCAGTGGATTCTCCTACCGTAGCAAGCAGCTGATTCAACCTTCTTACACCATGGAGTTAGCATATGCTCACTTCTTGAGCAACACTGTGTGAAAACTCTGCGTGTTATGTGCAAACCTGATGGACATGCCTAAACACATAAAGTGCACTTCATACACATGCATTTTTGGATGGAGGGAGGAACATCTCATCTCATTATCTCTAGCCGCTTTATCCTGTTCTACAGGGTCACAGGCAAGCTGGAGCCTATCCCAGCTGACTACGGGCGAAAGGCGGGGTACACCCTGGACAAGTCGCCAGGTCATCACAGGGCTGACACATAGACACAGACAACCATTCACACTCACATTCACACCTACGGTCAATTTAGAGTCACCAGTTAACCTAACCTGCATGTCTTTGGACTGTGGGGGAAACCGGAGCGCCCGGAGGAAACCCACGCGGACACGGGGAGAACATGCAAACTCCGCACAGAAAGGCCCTAGCCGGCCACGGGGCTCGAACCCAGAACCTTCTTGCTGTGAGGCGACAGCGCTAACCACTACACCGTGCCACCCCTGTCGGAAAACTGTTTTGAGAAACTGGAAATGTGGCTGGTTTCTCATTCGGCTCAGTTTACTAAACTTGGGGAGCGTAGGGCCGCCTCTCCAAACCAGGTGTAAATTAGAAGAAGAAACCTTTAGTTGTCACATGTACACTCAAGCACAGTGAAATTCCTCTCTGCATTTAACCCACCTGAAGCAGTCAACACACACATGCACACACAAGTGAGCAATGAGCACACACACACACATACCCAGAGCAGTGGGCAGCTATGCTACAGCGCCTGGGGAGCAGTTGGGGGTTAGGTGCCTCGCTCAAGGGCACTTCAGCCATGATACAGAGGAAGGGGAAAGTGCTGTTCATGCTCCCCTTGCATTTTTCCTGCAGGTCCCAGGAATCGAACTGGCGACCCTTTGGGCCGAAAGCTACTTTGCTAACCTTCAGGCCATGGTTGTCCCCATAAAATTAACACTTTAGGTTCCTTGGAGCATTAGACAATGATAAGTTTTTCCAACCAAATTGAAATACCTTTAGGCTGTCAGTGCAGGTGTTTGTGGGGTTTTTTTTTAAACTAACTAAATACTATTTATTTATAATAAAATGTGTAATAATGAGACACCATTTTGGGATCTGTGTGAAACTAGCATTTCTTTAATCCTGAGCTTTTTAGACAGTTGACCATTGCCACTATTTTACAGCAGCTTTTAAACCACAATTTTCATCTTGTATGAATGCATTTAATGTGCACAATTGATGTGATTTGCACCATCTCATCTCATCTCATCTCATTATCTGTAGCCGCTTTATCCTGTTCTACAGGGTTGCAGGTAAGCTGCTGCCTATCCCAGCTGACTAGGGGTGAAAGGCGGGGTACACCCTGGACAAATCGCCAGGTCATCACAGGGCTGACACATAGGTGGGGTTTACATTAGACCGTATCAGCGGATCATCAGATTAACGTTTTTAAAATGATTAACATGCACACAGCAACACCAATACACGATTCGCCTGCACACAGCAACGCCAATACACGGATACGCTCGGCTCCGCAGGCATCCTGCGCTCCAAATCACTCTGCCCTGAACAGCGAGTGCCCTCTGGAGGGTGCGCACTCCGGCCCTGCGCAGCTCACAGAGCGTGCGAGTGAAGTGCACGAGCAGTGATTCGGGACTGAGCCACTGTGTGTGTGCTCTCAGTGCATATCGGGTATGCGCGTCACTTACCACTTGCAAGTGGAAGGATGGCAAGCCTAAAGACAATCATAACTACACAATGGGCAGTATTTGCATCAGTATTTGCAGTATTTTCATACTTTTATACTCTTTAATAAAAGGTGATACAAGGCGGAAGTCCGCGCCGTTTTTCAGCAGTCGCGTCACATGACCAACACCAGCGAATCAGGAAGGTGGATGTCACAGTGACGTTGTCCAATGACGACGCCAGCTAGAGCTCAGCACAGCGTATCCACGTATCTCGATGTTTACACAGCACCGGACCAGACACGATCTAGATTGAATACGTGGACGCTGGCGGATTCCCGTTTCCCGGCGTTTTAATGTAAACGGACAGTGCATCCGTGAAGAAAACGAGACAGATACGGTCTAATGTAAACTTGGCCAGAGACAACCATTCACACTCACGGTCAATTTAGAGTCACCAGTTAACCTAACCTGCATGTCTTTGGACTGTGGGGGAAACCGGAGCACCCGGAGGAAACCCACGCGGAGAACATGCAAACTCCGCACAGAAAGGCCCTCGCCGGCCACGTGGCTCGAACCCAGAACCTTCTTGCTGTGAGGTGACCGCGCTAACCACTACACCACCGTGCCGCCCCTGATTTGCACCAGCTTTAGTAAATTGAACATTAATGTCAGACATATTACAAGTGTATTTTGCAGCCACATTAAGTACGTTTTGAACATCGCCTCCTCACATACTTACGTCTGTCCCACAACCATCTTCATGATACAACTGCGAAGAGTGAATACATGTACAGATATTTGACTATCATTAGAAGAGCATGCCTAAGTATCTGTAGTATTCAGTAAGTGGTTGAAACAAAACTACTTCGCACCAAAACTGGTACTGGTGCAGAACTTTGTTTTGAACTAAATGATTCCAAGATTGTTTTTTTAACCAATCCTGCAAATCAACATGAATTTAACTTTAAAATATAATAATAAATAGGCATCTCGATACCTACATGTTTCTGTGGGTTCTATGTGTCACACATGAGTGCCTGTGTGTCCTCTACTTCGTCCTTGTACTGATTGTTTATGCACAGGACACAACGTGGAGCTAATGCTGAGCGATTAACACCATACCAAGTGGTGGGGCATTGACATGCACAAGGAGACAAATGTGTGTGCTCTCAGCCAAGAAGATTGGATTGAGTGAGTGAGAGCTCTAAAGCATCTCCGCACTTCAGAGCCTTGGGCCAGTCTCCAGGACCCGTCCTCAGCAATAGTGGCGGTTTTCCCAGTCTCACTGGTGGAGTCGAACCCCAGGTGTGGATCAAAGAGGCACTTTTAAGCCTCATTGCCATCAAACCTGAAGGGGCAGCCAGATGGATGGAACAGTCTAAAATGCAAGATTATGTCCGAATCTACAGGAAATTGCAGAAAACGTGTCTTCAGCTACACTGTGAAATTAATGATAGAAACTCAAACATAAAGCATACTTGGAAGCCGTTACGATGCAATGATAACGGACTGTTGTGTAATTCCATCTAATGTCTTTATGAAGTCTTTGCAATGATCACAAGCAGGTAAATAAATAAATAAATAACCTGAAGGGTGCTGTCACCTGGAATCCTGATTATGACCTTGGCCCACAACATCCACGGAGCAGACTTATTGGCTGGTGCTCTTCACAGAGGCATCTCCCCGTGATTAACATGTCTCATGGCCTGGTGACATCGCATCTGAGAGGGGGGGAGACAGGAGGGTGGTTGGCAGCAGAGGAGTGTGAAATCTGCTAATTAACGTGACCTGCCTTTGATCCAGGCAGAAAACACAAATGACATCTGAATCAGGAGGGGCAACAGGAGCAAGAGTGGGCCAGTACCCTATCATGCTGTGCTGGCGCTTGGCTTAAGGTTTGAACCCCTCCGCCAAAAACAAAGATATCACAGGGATTGAGGATTGGATGAAAGCTATGAGAAAACAAACAGTGAATCTCCTTCTTCTCATTTCTCCCCTCTCTGTGTAATCAAACCTTTATTTTCTATATTATTGGCAACTTTGTATCCTCTTTTAACCATACTACCTTCACTGTCTTGTTGAGTTCTTCTATCTCGGGTCTCAGCTGCATCAGAAAGACATGTAAGCACCAGGCCTTGTCTCAGCTACCAGTTTGCACCAGGTCTGGGATGGGTGTCCTTAGGCTCCTCCTCGTCTTACAGATGGTACCAGAGACCCCCGCCTGGAGATGTGTTATTTGGGGTGTGCACTGAGGCGCACTTGATTAAAGGAGGACACATCCCATCTTCTCCTTCACTCTCTCAGGCTCTCTCATTCTGAGATATAGGTGCTCATCAAACCTTCCTGTCACTCGAGCGTCACCAGTCGCTTGGCTGGGACAGATTGTAGAGTGAAAGGTGCAGAGGTGGTGCAGGGAGCTTGTCAGATGCAATCATGTTCTTTTTTCCTTCTCTTTCCCTCTAGACTGTTCAACGCATTCCAAGGTAATGCACCAGCCTGTTTGCTCATTCCTTGGCGCAGCGTCATTTCTCTGCTGCATATGTAGCAACACGAAAGCTATTTCCTGTGCTAAGTCTCCGGAACCCACAGGGGATTGTCCCACATACACAGACGCACACACATACACACCATGATAATGGCTGTTTACCTGCATCCATTCCATCCAGCGCTGACACAGGAGAAACTGCCTGCATCCATCCTATCAATGCCAACCAGGAGACCACTTCATTGGTTATCGTACAGGAGATACGATCTTGACCGTAGGATTAGTGTGTCAGCTAAATTGACACATTACCAAATATTAGAGAAGATTACCTTACCATAACCCAAATGGAAAGCAAATCAAATGTAAACACAACCGTTTCAAAGCTACATGGCAGGAAATTGGAAGCGCTGAGGCACTCTGTAGCCTGTAGAGATAGTATTTTTTTATTGTTTAGATGAAGCATCTCAGGCCAGGAGTGAGAAAAGGCAGGTCAGTAGGCAGGGTGTAGTAATTCAGTCCAGCCACCTCTCAGACAAGTCCTATCTATTGGCTTTTACGTAAGAGAAAAATCAGTACGTACTGTTAGATCTGTGGCAGGCTGTCACAGGCAGATTAAAGACAACACTGCCACTGGAAACAGATTGCTACCACCTTCCTGCCAATGACTCCCCAAGCTAAGAGTCACAGCAACTGGTGGAGGATGATTTGTGAACAAATAGGTTTTGGGGGGCTTTTTTATTAGTTAGTTAGGTTTTTTTGTTTTGTGTGTGTGTGTGTGTGTGTGTGTGTGTGTGTGTGTGTGTGTGTGTGTGTGTGTGTGTGTGTGTGTGTGTGTGTGTGTTTAATACTGTTCCTAGTCAAAAGCAAGTCTATACACAAAAAAATAAAACCAGACACCATCTTGATAGGGCGTCACGGTGGTGTAGTGGTTAGCGCTGTTGCCTCACAGCAAGAAGGTCCGGGTTCGAGCCCCGTGGCCGGCGAGGGCCTTTCTGTGCGGAGTTTGCATGTTCTCCCCGTGTCCGCGTGGGTTTTCTCCGGGTGCTCTGGTTTCCCCCACAGTCCAAAGACATGCAGGTTAGGTTAACTGGTGACTCTAAATTGACCGTAGGTGTGAGTGTGAGTGTGAATGGTTGTCTGTGTCTATGTGTCAGCCCTGTGATGACCTGGCGACTTGTCCAGGGTGTACCCCACCTTTCGCCCGTAGTCAGTTGGGATAGGCTCCAGCTTGCCTGTGACTGTGTAGAACAGGATAAAGCGGCTAGAGATCATGAGATGAATGAGATGAATTTCTAATTGGGCGGCGTAGTGGTTAGCACGGTCGCCTCACAGCAAGAAGGTTCTGGGTTTGAGCCCCGTGGTCGGTGAGGGCCTTTCTGTGCGGAGTTTGTATGTTCTCCCCGTGTCCGTGTGGGTTTCCTCCAGGTGCTCCGGTTTCCCCCACAGTCCAAAGACATGCAGGTTAGGTTAACTGGTGACTCTAAATTGACCGTAGGTGTGAATGTGAGTGTGAATGGTTGTCTGTGTCTATGTGTCAGCCCTGTGATGACCTGGCGACTTGTCCAGGGTGTACCCCGCCTTTCGCCCGTAGTCAGCTGGGATAGGCTCCAGCTTGCCTGCGACCCTGTAGAACAGGATAAAGCGGCTAGAAATAATAAGATGAGACCATCTTGATAAGCTAAACCCTTAAACTTTTACTTAGGCTATATGCATCTCAACATTCGCCTTAGAATATCATCAGGGTCTCCGTTAGCTCTATTAAGAAAGAATTGTCCCTCAGTGAAAAGAGTCGATCACCATCTTGATTTAAAAAAAAAAAGCCCACACAGTAGCTGGAGCAACCTCAAAAATGTACTTTTCCCCATGTTATTGGAGCCAAAGAGCACATATTATCTTGACATTTTTGTCCAATTTTAACAGTTATTGCAAGTCCATGTTTAAAATGTCATCTTCCCAATATGTTTCTGGTATATGAGTCTCTCTCCATTCAAGTAGATAGGAGCCTGGTCTTGTATGACTGAAAATAGCTGCCTGGGAGCATTACCAAGATGGCCACTGAGTGGACAGACTTTACTTTAAGGACTTTGGCAGCACTCACCCAATTCACAGTTCTCATGATTTTCATTCATGTATGACTTGCTCGTGCAATGTTTGACAGTAAACACGTAAACTGACACTCACTCAGTTTCAGTTCTGATTCCCAAAACTCAAAAAGTCATTTTGTGAATGTTTCATCAAAACTGAAAGATGAATTTCACACAATGTGACTAAATACATCACACATAATAGCGAAGCAAGCTGCCTGTTTCTCATTTTAATTACAGTCAGCTCTAGTGATCTATATAATCATTATTATTGCCACAGACCAAATAATAATAATACAAAATATCAATTAAATAACAAAACTCAGTGTTAACTCTTAGTGCTAGTACTTTTCCAGTTAGAGCTAAATGTACCAATAAAATAAAGCAATTTCAACCATTTCTCAATTAACTAAACATCCATTCATTAATTCATTCATTCATGTTCAATAAGTATTTGATCCGCCAATCCCAGTAACAGTGGCAATGTAGGAGTATTCAACCTGGTTGGTATGCCAGTCCATCTACAGTGGTGCTTGAAAGTTTGTAAACCCTTTAGAATTTTCGATATTTCTGCATAAATATGAACTAAAACATCATCAGATTTTCACACAAGTTCTAAAAGTAGATAAAGAGAACCCAGTTAAACAAATGAGACAAAAATATTATACTTGGTCATTTATTTATTGAGGAAAATTATCCAATATTACATATCTGTAAGTGGCAAAAGTATGCAAACCTCTAGGATTAGCAGTTAATTTGAAGGTGAAATTAGAGTCAGGTGTTTTCAATCAATGGGACGACAATCAGGTGTGAGTGGGCACCCTGTTTTATTTAAAGAACAGGGATCTATCAAAGTCTGATCTTCACAGCACGTTTGTGGAAGTGTATCATGGCACGAACGAAGGAGATTTCTGAGGACCTCAGAAAAAGCATTGTTGATGCTCATCAGGCTGGAAAAGGTTACAAAACTATCTCTAAAGAGTTTGGACTCCACCAATCCACAGTCAGACAGATTGTGTACAAATGGAGGAAATTCAAGACCATTGTTACCCTCCCCAGGAGTGGTCGACCAACAAAGATCACTCCAAGAGCAAGGCATGAAATAGTCGGTGAGGTCACAAAGGACCCCAGGGTAACTTCTAAGCAACTGAAGGCCTCTCTCACATTGGCTAATGTTAATGTTCATGAGTCCACCATCAGGAGAACACTGAACAACAATGGTGTGCATGGCAGGGTTGCAAGGAGAAAGCCACTGCTCTCCAAAAAGAACATTGCTGCTCATCTGCAGTTTGCTAAAGATCACATGGACAAGCCAGAAGGCTATTGGAAAAATGTTTTGTGGATGGATGAGACCAAAATAGAACTTTTTGGTTTAAATGAGAAGCATTATGTTTGGAGAAAGGAGAACACTTCATTCCAGCATAAGAACCTTATCCCATCTGTGAAACATGGTGGTGGTAGTATCATGGTTTGGGCCTGTTTTGCTGCATCTGGGCCAGGACGGCTTGCCATCATTGATGGAACCATGAATTCTGAATTATACCAGCGAATTCTAAAGGAAAATGTCAGGACATCTGTCCATGCACTGAATCTCAAGAGAAGGTGGGTCATGCAGCAAGACAATGACCCTAAGCACACAAGTCGTTCTACCAAAGAATGGTTAAAGAAGAATAAAGTTACTGTTTTGGAATGGCCAAGTCAAAGTCCTGACCTTAATCCAATCGAAATGTTGTGGAAGGACCTGAAGCGAGCAGTTCATGTGAGGAAACCCACCAACATCCCAGAGTTGAAGCTGTTCTGTACGGAAGAATGGGCTAAAATTCCTCCAAGCTGGTGTGCAGCACTGATCAACAGTTACCGGAAATGTTTAGTTGCAGTTATTGCTACACAAGGCAGTCACACCAGATACTGAAACAAAGGTTCACATACTTTTGCCACTCACAGATATGTAATATTGGATCATTTTAATCAATAAATAAATGACTATGTATAATATTTTTGTCTCATTTGTTTAACTGGGTTCTCTTTATCTACTTTTAAGACTTGTGTGAAAATCTGATGTTTTAGATCATATTTATGCAGAAATATAGAAAATTCTAAAGGGTTCACAAACTTCCAAGCACCACTGTATATATGTGTAGTATGTTCCTGATGTGGGTGGAATACTGAAGTGCAGCAGGCAGGGACTGATGTCAACAGAGACTTTATTTTTTCACTTCTTATTTGCTTTTCTGATTACTATTCTTGTTCGTTCGCTCGCTCACTCAGACACCACACACACACACACACACACACACGTGCTCTGGTCAGGAGAGATCTCCTTTCTTTGCTCTCTCCCTCCTTTTCTATCCTCCATTGTCACTGCAAAACACACACACACACGCATTATATTAATTGACAACAGGTGTACTGACTTTGCCACTCGCCTTCCCTGGCCCCGCCCTCCATTCACAAACCAATGCTTGGCCACACCCCAGCTGCCACATACTCTCATCGCCTGACTCAGGTTGGGTAGCCGTCCAGCCTGCAGCGGACTCCCCCCCTCAGCGGGAGAGAAAGTCCGCCACCACTGTCTGTGCTCCCGGCCTGTGGACCACCTCAAATTTAAAAGGATGGAGCACAAGATACCAACAGGTGATTCATGCATTGGCATCCTTTATGCGGTGGAGTCACTGGAGCAGCACATGGTCTGAACAGAGAGTGAAAGAGCGCCCCAGCAGGTAGTATCAGAGAGTAAGGACTGCCCACTTAATGGCCAGGCACTCCTTCTTAATGGTGCTGTACTTACTTTCACGCATCGAGAGCTTGAGACTTGATGTACAAGTCAGGGGAGTGTAAAAGTGGCCCCTCAGACAGTGTAGCTTTTACCTTGGTGAAGGCCTGTTGGCACTGCTCTGTCCACTGGACTGGATCTGGTGCTCCCTTTTTAGTGAGATCAGTCAGTGGGCTGGTGACATCTGAATAATTAGGTATGAACCTGCAATAGTAGCCAGCCAGCCTTAGGAACTGTCTCACCCACTTTTTGGTCTTGGGCCTCGGGCAGGCCACAATTGCTGCAGTCTTGTCAATTTGGGGACGCACCTGCTCATGACCCAAGTGGAAACCCAGATACCGTACTTCCACCCACCCAATTGCACATTTGTTTGGGTTAGCCATGAGCCCTGCATGCCTCAGTGACTCCAGGACAGCCCTAATGTGTTCTAGGTGTCACAGCCAATCATTGCTATATGGGTCTGTCTCAGAAACTGGGTACTGTGGGGGTACCCCACTAAATATACTCACAGTCAATAAACTACCGTAAAATACCAAATAATAGCCCGGGCTATTATTTGTCTCAATCACGTAAGAGACCCGGCGCGTATTAGAGACTAGGCGGCTATTTGGAACAGGCGATTAATTCCTTCTTCACAAACACCTTCCCCAAAATCTACCTCAAAACGGGGAAAAAATCATTCTCAGATAGGCCTACTTTTAACCAGTATAACTTACAGTTTGTTTAGAGTTAGATTACAGATAGCACGGTGCCGACTTCGGGGAATTTTGAAGACGCAGAATGCATCTTCGCATGGCACAGTCGGGGTGGATAAAGGATAAATCACACACCTTTTCCTGTTAATGACTAGTTAAGCGCATGCTTTACAAAATAATCAAGAAACCACACCATTGTCTGTGCGCAGCACTGTGATTTAATTACTCTGCAAAGTTATGGTCACTTGCTATCACCCTCACCCATGCAGCCTCCACCCTTTGTGCTTCGCGATGTCTGTCAATCTGAAATTGCATGGAGGGCGCGACGCTGAAGCAACATAATTAGGGTGCGAAGTGTCAAACTAAAGGGTTTTTTCTTATGCTGAAAAATAAGTGACCTGCAGTGGCTACATACTGTCATCTTGCATTCTCACGTTTCTCTCCAAGACGTCTCCCTATTTGGCCGATATGAGCCTATTCCCCGAGTGAGTTGGTACGGTGGCTCGACCCCGTAGAAAACTTAAAGTTCGGATGAAAGTTAGTTGAATAGGTTCCTGACTTGTAGGCCTACATGTTGCCTGCCTGACGCGCGCTTCTGCCCAACTTGCACGACAGATTACTTGTTGAAAAGGCCCCTTGGATTAGATTGGCCGCGAGCAGACTGAAATGCATGTTAGAACGCTCTCACCTTTTTTGTAAAGCGTCTTCCAGATCCGAATGGGTAAGGGCAAGTGAAATGGTATAAGGTCTTTAATAAAACTCAGTGTGTGCTTTGACGCATGCATTCGGCAATTTAGGTCGTTTAACAGAAGCAGCAGTCCAACCTTGGAAACCCGCAGTCCTCGATGTCACCACACACGCTGGCTTTCGTTGGGTATACCCAAAGGGGTATTCTTCATTCGATGACGTAAGTGATATCCCACACACCCATGTCAAACGTAATTGGCTAAGACATCTGTCAAAAGTTACGGAGTTGCATTCCTCAAGAAATATTACGGTAGACCAAGATTATAACATTGAAATGGCATGTTTATTATCACGTAAGTTACGTGTAAGTTACGTGTCATTCTGAGATGCGCAGATAGACAGTAAAGGGAATTCCGAATTCCCTTTACTGTCTATCTGCGCATCTCAGAATGACACAGGACAATGGGCGAACTAGATTTTTTTTTTTTTCCCCAGCCATGGCGCGCCGGAAATCCGGCGCGGCGCGCCGGAACGCTATCACCCCTGCGTAACAAAATGTTGTAAACAGTATTATAGAAATAATTTCATTCATTCATTCATTCATTCATTCATTCATATTGTTTCGGTAGAAAACTATGCAATGCAAAATCGTTTAAACACCAGAAAACCAGAAAAGTGCTGGGCCTCAAGATTCTAGATAGAACGTTCGGACGCTTTTTTTTTTTTTTTTAGACCCCGGCGAGTATTCGGAACCGGCCTTTATTTGTCACAACACACGCGTACACCCGGCCGTTAAAGGGAACTCGGCGGTTAATTGGAACTCGGCTATTATTTGGTATTTTACGGTATACGGTTTTGAATGGTGATGTTGGTTTTAATTTGAAATAAAATGATGAAAGAAATAATACAGATAAAACTAAATCTTTGATGTGAATATTCAGAATTTGGCAAAAATTCTGCAAATTTGCGGAAAAATGGCGGCTTGATCTGGGACATGATAAATGGTTGACTACATCGCATTCCCTTAAAAAGGTTGTAGTCCACTGAAAAGTCGACAGTTATCACTAATTGTATTTTAAGTTGTAACTTAATACACATAAGGATTGGTGCGCTCACAGAATAATCATAACCGTAATAAAACATCATGCAAAATATTTGATCACCGTTGTAACCAGGGGTTAAATTGGGATTGGTTATGTGGGGGGGCTCTGCCTCGTACCCGCCCCTGCCCCCGCCGCCCTGCCCCAATATACTTTTTGGAAAATAACCCTCTAATTTGATAACCATATCATATTGCACAGAGATATACACCTTATCTGTGTGTTGTAGGCCTATGTGTGTCTTGTAGTGCCCCCCTACACATTATGGCAGTTTGAATGTAGATTGGTTGGCCAATGTAACAGATTGTACAGGTTGTTGTACATTGGTTTGAAGGAAATGATTAGTGGGGGGGGTCTGGGGGTCCTCCCCCAGAAGTTTTTTATTATCATACATGTTATTTGCTGCATTCTGGTGCATTTTAATAAGTTGTTAGCTGACTTTACAGAGGTAGGTTGAGCAATATCATGTTAAATCTTGTCACATGCCTACAGGTGAAAAATGTGAAGGAGAAATGTTCAGTGAGAAAATTTGAAGGCTTGCACAATCTTAAACCAAAACAGTTGATTTATTTTGGAGGATAAATGTTAAATATGCCAAAACACTGTCAGTCAAATTGTCAATCAAATATATTCATGCAGTGAATGCAGCCAAATACAAACAACACTATAACATTGGAAGCATTTATTATTATTGTTATTATTATGTATTCAATTATTTATTTGGCATGTGGTGCTTTTTGTATTGTCTAGAACATACATAAGATGAGCATATTATAGCAGCAAAATAGAAGCACAATCATTTGAATGCAGCAAAAGTTTTGCTGCATTCAAATGATTGTGCTTCTATTTTGCTGCTATAATATGCTCATCTTATGTATGTTCTAGACAATACAAAAAGCACCACATGCCAAATAAATAATTGAATACATAATAATAACAATAATAATTACACTAATAATACACTAATAATATTAACAATAAATAATAATTAATTAACATTAAATTAAATATTAACAATAAATAATAAAACACTAATAATATTAACAATACAGTGAACATAATAATTATCATATTTTTTATTATTAAAAACAAAATATCAAATAATACTGAAGAGGGGAAAAATAATACTGATCTAAATATGTTGTGTTTTTATTTTTAGACAGTATGTGCTTTGCTAAACACATACTGTCTAAAAATAAAAACACAACATATTTAGATCAGTATTATTTTTCCCCTCTTCAGTATTATTTGATATTTTGTTTTTAATAATACAAAATATGATAATGATTATGTTCACTGTATTGTTAATATTATTAGTAGTAGTTGTAACAGCAGTAGAAGTATGTGACTATTTTGTAGCGCACTATCACTTCCAGAAAAAATTCTGATAAGCAACGAAAGCAGAATTTATGCATAGTAAACAAGATAGGCTAGCTACTTCATTAAATCCCGATGGATTAGGATCGTATGCAGGTAAAAGGGGAGACGGTGTACGGAGAAAATTATAAACAAGTCACAACGCTGAAACACAAGCCCAAAAACCCGCAAACCACGACTTCTGATTTTTTTTTAAAGCGAGCTCACAAAAAAAAAGAAACCCCAAAGTCGCTTATAAAAAGCGGAATTGGCAACCCACGCAGTGTTCCAGAAACCAGAATCTCTGATCGCAAGTTCTGTTCTAAATAGCTTTGACAGGTCGTCTTGTTATCAGGAAAACTATGATCTATCTCATAAAAGTCATGGGTTTATTGATTAATAAAACAATATTTAATTATTCAGAACTGAAAATCGTGAAAAGGGTTTGTTGCTTTTGATGTGTGCATGATCATATGCCATCCGCTCCGAGCTTATGTGCCGGGGCTCAGCCCCGGACAGCCCCGGCCCAATTTAACCCCTGGTTGTAACTCCATTTTCCGCAAACCCAAAACCAATACGATCGTGTGTTTTGATCTAAATGGAAAGCCTCAGGGTCAAGGTCACTACCTCACCAAAAGTAGTAACTTAAAATCACTACGCCATATAAAAATTTAGTTATAAATCTGCGATTTTGTTTTTTTTAACGAAAGCTGAAAGTTAGGTATAGAATATGTTTCTTACAGAATATGTTACGATGGTAGCTGGTCTTGTATGAATTTCTGAGCTATAAAATGAGTTGTGGTCTATTTTTTACCGTAGCGTGTTATTTGTGTGCGGGGAAGGACACACATTAACAATTTGCATGTGTAGAATGGAATTTTCCACTCCAACAGTTAGAAGTTGATCGTGCTTCCATTTGCGGTCTTTCTGTTACGCGAGTGATCTGTTCGGACGTTATCACTGAAAAGGTGAGTTTTGACAGTTTTATTTTGTTTTAGTCTTGCAGTATAAGGCAATAGAATGTTTCTTTTTCTTCTTATTTTTATATTTCGTAGTGTTTGCGTATTTTTGGCCAATATTTTGCAACCATGGTCAATTTAGATCGAACTTTTGATAGAATCTACGGCCAGTCATTTTGCCCCGCCCCCGCTCCATCCAGTGCGGTAGTGATGTCCCGTTGCTCGCGTGCCACAGCAGAGACCCGCGCGACCTTCAGCCGGTACAGTCGCTGTTCTTTTACCACCGCCGTTTTTCTCATCTTTCCGGTGTGTTCTTGATTTTTCCATTGTGTCCTATTGTCCTATTTCACCATATCAAATACCCAAAATGTATCATATTATTCATATTTAAGTGAATAATCAATTCAGTCATCATAACTTGGCATTTTTAACCCAAGCAATCAAAAAGAGGAAATTTATTCAATATTTTCACTCATCTGTGAAGGAGGGGCTTTAATTCATCGTGATGTAGTTATTTTATATGTAAATCAATTTTACAAAAGCATTTGAATTGTAATAAAAAAAAATGTCCACAGTGGAGGCCAGATAAAGCAAAATACTATCTTTATTCTTATTAAACATGACAAAAGAAGCATTGAGTGTTAGGTAAATGCAAAAAAAAATAGTAAAATTAGAAAATTTATTTTTTGACCATAATGTCCCAAATGAGAGTCCAGTTTCTGAGACGGACCCATATATAATAATGTTGTCTAGGTAGGCCACAGCATAGGCGGCATGGGGGCAGAGGATCTTGTCCATGAGCCGCTGGAATGTAGCGGAAGCTCCAAATAACCCAAAAGGAAGCGTGATGAATTGGTATAATCTGAACGGTGTGCAGGCGGCACGATAGTGTAGTGGTTAGCACTGTTGCCTCACAGCAAGAAGGTCCTGGGTTTGAGCCCAGCGGCTAACAGGGGCCTTTCTGTGCAGAGTTTGCATGTTCTCCCCGTGTCTGCGTGGGTTTCCTCCAGTTGCTTCAGTTTCCCCCGCAGTCCAAAGACATGCAGGTTAGGTTAATTGGTGGCTCTAAATTGACCATAGGTGTGAATGTAAGTGTGAATGGTTGTTTGTCTCCTTGTCATCCCTGCAATGACCTGGTGACTTGTCCAGGGTGTACCCCACTTCTCACCCATAGGCAGCTGGGATAGGCTCCAGCTTGCCCGCAACCCTGTAGAACAGGATAAGCGGCTACAGATAATGGATGGATGGATGGATGGATGGATGGATGGATGGATGGACGGTGTAGAAAATGCTGTTTCCTCTCGGGATAGTGGAGTCAAGGGGATCTGTCAATATCCCTTTGTCAAATCTAGTGTTGAATTAAAGCAAGCAGCACCTAATCGATCAAGTAACTCATTAATGCAAGGCACTGGGTACGTGTCGAATTTAGACACTGCATTGACTTTTCTATAGTCCACACAGAACCAGACCAACCTGTCAGTCTTGGAGACCAGGACCACTGGGCTGCTCCAGTCACTGTGGGACTCCTCAATTATGCCCATTTTGAGCATGGCCTTGAGTTCGTCTCGAACCACCTTTTTTTGTGTTCAGGCAAGAGGTATGGGCAGCTGTGCACCACCATCCCTGGGGTCATCTTAGTGTGGTGTTCTTTGAAGTGGGTGCAGCAGGGAAAGGGCAAGAACACGTCGGAAAATTCAGTTTGCAATCTGGCTACCTCTGTGAGTTGGGCCGGTGAGAGGTGGTCTCCACAGGGGACCAGAGTGGTTTGAGTGGTTATTTTTGTTTTTACCTCTGGCCCCAGCTCCACCTTCTCTGGAACTAGCGACACCAACGCCATGGGGACCCCCTCATTTTAACAGGTTGAGGTGGTACATTTGTAGTGCTCCACCCCATCGGTTCACCTCACCTTATAGTCAACATCCCCAATTTGCCATGTGACCTCGAAGGGCCCTTGCCACTTGGCAACTAATTTAGAGCTCAAAGTGGGTAATAACACAAGTACTTTATTTCCTGTTGTATATCAGGGCTTGACGTTCTTGTGCTTGCTGTAAATTCTCCTGGGTTAAGTATGTGAGGGTGTGGAACTTTGCATGCAGGTCAAGAACATACTGAATTTCATTTTTACTAGTTGAAGGTCCCTCCTCCCAATTTTCCTGCAGCACATCCAAAATGCCACGAGACTTACGCCCATGTAACAATTTGAATGGGGAAATTCCCATGGAGGCTTGTGGAACCTCTCGTACTATGAATAACAGGGGCTCAATCCATTTATCCTAATTACATGCATCTTTGCTTAAAAGCTTCCAAATTAAATTTTTTAGTGTTTGTTTGAACCATTCTACCAAGTCAACTGTTTGTGAGTGATAGACACTGGTGCAGATGGATTTAATTCCCAATAACCCATACAGTTTATGAAGTGTGCAGGACATAAACATAATGCCTTGGTCAGTCAGGACTTGTTTTGGAATCCTGACTCAGAAGATAATGCGGAAGAGTGCCTCTGCAATACTGCATGCTGAAATATTGCGGAGAGGCACCGCTTCCAGATATCATGTTACATAGTCCACCAGAACTAAAATAAAGCAATATCCCCATGCTGACTGATCTAATGGCCCGATGAGATCCATGTCAATTCTCTCGAAGGGGGTCTCAATTAGAGGGAGAGGGCGCAAAGGTGCTTTTGGGGTGGCTGCTGGATTTACTGGTTGGCATTTGCGGCACGTTGCACACCACCGGTGGACATCCCCGTGAATCGCTGGCCAATAGAACCGGGCTATTATTCGGGCTAGTGTTTTATTCTGACCTAAACGTCCAGCCATCAGATTAAAATGAGCTGCGTGGAATATGAGTTCCCTACATCTCTTTGGGATTAACAACTGAGTTATCTGTTCACCGGTTTGAGTGTTCTGCATCACTCGGTATAGCCTATCTTTAATAATTGCAAAGTACAGGAAGGAGGGTGTTACATTTGGCTGAAAGGGTTGACTATTGATTACCCTCAATTGGTCAAACGCATGATGCAGAGTTTCGTCTCACATCTGTTCTAATGGGAAATCCTTGAGGGAATTCCCGAGAGAGGGAGGAGGGGCAGACTGCTCCCCACTCCTTGTATCATCCTGATGTGGTGCTGATGTAGACGGCTCTGAGACAGCCTCCCCATCAATGCTACACTGGAATCCCCCATGATGCATTACTGCAGGACCCACCCTCTACTACATGCTCCATGAAGCCTCTAAACTCCAGCCAATCAGTTCCCAGAATCAGTCAGTGGGTGAGATGCAGGTTAATGGCTGCCTTTACACTATGCTTTTCTCCCCAAAATAGGATGTGGACAGACACTAGTGGATATTTGTGAACATCCCCATGTGCACACACAATCTTCACCACTTGTGCTCTCCCCAATGCCTCAACTTGCACCAGGCTTTGGTGGATTGAGGTCTGATTACAGCTGGAATCCACCAATGCATGGTACGTATCCCCTTGAATACTCACCAGTCTACGATACACTCTGGATCGCTTGAGGGCGGTCTCTGGCACATCAGGGATCTGGACCACAGCTCCCACCTCCATCACAGAGCAGTGGCAGTGGAGATGCCTGGGTTCCCCGCAGTGCCAGCACACCGGCCCAGGCTTTACTTCTGCACCAGCGATATGGGAGTCACTCACCTGGGGGGAGAAGACACAGACACAGAAAGGGAAGACAGGAGGGGGACACTATGGGTGTGGCGAGCTGGCTGGGGGGGCCAGTCCCTGCCTCCGTGGTGGGGGAACAGGGTGGGGACAGGAAGAAGTAAGAGAGGAGGAAGGAGAAGGAGAGAGAAAAAAGAGGTGTCCAATGCCAAATGGTCCTCCGCCAACTTGATGGCTTGATCCAATGATGCTGGGTGGTGACACAGTACCCACTCCACTGTTCCTTCTGGAAGGCATGCAATGAACTGTTCCGGTGTCACCATGTCAATGATCCCCTTGGATAATACCCTACAGAATTTCATAATGTTGAAAAATGTGTTTAAACATCAATTTGGGGACCTGAAAAGCAATAGGTTGAGGTTTAATTGGCAGTATTCTACATGCTTTAGATAATCGGCCCACTGCCACCATAAAAGTAGTAAACCCAGTCAAGGGTGGACAGTTCATCACAGTCTATGGGCCCAGACAACTAGGGACATTGGGATCTGGATAGTTAGTATACCTAGTATACCAACCAGAGGAATATTAGTTGATTCACTGTATAATCTGATGGGCTGAGTTACATCCTGTATGAATGTGGACCACCACTAACATGCCTCTAGCATTTGTGTAGTGCATGCAACACCTGACTGTCCTGTGACTACCAGTGTGTGCCCACACCAACAACTGGTCCCACAATGGCTGGGACACATTGATTTCCCCCACTGTACATATGACTGTCATATCTCTGAATCAAACTCTGAAATAATGGGAGCCTGAATGTAGGATTCTGGTAGGATGGTTTCAGTCTCTTGTTCAAAGTTCAGACAGTGCCAATCTCTTGTTCAGATGGATGCACAACAGAGGTGGGTTTCCCAAAAGCCTCTTAACTCTAAGAGCATCTTAACTTGGAGAGAGAGTGTTCATTGTGCTGCTCGCACTACCATTTGACTTTGACTTTTTGTGTTGTGATGCTTTTGGGAAACTCAGGCCAGAGCATTTTGCTTTTCCATTTTTTTTGAAGAAGCCTTTATATGTCACATGCACACTTAAGCACAGTAAAATTCGTCCTCTGCATTTAACCCATCTGAAGCAGTGAACACATGCCTGCACACACACAAGTGAGCAATGAGCACACACACATACCCAGAGCAGTGGGCAGCTACACTACAGTGCCCGAGGAGCAGTTGGGGGTTAGGTGCCTTGCTCAAGGGCACTTCAGTCCAAGGCCACCCCATGTTAACCTAACCACATGTCTTTGAACTGTGGGGGAAACCCACGCAAACATGGGGAGAACATGCAAACTCCACACAGAAAGGCCCCTGTCAGCCACTGGGCTCGAAACCCAGGACTTTCTTGCTGTGAGGCAACAGTGCTAACCATTATACCACTGTGCCACCTACCCTGGGCAATAGTGAAATTAAATCATAAAAAAAACAATGCCCATGTCGTAAGTGTGTCTCATAGTGGCCTGACTATGCTTGATCGGTCAGGACTCCCTCTGACCAGTTCCTTCATTCTTCCAATGCCAGTAGGAAATCATAGGCTGTCCATCACTAGCGATGATGACTGCTTCATTAGGATGCACAGAAACACAGATGGGCCATGAGACCCACACCAGAGTGACAGAGTTGCCTGCAGCAGTGGCACGAACGGCCCTGCCGAGCCACCACAGAATGTCTGGCCTCATGAGCTCTTGCATACTATTTTCCTCTCCTAACAAAGTGCCTTGCACAATAAGGTAAGACAAACGATGTCGTGTCCCTATCATGTTGTCTCTCTGGACCTCCAGACCTGATGCCAAGTGGTGCACAAAAGTGCCACAGCACTGACAGGTATGGAAGTTGCCCCGCAGTGACAACTGACTTGCCAAGTGATACCATCCATTGGCCATTTGAGTGGCTCTTCCACATGCCATCTGGTGGTGTGCCATTGACCCTGTTGGGTTCATCTGCCACATTGCACTGAAAAGTACCCTGCTGCCAGTGCCTTATTGGTGATGTATTATTTAACCCATAGCTGGAACTCAGGCAGGTGCTACCACTCCGGGTTAGAGCAGACCTGGGAGCAGTGGTGATTAAGGGGTAACTCCACTTTCCCCAATACTCAAGTCCTTCCGAACCTGAGACTCATCACCGGTTGCAGTTTAAAGTCATACCCAGGACTAATATACAGTGGGAAATATGTGGGAAATAAACATCAGGAAACTTTGAGATTTACAGTAAGGGGTTCTGGTATGTTAGTATGAAATGGAGTAAAGTCCAGGCTTGTGTTTCAACAGATTCTAGAGTGGCAGTTCTTCAAATCACTTGATTCTCCAACAATTTAATGGACAAATATAAGACTGAATAACTGGAGAAAATTTCTTAATTTATTGTCTAATAGTCTTGGAGGCTTCTGGAGAAGGTGTAGAGGGATCTTGGTCTACTCCTCTCTGCACAAGATTTTAGGATTCTGTATATGTTTAGGTGGACATCCTCTTCAATTCAGACCATATGCTTGCAAAACAACTCAAATCCAGAGACTGAGATGATAATTGCAAAACATTGTTTTTGTTTTTATACAACCATTTCTACATTGATTTGTGTATATATTTGGGGTTATTATCTCATTGAATCATCCACAGCCACATCTTAATCTCATGCCAGAGGCAGCCAGGTTTGGGGCAAAAATATCAGAATTCACAACTTTGTGGCACAACAAAAAATATCACCTTATTGTAACAAGATTATGAGGTTGTATACTGACAAGGCCACAGCTATCTATGGCTGAGAGTCCAAGAAAGCATAATTAGCCATGCCCTCTGGGTGGGATAGTTGGTATTATTTTCTCCCCTGTCAATAGAGTAACACAAACCAGTTGATAGCATCTGTGAGCTCATGTATAGGGAAGAGGACAGTTAGGTCTTTTCTCTGAGAGCATTCAGCAAAATTTGTGATTCCATCCACATTTTCCTTGTATTTGATCCCATTTTTACTAAATAGCCTGATAGTGGGCATGATCTAAAAGGTCAATTGTGGTTTCATCTGAACAAAAAATAATCCAATGATGTTGGATGGAGTTTAAGAGTTGCAATGGGTAAGTACCTCAACTAAACTTGTTCTTATGGAAATGGGATCTAATAGCTGATTGTGAAACTTGACAACCCTAAGAATAAACTAAACTGTGCAATTCTGAAACTGTAGGTTTTCTGTGCACTGGACATTATGCTCATGCTTCCGGTTCCTGACAAATTTTCAACTGTTGCCAAATGTTAAGTATTTTTCTATCAAATATCTGACTATCTGATTAACAACAGCCCTTTGCATTGAAAGCTCTTTGATTTTCTCCATGTTGATGGACAACAAATTGATTTTATATGTTAAACCTCATCTTCATGCCAAAGGGAAAATAGAAATGGTCAAAGGCTGCTGTAGCCCTTTCCTGAGTACTGGTACGGTAGATTTATGAAATGTGTTATTAGCAATCAAACAAGATTGCAGGCTTTTAGGCAGGAGGAAAACAAGTTGTCATTTGGACAACCTGACACTAAATGTGGATCACAGTCAGTATATAGAAATGTCTAGCCAGTGGAAAAATATTGCTCCCAGTATAAATGGTTATTCACTAAATCAAAGCTTGTTATTGCTACATAACCAAATTGCTGGTTGTTTATTAATAGAACACTAAGGATTTCGAGGCATTTTGCTGTCTGCTGAAGATAAACTAGGTATTCTTTGAGCATAGTTGAATATTTAAGCTGACTCTAATTATTTTTACAATTATGTACATGCACATGCAAGCAATTATGTTTGCACGATTCAACAAAACTGACAAGGCCTGCACTAGCAAGGGACTTCTGAAAGCACTTTATGCATAAAAACATAACTGGCTGTTCCAGTTGTAGCAGCTTGCTCCCAGGAAGGCATTGGATAACATTTGCTGATGAGATTTGATTAGTCTGCTGCAGGGATGTAGTGTAACTTGTGGGCCAAACTACATCTGGGAATTTCAGAATAAAGACGTGCACTGGCATTAGAAAAAATAGGCCATCTACTTCAGTCATAAATATAAAAGGCTAGCATAAAGAAAATGTGATTGAATACATTTGGGAATACTTAACAGCAAATTATAAAGGGATAGATTTTGAGCATATTGAAAATATTTTTTCATTATCTGCTGGTTTGGAAATGACACACGAAAACTGGTTGAAGAAGACAATTAAAGTGTCAAGGAAAACTCTCAGGATGTGTAAGAAACAGGACAGGTTTACGCCTGGAGTCTGCGAGATTATAAAGGCGTGGGAATTTATCGTTATCATAGCATTAGCATTATCCCTCACACACTTGTTTATAGAAATGCATTGCAGTGGTTGGTGAACTGCTATCATTTTGGCTTCTGAGATGAAACAAGTTCAGTGATTTTAGGGATCCCTTCACCAAAAAGCAACTCCACAAGACAAACTAGCAAATATGAATGATGCATCATGCTGAAATAAGCTACTTATAGTATATCTTCAGTATCAAGATGCTCAGTATGTTATGAAATAATTAAGTAATCAGCATATTAAGCTACTCAGTGACAAAAGAAACTTTGATGAACATCTGAGTATGTTTTTCTCCATGTGGATTTGGAGAAAATGTGGACACTTTTATCCTATAAGTGGTCCTGGCTATATCAATACAGGCTTCACCAAAAGCACATGAAGTGTCGTTCCTTTTTTTTTTTTAAAGTCCAAAATGGGACACTGTTATAAAATTCAGGGCTTAAATAATGCAGAAAGAATTGTCTGCCAAGTCTTGCCAGATTCACATTAGTTAAAGCTTCTGCTCTGGTCTGTATATGTCGTGTTACACTGATTTATTCATTCAAAATATTGTGTATTTAGTCCTCATTTTCCTCAGCCTGAGCTATGTCTGTATTTTTATGTTTTAACATTTTCATGGTGCAAACCAATGCTTCACACAAAGGTCTTAAAATATACCACAGATACGTGCTGTGCAAGGTGTGTAAAAACTATGACATCTTAAAAGGCTTCATTTGTTTAAGCTTAAAGTAAAAACTCTGCCATGGCCTTAGGCCCTGTCCACACGGCAACGGATTCAGGTGACTCCGATACAATTGCTTATCGTTTAGGCCTGGCGTCCACACGGCACCGGCGTTTTGGGTGCCCAAAACGCAATCTTTTTGAGAACGGGTTCCAGAGTGGAAAGATCTGGCAACGTTGCTGTTGTGAAGTCGTCTGGATGAGTAGAACCGATTTGTTTACGATGACGTCACAACCACATGTGCTTCACGCCGGGTAGAAGTGTAATGAACTCGATGCGAGTTGTCAACAAATCCTATAACTTGGTTCATGAAACGCGCTTACAAAATATTTTCACTGTGAATATTTATTGTGTAATGGTGCAAAGTGAGAGAGAGAGAGAGACTCTGCCCTTAGGGCAGAGTCAATCCCGCCAGCAAAAATAGGGAAAAAAAGGAGCGATCTCACCTCTTCAGATGTTGGTTTAAGTCCGACAATACATTCCTCAAAAAGGGCGTAGAACAACAAATTAATCCATCAACGTGTAGCATTCAATTTATTCCGGACCATTAAAGACGCCGCTTTCTGCATAGAATCATACGTCATCCTCGCCGCCATATTGGATAGGTCAAAGCGGAGCATAAAGATTCATGTGCTGCATTTAACTGTACCAACAGGTTTACCGTCCAAACGAGATCACATGGGATTACCTTTCACAGGTGAGAAACAACAAATTAATCCATCAACGTGTAGCATTCAATTTATTCCAGACCATTAAAGACGCCGCCTTCCGCATAGAATCATATGTCATCCTCGCCGCCATATAGGATAGGTCAAAGCGGAGAATAAAGATTAGCTGCGTTTAACTGTACCAACAGGTTTGCCGTCCAAACGAGATCACATGGGATTACCTTTCACAGGTGAGACTGGAAAAATACTTTTCATTGTATTTGGTCATTATAATGTAATTTTACGAACAGATTTTCCTGACTTTGTGGCTAATATGAAGTCTCGCGCATAATAGTTTATGCGCATGCGTCCTTACTTCTTCTCTTGTTCTGGTGTCTCTGAAGGGACCGTCTTACATCGCCCCTAGAGGTGTGGCATGTGTATTGCATCGTTTTCAGCAAGCGTTGCGTTGCCATATGGACCTGATATTTTACTGATTGTTGCCCATTTGGACGCGATATATTTTTAAATAACATCTCGTTGCCGTTGTCGTGTGGATGTAGCCTTAATTAATAACTATTCTCCCTTAGCATATAAAATTCAGTTGATTAAACTATATCCTTATCCTGACCTATTGACATCACTGTCCACTGAAATCATTTCTGTCCGATGGTTTGCAGATTTTTTTTTTTTTTTTGCTATAAACCGTGAGCTGAACACAGCTTTGGGATAGTGTTAAGGCATTTTTGATTGAATTTTCTGCAGAGCTAAGTGTGCATTAGCAGAGGCAGAGAAAGGAGAAGGTAATGAATTGGATTAAGGCTTCCATCACTGGGAGGCTTTAGAAGACTGTTATTTGATGTAGCATATCATGTATCAAATCTGCAAAAGGAATAGCAACGGGTACACAGTGCTTTAATCCTGTAACAAAAATCGAAGCCTTAAGATGGGAGAAAGGATTGTGCACTGTTTGCTTCCAATTAAAGATGAACAATGATTAACTGGATGTTGCGAGAATATTGCCGTGGATATATGCAGCCCATATGGCATTCTGTTTTTGTAATATATTCATAACCCAATACCCATCGCAGCAGTAATAACAGACAAACTGCGCAGTAATGTGCCATATGCTGAACCATTAGTGTCATTCAGAAGATCCCTTCCGTATAAAGCCTTGTGGGTAGCAGTTAGAGGTGCCACAGAAAGAGCCGTGCTTTCTGACCGTGAATAGAAAAAATACACAAAGCCATTTGCTGCTTGAAATGTTTCAGAAATGAACGGGAAAGTTTGGAATCTCACCCATGTGGAGCAGATCTCCAAAGTTATTAACAGTCCAAGACTCTTAATATATAATCAGCATGCCTAGCTTAAAAATTCAATCCATGTCCTCTTTGAAGGTCACTTTCCTCTCCTTTTCATTGTTGATTCTAATGTATTCCTTCACGGCCCCAAAGCAGGAGAAGGGGCTGAATATTTCCAATTATTGGCAAAGTGTCAGGCCAAGCTGCTGTAATTAAAACCCAATCAGCATGGAGGAGCACCGGCTCACTAATAGGTCACCGGTCCACCTGCTTTCGGCACTATTTACTCATGCAGCCTGATATCCAATGCAATTACAGCAAGTAATCTGTAATGTGAGTGATACCTGACATTTGTGTATGTTCCATTTTCTCTCCATTTGCTGGCTCACAGTGCCTTATAAATTTAGTCTTTTATTCACACCTGTTTTTACAGGACATGGAAAACTACTTGGGGTTTTAGCAAGCTCAGCCCTGCATGTGATGCAAATAGAGAAATATTTGACAGCTTTTCAGCAGCATGGAGAAATGATATTGTTTTTCCAAGAGAAAGGCTCAATTTTACTATTCATATCCCTCCAGGTCAAAGTGTTCGTGAGGTGAATGAAACATGTGGAACAAGATCAAAGGCACCAGTGTGCATCCAATTGTTATGCCATCTATCCATCCATCCATCCATCCATTATCCGTAACTGCTTATCCTGTGCAGGGTTGCGGGCAAGCTGGAGCCTATCCCAGCTGACTATGGGCGAAAGGCGGGGTACACCCTGGACAAGTCGCCAGATCATCACAGGGCTGACACATAGACACAGACAACCATTCACACTCACATTCACACCTACGGTCAATTTAGAGCCACCAATTAGCCTAACCTGCATGTCTTTGGACTGTCGGGGAAACCGGAGCACCCAGAGGAAACCCACATGGACACGGGGAGAACATGCAAACTCCGCACAGAAAGGCCCTTGCCGGCCATGGGGCTCGAACCCAGACCTTCTTGCTGTGAGGCGACAGTGCTAACCACTACACCACCGTGCTGCCATCAATTCATCCATCCATTATCTGTAACCACTTATCCTGTTCTACAGGGTCGCAGGCAAGCTGGAGCCTATCCCAGCTGACTATGGGTGAGAGGTGGGTACACCCTGGACAAGTCGCCAGGTCATCACAGGGCTGACACATAGAGACAAGCAACAATTTGCACTCTCATTCACACCTACAGTCAGTTTAGAGCCACCAATTAGCCTAACCTGCATGTCTTCGGACTGTGGGGGAAACTGGAGCACCTGGAGGAAACCCATGTAGAAACGGGAAGAACATGCAAACTCCACACAGAACGGCCCCAGTCGGCCACTGGGCTCGAACCCAGAACCTTCTTGCTGTGAGGCGACAGTGCTAACCACTACACCACCGTGCTGTCATCAATTGTTATACCTACAGTATATAGTATATACACTTCGAAGTACATATAGATCTGGACCTAAATGTATGCACAGGTCTCCTTCACAAGCCTCTTCACTTCTTTGTCTGTCTGCCAATCTGTGTAGCTGCAGTCAGGTTGGGACTTATTTTATATGCAAAGAAAGGACTCAATGTCTAATTTGCCAAACATCAGACCAGATAAATGGGCAACTTTTGGGTACAATGCAGCGACTATCCATCGCGGTCTCAGGTTCTGACACCCTCCCTCTCCATCCTGTCTGCTGTGGTTTAAAAATAACCATTGACTGCCGATTCCGAGATACTCACTAACACTGCTTTCTGGGTCAATTCTATCACAGACATAGAGCACAATTAAATTGTGCTGCTGGCATCGATACAGATTAACTGCCATGATCCAAATATCTTCGGATCGCGCCAGATGAAGGCAGCAGAGCATAACCTGCTGCATCTCATCACAGAATACTAATGGTCTTGCATTTTGCACTGGTGTATGAATGTTTTATTCTGGATCATTCCCATAACTCACTGCTAAACACAGAGCGCACAGCCTGTCTCCCTGTGAGCTTACTTTATTTATTCTTCATACTTCACTCTGCATTGATGCAAACCTTTAAGCTCTTTATTCAAGACCTGAAAAGTATTGCAGAATTTATTTTTCACAGGAGAAAACAGGTGTCATGCTCCTTGTCAGACCCATCCACGAAGCTGACCCTGAGTTTTTGTAACCGCCCCCAACCCTTGATTCAGTGCTTCGCCTCCAGTCTGCGCTGGCTATAGATTCAGCCTTGGCCCCTGCAGTAGCGGTATGTGATGTGATGGGGCTGGTCTTGAGAGAGCACCTGGTTGTGTAACGTCCCACTGCTGCTCTGCAGGGGCCATGCATTATGCAGTGATCACATTTCCATGCCACTTCCTCCTGTGCTGCGGCAAAAATAGAAACTTTCAGCATTCGCTTCGTTGTTTGTGGCTGAACCATCCTCCCTAGCTCCTTATTGCTCTTGTTATAGCTATCCTTTCCCCAAAAGCATACATACTGTAGCCTATATAAAACACACACACACACATTCTGCCAGCACTGCTATAACCACCGTAGCTGGAGATATTAGGATGAGCAGAAGAGAGCCATACAAGGAGATGGATATGTCAAAGATCCCCAGCTATCAAGCTTTTTATTGCTGGTTTATTAAAACGCCTACCTCTATGTTCTCTTTTTCCTCTGATACAGACGAGCTTAGAGATGAAATTTGAAAGGGCCTAGGAACACTGCACGAGTCTGTGATATATTTTAAAATAAGACACATTCTCAATTCCAGCCATGTTATCCAACACTTTATCTATTATTTCCATCATTTCCATTTTCAAAGTGATGACAGACAATGAGATTTAGTCTAACTCAGATGGGTTATCTACTTTATCTGGAACAAAAAAAAAAGAAGAAGAAGTGAAAAACGAATAGAATTCCATGAGTGAGCACTAAGTCTCAGTCTACAGTATCCTGTTCTATTGTTGTTCTTCTTGTGATGTCTATTATAAGGAACAACACTGTATGAAAGCTGAGAAGAGCTCGCTGGAGCAGTCAGTAAGGCAGCCTTTGAGCCCACGCATCAATAAAGCTGTGGCTTTCACCCTGTCTGCGAGACTAGAGCTATCAGCAGTGCTGAAATGAAAGAGGGGAGAGTGAGACAGAGAGAGACATGGTGTCAGACAAACACACTTTTTGGAGCCGAGCTACCCATCGTCTGAATGAAAGCGATCGTCATTCTTTCATTGAGAGATATGAAAACACTTTCTTGCCCTTGTCATTCTCCCTGTCAGAAAGGCAAACACACTTGAGTCATACTGTGACCCTGATATGAGATCATCTAATATACAGGAGTCTTAAGCTCCAGGCAGGCTTGTAGTACTCGAGTCCGACTCGTGCCCTAATTTTAAGGACTTGTGACTTGACTTGGACTTGAGCACTGATGACTCGGACTCGTGCATTAACTGCATTCGGACTTGTAATTTGGAGATGAGGACTCGGATTTTTTCTTTATTTTTGTAACATGGCTAATAATTAGGCATAAGATATTTATATCTACATTAATTTTTATACTAATTTTGTGCAAGAGAATGCACATTGACCTGTTCATACATCAAGTTCAGGAACAAACTACCATTAATGGCGCTAAAATGGCTGGAGAGAAGCCCCGAGGATTGTCCGCTTTGCTTATACAGACTCCTCATGCAGTGGGAAAAAATGCACTGCTATGTGTTCCATATGTAGAAGAACTATCGAGGAGACGACGGGGACGACCTCGAACTTTGGTAAGACTCCACCCAGAGAAGGAAGTGACACGCTATATTCATTGCTCTGTTGATAGTGGGCGGGGCTTGCTTGCTGAGCGATGAACTAGCTAGTGTTAACCCTCTCATGTTATTTGCCCTGTCAATAGTGGGCGGGGCTTGCTTGCTGAGCGATGAGCTAGCTAGTGTTAACCCTCTCTCATGTTATTGGCCCTGTCGATAGTGGGCGGGGCTTGCTTGCTGAGTGATGAACTAGCTAGTGTTAACCCTCTCTCATGTTATTGATCCTGTTGATAGTGGGCGGGGCTTGCTTGCTGAGCGATGAACTAGCTAGTGTTAACCCTCCCTCATGTTATTGACCCTGTTGATAGTGGGCGGGGCTTGCTTGCTGAGCGATGAGCTAGCTAGTGTTAACCCTCTCTCATGTTATTGGCCCTGTTGATAGTGAGCGGGGCTTGCTTGCTGAGCGATGAACTAGCTAGTGTTAACCCTCTCTCATGTTATTGGCCCTGTCGATAGTGGGCGGGGCTTGCTTGCTGAGTGATGAACTAGCTAGTGTTAACCCTCTATGTTATTGATCCTGTTGATAGTGGGCGGGGCTTGCTTGCTGAGCGATGAACTAGCTAGTGTTAACCCTCTCTCATGTTATTGATCCTGTTGATAGTGGGTGGGGCTTGCTTGCTGAGCAATGAACTAGCTAGTGTTAACCGTCTCTCATGTTATTGGCCCTGTTGATAGTGAGCGGGGCTTGCTTGCTGAGCGATGAACTAGCTAGTGTTAACCCTCTCTCATGTTATTGGCCCTGTTGATAGTGGGCAGGGCTTGCTTGCTGAGTGATGAACTAGCTAGTGTTAACCCTCCCTCATGTTATTGATCCTGTTGATAGCGGGCAGGGCTTGCTTGCTGAGCGATGAACTAGCTAGTGTTAACCGTCTCTCATGTTATTGGCCCTGTTGATAGTGGGCGGGGCTTGCTTGCTGAGCGATGAACTAGCTAGTGTTAACCCTCTCTCATGTTATTGGCCCTGTTGATAGTGGGCGGGGCTTGCTGAGCGATGAACAAGCTTTTTATCTGTAGCCTATTAACTAACCTGGGGCAGTCAAGCAGGAACGTTAATCCAACACAGTAGCAGAGACGCTTTCGCATAAAGGCAGCAACAGCCACCGTCACATGGTGCGGTTGGAGTCTTGTTCTCGGACTCTAAATTTTCTTTAATGATTTGGACTTGACTCAGAATTGAAAACTGGGGACTCGAGACTGGATTCGGACTCGAGGTTTAGTGACTCGACTACAACACTGGCTCCAGGCCTGTATAATCAACGTGTTCATGGCCACCAATATGCAGGCCAGAACTGCGAAACTGCTTTTTTATAATCATTGGAGTGTATGATAAATCACAGCCCATGTAGATTGATGTTTAAGCTCAAACAATTTTTGTTTGTAATCCATATTTAATTGGGACCGTCACCCCTCCTTGCACTTTCCTCATCAGGTATGGAATAGAAAAACAGCCTGAAGTAAAAAGCTCCTGTGTGTTCTTAACTGTCGTCTGTACCTGATGTAACGGTTAACTCTGTCGTCTGGAATGTGACTCCACTGGGAAAACTCCTAGACTTCACGATCATTTGGATGCATGTTGAACTAAATATAAATGATAGCTGAGAGAGAAATGCTTCTTTTGCACTCTGGAGATTTACTACCATAATGTCTGAGGCATCGTAAAGAAAAATTAATGAGATGCAAATAGGATTTAAGGCTGATCACAGAGGCTACTTGTAAATGCAAAACTCAGACATTAATGATTTATTATAAGCGATCTATTTTCCATTCATTCTATATCCATTCCTAAACAAAAACAGATTCAAATGGTTTGCTTTAGTTTTAAATTTAAGTCAGAAATACAAATTTGGTCAGTTTCAGCCAATAATAAAGAAGTAATAATAAATATAGATTGACTGTTTCCTGGGCGTAGTGGTGTAGTGGTTAGCGCTGTCGCCTCACAGCAAGAAGGTCCTGGGTTCGAGCCCCGGGGCCGGCGAGGGCCTTTCTGTGTGGAGTTTACATGTTCTCTCCGTGTCCGCGTGGGTTTCCTCCGGGTGCTCCGGTTTCCCCCACAGTCCAAAGACATGCAGGTTAGGTTAACTGGTGACTCTAAATTGACCGTAGGTGTGAATGAGAGTGTGAATGGTTGTCTGTGTCTATGTGTCAGCCCTGTGATGACCTGGCGACTTGTCCAGGGTGTACCCCGCCTTTCGCCCGTAGTCAGCTGGGACAGGCTCCAGCTTGCCTGCGACCCTGTAGAACAGGATAAAGCGGCTAGAGATAATGAGATGACTGTTTCCTTATTTTCCAACACACACACACACACACACACATCCAGCATACTTAAAGCTAGACTTCCTTTCAGATTTTTCAAGTGTAGGTCATAAAAAGAATTTTCCCCCAACACCCAATTATTTTTGTTTAGTGGACTGAAAGTTACTGAATTCAAATCACAGACTTCCAATTGTATTTATTTATTTATTTTTTAATAGAACAATTACATGTTCCACATGGCCCTAAATTCTCCGCTATTTTTTCCTGCTTCACCATGACCCGATTCAAGATACTACGTCATGCATCACGTGGTGGGCTTTCCCTGTTTGCGCAAGGCATTGTGGGATACAAATTTGAAACAGGAGAGAAAAATAGAGGACGTGAGTGTGCGAATGAAACGTGAAAGACCGACTACAGTAACAGAAAGCAAGAGGAAAAGACGTTATGTTATATGCAAAGGAAAGGAAACATACGGTAGGACCAAACTAATAAATATCGGAGGTCAGCGAGCACCTTGGTGTGATCAGCTGTTCATTTAGCGACAGAATGATGCGACTGTCAGTGCAGGGTCAAAGGTAAACCTGTAGATCGCAGTAATGCAACACTGTGGATGCCAGCTGCTGTAAAACCCAAAAGATGAAGAAGACAACGACGGCTAAGGTAAACCTGCGTATGCACACACGGACTTCCTCTGTCTGCTTGACTGTGTGAAGCGAGTGATTTTATGCACGTTATTTGCTCAGGAATCCCCTCAAATTAAATAACTTCCCAGCCACAGAACGGCCTTTTTTTTTTAAAGATATTACAGAAATAAACATATATCACAATAACCAAATTTCATCCCATCTCATCATCTCTAGCCGCTTTATCCTGTTCTACAGGGTCGCAGGCAAGCTGGAGCCTATCCCAGCTGACTACGGGTGAAAGGCGGGGTACACCCTGGACAAGTCGCCAGGTCATCACAGGGCTGACACATAGACACAGACAACCATTCACACTCACATTCACACCTACGGTCAATTTAGAGTCACCAGTTAACCTAACCTGCATGTCTTTGGACTGTGGGGGAAACCGGCGCGCCCGGAGGAAACCCACGCGGACACGGGGAGAACATGCAAACTCCACACAGAAAGGCCCTCGCCGGCCCCGGGGCTCGAACCCAGGACCCTCTTGCTGTGAGGCGACAGCGCTAACCACTACACCACCGTGTCGCCACCAAATTTCATATGGAACTAAATTTCACCGAGTTTATGAAATCGAAACGGCGTCTACTTTTAAAGTCAAAAACATCAATAATGAAAGTAGAAATTTCAGAGCAAATACAGTGTAAGATAATGGACCATCATTTTCAATAGCTAGTTAGCCATTCAAAGCCAGCATGATTCAAGATAGTGTTACGGACGCGTTTTTAATCATCTCATCTCATCTCATTATCTCTAGCCGCTTTATCCTGTTCTACAGGGTCGCAGGCAAGCTGGAGCCTATCCCAGCTGACTACGGGCGAGAGGCAGGGTACACCCTGGACAAGTCGCCAGGTCATCACAGGGCTGACACATAGACACAGACAACCATTCACACTCACATTCACACCTACGGTCAATTTAGAGTCACCAGTCAACCTAACCTGCATGTCTTTGGACTGTGGGGGAAACCGGAGCACCCGGAGGAAACCCACGTGGACACGGGGAGAACATGCAAACTCCACACAGAAAGGCCCTCGCCGGCCCCGGGGCTCGAATCCAGGACCTTCTTGCTGTGAGGCGACAGCGCTAACCACTACACCACCGTGCCGCCCGTTTTTAATCATCATAAATGAATTACTAGTATGAAGATGTATAAAACAGATGATGAGGCTGCACTTTGAAATGATCTGTATTCATTACTTATTCATTTTGATCACCGTTATCTTTTTTTTTTTTGCAGCTACGACAATCAAACACCTGGACAGCACCGAGATTACTCCTCACACCTCCAGGGTGCCTGGTTTCATCCTGAACTCAGGTTACTGTCTGTGTGGACTTTCTTACCATGTCCATGAGGGTTTCCTCTGGGTTCTCTGGTTTGCTCCCATCTTCCAAAAAAAAATACCTGTAGGTGGAATGGCAAGGCGAAATTGCCACTCGTTGTGAATGTGTGTGCATGGTGTGTTCTAAAGGACTCACATCCAAGGTGTGTCACTACCTTGTCTCCAGTATTCCCAGATACATGATAACACTGACCAGTGAATGAGTGAAAAGTAATAAACTGTAAAAAAAAAAAAGACAAAAGACTGCAATTGGGGTTTTTTTCACAACCTATTTCGTAAGACACAGAATGAATGAGGTCTATCTTGAGTAAAATAATGTTCCGAAATCAAGGTAATTCAACGCAGCAAGGTGTCTTTTGGAAGAAGAGAGGGAGAGAGAGAGAGGAAGAGGGGGTGGGTGGGTATGAATGGCCAACTATGAATTGTAGTTCCCTTTCTCAAGGTCAAACTCAGAACTGGGTACACAGACCGATGCACAGGAATCATTTGTACAGGAAACATAACACAAAACATATACACCCACACACAATCTTGGCACACAGTCGGTGTACTGGGGAGATAGAGCTGACATCTCTCCCTTCCTTCTGACATCTTTATATTTTCAATAGCTTCGTTACTCCTGCCTTCGCTCCATCAATGTGCACCAGAAGGCTTCTAGCACTTGGAGCATAAATGTTATGTTTTTATGATAATAGACCAAAAGCGGGTATTGATTTTATCATATAGAGTTGCAAGTTTCCCTCCAGCTTCCCTCTACGCCAAGACACTGTCGTAAAGATAATTTCACATATTGGACAAATCTGTCACTTTCCCCTGAAGACTTCCACCAGGCACAAATTCGTGGCTGTTCGTTAACGAGGCGGGGGTCAATTCCCCAAACAATGTGGTTGGTGTCACAATAAAAAGCAGGTTTTATGGGTTGTAGCAGTGAAGCACTATTGAACAGATAAAACACGCCAAACTGGCATCTGGAGGATTATAAAAGGAATTGCCATGAAAAAATCTCACACACCCACAGCCAAATCCGTTCAGTAAGAGAGGTGACTGGGTTCAGAACTGGAACGCACCCTGTGCCTAGGGCGCCACCTTTAGGACAGAAGTGCTAGAGCAGGTCTTTTATACCTGGAGGAACTGTCCAACATCCAGCACTTCCAGGAGAGGGTTAATGCTGCCCCCCACTGTCAGAAGCAGAAGGATATGTGTTTATATAACCTTTAAAAAATGAAAATATTCATCACTATGCAGTTAAAAACAGACCTGTCTTATGGGGGATGTAAAGGTATCTACAACTGCTTAAAATAATCTCCCTGAAAACATTTGACAGAACATAAGTACAGCAGTGAAGGGTTCAATTTAGCGTTGAAGGAATACATGGTACCTCACTCATCTTATGATTCATGTTTTAGACTGAATAATACTGATATTTGTGTTGGCCCTGTGATTACCTGGTGTCCAGGGTGTACCCCGCCTCTCACCCATAGTCAGCTGGCATAGGCTCCAGCTTACCTGCGATCCTGCACAGGATAAGCGGCTACAGATAATGGATGGATGGATAATATTGATACTTGGCATCCATCTCACATTTTGTTATACTCTGGAACTGAAATGGACCTATTGAAGATTAAATGTTGTGGACTTACACAAAGTAACCCATATATATATATATATATATATATATGGCGGCACGGTGGTGTGGTGGTTAGCACCGTCGCCTCACAGCAAGAAGGTCTGGGGTTCGAGCCCAGTGGCCGGCGAAGGCCTTTCTGTGTGGAGTTTGCATGTTGTCCATGTGGGTTTGCTCCAGTTTCCCCCACAGTCCAAAGACATGCAGGTAAGGTTAACTGGTGGCTCTAAATTGACCGTAGGTGTGAATGTGAATGGTTGTTTGTCTCTGTGATGACCTGGCGACTTGTCCAGGGTGCACCATGCCTCTCGCCTATAGTCAGCTGGGATAGGCTCCAGCTTGCCTGCGACCCTGTCGGACAGGATAAGCAGCTACAGATAATGGATGGATGGAAAAATATAGTTTTTTTTGGGGGGGGGGGGGGGCAATATAGCATGCATATATAATTGCGTAAGTATTCACACACATCACATAATTAGTTAAATGGGCTTCACCTACATGCAATTACAGTGTCACATGACCTCAATAAAATACACCTGTTTCTGGAAGGCCTTCAAGTTTGTTAAAAAGCAGACCTAACCAACAGGAAGACCAAAGAGTTGGGTTGGTTTTATATTATATATCTCCCCACATTCACTGGATATGAGCAATCGCGTGCTCTGATTGGCTACTCTACTACTAGGCTATCAGCTTATATACCGTGAGTAGAGAAAAACAAAATGGTGGCGCGTGTTGCTGAACCAACCAAAGACGAAATAAAAGCTCTACTCGAAAACAAAACCCCAAAAATTAAAAAAGCAACAAAATATGGAATAAAACTATTTGATGGTAAGAGCTTTTTTTTTCAAGAATTATTATTATTATTGCATTTTTCACAAATTGCTACTGTTATTTCACCGGTTTGTTTACATTTTAAGCGGAAATGATTTTGTCAGACATTTTGTATAACGTATTTATTTATCTATTTTGCAAAAAAATTAAAATTAAAATGCTCTGTTTCTCAAAATCCAGTGAATGTGGATAGAATAAAACAGTTATTCCACTCAATCTCATTGCACGTTGCTTATAGCCAATTTGGTGCTACGCACCTCTCATCGGCTATCAGCTCACGTACGACTCGATTTCATGGAACACACACACGTGTTTTACTGGAAAATATACCACATTTATTTTCCATACAAACTACATCCAGGACATGGAGATTTAAAACCGTGACATAAACCTCTATATGTCACTCGTGAGGAAATCGATTAATTGTTTTGCTAAATATGGGTACTTTTTGTTTGTGCATATAAACAACATATAATACAAATATAATATAATAAAAATATTGCATATAATAAAATATAATAAAAAGAATAAAATATAATATATAATTTAAAAATATTACATTTTGGCTTCAAGATATGAAATTTATCTTTTCGTGTTGAAAAAAAAAAACTGTGGCATAGTGGTTAGCACTGTTGCTTCACAGCAAGAAGGTCCAGGTTTGAGCCCCGTGGCCGGCGAGGGCCTTTCTGTGCGGAGTTTGCATGTTCTCCCCGTGTCTGCGTGGGTTTCCTCCGGGTGCTCCGGTTTCCCCCACAGTCCAAAGACATGCAGGTTAGGTTAACTGGTGACTCTAAATTGACCGTAGGTGTGAATGTGAGTGTGAATGGTTGTCTGTGTCTATGTGTCAGCCCTGTGATGACCTGGCGACTTGTCCAGGGTGTACCCCGCCTTTCGCCCGTAGTCAGCTGGGATAGGCTCCAGCTTGCCTGCGACCCTGTAGAACAGGATAAAGCGGCTAGAGATAATGGATGGATGGGTGTTGAAAAACTCATATTTTTCATACAAAATACATCGCGGATCTGAGTGACATATTTAAATAATATTGGTTGGCTTTTTCCATGGTATCTCAGATACATTCCATTCAGCAAGCATGATAGTGAATGAGTCGAAGACGAGTTCAATATCATGCTAGCTGAATGGAATATATCTGATATACCATGAAAAAAGCCAGCCAATATTATTATTATACATGCACATTCTTCATATCAGCATTCTCGAAGGCCACTGCTAGCTTACCTGCGACTCTGGGCTGTTCGTGCGACAGTCCCGTTACCTTCCAGCTGGTGTAGCATTCAGCAGTAGTGTTAGCATTGGCCTTCGCTAGCGCAGTCAAGCCAGTGCTATTGAGAGCTAGTAGCACAGGGTAATGACTGAGAAACTAAGATTTCTGTCTCCAGCAGACTCTTCTTCCATGCACGCTCGCCACAGTATTTTTCCACTCAGTCTTAAGTATTCATTTCCCTGTGTAATTTACTTCATTCCTTTTAAAATCAACGTTGACAACGACACACAACGGAGCTACCTGGCAGCCAAAATTCTCTCAAAATCTTCCGTATTTAACAAAGCAAACCTGGCGGCCATGATTGTTTATAAATTGCCGCAGTCGCTCACTAGTGTGGAAGTTTTACATCTCCAATGTGTGATGTGTTGTCTTGACAACGTGCAATATTGTAACAATGCGCTCATTCTCCATTGGGTAAAGTGACATAATACACATAGGATAAGCGATATGTGAACAATATTGCATGCTATCAAACCAAATGAACGAAACCCGCTAGAAGGGAATAGAATGCATGTTTTATTCCATTGAAAAAATGTTCTGTATATATAATAATTACCAATATTTCACTCTGATGACATCACTCCCAGTGTTTTCTTGCTGACTACCGGTAGATGTCTCATCTCATCTCATTATCTCTAGCCGCTTTATCCTGTTCTACAGGGTCGCAGGCAAGCTGGAGCCTATCCCAGCTGACTACGGGCGAAAGGCGGGGTACACCCTGGACAAGTCGCCAGGTCATCACAGGGCCGACACATAGACACAGACAACCATTCACACTCACATTCACACCTACGGTCAATTTAGAGTCACCAGTTAACCTAACCTGCATGTCTTTGGACTGTGGGGGAAACCGGAGCACCCGGAGGAAACCCACGCGGACACGGGGAGAACATGCAAACTCCGCACAGAAAGGCCCTCGCCGGCCACGGGGCTCGAACCCGGACCTTCTTGCTGTGAGGCAACAGCGCTAACCACTACACCACCGTGCCACCCCTGACTAGATGTGCGTTGTCAAATTGGCGAACTGGTTCAAAATTAAAATTTGTTTCATTAACTTGCGAGTGTGTGTGTGTCCATATAATATAAAGAACATTGCATGGTGACGCAAAGATATGAAGTTTATCTTCTTGTGTTGAAAATAATTTCACTCGTCCGCTTCAATCACTTGTGAATATGTTCACCACTCGAAGATAAACTTCATATCTTCACGCAACCATGTAATATCCTCTCTCATATATATATGATGATATATACACTCCTGGGAAGGTTCGCCACTGTTCCAAGTTTTTTCCATTTGTAGATAATGACTCTTACTGTGGTTTGCTGGAGTCCCAGAGCCTTAGCAATAGCACTGTAACCCTTTCCAGACTGATAGCTTTCAATTATTTTGTTGTGCATCTGTTCTTGTAACTCTTTACCTCATGGCATTTTTTTAAGCTGTATTAGCCTACGTCATACTGCCAGCCTGGTTCTATTTATGTGATATTTAGATTGAACCGGTCTGGCAGTAATCATGCTGGGTGTGGCTCATGAAATTGAACCCAATTGCCAATTAAATTCGGTTAACTGTTCATACATGTCAACCTTTGGTCAATCAAACCTGTATAACCAACCTCCAAAATCCGTATTTCCCTTATAAAATCCTTATAAGATGCAAATTAAAATAATTTACCTAAAATTTGAATGATAATTAACAATGATATATCCAAGTTACTTTTTATTCAATATTAATAACAATAAACCTTCAGAATGAATACAAAGCTCTAATGTTTGACAAAAACACAAAGTGTCACGGCGGCACGGTGGTGTAGTGGATAGCGCTGTCGCCTCACAGCAAGAAGGTCCGGGTTCGAGCCCTGTGGCCGGCGAGGGCCTTTCTGTGTGGAGTTTGCATGTTCTCCGCGTGGGTTTCCTCCGGGTGCTCCGGTTTCCCCCACAGTCCAAAGGCATGCAGGTTAGGTTAACTGGTGACTCTAAATTGACCGTAGGTGTGAATGTGAGTATGAATGGTTGTCTGTGTCTATGTGTCAGCCCTGTGATGACCTGGCGACTTGTCCAGGGTGTACCCCACCTTTTACCCGTAGTCAGCTGGGATAGGCTCCAGCTTGCCTGCGACCCTGTAGAACAGGATAAAGCGGCTAGAGATAATGAGATGAGATGAGACAAAGTGTCACTCTAATGTTCTGAATTGTACTCCATGACAGCTTTTTTAGCAGTCTGCACCAATACCTCACTAGGCTGCATGTCACAGCAAGTGTCTGTGTTGATCTTGCTGGAGTGCCCATTCAGAATCTTTTCAGTCGCTAGTGAAAGTCGCTCAGGTGGAAATACGCTTTTCAAACAAAATGTTACTTCCCGGTTGGCGGGATTCTCACAACGTGGTGTGCACATGATCAAAAGTGGAACGAAGTCTCGCTACCATAAGATAACGTGCGATTTCATAAGACTCTTTACTGGCTGTTTGTGCTTTCTGTGGTGTACAGTACGTTTGTAAATGTTATGCGCTCTTTTATCATCGTGGGAATTGATTATAGCTCTAAATAAATATTGAAGTTTTTTTAAAGAATCCGTATAACTTTATTTGTAAGCCCATATACTATGTTTATTGAATCAAATCCATATAAAATACGAACATTCCGTATAGGTTGACATGTATGACTGTTTGATTAGTTGAGGGGGTAATTACTTTTTCACATAGGGCCAGGTAGGGTCGGGTAACTTTTTTCCGTCAATAAATGAAATCATCATTTGAAAACTGCATTTTGTGTTTACTTGGGCTATCTTTGTGTAATATTAAAATTAGTTTATATAAAACACACACACACACACACAGTGATCAGTCATAACTTATGACCACTGAGAGGTGAAGTGAATAATATCGATCATCTTATTACAATGGCACCTGTCAGTGGGTGGGATATATTAGGCAGCAAGAGAACAGTCAGTTCTTGAAGTTGATGTGTTGGAAGCAGAAAAATGGGCAAGAGTAAGGATCTGAGCGACTTTGACAAGGGCCAAATTGTGATGGCTAGATGACTGGGACTGAGCATCTCCAAAATGGTACATCTTATGGGGTGTTCCCGGTATGTTATGGTTAGTACCTACCAAAAGTGGTCCAAAAAAGGACAACCGGTGAACCAGTGACAGGGTCATGGGTGTCCAAGGCTCATTGATTCGCATGGGGAGCAAAAGCTAGTCCATGATGAAATTTGAATAAACCAAGTCAAAGCCATTTTATAACCAGGTTTGACGTTCCATTATAAGCAGGAAGGGCTTCTGGAAAGTCCTACAGAAATGTATATATATACTGCCGACATTTGGCTGTCCATAGACCTGTAGTATGTAGGTCTTGATGATGTATTATATGCCATAACATAATCAAACATAACATTGGTTAGTACCTACCAAAAATGGTCCAAGGAAGGACGACTGGTGAACCAGCAACTGGATCATGGGCGACCAAGGCTCGTTGATTCACATGGGGCACGAAGGCTAGCCCATAATGGTCCAATCCCACAGAAGAGCTACTGTAGCAGAAACTGCTGAAAAAGTTAATGCTGGCTAAAACAGAAAAGTGCTAGCATTAACCTTTCCTGAGTTTGGATGCATAATCAAAGCATTTTTTGAAAAAAAAAGTTATATTTTGGATTCATTAGATCACCAATTAATGACTGTTGACTTGGAGATTCTGTACTTTCCACCCCAGCTAATCAGAAATAAATATTTTCCAAGCCTAGGCATGTGCATCAACTTTCTCTATGAGCATAACTGTAATGTAGATCCAGTCAAAATAATAATCACTGTTCTAAATCAATCTGCTTGATTCTCTGGAAGCAAAATTACATAGTTTGCTGAATGATGGCTAACATTGCTTGTTTATACTGTAACTCATGTGCAAGAATATAGAAACAGCATTTGGGCAGAGCAGAAGAGTTTGTTGGCCTGATACATTTGTGGGTAAGTTTTTGTTTTATTTTTTATGCCTCTGTCACCTTAAGGTGTACGAGGCATTATGTTTTTGGGTTGTCTGTCTGTCCATGCGTGCATCCGTGCGTGCGTCCGTCCATGCGTCCGTCCCGAAACCTTGTGAACGCAATATCTCAAAGGCTAATGAAAGGAATTTCACCAAACTTTCACCATTTGTGTGCTTTGGGACAAACATGAACTGATTAGATTTTGAGATCAAAAGGTCACAGGTCAAGGTCACTGTGAGGTGAAATGTCTGTCCGAAAACCTTCTGAACACCATATCTCCAAGGCAAATGAAAGGAATTTCACCAAACTTTCACCATTTGTGCACTTTGGGACAAAGATGAAATGATTAGATTTTGAGATCAAAAGGTCTAAGGTCAAGGTCACTGTGAGGTCAAATGTCTGTCCGAAAACCTTGTGAACACCATATCTCCAAGGCAAATGAAAGGAATTTCACCAAACTTTCACCATTTGTGCACTTTGGGACAAAGATGAAATGATTAGATTTTGAGATCAAAAGGTCTAAGGTCAAGGTCACTGTGAGGTCAAATGTCTGTCCGAAAACCTTGTGAACACCATATCTCCAAGGCAAATGAAAGGAATTTCACCAAACTTTCACCATTTGTGCACTTTGGGACAAAGATGAACTGATTAGATTTTGAGGTTAAAGGGTCACAGGTCAAGATTACTGTGAAGTCAAATGTCCATCCCCAAATCACAACTTTTTTTTTTAAAGATTTTTTTGGGGGGCTTTTTTCACCTTTATTGGATAGGACAGTGTAGAGACAGGAAATGAGTGGGAGAGAGAGATGGGGAGGGATCGGGAAATAACCTCGGGTCGAAATCGAACCCGGGTCCCCGGATTTATGGTATGGCGCCTTATCCACCTGAGCCACGACGCCCCCCCAAAGCACAACTTAATAAGGCGTGTAGTCTACCAGGCGGAGACATCCCCATCGACGCCGTTGGCGTTGAGTTCTATTTAGTTCTTAAAGGGTCAATAATTGTTGATTATTATTATTATTATTATTATTATTATTATTATTACTTACTTGTACAAGTAACCTGGAGAAATATATAGAATGTGAAAACAAACAAAAAAACAAAAAGTTTAAGTCATGGCCTCAGAAAAATTGCATTATATGGCTGAGAAAACACGTTTGGCAAACTGTTTTAATGTCCAGAATGCTCGTTTGTGTTTCCATGGACTTTTTATCAGTCATTTTATAATATACACATATATGATATGTGCAAAAGTCTTAGGCACAATGTTTTTTTTTCTTTACCAGCTCACTGTTGTCATCACTGCTGAACCTGATCCAGGCGTGAGGCGAACCATATGGTTGACTGCAGCAGTAGGGTGGCCAGTTCCTTTCTGTGCACTCACACATATTCATACCTATGGACAATTTAGAGTAGCCAGTTAATCTCACTGCATGCCTTTGGACTGTGGTGGAAACCAGAGCACCTGTAGGAAACCCACACAGACACGGGGAAAACATGCAAACTCCACACAGAAAGGCCCTTGTTGGCCACTGGGCTTGAACCCAGAACCTTCTTGCTGTGAGGCGACAGTGCTAACCAGTGCACCACCATGCTGCCCACTTACCAGCTAATTTCCTGATAAAACTGCACAAATTGTACCTGAAAGCACTATTTCTTAAAGCAAAGGGTCATCACATCAAATAGTAAAATACTGAGTCTGTTTTATTTATTATTGTTTTAATGTAGAAACATTTAATTTCATTGAAACTATAGTATTCTCAGGTACAATTTAGAGTGAGTGAGTGAGTGAGTGAGTGAGTGAGTGAGTGACAGAGATAGAGAGAGAGAGAGAGAGAGAGAGAGAGAGAGAGAAAAGCTTGTTTGAATGGCTGGCTTCAGAAAAAGGATAACAAAGGCAATCTTGACCATCCTCCTTCATTATGAGCCAAATTTCATAAATGTACTTGAAACTGATGTTTGTTTAATTATAGTTTAAAGCATATACGGAGAGCCATGGCCTCACTTTTTGTTTATAAATGCCTTGAGACCTCAAGAATGGCACAGGAATAGTTTTAAGCATTAACAATAAATCTAATGTAGTAATTTTTACAGTTAAAGTGATTCATATAGGTAGTGCTCTGAGTGAATGACTTTGACGTCCGTGACGTCACAGCAGGAAGTCTATCGGTCTCATCGCCACTTCCGCTATACTAAAACACAGAGCTGACTGCAACTCCGATTCTCCATTTTGAGCTAATTTATCACCATGCCATGTAGATGTGTTGCTGGTGGGTGCAGCAACACAACAGAAGGTGGATTTACTGTATGTGGCATTCATGGCCCAAGAATGTACAAACTGCAAAGATTTGGACATGTTTTGGGAGTTGTTCACGGGCACATTGGGCACCTATGAAGTGGTCTCTCCTCTGCTCTGCACATTTTACTGAAGACTCGTATGAAACCTCTGATCTGTTGAGGAGCGTTGGCTATAAGCCCGTATTGAAAGAGGGTGCAGTATCAGCAATTAAAGGAAAAGAAAACTACAAGAAAAGGAAAGTAAGTTCAGTTGCACCAGTTCTCCCAGAGCGTGAGCCAAGGGTTGTTGCTAAAACCCGGGACGGAACGAGACGTGACATATTATCACTTGGGCAATGACCTCCCCACAGTTGTTGCTAAAACCAGTGATGTCCCGTCCCATCCCGGGTTTTAGTAATTGCCTGAGCCGAGCAGTAATGGCGGAGTACTCAGTATGGAGAGAATGGAGAATGAGTGGACCAGCTGTCTTATTTCTCCGCTGGATATGCTTGCCTCAGCAGCAATATCTCTCCCTTATGTGGAAGAAGCAAATAAACTGAGAATTGAACGAAGAACTGAAAGTCAGATTGTTTCAAAATAATCGGCCACAAGATCGGCCTTCAAGAAGCGAGAACACAGACGGGTAAGCTGCAACTCTCATTTCGGATTAAAAAAACAACAAAAACAACACCACTTGTTGTTTACCTGCATTTAGATTAATACACGTAACGTGTATTGTGTGTTTAAGTTACTGGTATAAGATTATTTAATTTGCTTCGGAATGTGATTGTCTCAGTTCATCTGATTATTTAATTAGCCTTTTAAGGTTTATCAGTGTAAATGCATGCATGTACATCCATCCATTATCTGTAGCCGCTTATCCTGTTCTACAAGGTCGCAGGCAAGCTGGAGCCTATCCCAGCTAACTATGGGCGAGAGGCGGGGTACACCCTGGACAAGTCGCCAGGTCATCACAGGCATGTACATGTATGTCGCAAAAGTTATAACGCCCATCCTGTTTTAATGAGAGTCAACCCACAATCAATGAAGTAAAATCAGTCTTAGTTGAGCAAGTGGGTAACGCTATTTCTTACTTTCACCATAAATTTTTATTTATATGACTTTGGTCTATAGCTGTAAAAGGCCTCTGCCTTAAAACCGGTTACCGCTGTGATGTCACACACTCAGGGCTGGCTGGCTCAGCGAGGCAGCTCGAATACCAACTTTGTGGTTGATTTTAACACTCAAAAAAAAAAAAAAATATATATATATATATATATTTTTTTTTATTCGGGCGGCACAGTGGTGTAGTGGTTAGCGCTGTCGCCTCACAGCAAGAAGGTCCGGGTTCGAGCCCCGTGGCCGGCGAGGGCCTTTCTGTGTGGAGTTTGCATGTTCTCCCCGTGTCCGCGTGGGTTTCCTCCGGGTGCTCCGGTTTCCCCCACAGTCCAAAGACATGCAGGTTAGGTTAACTGGTGACTCTAAATTGACCGTAGGTGTGAATGTGAGTGTGAATGGTTGTCTGTGTCTATGTGTCAGCCCTGTGATGACCTGGCGACTTGTCCAGGGTGTACCCCGCCTTTCGCCCGTAGTCAGCTGGGATAGGCTCCAGCTTGCCTGCGACCCTGTAGAACAGGATAAAGCGGCTAGAGATAATGAGATGAGGTTCTGTGTATCTCCTTTAAGCTTCTGGGATACCCAGGGTAATCCTCCGTAGATTTGGCCAAGAGTGGCATGGTCCCTTCAGCTGATGTTCTGTGCTCTTCTTAACAGATTTGTATAGCATCCCTCAAGACCACTCTCAGGCTTGGTAGTTAGGGTCCAGGTTTCTGAGCCATACAGAAGAACTGGCTCTACTAAAGTTCTAAATGTCTGGACCTTAATAGACTTAATTAAATTTGACTGCCAGATTTTTTCTAGCTTCCCACTCTATGGCTTTTCTGATCTTGAATTGCTTTTGTGAGTCTGCGATATGGGATCCCAGGTATTTGAAATCATCTACTTTTTTTTATGTTAGTGGCATTTAGGGATTTAAGCTCGCATGGTAAGAAAGACGTAGATCAAAATTTTGTCTTTCCTTCATTACAATAGAGGCCTACTTGACTAGCGGCATACAGTATTCTAGCGATTGTAGTAATAACTCCGCATCTTTTATGGATTCTGAGATCAAGGCTAGGTCATCAGCAAAGTCCAAATCCGTAAGGTATGCAGCGGGATGTCTTCTGCTTTGTTGAGGCTTGATTGTAAGGCCTTTTTCTTCACGCAATCAGGGCTGGCTGGCTCAGTGGGGCAGCTCAAACACCAACTTTACGGTCGATTTTAACTCTCATATATATATATATATATATATATATATATATATATATATATATATATATATATATATATAATTTAGCAGCTGGGAGGTCCGTATCGTGAAATACCATGACCGAGGTCTTGAAAATACTGACCGAGGCCTCTGGGCTGAGGTTAGTATTTAAGGCCGAGGTCACAGTATTTCACGATATGGACCGACCTTAAGCTGGTAAATAATATATATATTTTTTTTCTTTACCAAATTCTAACAGAAAACGAGAGCTCCTGAAAGGGAAAACAATGCCAAGGCAAGCTGGCATTATGAATTCTCATTCATGGCTGTAATGCAAATGGCTTCCTCCTCGGTATACAAGTGCACTTCCATGGCAGGAAAAAAAATACACTTTGTTACCTATGCAGTTCTCTATTTATACAAAATTGAGTCATTCAGGATTCAGCCATGTTTTTGCTCGGCGTTAGCAATAATTACAAGTTTTTAGCTTTCTCCTGAAATGTTTTCCTTTATTTCGTCTTCCTCAGGGTAGTAAAACTCGCTTTCACTGTGAGCACTGTTGTTATCGCTATCCATGCTGTAAAATTAATGCTATTCTCCTGAGAAATGCGAAAATAAATGTTGCCAAAAATTGCTACTATGTTTGTTGTTGTTGTGAACGAGCGAGTCGCCAGAGGTCTGTAACCGGGGTCCGTATCATAGGATTCCAGACCGCTCGCGAGCCAATCAAAGCACACGATTTGATGGAAACCGGACTGCGAAAAAAATAAATATATATTATTTAGCAGCTGGGAGGTCCGTATCATGAAATACTGTGACCGAGGTCTTGAAAATACTTACCAAGGCCTCTGGGCCAAGGTCAGTATTTAAGGCCGATCTTGTGATCTGCTTGCGAGCCAATCAGAGCGCACGATTTGATGGAAAATGGAACGCAAAAAAAAAAATTTTAATTCCCATTTATGCAGCATACGAGAGTCAAGGATGGAGATACTATCCACTCAGAAATGTATTTAAAAATAAAGGTTCTGCGTATCTCTTTTAAAGGTTATAGGCAAGGGTCGGAGGTGGAACGTAGAATATCAACTTTATTTTCTAGAAGAACGACCCAAAAAGCAAATTCAATCCTCCTGGTGTCTAATTTGCACCCTAAAATTGAATAAAATGGTTAAAATATACTGGTTTGCACAAGTTCTGAAGGTTTGTTTGCATCTCACTTACATACACTTTTACCGCCAGGGGACCGTCGTCGTGACGTCATTCAAGGCAAACAGACCGGGAGCAGTTCTGCGTTTACTTGCGAACTGAGCACACGTGTACGGACTTTGGTCGTGAGAGGTTGTGTAAAATGTCTGAAAGCGATAGCGATTTTGAAGTAGGAACTCTCCAAATTGAATATCGAGAGATGAAACCATATATGTATGAACCTATGGCCGTTGCGAAGCAATCGGTGAATGTGGCTCACTGGTTTGACCATGCGGCCTCAGAATCGGAATCGGTGACCCCGGACCTCAACAAGACTCGCGCCCAAACGATTTATCCTGGTAGTTATAAATTCTTACTTTTGCCGTAATACTAAATAAGAGCCCTTTTGAAGAATAATTAAACCACACGGGCACACACATAATCCCTATAATATAACGTGGATTTGTTTATATTGCTAATATAATATATTGCTAATAGTAATACAAGCTTTATACCCGGGGTGCCCACAATATTTTGATTCGCGAGCTACTTTTAAAATGACCATGTTAATATGATCTACTTGGACTAGGTTGTTACCACTACTAGGCCTACTATGACTACTAGTACTGCTACTACTATTACTAGGCCTAATAATAATAATAATAATAATAATAATAATAATGACACTTGTTTTGATTTATAAACATTCATATGCAATTTGTTTAATAATATGCAAACATGCATACAAAAAGGTGACTGAAATTTACATTCAAATTATGTTAAATGCATAAGCTTTGTACTCCTAAACGTATTTTTGTTCAAATCACTGTTAACTTTTATAAACCGCAAACTACTAATATGTAAACATGAAACAAGCCCACTGTAAAAAAAAAAAAGGCTATGTTTAGAAAAAAAAGTTAAATGCATCCAGACAGGCATTGTAAACCCCAAAACATTTTTGTTCACATCAACTGACTTTTGTATAGCCTGCTAGACAGAGATTTGACATTTACAACAATTTTATATAAAAACATTTTTCCTTCTTTTATATTTTTTTCCTTCTTTCTTTCTTTTTTTTTTTTTTTACCGTGGAACTTAGCAACAGCACAACTTTAATACATAGCATACTGATGTAGGCCCTAAATCAGATCTTAATCTGATGATGATCGGCACTGGAGGGAGTCAGAGAGGGCTGCATAGTCCGGACAGTAGCTGCTGGTAGCGAGCCTCAAGCAGGCCTCGAGATGATCATCGGACATACTGGAGCGGTATTTGGACTTAATGATCTTCATATGCGAAAAGGCCGACTCGCATAAATAAGTGGAGCCGAACAATGCGGTTAAGGAGGTGGCACACTGCCGCATGTTCGGGTACTTCGCCTCCGTGAGTAAATTCCAAAACGGCCCATGCGCCCTGGACTTCAACTCGATGTCAGACTGCAGCATCAGCATCTCGTCTTGCACGGCAGACGTGTTCAGCTGAAACAGTGCCGCAACTTTTGAGGTGAGGGAATCCACCTCAGTATCTTCCCCGAATGGGTGGCACATGAATGTAGCTAGTGGCTCGAGCAAAGCAAAGCCTTGAAATCGCTTCTCATACTCTGACTGGAGAATTTCAATCTGCTCAGTGTAGCGCGCACTGTTAAGTTGCGCAAACGCCCTCCCTTGCATCTCCAGCTCCGAGGCGAGGTTTCGGAAGTTTCCTAAATCACGGCGCTGCATCTTTGAAATCAGCAGTTTCATTTTGCTGGTTGTCATGGTAACCTAATGTAACATTTTTTTTGACGCAGCGCTTGGGTGACATTTCGCTTCAGGGAAAAAGCGAATTTGTTTACATGTAAAAATGACCACGACGTTTTTTTTTTTTTCATAACAAATATATTAATATTTACATATCAATCATGAGATCTACCATCCCTGCCTTCGAGATCGACCGGTCGATCGCGATCGACGTAGTGGGCACCCAGGCTTTATACTATTTATAGCCTACTCTAAGCGAGGAAATATCCCTTTGTCTCATTTCCACAATGACTACAGGATCCCTCAGGATTCTTGACTTGTCAATTGCAAGCAAAGGTAAAAATGTTTACCTCCGATCTTCTCCTTTTTGCTTGAGCGTTGCTGCTCCGTTTCTTCTTTGACTGCTCGAGTTTGTGTTCGAATTTTGTCAGAACAGCATCAGGTTTGAGCCTCTCTGTCCGACACCGACACCTAAACTCTCCAACAGATGGGGATTCTTCAAAAAGTGATCGGAGCACAGAGTGGCGTATTTACCCGGCTGCCAACCCTCTCGCTTCACGCGCACAATCCACTCTCTCTGCCTCTTCTCTCTCAGAAAAAAGTAAAAACTTCTTCCTGAACCGGTCCCGTTGTTACAGTTCACTGCACAACAATAAGACATGGGTTTTCTTTGGAAATTCCCGAACGCACGTCTGCACTCAAACCGAACGACAATGCAAATAAACTAAAGTGGACTCAACTCAAGCGATTTGTTTGCCATGAATGACGTCACGCGCCGAGTAGTCACGAAAATCGCCGAGCAGAAATTTGCCGCTATCCACACTAACTTATTCTAACTTTTTTTAATTATTACTTATTAACAATACTTCTTGGGACCAGAAGAAAATTACAGAGGGCTTTTTAACATATAAAGTTTCAAATGTGCATAAATTGAAAACCTTTGCCTACGATCTTTAATTCTCCAAACCAAGCTCTGGGGCGGAGCTTCTTTAGGGGGTGGGGATATACCGTAGGTGTGGTCTCAGCAAATAAAAAATCATTAATCTGTTCTTGAACCCACCTCCATCACTATCTAGAACAAAATTGTGACATTAATCTTCACTTTCGTCCTTTATTCTCTAAAGTTGTTCATTTGGTTAACAGTCTTCTGGTTCCAGCTTGTAATCCTTTGGTTGATCCTTTTCCATTCTGGGAATCCCAATCTCCAAAAGTTGACTTAGATTTAGTCCCTAAAATCTCTAAACAAGAGGATAATAGTTGCTACAGGTTACAATTGGCATTAGAACACATTCTCATCTCATTATCTCTAGCCGCTTTATCCTTCGACAGGGTCGTAGGCAAGCTGGAGCCTATCCCAGCTGACTACGGGCGAAAGGCGGGGTACACCCTGGACAAGTCGCCAGGTCATCACAGGGCTGACACATAGACACAGACAACCATTCACACTCACATTCACACCTACGCTCAATTTAGAGTCACCAGTTAACCTAACCTGCATGTCTTTGGACTGTGGGGGAAACCGGAGCACCTGGAGGAAACCCACGCGGACACAGGGAGAACATGCAAACTCCGCACAGAAAGGTCCTCGCTGGCCACGGGGCTCAAACCCGGACCTTCTTGCCGTGAGGCGACAGTGCTAACCACTACACCACCGTGCCGCCCAGCATTAGAACACATTCAACTTAAATCCAGTCAACACTTACATATATTTACTGATGGTTCAAAAAAAAAGATCTCGATTGTGCATCTGGCATTGTAATTGCAAGTCTAAATATTCAAAAAGATTATAAAATCTCAAACGGTACTATTTTTAGAGCTGAGTTACGAGCAATTACAAAGGCTTTGGAACTTCTCATTGATAAACCTCCCTCTCAAAGTGTGATATTTTCTGATTCCTTGTCTGTCTTACAAAAAATTCAAAAGGAAGATAATGACATGGAATTATTAGATTTCCGATATCTTATGTATCAGTTTAATCTTCTGGATGGTAAGGTTGCTTTCTGTTGGATTCCAGTTCATGTGGGTATTATTATAGGAAATGAAATGGCTGATAAATTGGCCAAAAGATCAGTAAATAAAACGTATTATGACATTCATTACCCTTTTACCACTTCTGATATTACAAAACATATCGAAGATGTTATTTTTACAATATGGCAAGACAGATGGGATACAGTGGTGCTTGAAAGTTTGTGAACCCTTTAGAATTTTCTATATTTCTGCATAAATATGACCTAAAACATCATCAGATTTTCACACAAGTCCTAAAAGTAGATAAAGAGAACCCAGTTAAACAAATGAGATAAAAATATTATACTTGGTCATTTATTTACTGAGGGAAATGATCCAATATTACATATCTGTGAGTGGCAAAAGTATGTGAACCTTTGCTTTCAGTATCTGGTGTGACCCCCTTGTGCAGCAATAACTGCAACTAAACGTTTCCGGTAACTGTTGATCAGTCCTGCACACCGGCTTGGAGGAATTTTAGCCCATTCCTCCGTACAGAACAGCTTCAACTCTGGGATGTTGGTGGGTTTCCTCACATGAACTGCTCGCTTCAGGTCCTTCCACAACATTTCGATTGGATTAAGGTCAGAACTTTGACTTAGCCTTTCCAAAATATTAACTTTATTCTTCTTTAACCATTCTTTGGTAGAATGACTTGTGTGCTTAGCGCCGTTGTCTTGCTGCATGACCCACCTTCTCTTGAGATTCAGTTCATGGACAGATGTCCTGACATTTTCCTTTAGAATTAGCTGGTATAATTCAGAATTCATTGTTCCATTAATGATAGCAAGCCGTCCTGGCCCAGATGCAGCAAAACAGGCCCAAACCATGATACTACCACCACCATGTTTCACAAATGGGATAAGTTTCTTTTGCCAGAACGCAGTGTTTTCCTTTCTCCAAACATAACGATTCTCATTTAAACCAAAAAGTCCTATTTTGGTCTCATCCGTCCACAAAACATTTTTCCAATAGCCTTCTGGCTTGTCCACATGATCTTTAGCAAACTGCAGACGAGCAGCAATGTTCTTTTTGGAGAGCAGTGGCTTTCTCCTTGCAACCCTGCCATGCACACCATTGTTGTTCAGTGTTCTCCTGATGGTGGACTCATGAACATTAACATTAGCCAATGTGAGAGAGGCCTTCAGTTGCTTAGAAGTTACCCTGGGGTCCTTTGTGACCTCGCCGACTATTACACGCTTTGCTCTTGGAGTGATCTTTGTTGGTCGCCCACTCCTGGGGAGGGTAACAATGGTCGTGAATTTCCTCCATTTGTTCACAATCTGTCTGACTGTGGATTGGTGGAGTCCAAACTCTTTAGAGATGGTTTTGTAACCTTTTCCAGCCTGATGAGCATCAACAACGCTTTTTCTGAGGTCCTCAGAAATCTCCTTTGTTCGTGCCATGATACACTTCCACAAACGTGTTGTGAAGATCAGACTTTGATAGATCCCTGTTCTTTAAATAAAACAGGGTGCCCACTCACACCTGATTGTTGTCCCATTGATTGAAAACACCTGACTCTAATTTCACCTTCAAATTAACTGCTAATCCTAGAGGTTCACATAGTTTTGCCACTCACAGATATGTAATATTGGATCATTTTCCTCAATAAATAAATGACCAAGTATAATATTTTTGTCTCATTTATTTAACTGGGTTACCTGAATCTACTTTTAGGACTTGTGTGAAAATCTGATGATGTTTTAGGTCATATTTATGCAGAAATATAGAAAATTCTAAAGGGTTCACAAACTTTCAAGCACCACTGTAATTCTCAAACTGGTAGATTCTTCTACCAACTTGAACCAAATATTACAACACATACCACATATTCTGACAAAAACAGAAACAAACAAAGGATAATTACAAGACTTAGATTTGGAAAATGTCTACTTAATGATACACAATTTCTTTAAAAAAAAAAAAATCAACAACTTCCAATCAATGTACAACTTGTGGTCTCTCTCTCTCTCTCTCTCTCTCTCTCTCTCTCTCTCCAAAATCTGTCCCTCTGAGTTATATGTCAATCCTGAGATCGAGATGCTGACCTCTTCTGCTCCTCGGACCTGCCTGATCCATCCTGGTGCCCTGTGTCTGGCTGGAGTCTCATCGCATCGCTCCTGTAGAGGACGGCCCCATATAGACAGTTGAAAGTCATATTTGGAAGACGTTCTAGATGCTTACAGTAATACTTTTGTGGCTGAGGACTACAGTTGACTTGCTTACTTTAGGACTGCAGTTGTCACGAACAGTTCTGCACTCAAGTTTCCATCAGTGAAGAGTTTATAACATCAACGAAACTGACTTCATGTTAAAACTGTTAATGTTATAGTCATGTTGTCTGTTGTTGCCCAAATGAGGATGGGTTCCCTTTTGAGTCTGGCTCCTCTCGAGGTTTCTTCCTCATGTCGTCTGAGGGAGTTTTTCCTTGCCACCGTCACCACAGGCTTGCTCATTGGGGATAGATTAGGGATAAAATTAGCTCATGTTTTAAGTCATTCAAATTCTGTAAAGCTGCTTTGTGACAATGTTTACTGTTAAAAGCGCTATACAAATAGACTTGACTTAACTTGACTTAAAAGAAAATGTCAAACACCTGCTTCTAGATTGTATCAAATATGCAAACTTTCATGATAAAATGATTCAAAAAAAAATATGAATGAATGAATGAATTTATTTTTATTTCGAACATGTATAAAAAATGTATGTAACTATTTGTACATACAAAAGAAAGAAAACGAGAAATAAAAAAATAACATAAAGAGCTAAGACATTACAAAACACCGCACATTGTTTGAAAAAGGAGTGGGAAGAAGTACAATACTTTTTTAATTTCCCACCCCTTTTTAACTACCCTGAAATCCAAACTACATTAATACGCCTATAAAAATATATACCATATATACACTTCATGAATATCTATATAAATATATAATTACAAAAATAAATATATACTACATACCATATATACACTTCATAAATATCTATATAAATATATAATTACAAAAATAAATATATACTACATACCATATACACTTCATAAATATCTATATAAATATATACTTACAAAAATATATATATATATACTATATACCATATATACACTTCATAAATATCTATATAAATATATAATTACAAAAATAAATATATACTACATACCATATATATATACACTTCATAAATATCTATATAAATATTTAATTACAAAAATAAATATATACTATATACCATACACTTCATAAATATCTATATAAATATATAATTACAAAAAATAAATATATACTACATACCTATCCCTGTTAATATGAATATATAAACTATCCCCATAAATAAATACATACCATATATACCATATACTAAGTTAGTTCTAATATAACAATCAACCCTATTCTATTTATCCCTCATCATCCTCCGTTAACATACTTCCTCTTCTATATACTTGTTTAAAAATATTTTTTGTACCTTATTTTAAGCAGATTTATATTTGCACTTTGTTTTATTTCTCTCTCCAGTTTGTTCCATAAAGTCACCCCACAGCTCGATACGCACATGTTTTTCATATTTGTTATATGAAAATTTGTAATAATAATAATAATAAATTTTATTTAAGGCACCTTTCAGGGCACTCAAGGTCACCTCACAATACACATAAACGACAATTAAAAGAGTAAAAAAAGACACAACAATATAAATGCAATAAAATCAGAATAAAATCAGAAATCAGCAGTAGTGGATGACAAGTTATAGTGAGTAAGCAAGTTTGAAAAGGTGGGTTTTTAAACGGGTTTTGAAGATGGATAATGAGTTAATGTTCCTGATGTCAGGGGGGAGGAAGCTCCAGAGGCGAAGGGCAGAGCGGCTGGAGGCTCTGGACCCCATGGCGGACAGACGGGCAGAGGGCACAGTGAGGCTGATGGAGGAGGCTGACCTGAGTGTCCGGGAGGGAGTGTTGATGTGGAGAAGGTCGGAGAGGTATGGAGGGGGGAGGTTGTGGATGGCCTTGAAAGTGTGGAGCAGGATTTTAAAGTCTATGCGAAATTTGACAGGAAGCCAGTGGAGTTGTTGGAGAACAGGAGTGATATGATTGATGGATGGAGGTCTGGAGACAATACGAGCGGCTGAGTTCTGGACCAGCTGGAGCTTATGGATGGACTTGTGGGGGAGACCAAAGAGGAGGGAGTTACAGTAGTCTAGGCGGGATGTGACTAAAGTGTGGACCAAGATGGCAATGCTATTGGAAGTAAGGGACGGACGAAGGCGGTTAATATTGCAAAGATGAAAGTAGACTGATCGGGTAACATTATTAACGTGGGTTTGGAATGACAAAGAGCTGTCAAGGAAAATGAGAAATAAACAATTAAGGAGAAGAAACCTTTCTTTGTCACATGCACACTTCAAGCACAGTGAAATTCATCCTCTGCATTTAACCCATCTGAAGCAGTGAACACACACACGCACACCCAGAGCAGTGGGCAGCCACACCAGAGCGCCCGGGGAGCAGGCAGGGGTCAGGTACCTTGCTCAAGGACACCTCAGCCCAAGGCCTCCCCACGTCAACCTAACTGCATGTCTTTGGACTGTGGGGGAAACCGGAGCACCCGGAGGAAACCCACGCAGACACGGGGAGAACATGCAAACTCCACACAGAAAGGCCCTCGCCAGTCGCTGGTTTTGAACCTTCTTGCTGTGAGGCGACCGTGTTAATCACTCATCTCATCTCATTATCTCTAGCCCCTTTATCCTGTTCTACAGGGTCGCAGGCAAGCTGGAGCCTATCCCAGCTGACTACGGGCGAAAGGCGGGGTACACCCTGGACAAGTCGCCAGGTCATCACAGGGCTGACACATAGACACAGACAACCATTCACACTCACATTCACACCTACGCTCAATTTAGAGTCACCAGTTAACCTAACCTGCATGTCTTTGGACTGTGGAGGAAACCGGAGCACCCGGAGGAAACCCATGGGGACACGGGGAGAACATGCAAACTCCGCACAGAAAGGCCCTCGCCGGCCACGGGGCTCGAACCCGGACCTTCTTGCCGTGAGGCGACAGTGCTAACCACTACACCACCGTGCTGCCCAGTTAAGAAAGAAAGAAAGAAAGAAAGAAAGAAAGAAAGAAAGAAAGCACAACTTTATTCGTCACACACTTGTGAAATTTCCTCTCTGCATTTAACCCACCTGAAGCAGTGAACATACACATGCACACACACGTGAGCAATGAATACACACACACATACCCAGAGCAGTGGGAAGCCATGCTAACAGCGCCCGGGGAGCAGTTGGGAGTTAGGTGCCTCGCTCAAGGGCACCCCAGCCCAAGGCCGTCCCATATTAACTTAACCTGCATGTCTTTTGAATTGTGGGGGAAACCGGAGCACCCAGAGGAAACACATGTAGACATGGGGAGAACATGCAAACTCCACACAGAAAGGCCCTTGCCAGTCGCTGGGTTTGAACCTTCTTGCTGTGAGGCGACCGTGTTAACCACTCATCTCATCTCATCTCATTATCTCTAGCCGCTTTATCCTGTTCTACATGGTCGCAGGCAAGGAGCCTATCCCAGCTGACTACGGGTGAAAGGCGGGGTACACCCTGGACAAGTCGCCAGGTCATCGCAGGGCTGACACATAGACATAGACAACCATTCACACTCACATTCACACCTACGGTCAATTTAGAGTCACCAGTTAACCTAACCTGCATGTCTTTGGACTGTGGGGGAAACCGGAGCACCCGGAGGAAACCCACGCGGACACGGGGAGAACATGCAAACTCCACACAGAAAGGCCCTCGCCGGCCACGGGGCTTTTTAAAAATTTACTTTTACATGATGACATTTATAAGTTTATTATTGAAAAAGAAATAAAAATTTTGGAAAAAACCCCTCGTATTTAAAGAGTGCGTGTGTGTGCGCATGCGTGCTTGGTCACAGTATGAGAACTAGTAATCTGTTCCAATCCTTCTAGGACGCCAAATCTCCTTCTAGGAGTGGGCGGGGCTTGGAAAGAAGCTCAAGCTCCGTCACGATTAGAGACGGAAACTCGGTTAATCGTGTCTCAGACTCGATCATCCTCAGGAATCCTGACACTTCGGCCATCTTCGACAGCCTTCGGACTGTTCCGCTGAGTCCCGGTCCGCCTTCGGAGCGCTTCGGTTAGTGCTCGTGAAGTTCCGTGTGCGCTTCGGGCCCGCTCGGCTCGGCTCGGCTCGGCCGCCCGCTGTGATCGGCGCTCGGTCTCCTCTGTTCCGAGTGTGTCGTTGTTGTTGTCGGTGACGCGGCGGAGGTGTAGCCTGACGCGGTCTCTTACGTGTCGGCCCGAATAAAAGTGGAGCTCCGAGGGCTTGGGAGTGACGGAAGGAGTGTGTATCGGTAAGAGAAGACAAAGTGTCCCGGCGGGGAAGGAGAGCGCGGGCATGTCCCGGATAAGACCGAGCTCGGGTCGGGTTCGGCCCGTCGGAAACAAAGAGATCATGGCGGCGGGGTTGTTGTACATGCATGAGGGAGGGGAGCGTGTGGATCCCGGGAGCGGAGCGGAGCGGCCTGTGTGACCGAACACAGGGAGAAATGTCGAGTCAAGAGCGCAGATTAGGGCGCAGCGGAAACGAGCAAACAATCGCGCGTGTGTTTGATATTGTGTCATCTCCGGGTGTGAGCGGTTCGCCAGGCTAACAGGACTAGCCACCCTGCGCTAGCTCCAACCTTAGGACGCTAAACACACCAACGAGTCGCTGTGTAGTTTGTTGAATATAAAGAAAGCCTGTTTGTTTGTTTTTTTCATATTAATAGTCGAAAACTGACCACCTGTTTACGTCTTTATGTGCTGTTTGGATGATAAATACCTCGCAGGCTAGGTGGCTAACTGCTAATCTCAGAGTCACAGACAGTTAAAATCAGTGTTGGGCAAGTTACTTCAAAACTGTTTTGCATTATTTATTACTGGTTACTGACATTTTAAAGTAATTAGTTACATTACAATATTACTGTATTTAAAATGTAAGGCATTACACTACTATTGCATTAGAGCAATTCCATGTAAATGTCAACCTCACCATGCAAAAATAAAGCAACATGTAATAGATCAGCCCCACTCCCAGAGATCAGACCCAGAGATCAGACCCAGAGATCAGACCCACTCCCAGAGATCAGACCCAGAGATCAGACCCAGAGATCAGACCCACTCCCAGAGATCAGACCCAGAGATCAGCCCCACTCCCAGAGATCAGACCCAGAGATCAGACCCACTCCCAGAGATCAGACCCAGAGATCAGCCCCACTCCCAGAGATCAGACCCACTCCCAGAGATCAGACCCAGAGATCAGCCCCACTCCCAGAGATCAGACCCAGAGATCAGACCCACTCCCAGAGATCAGACCCAGAGATCAGCCCCACTCCCAGAGATCAGACCCAGAGATCAGCCCCACTCCCAGAGATCAGACCCACTCCCGGAGATCAGACCCAGAGATCAGACCCACTCCCGGAGATCAGACCCAGAGATCAGACCCACTCCCGGAGATCAGACCCAGAGATCAGACCCACTCCCGGAGATCAGACCCAGAGATCAGCCCCACTCCCAGAGATCAGCCCCACTCCCAGAGATCAGCCCCAGAGATCAGCCCCACTCCCAGAGATCAGACCCAGAGATCAGACCCACTCCCAGAGATCAGACCCAGAGATCAGACCCACTCCCAGAGATCAGACCCAGAGATCAGACCCACTGCCAGAGATCAGACCCACTGCCAGAGATCAGACCCACTCCCAGAGATCAGACCCAGAGATCAGACCCACTCCCAGAGATCAGACCCAGAGATCAGACCCACTCCCAGAGATCAGACCCAGAGATCAGACCCACTCCCAGAGATCAGACCCAGAGATCAGACCCACTCCCAGAGATCAGACCCAGAGATCAGACCCACTGCCAGAGATCAGACCCACTGCCAGAGATCAGACCCAGTCCCAGAGATCAGACCCAGTCCCAGAGATCAGACCCACTGCCAGAGATCAGAGCCACTGCCAGAGATCAGACCCAGAGGTCAGACCCACTGCCAGAGATCAGACCCACTGCCAGAGATCAGACCCAGTCCCAGAGATCAGACCCAGTCCCAGAGATCAGACCCACTGCCAGAGATCAGACCCACTGCCAGAGATCAGACCCACTGCCAGAGCTCTCACCCAGCCCTGTGTTTTACACATGCGAATAAGTTGAACCAATTTGTAACCAACCTAATATGTCACTGTCAGTCTTTCTTTCTTATAATGTAAAACCCAAGCTAAAATCAACTTGCACTACGTTCAGACTGCAACCTGAAACGACCCATATCCGATTTGTTGTGAAATCCGATTTTTTTGTTAGGCCGTTCACATTACCAATTATATGAGACTTGTATGCGATCTCCAATATGAACGGAAAACGACCCAAAAGTGTCCTGCATGCGCAAATTGACATGTAATAAGCACATCGTGTGCTGTGTGTGTGTGTGAGTGAGAGTGTCTCTGTGTGAGAGGTTGTGTCTGTGTGTGAGAGAGTGTCTCTGCGTGAGAGAGAGAGATGGTGTGTGTGTGAGAATGAGAGTGTCTCTGCGTGAGAGAGAGAGAGGGTGTGCGTGTGTGTGTGTGTGAATGAGAGTGTCTCTGCATGAGAGAGAGAGGGTGTGTGTGTGTGAATGAGTGTCTCTGCGTGAGAGAGAGAGAGGGTGTGTGTGAGAGAGTGTGTCTCTGTGTGAGAGAGAGAGAGGGTGTGTGTGTGTGTGTGTGTGTGAGT